>NC_069500.1:295642261-296263511 GCF_027579735.1 Bombina bombina | reverse complement strand
TCACACTCCAAACTCCACTATGGTGAAGACCAAAGAGCTGTCGAAGGACACCAGAAACAAAATTGTAGACCTGCACCAGGCTGGGAAGACTGAATCTGCAATAGGCAAGCAGCTTGGTGTGAAGAAATAAACTGTGGGAGCAATAATTAGAAAATGGAAGACATACAAGACCACTGATAATCTCCCTCAATCTGGGGATCCACGCAAGATCTCACCCCGTGGGGTCAAAATTAGCACAAGAACGGTGAGCAAACATCCCAGAACCACACGGGGGGACCTAGTGAATGACCTGCAGAGAGCTGGGACCAACGTAACAAAGGCTACCATCAGTAACACACTACGCCGCCAGGGACTCAGATCCTGCAGTGCCAGACGTGTACCCCTGCTTAAGCCAGTACATGTCCAGGCCCATCTGAAGTATGCTAGAGAGCATTTGGATGATTCAGAAGTGGATTGGTAGAATGTCATATGGTCAGATGAAACCAAAGTAGAACTGTTTGGTAGAAACACAACTTGTCCTGTTTGGAGGAGAGAGAATGCTTAGTTGCAACCAAAGAACACCATACCTACTGTGAAGCATGGGGGCAACATCATGCTTTGGGGCTGTTTCTCTGCAAAGGGAACAGGACGACTGATCCGTGTACATGAAAGAATGAATGGGGCCATGTATTGTGAGATTTTGAGTGCAAACCTTCGCCCATCAGCAAGGGCATTGAAGATGAAACGTGGCTGGGTCTTTCAGCATGACAATGATCCCAAACACACCGCCCGGGCAACGAAGGAGTGGCTTCGTAAGAAGCATTTCAAGGTCATGGAGTGGCCTAGCCAGTCTCCAGATCTCAACCCCATAGAAAACCTTTGGAGGGAGTTGAAAGTCTGCTCTAGAGGAGATCTGCATGCAGGAATGGGCCAACATACCAGCAACAGTGTGTGACAACCGTGTGAAGACTTACAGAAAACTTTTGACCTCTGTCATTGCCAACAAAGGATATATAACAAAGTATTGAGATGAACTTTTGATATTGACCAAATACTTATTTTCCACAATAATTTGCAAATAAATTCTTTCCATATCAGACAATGTGATTGTCTGGATTTGTTTAAACATTTTGTCTCTCATAGTTGAGGTATACCTATGATGAAAATTACAGGCCTCTCTCATCTTCTTAAGTGGGAGAACTTGCACAATTGGTGGCTGACTAAATACTTTTCCCCCCACTGTATATATATATATATACAGGGAGTGCAGAATTATTAGGCAAGTTGTATTTTTGAGGATTAATTTTATTATTGAACAACAACCATGTTCTCAATGAACCCAAAAAACTCATTAATATCAAAGCTGAATAGTTTTGGAAGTAGTTTTTAGTTTGTTTTTAGTTATAGCTATTTTAGGGGGATATCTGTGTGTGCAGGTGACTATTACTGTGCATAAATATTAGGCAACTTAACAAAAAACAAATATATACCCATTTCAATTATTTATTTTTACCAGTGAAACTAATATAACATCTCAACATTCACAAATATACATTTCTGACATTCAAAAACAAAACAAAAACAAATCAGTGACCAATATAGCCACCTTTCTTTGCAAGGACACTCAAAAGCCTGCCATCCATGGATTCTGTCAGTGTTTTGATCTGTTCACCATCAACATTGCGTGCAGCAGCAACCACAGCCTCCCAGACACTGTTCAGAGAGGTGTACTGTTTTCCCTCCTTGTAAATCTCACATTTGATGATGGACCACAGGTTCTCAATGGGGTTCAGATCAGGTGAACAAGGAGGCCATGTCATTCGATTTTCTTCTTTTATACCCTTTCTTTCCAGCCACGCTGTGGAGTACTTGGACGCATGTGATGGAGCATTGTCCTGCATGAAAATCATGTTTTTCTTGAAGGATGCAGACTTCTTCCTGTACCACTGCTTGAAGAAGGTGTCTTCCAGAAACTGGCAGTAGGACTGGGAGTTGAGCTTGACTCCATCCTCAACCCGAAAAGGCCCCACAAGCTCATCTTTGATGATACCAACCCAAACCAGTACTCCACCTCCACCTTGCTGGCGTCTGAGTCGGACTGGAGCTCTCTGCCCTTTACCAATCCAGCCACGGGCCCATCCATCTGGCCCATCAAGACTCACTCTCATTTCATCAGTCCATAAAACCTTAGAAAAATCAGTCTTGAGATATTTCTTGGCCCAGTCTTGACGTTTCAGCTTGTGTGTCTTGTTCAGTGGTGGTCGTCTTTAAGCCTTTCTTACCTTGGCCATGTCTCTGAGTATTGCACACCTTGTGCTTTTGGGCACTCCAGTGATGTTGCAGCTCTGAAATATGGCCAAACTGGTGGCAAGTGGCATCTTGGCAGCTGCACGCTTGACTTTTCTCAGTTCATGGGCAGTTATTTTGCGCCTTGGTTTTTCCACACGCTTCTTGCGACCCTGTTGACTATTTTGAATGAAACGCTTGATTGTTCGATGATCACGCTTCAGAAGCTTTGCAATTTTAAGAGTACTGCATCCCTCTGCAAGATATCTCACTATTTTTGACTTTTCTGAGCCTGTCAAGTCCTTCTTTTGACCCATTTTGCCAAAGGAAAGGAAGTTGCCTAATAATTATGCACACCTGATATAGGGTGTTGATGTCATTAGACCACACCCCTTCTCATTACAGAGATGCACATCACCTAATATGCTTAATTGGTAGTAGGCTTTCGAGCCTATACAGCTTGGAGTAAGACAACATGCATAAAGAGGATGATGTGGTCAAAATACTCATTTGCCTAATAATTCTG
This sequence comes from Bombina bombina, assembly GCF_027579735.1. NCBI lineage: Eukaryota > Metazoa > Chordata > Amphibia > Anura > Bombinatoridae > Bombina > Bombina bombina. The sequence continues at coordinate 296,260,720 of NC_069500.1, read as the reverse complement.
CACTCCCTGTATATATATATATATATATATATATATATATATATATATATATATAAAAAGGAGTGGTGAGTGCTGGAGTACTGGGACTATATACAGTAATATATATATATATAGTCCCAGTGTTCCAGCACTTACTGCTCCTTTTACTCAGATTGCTAAAAAACCTGTAACATTTTAATTTCAAAGGGACAATAAACTTTTGGGTATAACTACGGGGAGTGTGGTTATGATTCACCTTGCTATTTTCTTTTCTCCTGTACCTGTAGCTCTCTTTAAAGCCATTCTCTTATTTTAATCTATTACGGAAGCCGATTGATAAAGCTCTGCATCTTTATACTGGGCACCACCATTATGAAATGCATATACTCTTGCATCAAAATTATTTGCATAATTAACATTAATTGATTTATTGAGAATTTGTGTAACTAACGTTGAAAAAAATTAATATTAGATAATTTTATCTTAATATTGGCTCAAATTATAGCCAGTTTGTCAGTAAAATCAGCTGGATGGTGTGCCCATTAAATAGTAGACGTGCGCATCCATATCTTTTGTTAGGATCTGAATGCAGAAGAAAACATTTAGCTCTTTTCGGATTTGGATTTATTCTTGTGAAAGTGCAACACACTAAGATCTAGATTTGCACAGATCTTAGTGTGTTGAACTTTTACAGGAATAAATCCTGTTCTGTAAAGAATGCCACAAGCAGCCTGCCAGCCTCACATATAATACAAAAAACAGCAAAAAGGTAGTCCCATAGCATATAAAAACCCCTTTATTTATTCAACCTGGCGAACACCCCCGATATGTTGTGTTTTGTCTCTGCATCCCCAGGTTGAGGAAATAAAGGGAGTTTTATATGCTATGGAACTACCTTTTTTATGTTTTTCATATTATGGGGTTAGGAAACAGCGGTTTAAAGACCGCTGCTTAATAACCTGTCCGTCTGCTCTGAGGTGGCGGACAGAAATCGGCAGAAATCAACCCGATCAAATACGATCGGGTTGATTGACACCCCCTGCTAGCGGCCGCGAATCTGCAGGAGGCGGTATTGCACCAGCAGTTCACCAGAACTGCTGGTGCAATGATAAATGCAGAGAGCGTATGCTGTAGGCATTTATCGATGTGCAGCAGACATGATCCGCAATATCAGATCATGTCCACTCGCACAATAATAAATAGGCCTCTATATGTGAGCCTGGCAGCAGTAGATCCCTGTTACACTTATAACAGTGCTGGTCTGACACAACAGTATATTGTCCTACCACTCAAGTCTGAGGCTCTATCAATCGCTGGCTTGCCCTGTCATTCAGGTGTGAGATTCTCTCATTGTCTGGTTTGTCCTGTCTGTCAGATCTTGTCATCAGGATACTATCTGACTCCACATGGCAGTTATCATTAGCAGGTGTCTAGAGTGGGTATTGTAATTGAACTAACTATCGCCTAGATTACGAGTTTTGCGGGAAGGTGAAAAAGCAGCGTTAGCAGGTCCTAACGCTGCTTTTTCATGCACGCTGCTATTACGAGTCTTGCAGGTATAGGTGTACCGCACACTTTTTTGGCCTTACCTCAAACCTACTTATGTAAATTTCATAAAGGCTTTTTTCTATGGGACTTCCATAGCGCCAGTATTATGAGTCTGCCTGGGAGGCCAAAAAGTGAACGGTACACCCTCTACCGCCAAGATTTCTAACGCATTTTAAAGTCAGTAGTTATGAGTTTTGCGCTACAAAGCCATAGCATAAAACTCATAACTAAAGTGCTAAAAAGTACACTAACGCCCATAAACTACCTATTAACCCCTATACCAAGGCCCTCCCGCATTGCAAACACTAAAATAAAATTATTAACCCCAAATCTGCCGCTCCGGACATCGGCGCCACTAGAATAAACATATTAACCCCTAAACCGCCGCACTCCCGCCTTGCAAACACTAGTTTAATATTATTAACCCCTAATCTGCCGCCATAACATCGCCGCCACTTACATTATACTTATTAACCCCTATCTGCCGTCCCCAACGTCGCCGACACTATTCTAAATTTATTAACCCTTTAAACCTAAGTCTAACCCTAACCCTAACACCCCCTAACAAATATAATTAAAATATATCTAAATAAAATTACTGTCATTACCTAAATAATTCCTATTTAAAAATAAATACCTATAAAATAAACCCTAAGGTAGCTACAATATAACTAATTGTATAATATAACATTGTAGCTAGCTTAGGGTTTATTTTTATTTTACAGGCAAGTTAGTATTTATTTTAACTAGGTAGAATAGTTACTAAATAGTTATTAACTATTTAATAACTACCTAGCTAAAATAAATACAAATGGACCTGTAAAATAAAACCTAACCTAAGTTACACTAACACCTAACCTAACCCTACAATAAAATAAATTACCTAAATTAAATACAATAAAATAAATTAAATACAATTAGCTAAATTACAAAAACAAACAAACACTAAATTACAGAAAATAAAAAACAAATTACAAGATATTTAAACTAATTACACCTAATCTAAGAGCCCTATGAAAATAAAAAAGCCCCTAAACTATCAATAGCCCTTAAAAGGACATTTTGCGGGGCATTGCCCCAAAGTAATCAGCTCTTTTACCTGTAAAAAAAAATACAAACAACCCCCCCAACAGTAAAACCCACCACCCACACAACCAACCCCCCAAATAAAACCTTAAATAAAAAAACCTAAGCTCCCTGGAACAGCCAATAGAATGCAAGCTCAATCCTATTGGCTGATTGCGAATTCTATCAGCCAATCGGAATCTAAGGGATGCCATCTTGGATGATGTTACTTAAAGAGATATTCATTGAAGAGGATGCTCCACGCCGGATGTCTTGAAGATGGAGCCGCTCTGCGTCGGAAGGAGGAAGATAGAAGATGCCGTCTGGGTGAAGACTTCTGCCCGTCTGGAGGACCATTTCTGCCCGTCTGGAGGATCACTTCTGCCGGCTTCGTAGAGGACATCTTGCCGCTTGGATGAAGACTTCTCCCGGTAAGTGAATCTTCGGGGGTTAGTATTATTATTTTTGAAGGGTGCATTGGGCGGGTTTTATTTTTAGGTTAGGGCTTTTGGCAGCAATAGGGCTAAATGCCCTTTTAAGGGCAATGCCCATCCAAATGCCCTTTTCAGGGCAATGGGGAGCTTAGGTTTTTTTAGTTAGGGTTTTATTTGAGGGGGTTGGTTGTGTGGTTGGTGGGTTTTACTGTTGGGCGGGTGTTTGTATTTTTTATTTACAGGTAAAAGAGCTGATTTCTTTGGGGCAATGCCCCGCAAAAAGGTCCTTTTAAGGGCTATTGATAGTTTAGTTTAGGCTAGGGTTTTTTTATTTTGGGGGGCTTTTTTATTTTTATAGGGCTCTTCGATTAGGTGTAATTAGTTTAAATATCTTGTAATTTTGTTTTTTATTTTCTGTAATTTAGTATTTGTTTTATTTTGTAATTTAGCTAATTGTATTTAATTTATGTAAGTTATTTAATTGTAGTGTAGTGTTAGGTGTTAGTGTAACTTAGGTTAGGTTTTATTTTACAGGTCAATTTGTATTTATTTTAGCTAGGTAATTATTAAATAGTTAATAACTATTTAGTAACTATTCTACTTAGTTAAAATAAATACAAACTTGCCTGTAAAAAACAAACAAACCCTAAGCTAGATACAATGTAGCTATTAGTTATATTGTAGCTAGTTTAGGGTTTATTTTACAGCTAAGTATTTAGTTTTAAATAGGAATTATTTAGTTAATGATATGATTTTATATATATATTTTTAAATTATATTTAAGTTAGGGGGTGTTAGGGTTAGGGTTAGACTTAGGTTTATGGGTTAATAAATTTAGAATAGTGGCGGCGACGTTGGGGCGGCAGATTAGGGGTTAATAAATGTAGGTAGGTTGCGGCAACATTGGGGGCAGCAGATTAGGTGTTAATAAATATAATGTAGGTGTCAGCGATGTTGGGGCAGAAGATTAGGGGTTAATAAGTATAATGTAGGTGGCGGCGATGTCCGGAGCGGCAGATTATGGGTTAATAAGTATAATGCAGGTGTCGGCGATGTTGGGGCGGAAGATTAGGGGTTAATAAGTGTAAGATTAGGGCTGTTTAAACTCCGGGTTTTTGTTAGGGTGTTAGGTGTAAACATAAATTTTGTTTCCCCATAGGAATCAATGGGGCTGCGTTACTGAGTTTTACGTTGCTTTTTGGTATTAGACTTTTTCTCAGCCGGCTCTCCCCATCGATGTCTATGGGGAAATCGTGCACAAGCGCTTATAACCAGCTCACCACTCACTTAAGCAGGGCTGGTATTGGAGTGCAGTGTGGAACTCAATTTTGTAAAAACCTGTAATACCAGCTCTGCAGGGAAGTGAGCGGTGAGAAAAAACTGCAAGTTAGCACCGCACAGCTCATAACACAAGACTCGTAATCTAGCCAAATTTTATTAACCATATACAAAACGTGTATTTATGGGTTTAAGTGTTTGCAATCCTTATACTTACCATACAGATGTTTTTTTTTTTCACTAAACACTTTTGCTATTACTATTGGATGATGATGTGCAGAGTGTAGATGTTGTTATTTACATCAGTGATTTACCGTAATGTCAGTAATAAGTGACAACCAAACCAAAAACTGAACGGGGGGGGGGGGGGTATCTGCTGAATGACTGTATTCTAATCTAATTCATTGTTATTGCAGTCTAATACATGGGATAGAGCAGACGCATTATTGTTTCACTCATGTAGAAAGTCAGGTAGTGTGTTATTTATAAAACTGCCTGCAAAGGTTTTCATGCTTTAAGGTAATATTTTTTTATATATATTATTTATGTTACAGAATTTGGTAGCGCTTTAATTTAGCTTAAAGGGATACGAAACCCATTTTTTTTCTTTCATCATTCAGATAGAGCATGCGATTTTAAGCAACTTTCTAATTTACTCCTATTAACAATTTTTCTTTGTCATCTTGTTATCTTTGTTTCAAATAGCAGAAATGTAAGCTTTGGAGCCAGCTTATTTTTGGTTCAGCACCTGGGTAGTGCTTGCTGAATGGTGGCTACATTTAGCCACCAATCAGCAAGCGCTACCCAGGTTCTGAACCAAAAATGGGCCGGCTCCAAAGCTTACATTTCTGCTATTTCAAAAACCAAGAGAACAAAGTTATAATAGGAGTAAATTAGAAAGTTGATCAAAATCGCCTGCTCTATCTGAATGATGAAAGACAAACATTCCTATCCCTTTAATCTGCAAGTGGAAATTAAAAAAAATAGAAAATAATTATAGTTGCCTGGTTATTGTTTTAACTACTCATTTTTTCCTCCTTAAAGTGTCAGTAAACATTAAATAGTGCAGAATTATATAACATTATATTAGCGCAAACTTTATAAAACAAAATTTCCCCTTTGAATTGACAGCAGGAGCGAGCTGCACTTAGTGCTATGGCGCGGTCGGGCCGGGCTGTGACTATACACCTGGCCCGATGCGCTGTTTGAAAAAAACAGACCCGCTCAGCAGATCGCAGAGAGCGGGTCTGTAAAACAGCAGTTTTTCTTTTAAATTCAAAGGGGAAATTTTGTTTTAAAATGTTTGCGCAAATATAATGTTATATAATTCTGCACTATGTTCAGAATTATATAACATTATTTTTAAGGTTTACTGTCCCTTTAAACAATAGTCTAGTCAAAATTAAACTTTCATTATTCAGATAGAGCAGGCAATTTAAGCAGCTTTCTAATTTACTCCTATTATCAAATTTGCTTTGTTCTCTTGGTATCTTTACTTGAAAAAGCAAGAATGTAACCATAGGAGCCGGCATGTTTTTTGGTTCAGAACCTGGGTAGCATTTTCTGATTGGTATCTAACTGTAGCCACCAATTAGCAAGCGCTACCCAGGTGCTGAACCAAAAATGGTCTGGCTCCTAAGCTTTACATTCAAATAAAGATACTAAGAGAACGAAGAAAAATTGATAATAGGAGTGAATTAAAAAATTTGCCAAAAATTGCATGATCTTTCTGGATCATGAAAGTTTAATTTTGACTAGACTGTTCCTTTAAGTTACCTTCTTAGGAAAGAACAAGAAAATTGTCAACAACAAAAAAATGATAAAAATGATGTTAAAGACAAAGTTTAAATTTTCTATCAAACATTCAAAAGTAAGGAGATAGTAATGCACCACATGGGCCCTGGTACTATCTTCATATAGAACATAGGTTCCAAACCACAGATACAGTGTTGAGTGTGAATAACAAGATTTCAATTCATATTCATCATGTGTTGAATTAAAAAAAAAAAAAAAAAGCTTTTCCTGATATATTCTCAAAGAGCTAAAAAAACATTTTGAAGAGTTACTCAAGGGTCAAGATTGTAATAAACTAAAATGACGTCTCCATAAAACTATGGAGCTTAGGCATATTTGTTATCTTAGATTTGAAAGAAACTGTCACCAAAATAATATTGTATTTATGTATTACCTAGATATATTTGTCTACCAAAGTACCATGATATCCAGCATTTGGCTACTATTTTGGTGATTTTAGAATATTATAGAAAATTGAAACATGACATGTATAAATCATTTGAATATCTGTGTGTTATATTCCTTAGTAAAAATGCCAATGACACAAGCATTTGGCATTCTGCTCATTGCACATATACATTGTTTTTCTTACCTTTAAACATAAGATTTACACTGTGTAAAACTAAGAATCAGCTGTTAAACAGAGAGGAGTAAACAATTATTGATGCTTGACCATTTAATGTTTTCAAAATGAGTGAATCAGACAAGTAGGATCCTTAAAAGTGTAGAAGGTTTTGTTTGATGAAATATCAGCTGTCATCATTTTAAGCTGAATAGTTTAGAAGTGCAGTGAGATAGATGTCACTACTTAACCTTTGACCTATGAGTGCCTTAGAAGCAAGCAGAGCATAGTCAGGAGTTAGATTCTTATTTAACTTTAGAGATTAAGTTGATCTGTTCTTTTTCTAGTAAAACCTTTTGCTGTCAGAGAATAACACTAGACAATACATGACTTGCCCTTCTAATGGTAAGTTAAAAAAGAACTTAGTGTGCCCATATCAAACAAAATACAGTTTGGCAGAAGAGCATCTAAAGGTCAGTCATACAACATTTGATAATGCTTAAAAATAGTAGTACAATTAAGTATTGCGTTTTTATATGCCAGTATGATACAATTTAATATTTACTAGGTGGTTTGTTAAATATGCCAGGCCCCATGTGTTTTATATGAGACAAATGCTTTCATGTTTAAGTTATGGAATGGGTGAGAGAGGGAAGTGTGACATGCTAACTCAAATTATCATTCTCTTGAAGTTGTCATAGTCACCAATTAAGCTTTATAATCAATTGATGTATCTATTAGTCTGTCCGCCTGTCCATATATATATAATATATATTTATTTATTTATATGCACACACACACACTATATATATATATATATATATATATATTGATATATGCACACACACACTTACTCATATATATATATATATATATATATATATATATGATACAGAGGGTTAACAGCGCTTACAATTCTTCCTAAATATATGTATATATATAGGTGGATATGAGTCTCTGGAAGGTACAATGGAAATATATATAAAGTCCTTAAAGGGACATTATACACTCATTTTTTCTTTGCATAAATGTTTTGTAGATTATCTATTTATATAGCCTTTAAAGTTTTATTTTTTAAAAAATGTATAGTTTTGCTTATTTTTAAATAACATTGCTCTGATTTTCAGATTCCTAACCAAGCCTCAAAGTTTTATGAGAATACCGTCAGCTACCTTCTCCAGCTTGCTCCTGTTTGTGTAAATGGTCTTTTCATATGCAAAAGAAGGGGGAGGGGGGAGTGTCTTATTTCCCACTTGCAGTGGGCTTTCCAGCTACCTTTTCAACAAAGCTAAACTGAAATATTCTAAGTAAGTTTTTAAACAGTTTTATACTGGATTTTTATATCAGTATCTGTGCATCTTATTCGTTATAGTAGTGTCTATTACATGCAGTTATATGAAAATGAGTGTATACTGTCCCTTTAATATAATGTAGAGGTGTGAATCCAAATGTAATAGGAGTGCATTAGATGCCCTTACCAAAAATTGCCCCAATCGTATGAGGTAAGTTTGCCGCATTGGAGGATGTATCTGGTGATGAAATGATCCTGAATGATATATTCTGTGTTTTCGTCTGCCTCTTGGAGTAGAAGGAAATGTAGATCCTTCTGTACTGGTCTCTTCTGGAAACTTCCTGTGCTTGTTGCCTCTTGGAGCTGTACTTTGTTGTCTTGGTATGAACTTTCTTTTCCGTATGTGTACCCAGAAAGACAAAAAAGCTGTAATGCAGGAGCAGTATGTAGGGAATTAGTGTCTAGTTCCACTCAGTCTCACAAGTAACGGGGTTATAAATAAGATAACCCCTATTCAGTTCATTGACTGAGGGCCCAAAAGGGAAAAAGCAGATTGGTAGTGTGCAATATTCACTGTAAAATATAGTTATGGGAGCAGAATTAGTCACCTTCTTATAATGAAATAGTTGATTCACAGAAGTTAGTATGCAGATATGATACAGTTGGTAAGTTGTGCACAAACATATAGCTGGTGTAAAACGGTTGTTTTATCAAACAATTACCTTCTATTTGAGAGATTACGGTAAACACAGGTAAGTAGCTTGAACAACATTACAACAGTTCAGGTAGGAGATATGACAAGTTTTACCTTGGTCTTTATGCTTGGTACCTGCAGATGAATAGTGCAGTCTGATTTTCCTAATCACCACTGTGAAGAGGGAGAGGTGTACCTCTGCAGGGAAGCTTGTGAGAGTGCAGCTGACAGGCTGCAGCGCAGGAGGCACGAAGGACGCTTGTGAGATGGTGACACAGCAGGACTGTGGTAGCTTCAGTAGAGGCCGTTGGAGGTTTGCACCGGAAGTGGATGCGTAGTTAGAGGTGAGCTAAATCGGCTCTTTTAGTTCTGAGGGTGAAACTGTAATACTTTACAAACAAGGCAAAAGGTAAATAAGCAGCAGATAGGAGTAAAGATGCCAAACACAGGTTAGTAACGTAGTACCAATAAAAGCACAAAACAGCAAAAAGTAATCCTTAATACTTATTGTAATCCAGGCTTAAGTGGAGAGTAGGGAAGATCCAGAAATCCTACCTACAAACAATCCTAAGCAAGGTGTGGTAGGAAGGAGGAGCCTTATATAGGCAGGTAACTTAAAGGTACAGGCCATAACCATGACAGGAGCCCCCCCCAAAAGAGCCACTCCGAGGCTCAAGGCTTAGGGCGGTCAGGGTGTCGCCTGTGAAACAAAGACACCAGTCTGGGAGCTGAAAGATTGGAAGATGTCTCCCAAGAATCTTCGTCATGAGAGAATCCCTTCCAATGAATGAGGTACTGAAGGGTGTTGCGGAAATACCTGGAATCCAATATGGATTGAATCTCATATTCCGGCTCAAGTGAAGAAGAAGTAGAAGGAAGCACAGGAGTAATGGAAGTGACATCGGAGAGACAAGGTTTCAACAGAGAAACAGGGAAAGTTGGATGTATGGAGAGATCCTTCGGCAGGTCCAGAGTGACAGCGTTGGGATTGACAATTCTTGAAATAGGAAATGGTCCAATGAAAAGAGAACCAAGTTTTCTGGTTGGAACTTTAAGATGTAAGTTTCTGGTGGAGAGCCAGACGTAATCCCCAATTTTATAGAGGGGTGGATTCCGACGTCTTAAATCGTAATAAGTCTTGTGATGAGATTGTGCATCTTTGAGGTTCTCTTGGATAATTTTGAAATGTTTAGCAAGTTCATTCATCATATCATTTACCAATGGTGAAGGTGTTTCGTCTCTGGGGTGAAGGTGGAATCTAGGATGAAAGCCATAGTTAGCATAAAAAGGTGACATTTTCAGAGATGAATTGATGGTGTTGTTGAAAGCAAATTCGGCTGTGGGCAAGAGAGATGTCCAATTATCTTGGAGTTGTGAACAATAGCATCTTAAATACTGTTCAAGAGTTTGATTTGTTCTCTCTGTTTGACCGTTTGTTTGTGGATGGTATGCGGTGCTGAGCCTAGGTTGTATCTTTAGAATTTGACATAAATGTCTCCAAAATCTAGAGGTGAATTGAGAACCCCTATCCGATGTGATGGTGTCAGGAAGGCCATGGTACCTAACGATGTGAGTTAAGAAAAGTTGTGCTGTTTCAGATGCTGCTGGTAGTGAATGACAGGGAAGGAAATGTGCCATCTTTGTAAATAAATCTACTACCACCAGGATGCAGTTGTTGTTGTTTGAAGGAGGAAGGTCTACGATAAAATCCATTGCAATGTCCTTCCACGGTCTGTCTGGTATGGGTAAAGACATTAATAACCCATATGGATGTGATCTGGAATTCTTGGTAATAGCGCAGATAGGACATTCCTTTACATATTGCATGATATCAGTGTTCATATTAGGCCACCAGAAATCCCTTTTTAGAAGTTCTGTAGTTTTATGTATGCCAGGATGTCCTGAGATCATAGAATCATGAGTAGAATAGAGCAGCTCCTTACGTAACCATGGGGGTACATACGTTTTTCCCTTATGGTAGTATACTCCGTTACTAGCCTTAACTAAGGACAGGTTAGGCATGGAGAGATCTTGTTCTTGTGAAAGTCTCATTTGAGAGGTAGAATCTAGTGATAGACCAATAAATCTATCTTGAGGAATTATAGATGACACTGATGGAGATGAGATAGGTTTTAGATCCTTCCTGGACAAAGATTCTGCCTTTCCATTTTTACTTCCAGGGCGGTATGTGATGATATAGTCAAATCTGGAGAAGAACAAACTCCATCTGATCTGTCGGGCTGATAGAGTCTTATTTGTTTTCAAATATTCTAGGTTTTTATGATCCGTGTAGATCAGTATAGGTAAAGATCTACCCTCTAGGAGATGTCTCCAGAACTCAAAAGAACTTTTAATAGATAAAAGTTCTTTCTCTCCTATGGGATAGTTTAACTCAGATGAGGTCATGATTCTGGAGAAAAACCCTACTGGATGAAGAGGGGACTTAGGTGACTTACGCTGTGATAGAATGGATCCCAAAGCGTAGTCGGAGGCATCCACCTCTAAGATGTATTGTAAAGAGGGATCTGGGAATTTAAGTATGGGAGCTGATGTGAAAGCCTTCTTTAGGTTTTTAATAGCTAGGTCGGCTTCAATACTCCATACAAAGGGAGTCTGTTTGCTTGTCAATGAGGTTAGTGGTTTAGCCAAACGAGAAACATCTTTTATAAATTTTCTATAGAAGTTGGAAAATCCAATAAAACATTGTACATCTTTGATGTTCTGAGGAATAGGCCATGATGTTATAGCCTCAATCTTTTTGTTTTCCATCTGTATACCTTTAGGGGATATGATATAACCTAAAAAGGATATAGTATCAGTATTAAAAATACACTTCTCAGAATTGGCGTAGAGAGAATTTTCCCTGAGTCTTTGCAGAACAATTTTGACATGTTCTATGTGTTGTTCTGTAGTCTTTGAATAAATGAGTATATCATCTAAATACAGGGAGTGCAGAATTATTAGGCAAGTTGTATTTTTGAGGATTAATTTTATTATTGAACAACAACCATGTTCTCAATGAACCCAAAAAACTCATTAATATCAAAGCTGAATAGTTTTGGAAGTAGTTTTTAGTTTGTTTTTAGTTATAGCTATTTTAGGGGGATATCTGTGTGTGCAGGTGACTATTACTGTGCATAATTATTAGGCAACTTAACAAAAAACAAATATATACCCATTTCAATTATTTATTTTTACCAGTGAAACCAATATAACATCTCAACATTCACAAATATACATTTCTGACATTCAAAAACAAAACAAAAACAAACCAGTGACCAATATAGCCACATTTCTTTGCAAGGACACTCAAAAGCCTGCCATCCATGGATTCTGTCAGTGTTTTGATCTGTTCACCATCAACATTGCGTGCAGCAGCAACCACAGCCTCCCAGACACTGTTCAGAGAGGTGTACTGTTTTCCCTCCTTGTAAATCTCACATTTGATGATGGACCACAGGTTCTCAATGGGGTTCAGATCAGGTGAACAAGGAGGCCATGTCATTAGATTTTCTTCTTTTATACCCTTTCTTGCCAGCCACGCTGTGGAGTACTTGGACGCGTGTGATGGAGCATTGTCCTGCATGAAAATCATGTTTTTCTTGAAGAATGCAGACTTCTTCCTGTACCACTGCTTGAAGAAGGTGTCTTCCAGAAACTGGCAGTAGGACTGGGAGTTGAGCTTGACTCCATCCTCAACTCGAAAATGCCCCACAAGCTCATCTTTGATGATACCAGCCCAAAACAGTACTCCACCTCCACCTTGCTGGCGTCTGAGTCGGACTGGAGCTCTCTGCCCTTTACCAATCCAGCCATGGGCCCATCCATCTGGCCCATCAAGACTCACTCTCATTTCATCAGTCCATAAAACCTTAGAAAAATCAGTCTTGAGATATTTCTTGGCCCAGTCTTGACGTTTCAGCTTGTGTGTCTTGTTCAGTGGTGATCGTCTTTCAGCCTTTCTTACCTTGGCCATGTCTCTGAGTATTGCACACCTTGTGCTTTTGGGCACTCCAGTGATGTTGCAGCTCTGAAATATGGCCAAACTGGTGGCAAGTGGCATCTTGGCAGCTGCACGCTTGACTTTTCTCAGTTCATGGGCAGTTATTTTGCGCCTTGGTTTTTCCACACGCTTCTTGCGACCCTGTTGACTATTTTGAATGAAACGCTTGATTGTTCGATGATCACGCTTCAGAAGCTTTGCAATTTTAAGAGTGCTGCATCCCTCTGCAAGATATCTCACTATTTTTGACTTTTCTGAGCCTGTCAAGTCCTTCTTTTGACCCATTTTGCCAAAGGAAAGGAAGTTGCCTAATAATTATGCACACCTGATATAGGGTGTTGATGTCATTAGACCACACCCCTTCTCATTACAGAGATGCACATCACCTAATATGCTTAATTGGTAGTAGGCTTTCGAGCCTATGCAGCTTGGAGTAAGACAACATGCATAAAGAGGATGATGTGGTCAAAATACTCATTTGCCTAATAATTCTGCACTCCCTGTATACTATTAAACACACATCCAGGATGTCTCTGAAAAGGTCATTAATAAAACATTGAAATGTCACTGGGGCGTTGCATAACCCGAACGGCATAACTGTATACTCGTACAACCCATACCTAGTACGGAAAGCGGTCAGCCATTCGTGCCCAGACTTTATTCTGATTAGATTATATGCGCCTCTAAGGTCAAGTTTGGTGAAGATTACAGCCCCCTGAAGTCGTTCTATTATCTCAGGTATAAGAGGTAATGGATACCTGTTTTTCTTTGTACGGCGATTTAATTCCCTATAGTCGATTATAGGTCTTAATGTGTCGTCTTTGTTTCGTACAAAAAACATACCTGCTCCAGCAGGAGAGGTTGAAGGTTTTATAAACCCTTTCCGTAGGTTGTCATCTAAGTAAGGCACTTGGTATGTAGCTTACCCTTCTGTTTAGACAGACTGGGGCATTCCTTGACTGTATGGTTCTTGGAGGCACAATAAAGACAAAGATTATTAGTTCTTCTTCTGTTCTTTTCCTCAGGGGAAAGAGGTCCTTTCGTGAAGGTGACCTCCATCGGCTCATCAGTACTGCGTTGGGTAGGTCCTGATGATGTTGGTGTGGTTGGTTTCCTCCAGGTATAATCTGAAAATCCTCTTTCGTGTCTTCTTTCACGTAAGCGACGGTCTATAGTGACAGCTTGTGTCATGAGCTCTTCTAAGGTGCTTGGTAGGGATCCGCTAGCGAGCTCATCTTTTATGGGGTCAGAGAGTCCATGGCGGAACTGAAAAAATAAAGCTGCTTCGTTCCAGAGTGTGTCTGGTGCCCATCTCTTAAAATCTGAAACATAATCTTCGGCTAGGCGTTTGTTTTGCTTGAGTGCCCGGAGGGCAGTTTCAGCAGAACTCTGTTTGTTTTTATCTTCATAAAGAAATTACATTTTGTCAAAAAATGACTGGAGAGAATCCAGTACCGGATCGTTGGTCTCAAAGAAGTTAGTTGCCCAGGTCTTGGGTTCTCCTTTGAGATATGATATTACATTTAGCACTTTAATGCGTTCTGTGGGATAGGTTTTTGGTTTCAGGGAGAAAAAAAGCAGGCAGGAATTTTTAAACTCCCTGAACTGGCTTCTTTCCCCTGAGAATCTTTCTGGGGGACAAACCTGGGGTTCAGGTTGTGAGTCTGAGGCGGAAGGCCTCTTGTCCACATGATCCCTAATCACGGTTCTTAAGTATTGATTCTCTGATTGGATCTCTCTAATTCCTTGAATGAGAATATCCATATTCTGGGTGAGTGCACTCACTTTGTTAGTGAGGTCTGCTAATTCCATTATAATTCCCACTTTCTAAGGCTTAGGATTATGTAATGCAGGAGCAGTATGTAGGGAATTAGTGTCTAGTTCCACTCAGTCTCACAAGTAACGGGGTTAGAAATAAGATAACCCCTATTCAGTTCATTGACTGAGGGCCCAAATGGGAAAAAGCAGATTGGTAGTGTGCAATATTCACTGTAAAATATAGTTATGGGAGCAGAATTAGTCACCTTCTTATAATGAAATAGTTGATTCACAGAAGTTAGTATGCAGATATGATACAGTTGGTAAGTTGTGCACAAACATATAGCTGGTGTAAAACGGTTGTTTTATCAAACAATTACCTTCTATTTGAGAGATTACGGTAAACACAGGTAAGTAGCTTGAACAACATTACAACAGTTCAGGTAGGAGATATGACAAGTTTTACCTTGGTCTTTATGCTTGGTACCTGCAGATGAATAGTGCAATCTGATTTTCCTAATCACCACTGTGAAGAGGGAGAGGTGTACCTTTGCAGGGAAGCTTGTGAGAGTGCAGCTGACAGGCTGCAGCGCAGGAGGCACGAAGGACACTTGTGAGATGGTGACACAGCAGGACTGTGGTAGCTTCAGTAGAGGCCGCTGGAGGTTTGCACCGGAAGTGGATGCGTAGTTAGAGGTGAGCTAAATCTGCTCTTTTAGTTCTGAGGGTGAAACTGTAATACTTTACAAACAAGGCAAAAGGTAAATAAGCAGCAGATAGGAGTAAAGATGCCAAACACAGGTTAGTAACGTAGTACCAATAAAAGCACAAAACAGCAAAAAGTAATCCTTAATACTTATTGTAATCCAGGCTTAAGTGGAGAGTAGGGAAGATCCAGAAATCCTACCTACAAACAATCCTAAGCAAGGTGTGGTAGGAAGGAGGAGCCTTATATAGGCAGGTAACTTAAAGGTTCAGGCCATAACCATGACAAAAGCAAGGATAGTGTAATACCGTTTTTATTCAATAAAACTTTAAAATAGACAAATGTTACACTCACATTTTATACCCTCAATATTATGAGGTATGTTTACAACACAGAGGGTTAAAGGTGATCTCTTATCAGATTCACAAGATGTTGTATCCCAGATCAGTCACAGGTATATAGTGAGTCAATATATTAAGAACTTTATATATATTTCCATTGTACCTTCCAGAGACTCATATCCACCTATATATATACATATATTTAGGAAGAATTGTAAGCTCTGTTAATCCTCTGTATCACATTTTCTTATAATTAATCTGGACTCACACTTCAGTTAATTATTTGCTCCCAATAGCTGACTTACTTGGTCTTCATATATCTGATTAGCGCTATTTTAGGAGTAACGCTTGTCTCCACTCAGATCTCTGAGTGGATACATTCTACTTACTTTTGTATATATATATATATATATATATATATATATATATATATATATATATATATATATATATATATATATATATATATATATATATATATACACACACACATTTATAAAATGTAAAGAATTGCAGTGATACATCATAAAAGGTTGTTGTTAAGGTCCTGGGTTCAATTCCCATCAATAGTTTTCAATATATTTTTATAAGGATTTTTTTATTGAAAATGTTCAAATTACAAACCTATTAAGAGGGACAGATACCACCAAATTAAATAAATTGACACATAAAAATAAAAAAGTGAGATGGTGGCATTTGTCAATAAATACACATATATATCACTTCACTGAAACAATAACAATTATAAACAAGCAACAAATGTGTAAAGAAAATAGCAAAGAACAATGGAAATAAAAAATAATTAATTAGACTAGATCAAAATAAATCAAATGACCTAGGCCAGTGACCACTTCTAAACCTCATAATATCCATACTTAAAATGTTAAGCCCATAATAAATCTATATAATGTATTATGAATCAAATATTAAATGTTTATTAAAAAAAACTTAGAAGTGAAACTATGTAAACTGAAAATATTATTTGTAGGTACAAAAATGGGATACAGAGAATACTTGTACAGCTATAATAATAGCAATAGTTACCAAGACTTTGTTCAAGTGCCCAGAATTTTTCTTTAAAGTTGATATGACAAAAGTAAGCGTTTGAAACAATAAGAGCTTAATGAGCTTCCGTGCATGCGTGTTAGTTTTCCTTCAAACTGTCATAGGCTCTGTGAGTGCGCTAGTTTAAAAAATCAATAGTGGGGGGCGGAGCTAGCTTCAATGGCAGACAGACGTGTTTTTATGAAGCTCCTCATTTCCAGCTATAATTGCATGATATAATCTATCTATAAAGGACATAAATCTTTTCTTCACTAGCTCAGATAATACGTACAGTCTCCGGAACTCCTGAGAACGCTAAAAAGGCATTAATCTATGAACATAAGTCTGAGCTATCTCCCTAAACTACGCCATGCGGTCTCCTCAGGAGATGCCTAACATGGCCGTTATGGAGGCCATAAACTCATGGGAGCAGCACATTCAGCTTCTCATAGAGGAGCACTTTCAGGCCATGAAGGAGGATATCAGGCTTTTGATCTCTGCTTTTGCGCCACCATCAGAATATCAAGCAGCGGATACTGAATTTATTATTTATAGCAGGCCCTCTGCCCCAGCAGATGTTGATGCAGAGGCGATAAAGCACAGCGGAACCCTCACTGCACACGGCGACATACTACCTAAGCCGACGCTAGTTCCAGACAAGCACTCACCTAAGCCTCGTGTTAATGGACCTAACCTGGGAAGGTACAAGCATCCCTATCGCATGCCCGGAGAGGTGTCTCATCTTTTGAACCCTGGCAGTCTTAGAGAGGGTCCTCAGACGCATACGAGACCAACACAGCTCCCTATTACACACAAGTCAACCGCGAACTCCCAGGCCCTCCCTGAGGGTACTTTACGCAACGCTCTGGGATTCCATGGCCCAGACGATGACCCGATTAAAGAAACAGCAGGACTTACAGTTTTCCTAACTGCGACCACACCGCAATGGAGTGGTAGAGCACAACCTTTCATCAGACTTAGATGTGTGGTCGGAGTGGGCTAAAGTAGCAGTTAGACCGGTCAGCGGAGCTAGCAAGTCCTCAGTACTCAGAATACGCTGCTCCCCTGACACAGAAATGCTGCCTCTCCCCACCGGGTTAGCACTATATCGGATGTTATGGGACTTCCTTGGAGTAGGCTGAATGAAGGAGTCATTCGCAGAAGCAGAAACGCTACAGCTTATAATATATATTATAAGTAACATAACTATATCCTCTTCTCTGTGACTGAGAATTACATGAAGGCCTTCACATAATCGCCTGGTTATCTCGCTACTTCCCCACCCCTGATAAACTCATCTTGCAGTCTTCAATAATGTCTACTATGTATCCCCCTTAATCTTTAATAACGGCGACATGCAATTTTCTCTACTTGGAATGTCCCTCTGTAACATGTTGAGACAGTTTTTTGTTATGATTAATCATTTATTGTCTGCTCTTTATGTTGACATATTTAGCCCAATATAATAAGTTTTTGGTTAGTTTAATTCTCTATGTCCATGCATTAATATAAGTGGTTATTTCAGTTTATTAATCACTCTGCACTGATGGGTTCATGTTATAGTGTAATATGCTGTCTACTGTGTACAATCTATGGTAGGTCTCTGCTAGCACTTTATAATATGTAATATAATAGTACCACTGTTCAGTTACACATACTGTTTTAGCCCTCTAGAGTAGTACCTTTTCTTACTGGAGGTAACGGCTATATTAGATGACTGTGAAACCTCAGCCCTATTCCAATAGCCTGTCTTGGATCCCACATGAGATTATTATATAGCACTAGAGTATATCTGTCTGTCTGACGTACCCTGTCTATACAAACTCACGCCAGAAATACAGACTAGTGACACATCCTCACATCTCTCATCTACATTAATAAGTTAAATTTCTGGGCATATTGTACTCTCGCATGGAACCACTACTATATAGTCTCCTCATGTGTCTCCTTTTCTACGTTGTTTTCATGAACCTATGATGATATCTATGTGTTCCCAAGTTTATTTTTATATCTATCTGTGACAGGCTTAGATGTATACCTATATATGTTTCAGAGAAAGCAGACTAAGTGATGTTTATTACCTTACATATGTGCGTGTGTGTATATGTTAATATGTGCATATATGTGTGGGTATATATATTTACTCTAACTGGATCAGTTCTAATGTCCACCCAAATATTACGGTTAGTCCACTTACTGAAATTGTAGTTGATAGTACTTATTAACTAGTCTTACACTTATCTCAATCACATATAGCTTTACAAATTATTTAGCACATTCAGGCCTAGATTTGGAGTTCGGCGGTAAAAGGGCTGTTAACGCTCCGTGGGCTTTTTTCTGGCCGCACCATAAATTTAACTCTGGTATCGAGAGTTTAATCAAATGCTGCGTTAGGCTCCAAAAAAGGAGCGTAGAGCATTTTTACCGCAAATGCAACTCTCGATACCAGAGTTGCTTACGGACGCGGCCGGCCTCAAAAACGTGCTCGTGCACGATTCTCCCATAGGAAACAATGGGGCTGTTTGAGCTGAAAAAAAACCTAACACCTGCAAAAAAGCAGCGTTCAGCTCCTAACGCAGCCCCATTGTTTCCTATGGGGAAACACTTCCTACGTCTGCACCTAACACTCTAACATGTACCCCGAGTCTAAACACCCCTAACCTTACACTTATTAACCCCTAATCTGCCGCCCCCGCTATCGCTGACCCCTGCATATTTTTTTTAACCCCTAATCTGCCGCTCCGTAAACCGCCGCAACCTACGTTATCCCTATGTACCCCTAATCTGCTGCCCTAACATCGCCGACCCCTATATTATATTTATTAACCCCTAATCTGCCCCCCTCAACGTCGCCGACACCTGCCTACACTTATTAACCCCTAATCTGCCGAGCGGACCTGAGCGCTACTATAATAAAGTTATTAACCCCTAATCCGCCTCACTAACCCTATCATAAATAGTATTAACCCCTAATCTGCCCTCCTTAACATCGCCGACACCTACCTTCAATTATTAACCCCTAATCTTCCGATCGGAGCTCACCGCTATTCTAATAAATGGATTAACCCCTAAAGCTAAGTCTAACCCTAACACTAACACCCCCCTAATTTAAATATAATTTTTATCTAACGAAATAAATTAACTCTTATTAAATAAATGATTCCTATTTAAAGCTAAATACTTACCTGTAAAATAAATCCTAATATAGCTACAATATAAATTATAATTATATTATAGCTATTTTAGGATTAATATTTATTTTACAGGCAACTTTGTAATTATTTTAACCAGGTACAATAGCTATTAAATAGTTAAGAACTATTTAATAGTTACCTAGTTAAAATAATAACAAATTTACCTGTAAAATAAATCCTAACCTAAGATATAATTAAACCTAACACTACCCTATCAATAAAATAATTTAATAAACTACCTACAATTACCTACAATTAACCTAACACTACACTATCAATAAATTAATTAAACACAATTCCTACAAATAAATACAATTAAATAAACTAGCTAAAGTACAAAAAATAAAAAAGAACTAAGTTACAGAAAATAAAAAAATATTTACAAACATAAGAAAAATATTACAACAATTTTAAACTAATTACACCTACTCTAAGCCCCCTAATAAAATAACAAAGCCCCCCAAAATAAAAAATTCCCTACCCTATTCTAAATTAAAAAAGTTACAAGCTCTTTTACCTTACCAGCCCTGAACAGGGCCCTTTGCGGGGCATGCCCCAAGAATTTCAGCTCTTTTGCCTGTAAAAAAAAACATACAATACCCCCCCCCCCAACATTACAACCCACCACCCACATACCCCTAATCTAACCCAAACCCCCCTTAAATAAACCTAACACTAATCCCCTGAAGATCTTCCTACCTTGTCTTCACCATCCAGGTATCACCGATCCGTCCTGGCTCCAAGATCTTCATCCAACCCAAGCGGGGGTTGGCGATCCATAATCCGGTGCTGAAGAGGTCCAGAAGAGGCTCCAAAGTCTTCCTCCTATCCGGCAAGAAGAGGACATCCGGACCGGCAAACATCTTCTCCAAGCGGCATCTTCGATCTTCTTCCATCCGGAGCGAAGCGGCAGGATCCTGAAGACCTCCAGCGCGGAACATCCATCCGGACCGACGACTGAACGACGAATGACTGTTCCTTTAAGGGACGTCATCCAAGATGGCGTCCCTCGAATTCCGATTGGCTGATAGGATTCTATCAGCCAATCGGAATTAAGGTAGGAATTTTCTGATTGGCTGATGGAATCAGCCAATCAGAATCAAGTTCAATCCGATTGGCTGATCCAATCAGCCAATCAGATTGAGCTCGCATTCTATTGGCTGTTCCGATCATTCTATTGGCTGTACCTGGATGGTGAAGACAAGGTAGGAAGATCTTCAGGGGATTAGTGTTAGGTTTATTTAAGGGGGGTTTGGGTTAGATTAGGGGTATGTGGGTGGTGGGTTGTAATGTTGGGGGGGGGGGTATTGTATGTTTTTTTTTTACAGGCAAAAGAGCTGAACTTCTTGGGGCATGCCCCGCAAAGGGCCCTGTTCAGGGCTTTTAAGGTAAAAGAGCTTGTAACTTTTTTAATTTAGAATAGGGTAGGGAATTTTTTATTTTGGGGGGCTTTGTTATTTTATTAGGGGGCTTAGAGTAGGTGTAATTAGTTTAAAATTGTTGTAATATTTTTCTTATGTTTGTAAATATTTTTTTATTTTCTGTAACTTAGTTCTTTTTTATTTTTTGTACTTTAGCTAGTTTATTTAATTGTATTTATTTGTAGGAATTGTGTTTAATTAATTTATTGATAGTGTAGTGTTAGGTTAATTGTAGGTAATTGTAGGTAGTTTATTAAATTATTTTATTGATAGGGTAGTGTTAGGTTTAATTATATCTTAGGTTAGGATTTATTTTACAGGTAAATTTGTTATTATTTTAACTAGGTAACTATTAAATAGTTCTTAACTATTTAATAGCTATTGTACCTGGTTAAAATAATTACAAAGTTGCCTGTAAAATAAACATTAATCCTAAAATAGCTATAATATAATTATAATTTATATTGTAGCTATATTAGGATTTATTTTACAGGCAAGTATTTAGCTTTAAATAGGAATCATTTATTTAATAAGAGTTAATTTATTTCGTTAGATGTAAATTATATTTAACTTAGGGGGGTGTTAGTGTTAGGGTTAGACTTAGCTTTAGGGGTTAATCCATTTATTAGAATAGCGGTGAGCTCCGATCGGAAGATTAGGGGTTAATAATTGAAGGTAGGTGTCGGCGATGTTAGGGAGGGCAGATTAGGGGTTAATACTATTTATGATAGGGTTAGTGAGGCGGATTAGGGGTTAATAACTTTATTATAGTAGCGCTCAGGTCCGCTCGGCAGATTAGGAGTTAATAAGTGTAGGCAGGTGTCGGCGACGTTGTGGGGGGCAGATTAGGGGTTAATAAATATAATATAGGGGTCGGCGGTGTTAGGGGTAGCAGATTAGGGGTACATAGGGATAACGTAGGTGGCGGCGCTTTGCGGTCGGAAGATTAGGGGTTAATTATTTTAAGTAGCTGGCGGCGATGTTGTGGGGGGCAGATTAGGGGTTAATAAATATAATACAGAGGTCGGCGGGGTTAGGGGCAGCAGATTAGGGGTACATAAATATAACGTAGGTGGCGGTCGGCAGATTAGGGGTTAAAAATTTTAATCGAGTGTCGGCGATGTGGGGGGGCCTCGGTTTAGGGGTACATAGGTAGTTTATGGGTGTTAGTGTACTTTAGGGTACAGTAGTTAAGAGCTTTATGAACCGGCGTTAGCCAGAAAGCTCTTAACTCCTGCTTTTTTCAGGCGGCTGGAATCTTGTCGTTAGAGCTCTAACGCTCACTTCAGAAACGACTCTAAATACCAGCGTTAGAAAGATCCCATTGAAAAGATAGGCTACGCAAATGGCGTAGGGGGATCTGCGGTATGGAAAAGTCGCGGCTGAAAAGTGAGCGTTAGACCCTTTAATCACTGACTCCAAATACCAGCGGGCGGCCAAAACCAGCGTTAGGAGCCTCTAACGCTGGTTTTGACGGCTACCGCCGAACTCCAAATCTAGGACTCAGTATTCAGCTACCAGTTGTATTAGTTGTCAAGGGACCTCATGATTATATATGTATGGATAACTAAACTCCCGTAGTCATAACTATGTACGGTTACTATTACATCTTAACGGTATGAGTATATTCCTACAGAAATCGCAAAGATAAATTTAACTTGTACATACTACTTAGCCTATCCCACGGTGTCAGACTCCATTGCATCTTACATAGGTACAAACTATTTATTGCTAAATCTGTATACACCATGCTCCCTTAGTGCTTCTATTGTGAAAGAATCCAAGATATCTCACAGTTTTTCACCCTTACTTTCGCCCTTACTTATAGCATAACTAAAAAACAAAAAACAAAAAAAACCTCAGAGACCTAAACATGCCCATGAGTGTAATATTTTATCTAGCTCCGCCCCCACCCTCCCCCTTACCTTATTTTAAGCGGCTCTTGCCCGCTGTATCCCCTACTCACCTTCTTGCTAACTAGCTAAGCTCACTATCTATACGCAATAAACTTAATATGAGGAAACTGTATATTAACTATTATTTCTTAGAAATCACAAGATAGGTTCCTACTAATCTGCTAATATGTAAGCCTTCCCCATTATACCAGACAATTTTTATTTTACCTGAGCCTTAGCTACCATAACCTATTATATATTAAAAATGAGGTTACTATTAATACAACTCAACATTGGGTAACACATTGTCCATAGTCTTTCTATGTAATTTTGTTCGTAGAGTATTACCTATTAACCTGAGTTCCTGCAGCATAGATTGTACACAGAATCCTCAAGTAGATCTGAGCCAAGGTGCTGCCTATGTTGCATATGTTGTTGATCTATGTTGTATGCTCTTAAAGGGTTATCTCTCCATCTTGTTTCATAACCTAACTGTTTAATGCAATGTTGAGCTGTTGCTCATATAATTTATGTATATTGTGGAAACCTCAATAAAAAAATATATTTAAAAAAAAAAAAATCAATAGTAGCGAGCGGTCTCTTTCTGATTGGCTGAAACGATTACTGCTGATAATATTAAACAAAAGAAAGTGCACTGGGGGCACCTTCTTGAGACACACTTCAAAAGTAAATTAAGTATATAAAAATATGATTTTGTAAAATATTTAAAAGGGTATTTAAAGGGATACTAAACCCACAATTTTTCTTTAATGATTCAGATAGAGCATGCAATTTTAAGCAACTCTCTAATTTACTCTTACTATCAATTTTTATTCGTTCTCTTGCTATCTTTATTTAAAAAGTAGGAATTTAAAGCTTAGGAGCCAGCCCATATTAGGTTCAGCACCATGGATAGTGCTTGCTTATTGGTGGATACAGTTAGCAAACCAATAAGCAAGCTAACCCAGGTTCTCAAGCAAAAATGGGCTGGCGTTTAAGCTTTACATTCCTGCTTTTTAAATAAAAATAGCAAGAGAACGAAGAAAATTGATAATAGGTGTAAATTAGAAAGTTGCTTAAAATTGCATGTTTTATCAGAATCATTAAATAAAAAATTTGGGTTTAGTGTCCCTTTAATATTACTGGCAGCCATCCATCTTACAAAAAAAGGGTTATTTGTCTATACTTCATCTAGAAAATATAATAGGACTCCTTAACGTTAGGATTTAAGGGACATATATATGTGATATAGTCTAATTTTTTATATTTTCCCCTTTTCCTGTAATTTATTTCTGAAAATTGTGGGCTGTTAAAAGTGAAACCACAGACTTAAAGTGATGGTAAATTATAGTTATTTGAAATATATTATTTACACATGCATAACATGTGCATGAAAACCATGGTTTTTAATTTTCTTACCTGAATTACCATAAATCTAATTTTTAGTGAGACTGTGTTTGCGTGCTTCCTTTGCCCCATTTCTATTCTCTTACTGTAGACCAGTGATATAGACAGAGGTACCACCCGCTCTCTACATAGACAGTAAAGCGGTCTCCCCACTCTATGATTCTATACTTCTATTTAGTAGCAGTTTGCAGTGAGTAACTTTAGAGGGGATTCCCTTTTGAAAAGAATGTGCATGTGTAATACATGCGTGCACACTGTAACCATTTGGCTTAAAAAGATCAGACATCATAAGCAGCTTTTTTTGCCGAGCCTTATGGCTGCAAAACAGATTTGATAAGAATTGAAAACATCAACTTGAGAGGGCGGCTGGAAGGGTGATAATCAAACTGATAATTGATAATTAATTAAAAGGATTTTGTGCGTCTTTAAAAAACAAAAACAAATTATAAATGAAACTACTTTTAAAATAAAATGGAAATTCAGGATCTAATTTCTTTTTATATAAACTTTACCATTATATTCAGTCATTCCACTAACTTTCCATAGTCACAGGTATAGTCATTCCTCTAACTGGCTTCAGCAGAGAAGCAAACCCAGGTTACAACATGATGACACCCACTGCTTTACGGACACAAACACTTGAAACTTATTATCCAATATTTAAATAACTAATATGATTGAAAAAAAAAAACACCTGGCTAATCTTTCTTTTGTATTCCCCATTCTGTTTAACATTTATTTAATGTTTAATGTCCCTTTAAGTAATGTTAAACAAGAACAGTCAGAAGATTACTGCTAAGTCAATTCATTTGTCTAAATAGCCCTTACTTCAAATTACTTTAATAAAATAGGTTGATATGAAACAGCCACTTATTCTGTAGGTTGTAAAGAAAAGATACCAAGGTTTTAAATGAAACATAATATCATATCTTAGACTAATGTGTTCAGTAGCGGACTTACTCAACAGAGGGCTCTGGTGCAAAACATTTTTTGGAGACCCCATTAATAACTAAGTAATAAGCAATATTAATAATATACATGCTGCTCTTTATAATGATTTATAGTAAATAGATATTAGTAGCAGATCAAAAAACTTAATTAAATTACTCAAACAGTAGTGTATATACATATATATGGAATCTGTGTGTGCTCTACAAATAACTGATAATTATAAATATATATTGATCAGAATCTATTGTTTGATCATTATTGGCATGTTAAAGGGACATGAAACCCAAATTTTTTCTTTCATGATTTGGAAAGAGCAAGCAATTTTAAACAACTTTTTTATTTACTTCTATTATCTAATTTGCTTCATTCTCTGAGATATGCTCAGTAGCTGCTGATTGGTAGATGCACATAGATGCCTCGTGTGATTGGCTCACCCATGTGCATTGCTATTTCTTTAACAAAGGATATCTAAAGAATGAAGCAAATTAGATAATAGAAGTAATTTGGAAAGTTATTAAAAATTGTATTCTCTACCTGAATCATGAAATATTTTTTTTGGGTTTAGTGTCCCTTTAATGGCTGCCACTGAGATTTTTTTCAGTGTTGATATGATCACAATCAGACTTTTTTATTATTATCAGTGGTACTTTTTTCATTATCTTTGCATGTGCCAGTCCTGTTTTTCTGATAACAATCCAGATTCTCAATATTGAAGGACAAATTTACACTGCCATTTTTCACTTCATAAACCCTACACAATACTTTTTTGACTTGTTACTGAGTACCCTCAAAATGTTTGTAAGTAACATTGGTTTTGCGCACGAGCAAAGAAAATTACCACCAATTTGGAGGACATTAGGAAGCATCACCAGTCAGATACAAACAATTCCTGATCAATCAAGTTAAAGTTTAAAATGAATAAAAAAGATGCACAACCTGTGATGTAATCGCAAAACCTGTGTATTCGCCATTTTGTTGGTTGTTAAACATAAGTGTTTCATTTTTCAGTTATGGGATTGTAAAATAGGATTGGAAAAATACACAATACCAGCTGAAGTTCAGAAATCATTATGCATCGATAATGCAAGATTGCGATCAACTCCATTATTAACTTCCGCCAGGAGAGTATTTTACTTTGCAGAATGTATAATTAACCAAGGAGCAGCAAATAACATTTTGAAATGATTGAAAACATCCTATATCAAGAAAAATAATCATTATATATGAGCCCTTGTGTGTATCAGGGCTTTTGTGGAAGTTTGAGAATCCTGGGTTTGAAGCTACAGTTTTTTCATAAATGACAACCCATAAAAATATGTAAGCACATATAAGGATGTGATCGGTTTGCCCCTTAATGGTGTAGCTGTAGGTGCTGGATGGTATGATGCATTGATCTTGCATTCAATGAAAGGGACATTAGCTCATAGGGGGATATTTATCAAAGGTCTGTCGGACCTGATCCGACAGTGCGGATCAGGTCCGACAGACCTCGCTGAATGCGGAGAGCAATACGCTCTCCGTATTCAGCATTGCACCAGCAGCTCTTGTGAGCTGCTGGTGCAACGCAGCCCCCTGCAGATTCGCAGCCAATCGTCCGCCAGCAGGGGGGTGTCAATCAACCCAATCGTACTCAATCGGGTTGAATTGTGGCGATCTCTGTCTGCTCAGAGCAGGCGGACAGGGTTATGGAGCAGCGGTCTTTAGACCGCTGCTTCATAACTGCTGTTTCTGGCGACCCTGCAGGCTCGCAAGAAACACGGGCCCTCAAGCTCCATTCGGAGCTTGATAAATGGGCCTCATAGCATATATCAGCATTTATGAACTGCAATTCAAAATAAAAGTTTTAAAATAATTTAACACTGTAATTTTCTTATCCCAGTTTGCAAGGTTTTGCAAATCAAGAGCAGTTCAGAGATATAACTCTTGAGAGTGGAATCTGTTCCTATTCTCATTTTGCTGTGGCAAATAAGGCACAGATGTAAGTGAGCTTGTACTCTGTGCTACCAATCACTTGACCCGGACAGATAAGTCAACATGATAATACACGGTGGCTGAGTTCTGTAGCAACCCAAGGTGGGGTCCACTCAGCCTTTCATCCTTCCGAGGTCGATAAAATGAGCAGTGCCTTGAGACCCTTACGGGTGATTAGCCGCGCTTTACAAGTACCCAATACATACATACAATCACTTTGTAGGATGTTGCAGCTAAGGTGAATTTCACCCTATTTAGAGACGCTCCACGCTTTCTGGGAGAATGTATGACAAGTAAACTTTTAAAAGCAACAAATAATAAAAGTATATTGGATATTGGAAAATGGGCATAAAGATATTGAACAAAAAATAACAAATGTTATTGTTAATAAATGAAAGTTATTAACACCTTTGCTACTGTGAATTTCAGACAAAACATTACATTTTTTTTGGAAAGTTTGCTATTACTAATTTTAAACAGACATAGAGCCTTTGCTTTATTGATCTACCAATGAAAAATATATCTATTCTTTTGGCATAAAAATAATTTTCAGTGGATGACAGTTTCAACTAACTATTTACTCACAAAATCGAGAAAAAGTATTGTAAAATTACACAAAAAAAGTAAAAATAAATAAATAAAATATTATATATATACTGGATTTTATCTACATTACTTAACGATGGAGATTGCATAAGGAAGGAAGGCTTGATTCATCTGCCCCACGTTCCACCACCCAAACAAGCAGAGTACACACACAGAAGTCGGGTGAATGACGTCATCAGCGATTGCCGGGTCTGACACGCTGACTACATGGACACAAACCAACAAGTGAGAGCACAGTGGAAAATCGGACAGTAGCAGGTTTGGTAGAGCTGACAAGAAACCCTAAGTGAGTACCACAACTGCATATAATCTGTAACTGTGAGTTACTGTGACTAAACAAATTATTGTGAATTGAGCTAAGTGAAGGATTACAGGAGTCCTTATTCACTAGCACTAGCACTGAGTCTGGGAACCTTGTTAATCAGTTAATACTGGCTAATAATACAGCATAAAGCTGTCAAGTGTGGCTTATATGTAAAATATTCCCCGGTAGAGTGACCTCCAATTTTTTCTTGATTATATATATATATATATATATATATATATATAACACACAGAAAACCAGGCATTTGCCAGCAGATTCACAGTAATGTTTAAAAGGAAAACTGGGGAAAGTCAGTTATATTTTGTGCCAAAGGAACAAGCCCAGGACTACGACAAGGTCTCCCCCTTCCTGGGACTCTAAACCAGCACCCACACGATGCCTACTTCCAAACAAACCAACTGGGAACCTCCCAGGGTGACACAGGCTTTTGTAACCTCCCCTATGTAAATACAAAACACAGGAATGGACCACACTCACAGACCGGACTGGGTACACATCCTAAGCCACAGCAAACTCCACAGCCCTGAACACTGACAGACAGCTGCAAAGTTCCCAGCAACCCAGGCAGTTAACCCCAGAGCAGTCTGAGGGACAGGCCCGCAGGAAAGCATTACAAACATTATCAACACAACACACAGAGAACCTGGCACTCGCCAGCAGATTCACAGTAATGTTTAAAAGCAAAACTGGGGGAAGTCAGTTAAATTTGGCACCAAAGGATCAAGCACAGAACCACAACAAGGTCTCCCCCTTCCTGGGACCCTAAACCAGCGCCCACACAATGCATACTTCCAAACAAACCTACTGGGAACCTCCCAGGGTGACACAGGCTCTTGTAACCTCCCCTATGTAAATACAAAACACAGGAATGGACCGCACTCACAGACCGGACTGGGTACACATCCTAAGCCACAGCAAACTCCACAGCCCTGAACACTTAAAGACAGCTGCAAAGTTCCCAGCAACCCATGCAGTCAACCCTAGAGCAGTCTGGGTGACAGGCCCACAGGGAAGCATTTCAAACATTATCAACACAACACACAGAAAACCTGGCACTCGCCAGCAGGTTCACAGTAATGTTTAAAAGCAAAACTGGGGGAAGTCAGTTACATTTGGTGCCAAAGGATCAAGCCCAGGACCACAACAAGGTCTACTCCTTCCTGGGACCCTAAACCAGTACCCACACAATGCATACTTCCAAACAAACCAACTGGAAACCTCCCAGCGTGACAGGCTTTTGTAACCTCCCCTATGTAAATACAAAACACAGGAATGGACCGCACTCCCAGACCGGACTGGGTACACATCCTAAGCCACAGCAAACTCCACAGCCCTGAACACTGACAGACAGCTGCAAAGTTCCCAGCAACCCAGGCAGTTGCTGGGAACTTTTCAGCCTGGGTTTCTGGGAACTTTGCAGCTTTCTGTCAGTGTTCAGGGCGCCTAATGTAACTGACTTCCCCCAGTTGTGCTTTTAAACATTACTGTAAATCTGCTGGTGAGTGCCAGGTTTTCTGTGTGTTGTGTTGATAATGATTGTAATGCTTCCCTGCGGGCCTGTCACCCAGACTGCTCTGGGGTTATCTGCCTGGGTTGCTGGGAACTTTGCTGCTGTCTGTCAGTGTTCAGGGCTGTGGAGTTTGCTGTGGCTTAGGATGTGTACCCAGTACGGTCTGTGAGTGTGGTCCATTCCTGTGTTTTGTATTTACATAGCGGAGGTTACAAAAGCCTGTGTCACCCTGGGAGGTTCCCAGTTGGTTTGTTTGGAAGTGTGCATTGTGTGGGTGCTGATTTAGGGTCCCAGGAAGGGGGAGACCTTGTCGTGGTCCTGGACTTGATCCTTTGGCGCCAAATGTAGCTGACTTCCCCCGGTTTTGCTTTTAAACATTACTGTGAATCTGCTGGCGAGTGCCAGGTTTTCTGTGTGTTGTGTTGATAATGTTTGTAATGCTTCCCTGCGGGCCTGTCACCCAGACTGCTCTGGGGTTATCTGCCTGGGTTGCTGGGAACTTTGCTGCTGTCTGTCAGTGTTCAGGGCTGTGGAGTTTGCTGTGGCTTAGGATATGTACCCAGTCCGGTCTGTGAGTGCGGTCCAGTCCTGTGTTTTGTATTTACATAGGGGAGATTACAAAAGCCTGTGTCACCCTGGGAGGTTCCCAGTTGGTTTGTTTGGAAGTATGCATTGTGTGGGTGCTGATTTAGGGTCCCAGGAAGAGGGAGACCTTGTCGTGGTCCTGGGCTTGATCCTTTGGCGCCAAAGGTAACTGACTTCCCCCAGTTTTGCTTTTAAACATTACTGTGAATCTGCTGGCGAGTGCCAGATTTTCTGTGTGTTGTGTTGATAATGTTTGTAATGCTTCCCTGCGGGCCTGTCACCCAGGCTACTCTGTGGTTAACTGCCTGGGTTGCTAGGAACTTTGCAGCTGTCTTTTAGTGTTCAGGGCTGTGGAGTTTGCTGTGGCTTAGGATGTGTACCCAGTCTGGTCTGTGAGTGCAGTCCATTCCTGTGTTTTGTATTTACATAGGGGAGGTTACAAAAGCCTTTGTCACCCTGGGAGGTTCCCAGTTGGTTTGTTTGGAAGTATCCATTGTATGGGTGCTGGTTTAGGGTCCCAGGAAGTGGGAGACCTTGTTGTGGTCCTGGGCTTGATCATTTGGCGCTAAATGTAACTGACTTCCCCCAGTTTTGCTTTTAAACATTACTGTGAATCTGCTGGCAAGTGCCAGGTTTTCTGTGTGTTGTGTTGATAATGTTTGTAATGCTTCCCTGTGGGCCTGTCACCCAGACTGCTCTGGTGTTAACTGCCTGGGTTGCTGGGATCTTTACACATACATACACATACATACTTACACATACACATAGATACATACGCACATACTAATATACACACATAAATATATACCTCTGAGACACTTTAAAAAGAATAAAAAGGCGGCCGCAACAACATTCTCAGTTAATTATTTTTTACCATGTCAGATTGTGCGCTATTCTTAGTGCAAGGTTGCGAAATGGATAGTAAACCCTGTGCCATCAATAGTACTCCACTTGTAGTCTGGGCCTAAAACTCAAATAGAAAAAGCCCCTAACACAAATAACTCAATGCAAAGTACCAACGAGTAGTGATGTGTCTCCCATAGGATATAATGGGTAGCGCTACGTCAGATAAAGATCACCAACATTGCCACTTATTGGCACTTTTCTGCTGGTGGCGGCAGTGTATTTGCAGTGTTCAAATAAAGCTTGTATGTCCTAACTCTAACTACATCTACACTAGCTGCCTTACACTGTAAAGTCTCACCACTGAAAAGTTGGTGAAGCAAACATGGCTGACACCGTACTCATAATCTGTACTCCAGAGATTGGAATATATCACACTGCTGGTGATGTATCTTAATCAAAGTACAGGTTACTCCCCCTGGAACGCCCAGCTAACTCCCTAATACCTCCTACACCTACGTCATGTCTTCCCTATACTCCCCCTTGAATACCTGGCTAACTCCCACAGAATGCCTACAACTACGTAATGTCTGCAATCTACCTGACTAATAAATGGCTAGATTACGAGTTTTGCATTATGAGGGGTGCGGTGATAATTTGCACGTTATTCTCACCGCTCACTTACCTACAGTGCTGGTATTACAGGTTTTCCTAAACCCGGCGTTAAAAGGCAAGAAGTGAGTATAGAGCGAAATTGTGCTCCATACCGCACTCCAATACCAGCGCTGCTTAAGTCGGTTGTACGTACTCATGCACAATTTCCCCATAGACATCAATGGGGAGAGCCAGCTGAAAAAAAGTCTAACACCTGCAAAAAAGCAGCTAAAGCTCAGTAACGCAGCCCCATTGATTCCTATGGGGAAATACATTTTATGTTTACACCTAATACCCTAACATGAACCCCGAGTCTAAACACCCCTAATCTTAAACTTATTAACTCCTAATCTGCCGCTCCGACATCCCCGATACCTACATTATACTTATTAACCCCTAATCTGTCGCTCCGGACATCACCGACACCTACATTATACTTATTAACCCCTAATCTGCTGCCCCCAACATCGCCGACACCTACATTATATTTTTTAACCCGTTATCTGCCGCCCTCAACGTCGCCGCCATTATACTAAATTTATTAACCCCTAAGCCTAAGTCTAACCCTAACCCTAACACCCCCTAACTTAAATATAATTAAATTAAATCTAAATCAAACCTACTATTAATAACTAAATAATTCCTATTTAAAACTAAATACTTACCTATAAAATAAACCCTAAACTAGCTACAATATAACTAATAGTTATATTGTATCTGGCTTAGGGTTTATTTTCATTTTACAGGCAAGTTTGTATTTATTTTAACTAGGTAGAATAGTTACTAAATAGTTATTAACTATTTACTAACTACCTAGCTAAACTAAATACAAATGTACCTGTAAAATAAAACCTAACCTAAGTTACACTAACACCTAACACTACGCTAAAATTAAATAAATTACCTAAATTAAATACAATTAAATAAATTAAATACAAATACCTAAATTACAAACAAAAACCCCACTAAATTACACAACAAAACAAAACAAATTACAAGATATTTAAACTAATTACAACTAATAAAATAGCCCCCCCAAAATAAAAAAACCCTAGCCTAAACTAAACTACCAATAGCCCTTAAAAGGGCCTTTTGTGGGGCATTGCCCCAAAGAAATCAGCTCTTTTACCTGAAAAAAAATACAAACAACCCCCCCAACAGTAAAACCCACCACCCACACAACCAACCCCCCAAATAAAACCCTAACTAAAAAAACCTAAGCTCCCCATTGCCCTGAAAAGGGCATTTGTATGGGCATTGCTCTTAAAAGGGCATTTAGCTATATTGCAGCCTAAACCCTAACCTAAAAATAAAACCCACTCAATAAACCCTTAAAAAAACCTAACACTAACCCCTGAAGATCCACTTACAGTTTTGAAGATCCGACATCCATCCTCAACAAATCTGGGAGAAGTC
This sequence comes from Bombina bombina, assembly GCF_027579735.1. NCBI lineage: Eukaryota > Metazoa > Chordata > Amphibia > Anura > Bombinatoridae > Bombina > Bombina bombina. Next base: position 296,227,445 of record NC_069500.1, on the reverse strand, counting down.
CTCATCGAAGCATCAAGAAGTCCTCAACGAAGCCGGGAGAAGTCTTTATCCAAGCCGGGAGAAGTGGTCCTCCAGACGGGCAGAAGTCTTCATCCATCCGGCGAGGAGCGGGTCCATCTTCAAGACATCCGGCACGGAGCATCCTCTTCCAACAAAATCTTCTTCCTGAATGAATGTTTCTTTAAGTGATGTCATCCAAGATGGCGTCCCTTAGATTCCGATTGGCTGATAGAATTTGCAATAGAATGCAAGCTCAATCCTATTGGCTGATTGGATCAGCCAATAGGATTGAAGCTCTATTGGCTAATTGCATCAGCCAATAGGATTTTTTTCAACCTTAATTCCGATTGGCTGATAGAATTCTATCAGCCAATCAGAATCAAATGGATGCCATCTTGGATGACTTCACTTAAAGAAACATTCATTCGGGAAGAAGACTTCGTTGGAAGAGGATGCTCCGCGCCCGATGTCTTGAAGATGGACCCGCTCCGCGCCGGATCGATGAAGATAGAAGATGCTGTCTGGATGAAGACTTCTGCCCGTCTGGAGGACCACTTCTCCCAGCTTGGATGAAGACTTCTCCCGGCTTCGTTGAGGACTTCTTGCCGCTTCGATGAGGACTTCTCCCGGATTCGTTGAGGATGGATGATGGATCTTCAAAAAACTGTAAGTGGATCTTCAGGGGTTAGTGTTTAAGGGTTTATTGGGTGGGTTTTATTTTTAGGTTAGGGTTTGGGCTGCAATAGAGCTAAATGCCCTTTTAAGGGCAATGCCCATCCAAATACCCTTTTCAGGGCAATGGAGAGCTTAGGTTTTTTTAGTTAGGGTTTTATTTGGGGGGTTGGTTGTGTGGGTGGTGGGTTTTACTGTTGGGGGGTTGTTTGTATTTTTTTTCAGGTAAAAGATCTAATTTCTTTGGGGCAATGCCCTGCAAAAGGCCCTTTTAAGGGCTATTGATTGTTTAGTTTAGGCTAGGGTTTTTTTATTTTGGGGGGGGGGGCTTTTTTAGTTTGATAGGGCAATTAGATTAGGTGTAATTAGTTTAAATATCTTGTTTTTTTTTTTTAATTTCGGTAATTGTATTTAATTTATTTAATTGAATTTAATTTAGGTAATTTATTTAATTGTAGTGTAGTGTTAGGTGTTAATGTAACTTAGGTTAGGTTTTATTTTACAGGTAAATTTGTATTTATTTTAGCTAGGTAGTTATTAAATAGTTAATAACTATTTAATAACTATTATACCTAGTTAAAATAAATACAAACTTGCCTGTAAAATAAAAATAAACCCTAAACTAGCTACAATGTAACTATTAGTTATATTGTAGCTAGCTTAGGGTTTATTTTATAGGTAATTATTTAGTTTTAAATAGGAAATATTTAGTTATTAATAGTAGGTTTGATTTAGATTTAATTTAATTATATGTAAGTTAGGGGGTGTTAGGGTTAGACTTAGGTTTAGGGGTTAATAAATTTAGTATAGTGGCGGCGACGTTGGGGGCGGCAGGTAATGGGGTTAATAACTGTAATGTAGGTTGTGGCGATGTTAGGGGCGGCAGATTAGGGGTTAATAATATTTAACTAGTGTTTGCGAGGCGGGAGTGCTGCAGTTTAGGGGTTAATATGTTTATTCTAGTGGCGGCGATGTCGGGAGCGGCAGATTTTGGGTTATTCATTTTATTTTAGTGTTTGCAATGCGGGAGGGCCTCGGTTTAGGGGTTAATAGGTAGTTTATGGGTATTAGTGTACTTTTTAGCACTTTAGTTATGAGTTTTATGCTACAGCTCTGTAGTGTAAAACTCATAACTACTGACTTTAGAATGCTTTACGAATCTTGCAGGATAGGCTCTACCGCTCACTTTTTGGCCTAAAATAAAAAAGCTTGTAATACCGGCCCAATGGAAGTCCCATTGAAAATAAACTATAGTTTATTTAGTTTATGCAAAAAAAATCCCTATTATAACTATAGGCACTATGTCGCTACATTTATATTCAATGTTAAAATTATATGTATTGTCATGTATAATGCATATTATTTTAAGTATCATATCTAATTTAAAATGTTATTATTTTTGATTGTTCATTTTATTATTTTAAGTATAAAATATCATTTAAATTATATATTTATGCTTAAAATAATAAAATGAAGAATAAAAAATAACTACATTTTAAATAAGATACAGTACTTTAAATAATATGCATTATTCAGGACAATGCATATCATTTTAACATATGATATAAATTTAATACTAAAATAAACTATTTACTCCTTACGCACCCTCAACCCCTGCACAATTATAACATTAACCCCTAATCTGCCATAACCTAAAGACCTAATCACCCCCTAACCTATTAACCCCTACACCACTACAACCCCCCAATGCAAACTACCCATACAGTAATTAACTACCTCACACCTAACACCCCCCACATCTCTAAGCTAAAACCCCCTAAATTATAAAAAATAACAAACACTAATTTTAGAAAAAAACTAAAACTACAGAAGATGGAAGAAGACAGAAGATGGAAAACATCTAAACTTAAGGTCTCCTTTAAAAAACAAAAAACAAACAAAAAAAACACCCAAAAATAAAAAAAAACTAAACACTAACAGTTACTATATAAATAGCCATTCAAAATGGCTGTTTGTAGGACATTTCCCTAAAATGTTGAAAGTTTAAAAAAAAAAAAAAAAAAATACTACAACCTCATTCTACAATAAAAGTAACCAATCAAAAAAATCCCTATCCTAAAAAAAGATTGCCCTGAAAAGGGCATTTAGCTGGGCATTGCCCTTAGAATGGCCTCTGGTAGTGCAGTGCCCACAGCTCATTTGCTGCCCAAGCAATCCCTATCCTTTGTGTTCCTAGTCCAATCAACCTATATAAGGAGGAACCTCGCATTCAAGCTTCAGTGTGCAGTGGGGACCGCATGAAAAAGGATCGGATGGAAGAAAAAGACAGAAGATGGAAGAGTGCTCTACTCTTAATCTGGCCCTTAGTGTTTGTTATTTTTTTATAACTTAGGGACTTTTAACTTAGAGGTGGGGGTTAGGTGTTAGGTAGTTATGTAGTGTAGGGGTAGAGTGCATGGGGTTTGTTGCAGTGTAGGGGTTAACAGGTTAAAGGTTGCTTGTAGTGGGCTATTGTTGGTATTGGGGTTATGTAGTGTAGGAGGTGTTTGCGGTAGGCTACTGGTGGTGTAGTGGTTAATAAGGTTAGGAAGTTTATTGCAATGGGCTATTGGTGGTATAGGGGTTAATAGGGATCCTTTGCTTTACATTGCCAATGTCGGTGCCGATGCTGCTTGGAATATTTCACCAATAACGCCACCCATTGCGATGTATGGTAAAACGCCCTTCTGCGATGCTGCCTTTAAAGAGTAATGTTGACACTTTGAATATTTTGCTGACATTCTTAACATCGGATTCATAGCATCAGATCTCTTTGGAATATATCGCCGTCTTGCAGCATTTTCAATCATCGGGACCATAGAGAAGCTCATTTTCCCAATATTTCCTTTTTCTTGTTCTCTTGCTGTATTTGTAACCCTGCTTTTCTCTGCTTTTCAAATATTGTCTCCATCCCTTCGCCGTTGTTTTCTGTAATGTTTGAATTTGAAGATATTTCTGATTTTCCCTGAGAGATGTTGGTTAATAACAGAAGATGTAGAAATTCTGAGTACATTACTATATTCCTTTATTTCACAATACTCTAAGCAATCTTACTCTGTGTGTTTTAATCCAAAATACTTGATGTCATGGAATATTTATTTTTAGTTTTAACAAATGTGTTTTCTTTCTTATCTAATTCATCACATATCTTTTGTATACAGTCTTAAAGGGTTCCAATTTTTAAAGTTTGTAATAATTTATAATAACTTATCTTCTATACCCTGAAGGTTGCATGTGGTTTTGCTTTGCTTTTTGTTTTCATGTTTTTAATTGTCATGTAGATTTTAATAGCTTTCAATTTTTAACTCAATAATAAAGACAATATCTTTCTGTGTTCAATATACTGTAAAATATTCTAAATAATCCATAGTATATTTCTATATTTTTTTACAGTATTATAATTTTATACATTTTTAAAAATATTATATGTAATATTTCAATAACGCTACTTAAGAATACTGTTTTCATGTGCACTAACCTGACAGCGTTAAAATCTAAATTATGAAACCCAATGCGCAAAACAAATATTTTACATTCCTATGTTCTTCAAATAGACAATAATGTACTTTTTATTATTAAATATATATTTTATATATATATATATATATATATATATATATATACATATATATATATCTGATAATGTTCATGTAAAATACATATCTATATATCTATAGGAAATATATATAGGTACATACAGATATATATATATATATATATATATATATATACTGTATATATTTATATATATATATAAATAAATATATCAACCTGTAGCACGCCACTTTTTGGAGTACAAACACTCTGTTTCCTCTCTTAAAGCAATGCTTATTGACACTGTGATTCCATCCAGAAGGGGGGTAACAGGCACAAGGAACTACTGTGCTGTGAAAGCTGATGGATATATCGGCTAAATGCCCTCAGCCCCCACGGACTAAATGTACATTTGGATTATTCTGTGCTCTATTAACTGTGACATTGGTGCTCAAGCTTTATGTTTTAACATTTAATTAATGTGCTCTTTCAATTATCTTCTCCTTATGGGCTACCTATATATGAACTGCATGTACCACTATGTCCACCTCACTCCTGGGTGATAGCACCAGCGTTGTTCTAACTCTGTGTCTCTGAATCCTAGAATGCACCTAACTCTGGTTCCCTAAGTCCAGGTGGGTATAGGTGACTACGGTATTTGTTTACCCTTGGGTTAAATAATGGCTATTAGGACACGTGGGCTGTTCCATACGTTACGCACATTATGTTATTTCTAGTTGATATGGTTCTTCCTGAGTAGATGCTGGCTAGAATGCCACCTGTGATTCCTTGTATTGTTTGAGAGGGTTGTGCCTTGTTGTCCCACGTTTTGGAGGTGTGGTAGCTTATTTATGTATTTATGATTATGGAATGTTGTGAACATTAGACTTAATGTTGTCACTTGCTCATTACCATTGTATTTTCTTACAGCATTTTTCTGACGCTAGTGTGTTTCATAGTTTGTGACACATCCTTTATTATGAGTGTTTCCCTGTCTGGCTCCTCTCTAACACAGCCGCTTGGGACTGTACATGCTTCAGCCTGATGGGTGTGCCTAGATTCCCTGTGTTGTTTTAGTTTGCTCTTTTGACAGCACAACACGCAATACAATGCTTATGTTTTTTTGGTCTGAGGCTTGCGCATGCCTGAATGGGCTAATACTGAGGTGCGATATCAATTAGCACCAGCTGAGCCGAGTCGGCGTCCTGACACCCCCCGCAATTGACCAATCATAGGTCAGGGGTGTGGGTTTAAATAGCTTCCGGGTACGGCTATGAACATACGATTGTCCCGGTTTGGTGAGCACGGCTGATTGCCGATATGAGGTATGTCTAACTAGGAATTGTTACTGGGTTGACAAACAGGTTTTTTATGGCTATGATTAATAATTTGGATTGGTTATATTAAACATTATGCGGCACTGATGTTTTTTTCTTCTCCGTGTATAACGTAACTGTATAGGAGTATTCCAGCCTCCTGAAATCTAGCGTGTGATGTTAACTGTATAGGCTATGAGCATTCAGCATAATATGAGTGGCCATAATTTTAAACATGTATCAACAGCATATCGTGTGGTGTTATCTGTATATGCTATGAGCATTCAGCATAATGTGTGTGGCCTTAATTTCAAATATTTATCAACAGCATATGCGGTGATTGGGCTTGTACTGCTGATATACACTTAGATGGTAGTTTTTTCTGCTCTGTAACACAGCATAGACATTCAGAACGCTGTATGACTGCAGTGTGTATGGCACATTGTTACACTCAACTGGTAACATTTTGGCCACTTGGTGTGTGTTTTACACCATAGGAGTGTGTATTTGTGTAGGCTGTGTATATCCAGTATGATATTTGTGGCTATAACTTTTATTATTGACTAACAGTGTATTGGGAGATTAATTATGTTTGGCCGTTATGCATGTAGATGGTGGTCCTTTACAGTTTTGTAATATGACATATGCACATAGAACGCTGTATGACAGCAGTTTGTTAGACATATTTGTGCATTTAACTGGCCATAGTTTGGCCACTTGGTGTGAGTTTAGTAACATAGTAGTCTATGGACATACACTTATGATATGAAGCCTGACATCCAGCTAGGCTGGCCTAAGGGTGTTAGATATATTTTGGAACATGGGTGTTAGAAGTATTTTAGGACATACACACTCTCATAAGATATAGGGAGGGGTGCTAGCTCTGTACCTTCCTGTAGTATAACCTGATGTGGTCATTCTTGATTTATCTTGTGAATTTTTCCACTGAGAGGACAAAGTGCGCTTCTCTTATATCATTGCAACTATGCGGTATTGAGTACTATATTGTTTTATCTTACCTATAGGCTTATCCCCACGCTGGTACTACTATGTTTAAAAGATTTGGTTTATTCATTTCAGGACACATCTAAGTTAGATGAGTGGTCCTAGTAGCATTGGTGCTATCACATGGCATGTTGCGGCCATGGTTATTTGGTCATGCTTGATATCCTTGTTTGAGATGCTTGGGTTGTCCATGTTTTATTCATTAGAATAAGTATTATTCATTAGAATAAGTATTTGGTGATGGGTGTATGTATTGTATTTTGGTTGCAAATATTGGTTGTTTTTTCTTTTATTCAACAGTTGTGACTCGTCTTGATGAAGGCTTCTGCGAAAGTCGAAACGTCGACCAATAAATGTTGTTACTAAGAACAATAAATGAAAACTTTTTGCTGACACGCAATTATCACAAACCCTGAGAGTGCCCTTCATTTCTGAATTCTGTTTTACATATCTCTTGAGGATTGCACCCAGGTTCTGAACTATTTACCAAGGTCGGAGTGCTGGAACACCCACTGTTTCAACTATATATATATATACATATATATATATGTGCATTTAAGAATAAAAAGGACATTATCCTGTAAGTGGAGAACATTGGAATGTGAAATATGTACAGTACTTATACAGTAAAACACATCAATACATATGTATATACAGTATCTCACAAAAATGAGTACACCCCTCACATTTTTGTAAATATTTTATTATATCTTTTTATGTGACAACACTGAAGAAATGACACTTTGCTACAATGTAAAGTAGTGAGTGTACAGCCTGAATAACAGTGTAAATTTGCTATCCCCTCAAAACAGCTCAACACACAGCCAGTAATGTTTAAACCGTTGGCAAAAAAAATGAGTACACCCCTAAGGGGAAATGTCCAAATTGGGCCCAAACTGTCAATATTGTGTGTGGCCACCATTATTTTCCAACACTGCCTTAACCCTCTTGGGCAAGTAGTTTACCAGAGCTTCACAGGTTGCCACTGGAGTCCTCTTCCACTCCTCCATAACTCCTTGCGCTCACCCACCTTCCATTTGAGGATTCCCCACAGATGCTCAATAGGGTTTAGGTCTGGAGACATGCTTGGCCAGTCCATCACCTTTACCCTCAGCTTCTTTAGCAAGGCAGTGGTCGTCTTGGAGGTGTCTTTGGGGTCGATATCATGTTGGAATACTGCCCTGCGGCCTAGTCTCCAAAGGGAGGGGATCATCCTCTGCTTCAGTATCTCACAGTACATGTTGGCATTCATGGTTCCCTCAATGAACTGTAGCTCCCCAGAGCCAGCAGCACTCATGCAGGCCCAGACCATGACAATCTCAACACCATGCTTGACTGTAGGCAAGACAGACTTGTCTTTGTACTCCTTACCTGGTTGCCACCACATGCTTGACACCATCTGAACCAAATAAGTTTATCTTGGTCTCATCGGACTACAGGTCATGGTTCCAGTAATCCATGTCCTTAGTCTGTTTGTTTTCAGCAAACTGTTTGCAGGCTTTCTTGTGCATCATCTTTAGAAGAGGCTTCCTTCTGGATGACAGCCATGCAGACCAATTTGATGCAGTGTGCGCTGTATGGTCTGAGCACTGAAAGACTGACCCCCCACCCCTTCAATCTCTGCAGCAATGCTGGCAGCACTCGTACGTCTATTTCCCAAAGACAACCTCTGGATATGATGCTGAGCACGTGCACTCAACTCCTTTGGTTGACCATGGCGAGACCTGTTCTGAGTGGGACCTGTCCTTTGAAACCACTGTATAATCTTGCCCACCGTGCTGCAGCTCAGTTTCAGGGTCATAGCAATCTTCTTATAGCCTAGGTCATCTTTATGTAGAGCAACAATTCTTTTTTTCAGATCCTCAGAGAGTTCTTTGCCATGAGGTGCCATGTTGAACTTCTAGTGACCAGTATGTGAGAGCGATAACACCAAATTTAACACACCTGCTCCCCATTCACACCTGAGATCTTGTAACACTAGCGAGTCACATGACACCGGCGAGGAAAAATGGCTAATTGGGCCCAATTTGGACATTTCCACTTAGGAGTGTACTCACTTGTGTTGCTAACGGTTTAGACATTAATGGCTGTGTGTTAAGTTATTTTGAGGGGGCAGCAAATTTACACTGTTATACAGGCTTTACACTACTTTACATTGTAACGAAGTGTCATTTCTTCAGTGTTGCCACATGAAAAGATATTAAAAAAAATTACAAAAATGTGAGGGGTGTACTCACTTTTGTGAGATACTGTATATATATATATATATATATATATATATACTATATATATATATATATATATATATATATACACAAACATATTTAGACATGTGTATGTGTGTATCTCTAAGTTAAAAAAAATGTGAGACCACATATTTTTTAATGCAATATTTTTTCTCAACTTTGTTGGCTCGCGTAACAGATAACTAGAGCTCAGGAGTTGCGCTAACCCGATTCATGTTGAATTCAATTGCGCTAATGCAAACTCGTTTACTCTCAACTTATACGCGCACTACTTCCAACGCACAAAGAGCCACAATATACCCCTTATCGCTCAAGCGTAACAGCGTGCCATTCGTAATCTAGCCCTTAATTGGGGATTAAATATATAGTATATTTGCTCGCTCTGTATATACTCTCTTAAGAGAAGTTTGAAGTGAAAACATTGTTGTTTACATTTGCCACATTCTAATTTTGGTTAATTTTGGCTAATTTTGGTTAGTGTTAGTGACTTGCACCTAGGCTAACACTAATCCTATTCCTATATGGCCTATCTGTAAAAATCTGCACAGTACATGCTTGTGTTGGTGGTGTACATTGTTCCCAGTGACACTTGTAAGAACTTGACAAATGCTTCTATTTTATTTATAACAAGTTGTAGAGTCCCATTGTCCTTTTAGCAATAACTGGACCAGCATAATAGTAAAGTGTTTATGTGAAAACTACAGTTATATGTTCTAATGTATTGAAAAGCCCAAACTAAGCCACTTACCTATGGTATTCCTTACTTTGATACAGTCATTTAAACATCATACATTTTCATAATGCTTACAACAATGTTCATGCCATTTAAACAACTTTTCTATTTATTTGTTTTATATAATATGCTTCATTATCTTGGTTTCCTTTGTTGAAGGAGCATCAATGCACTACTGGCAGCTAGCTGTGCATATTGGATGAGCCAACGATAAGTGGCGTATATATGCAGCCACCATTTGGCAGCTAGCTCCCAGTAGTGCATTGCTGCTCCTACCTAGTTATGATTTTCAACCAAGGATACCAAGAGAATGAAGCAAGTTAGATAATAAAAGTAAATTGTTAAGTGTTTAAAATCACATGCACTATCTGAATCATGAAAATTTAATTTAGCCTTTATTGTATCTTTAAAGATTCCCAGGAATTAAAAGTATGTTGAAATTTTCTATAAGAGCTTTTGGGAATGAGGAAGATAACTCTAAGTAGTTTGACCATGAAGAGGCCCATGTTGCAATTCAAGGAATTTGAGCTGGTGACAACCTTCTGATGAAAGTGTTGATGAATAAGTGATAGAGGTTTGTATTGTTGCCAAGTTAACATAAAATGCATATTATCAGAGATATAACAGTCACATCATCAAGCTAGACAAACATAATTAAACAAGTGGGATAAATCTATGAATAGGTAAAAACAAAGTAGATTTTTTAACTTCACTGTTTGTTCAATTTGAAACAACTTGGGTCAACTTTACTTGCATTTTTTAACCAAGATTTGTATTGAATTTAATTAATGTAATAAAAGATTACAACAGAGAATGTGGAGTTATTTTCTGTTAAACTAAATTTTACAAAAGAATAACTTAAAATAACCTATAAGTCTAAAAAATAGTAGAACAGTGTGTGAAAGAATATGGAAATAATGGACAATAATGGATGATTCATTTAAGTCTCCCTACTCTTCAGGAGCTGCACAAACAGGACTTAGATCTAATGTCTCCAACTAACACAGCTATTGCTGGGTTGGTAAAGATGTTAGACTGCTACATGGTTTGACCTCCTGCAGTTTTCAGTAAACTGAGAGACTTAACACCATAAGCAAACCTCATCAAAAGATCACATATGGATCATTGCCAAGAATATCCATGGACACATAGATCAGTGTAGCTATGGATTCAGGATTCATGTATAGAGAGTATAGTTAAAGGGACAGTTTACCCAAAAATGTTCTTCCCTTTAAATTGTTCCCAATGGTCCATTTTAACTGCTGGATTGTATAAAATTGTTTACAAGTAGCTCCTTTACCCCTATTTTGGCATTTGAAATAGCTGATTTAGACTGTGGTATCCCCACTTATAATGAACGTTTCTATACTGGAGTCTAGGCTATTGATAATCTTATGTAAACACAACCAGAAATTACACTCTCACTGGGGTGCATGATAGTTAAGTGATAAAGTTATAATTTTCCATTGTTCGCTCTAATTATTGAGCTTTGGTTTACTGACAAATATAAAATAAGGAAAAAAGTGTGTGTACATAAAGTGATAACATAATCAGATCTGATATTACCTGCAAGTTCAACCCATTCAGTTCAACCCATTCTAATAGGCTGTGGCTTAAAGGGACAGTTTACTCAAAAATGTTCTCCCCTTTAATTTGTTCCCAATGATCCACTTTACCTGCTGGAGTGTATTAAATTGTTTACAAGTAGATCCTTTACCCTTATATTGGCATTTGAAATAGTTGATTTAGCATGTGGTATCCCCACCTATTCTGAAAGTTTGTGGCCGCAGGTCCCAGCTATAGATAAGCTTTGTAAACACAGCCAGCAGAAGAAATTATACTCCCAGTAGGATATAGCAGAGATAAGGTAATAAAATGTTGATTTTCCATTGTTCTCTCCAAGTACTGGTGATTGTTTTATGGACAGATATAAGATTAAGAAACAGATATATTTATACAATGTGATACAGTAATGAGATCTGATTATACTTACAAGCTCAACCCATTTTATTAGGTTGTGGCTTCAAAACACAAAATGAGAGCTTTAATATTCACAAATAAACCTTAAAAAGCTAATTTTCATAAATTTTTTACTCCGCAGTTGGTAAAAAAAGCAATTGTAAACACATTAAGGGAAAACTATTTTACAGTATACTGTCCCTTTAAAAGCACAAATCCAGCTAATTCATATACACAAATAAACCTGAAAATGCACTTTCTCATGCATTTTATACTCTGCAGCTGGTATAACAAGTTATAGAAAATACATTAATGGAAAATCTATTTTATAATGTACTGAGCCTTTAAATAAAACCAAAATATCTTCTTTCAATGCTAAGAAGAAATGGTAAATATGAGTAAGAGTGGAAAGAAAAGTTGCACAAATATTGTAAGGAGCAGTCAGCAAAATTTGACATGGGATGAATAGATCCCCTAGGCAGATAGTTCTGATCAAGGTCCTTTCCACACTTAAAACAATAATTGACCTAAGAGCAAAATGGTAAGTAGTCTTCTCCGCAACCTCTTCTCTAGTATAATAGAGAGCAGCTTTGGAGTTGAAGCTGATGTTTTTGCCCCTTCAGTATCAGACAATACCATTAAAATGCTTTGTCCCTACAGACATTGTAATTTCTCTATCTAACTGCATTAACATCCAAGATTTCTGCAGCCATCTGTGCACCCACAGTAACAGACAATCAGCTACCTGCTTAGGCCCTGAATATTCCCATGAGACTGACTCCATTTAATGACAAAATCTTGCACATATTGACTACTAGTCAGTCAAACATAAATCATTATTGACCCAGGACTGTGAAAATGTCTACGTCGAGGGACAACTTATTCAGACAGACAGTAGGTTCCACCATATTGTCATAAAGAATTTAATGCACTGGTCAGAAGTAAACGTGCTTCTTTAGAACCAAGAAGTTTTTTGTTTGTTTTTTAACGTTAAAAGCCCTTCCCTGAATAAAAGGTAAAATCGGACAAGCGTCCTGAGAGACAAATACATCTAATCCAAAATGCTTTGTTGTGGATACAGGTCAGCTCAGTGTATACAGACACATATGGAAGGAGTAGAGTAATAAAATAAAAGGTTCTCTAGCCAACTAGCAGTATGAACTATGTATTGATGATAATTTGTCATTGTTAGAACAAAGGATGAAAGATATTTTAAATGGATTTGTAATCCTTTGCACAGAGCTCTTAATAGGCACACCCAGTGAAGAAGATTACCTCGTGGAAGTCCCCATATAACTATTTTTTATTTATGTTTTTTTAGAAAAAATATTTATTTTTATTTATTTTTTTAAGGCATTTTAACTTCACATGTAATTTAAATATTTTCATCTTTATATTATTTTTATATAATAATGCACATACTGTATATGAAACTTTTTAATATATTCATTTTGAAGCAATTAAAAAAACACAAGTGACCTGGCTTTCTAATATATAATGTTAATTATTTCACAGTTCAGATTATAAAATTACACACAGTATTAAATAGATGTATTGGTTGACAACAGCAGTTACTGTATAAGGTATTTTTTTTTATATATACTGAATAAATATTACAATTTAAAGGAACAGAAAAGCCACTTTTTTAATCTAAAATGATATACAGATTTTCATTAGCTTCAAAATCAAAGTAAACATCGTTAACTTAAAGAGATAGTCTAGCCCGAAATAAACTTTCATGATTCAGAGAGAGCATGCATTTTTAAACAACCTTCTAATTTACTTTTATCACCAATTTTGTTTTGTTCTCTTGGTATTCTTAGTTGAAAGCTAAACATAGGAGGTTCATATGCTAATTTCTTAGACCTTGAAGGCCGCCTCTTATTTGAATGCATTTTGACAGTTTTCACCACTAGAGGGTGTTAGTTCATGTGTGTCATATAGATAACACTGTGCTCACGTGCGTGGAGTTACCTAGGAGTCAGCATTGATTGGCTAAAATGCAAGTCTGTCAAAAGAACTGAAATAAGGAGGCAGGTTGCAGAGGCTTAGATACAAGGTAATCAAAGAGGTTACAAGTGTATTAATATAATTGTGTTGGTTATGATAATTTAGGGAATGGGTAATAAAGGGATAATCTATCTTATAAAACAATAACAATTCTGGTATAGACTGTCCCTTTAACGGGACTCTAACATTTTAAGAGACTTTCCAATTTAGTTTATCAAGTTGTGCACAGTCTTTTTATATGCACATCTTCGGAGGCACCAGCTAAGCAAGTGCAAGAGTTAACAGTGTATATGTGTATAAGTATGCGATTGGCCGATGGCTGTCACATGATACAGAGGGCTGGCAAATTGAAGTAAATTTGTAAGTTTGTCAGCAAAAAACCCCCCACTGCTCATTTAAAATTCAGAACAAGTGCTATTGCATTTTCTTTTAATTATGCATTCTTTGATTATGCAATTCTACTGTATTTAATGGTCCCTTTTCAAGCAAAAATATTTTAACATATTTAGGGCCAGATTACAAGTGGCACGCTATATGGCGTTTCCGCTTGTGCGCAAACATCACTGGAGGTAAACTTAAAACGCACGTTACAAGTCAAAAGTAAATTGTTCAGGCCTTCGATAATGCGACCGTCATCACTACGAGACACTGCACGTGGGCCGCAATTGCGGCTCAGCATTTGGAGACTTCACAGATGGGTATTTAAGGTGACGGTTTTAATAGATTGCTATATAGCTCTGTATTTATTTTCTTGCTATATCTGGCATTTGACAAAGGGAACATAATGTTCTCAAAACGTTATGCTTTTTAACTGATTGAATTAAAAGTTATTTTTTATTGCTACAACCAGTGAGTGCCTTTTTCATCGCTGCTGTACTTATATATAAATTTGGACACCTTTCACGTAACTTAAATCCTAGATTTAAGCTAAAAAGTAAGATTGATTTCAGTAGCACTAACCCCAGTATTATCACTTTTGGCAGATTGGTTAAACAGAGGGTTAAAGGTTCTGATAAAAGATGTTATTTGAATTTGAATAAAGATGAGGCCAAGGCCCTTCGTGACCTACAAAATAACACTGAGATTGTGATTAGGGGGGGCAGACAAGGGAGGGGGGGATAGTGGTTCTTGATTATGACAAAAATGAAGTGTTATCACAATTACAGGATACAAATGTTTATGAGAAATTGTTGGTTGACCCCACATTAAATATTCAGAAAGAGGTGTGTAACCTCATTGACAAGGGATTGAAGGCAGGATTTTTTTATGAAGATATGGCAGCATTTCTTACACAAAAGCACCCCGTTAGGCCTATCCTGTATTGTATTCCAAAAATACATAAAGATCCTGTTAGTCCCCCAGGTCGGCCCATTATCTCGGCTAGAGGTTCAATAATGCAGCCACTAACTCAATATATATAGACCATTATATACAGCCCTGTGTATGGGAATTGGAAACTGTTGTTAAGGACACTGGACATTTTTTAAAATTGTTAAATAATGTATCTTTAGATATGGTCCAGCCCAGGATATTATACTAGTAACTTAAGATGTATCCAGTTTATATATTAATATCCCCATTGAAGAGGGAATTAGGATAGTAGGTGAAATAATTTCCCTGTTTGAGAAATATGGGGCACCTTCTCTATATGCAGAAATTGAAGAAGATGTATCCTTAACAACAACTATTTTAAATTTGAGAAAGATTACTATATGCAAGTAACAGGAACAGCAATGGGTTCGAATGTAGCACCTTCATTTGCTAATATGTTTATGTATGATTGTTAGAAGAGGCACATTCTTAGTGATCCATTGTACTCCCAATTTATTGGGATGTACTGTAGGTACATTGATGATTTGTTCCTAATTTGGACAGTAAATTGACAATAAATTGTCAATCATAAGAAACAATCAGTAACACTAAGGGTGTGTTACTACTAGGGGGCGCACAGGACCCTATATGATTACTATGTAAATAGGCTAAAAGAGAAGAGAACAAGAAATTACGTGTAATAACTATAATAAAATATACTATTCGAAATAATGTAAACAAATAAGAAACAATTCTTATAAATATGGGACTATGAGAAACATAGGATACAACACAGATAATAACAAATACAGTAATAAGAAATTCCTGAAAGGTTCTTATCTGGAAATGCTGTCTTCTTCTGCAATGTTATATAGATGGTAAATGTCCCAATTGGGATGGGAATAGTCCCAAATGATGAATGTGATCAAATACCAGGATGATCAATGATCAGGAACACAGATGATGACTGGAGTCAGCTGCTTTGTCAGGGAAATCAGGATCTAAGAGCAAGTTTTCTCTGTGAAAAAATCACAAAAAGACAAATGCGCCTCCTGGTGTAATACAGTTGGTGAAAGAGATTTGTTAGGTTATCAAAAAGGTACTCACAAGTGGAGCAGCACACAATTGTGCTAAATCAAACAGACTGGGATCTCACAGTGTCCCAGCTCACTGACCATGCAAGGAAACTGGTTTCTCCAACGTCTTGCCGGACTGACAGAGCTCAGACTCTCACAAAGAGGTTTAAATAAAAGCCTGATGAAACACACATCAGTCTGAGAAACGCGTTGCTTGTTCTTTTAATATCTAGTGAGATTTTTATTTTATAAATAAAATTTGGTTTTATTTAAACCTCTTTGTGAGAGTCTGAGCTCTGTCAGTCAGGCAAGACTTTGGAGAAACCAGTTTCCTTGCAGTGTCAGTGAGCTGGGACATTGTGAGATCCCAGTCTGTTTGATTTAGCACAATTGTGTGCTGCTCCACTTGTGAGTACCTTTTTGATAACCTAACAAATCTCTTTCACCAACTGTATTACACCAGGAGGCGCCTTTGTCTTTTTGTGATTTTTTCACAGAGAAAAATTGTCAATCATGGTTGATTGACAACCATGATTGAAATTGGCAATCATGGTTGAATAAGAGAACCATCATTGCCAATATATACTGTGACAAACTGAAACAGAGCATGATCCCATCCCTTCGGAGACTGGGCTGGAGGGCAGTATTCCAACATGATAACAGCCCCAAACACACCTCCAAGACGACCACTGCCTTGCTAAAGAAGCTGAGGGTAACGGTGATGGACTGGTCAAGCATGTCTCCAGACCTAAACCCTATTGAGCATCTGTGGGGCATCCTCAAAAGGTAGGTGGGGGAGCACAAGGTCTCTAACATCCAACAGCTCCATGATGTTGTCATGGAGGAGTGGAAGAGGACTCCAGTGGCAACCTGTGAAGCTCTGGTGAACTCCATGCCCAAGAGGGTTAAGGCAATGCTTGGAAATAATGCTGGCCACACAGAATTTTGACACTTTGGACCCAATTTGGACATTTCCAACTAGGAGTGTACTCACTTTTTTTGCCAACGGTTTAGACAGGCTTTGTGTTGAGCTATTTTGAGGGCACAGCAAATTTACACTGTTATACAGCCTGTACACTCACTATTTTACATTGAAGCAAAGTGTCATTTCTTCAGTGTTGTCCCATGAAAAGATATAAAAAATTTTTTTTTACAAAAATGTATATAAATCTATACCGGTATAAATCTATACAGATATATATTGGAATATATATTTAAAAATACAAATAACATCTTCCCCTATGTGAAGAACATTGGAATTGAAAGTATTTACAGTAAATACTCAGTAAAACACATTATTAAATAAAAATGATTATTTATGTTTTAAGGTGTTTGAGTGGAAAAGGCTCCAAAGTATAATATTTAGACAAATATATATGTTATACCCCTTTGCAGTCAAATACATGGCCATATACCATATACCTTTAAACCCTTATAAAAAAAAAATATTAATATTTTTATCAATATTTTTTAACAGAATGGGGTATATTTATGAAGCAGCGGATGCTGTTAATTCCGTGCGAGTTAAGAAGCAGCGGTCTTATGACCTTAACTCATTCGCCACCTCTGAGGTGGCGGACTGCAATCATCCCGATCAGATACTATCGGGATGATTGACACCCTCTCCTAGCGGAGCGAATGTGAAGGGGGCGGCATTGCACAAGCATTTCACTACAAATGCTTGTGCAATGTTAAATGCCGACAGTGGATCAAGTCTGCCCGACAGTTAATAAATCTACCCCATAGTGTTTATTTGAGTGTAGCTGTTTATTTTAATATGTTTATTTTGTGTTTGGTGCATATTTTTTTAACCGTTACCCGAGGTCTTAAGTTGCGCTAACCCAATGTGTGTTAAATTTGATTTCGCTTGAGCAAACGTGTTTACTTTCAAATTGTAATATGCGCAAGTTAACATGCTCACAATATTGCAATATCGAGCCTGCGCAAACGATAGCATGCAATTTGTAATCAAACCCTTAAATTGTGCTTTTTCATATACATCACTAAAATCCATATGTCTAACCTCCTGCAGGATAGTTACTGGTCCTGCTGGGCGACTGGCCACAATCTTTAATCCTCACACATCCCAAAAATAATCTAGCAGATGTTGGGGGTATGGACATTTTTAGGGTTTACTGTACTTTTAGCACATAATTGATTATTATGATTAATATATTCTTTAAGCAACTTCTGTTAAGTGTGCTTAAAGGGAAACCCAAATTGTTATTTCATGATTTGGATAGAGCATACAATTTTAAACAATTTTCCAATTTAATTATCAAATTTGCTTCATTATCTTGTTATCCTTAGCTAAAGTAACAGCATTGCACTACTGGCATCTAGCTGAAAACATCTAGTTAGCCAATCACAAGAGAAATTTGTGTGCAGGCACCAATCAGCAGCTAGTGTTGGATATGTGCATATTCTTTACAACAAGTGATACCAAGAGAATGAAGCACATTTGCAAATAGAAGTGAATTTAAAAGTGTCTCAAATGACATGCTTTTTTTTAAATCATGCAAGTTTAATTTTGACTTCCCTATCACTTTAACTTGTACACACATTCTAATGCCATAATTATGGTAATTGTGGTAGGGTATATGCATTTTATTATAAATATAAGAATATGTACTCTTTACACATATGTGTACATCTGATATTAGTTTTATACATTCTTAGAAACATTTTTTTATTCAAAATATTGCATTTCTGTTTTGTTTTTCTGACTCCAGATGTTAGTAATTGTTAAAGCATTTATTCCCATTAAGGGTTTTTTTTCTCATTAAAATGTATGCCAAAACCCTTATTTAATAATTCACAAGCTCAAATCTGCTGCATTGCCAGGTACTATAAAATTTCAACCATGGAGGTTAAATAGATGAACTATTGCAATGTTGCCCACATAGCTGACTGACCAGCATTATATATCAATTGGTACCTCACATTATGAAATGGAGCCTCTACTTTTGACAAACTAAAGCAAATAATAAAAATATCAAATTTAAAAATGTTTAAAGGGAAAAGTTTGCTTAAATTAAGGTTCCAAATGAACCACATTTAAGGTCAAAGGTCATTATAGTTGAAAAATGACATGTTTTACTTTGTAAGAGCATATCATTTTAAAACTAGCGACCCTGTAATGCTATGGGGCATATCTATCAAGCTCCGTATGGAGCTTGACGCCCCGTGTTTCTGGCGAGCCTTCAAACTCACAAGAAACACAAGAGCTGCTGGTGAAATGCTGAATACGGAGAGCGTATTGCTCTCCGCATTCATCGAGGTCTGTCGGTCCTGATCCGCACTGTCGGATCAGGTCCGACAGACCTTCGTTAAATAGGCCTCTATGTGTTTAACCCTGCATATGGGTTAAGCACATAGTTAAAATAGTTAAAGTAAAACCCACCTGTGCTACTAGTGCTGCTGACTGGGTCCGGACCAGCAGTTCTCTGCAAACACATAGCATTACTAGTTTTAAAATGGCATGTTCTGATAAATTAGAGCATCTCTTTTTTTTTTTTAACTATAACGGTCCTTTATTATGCAAGTGATATTATAGTATGTTGTAACTTTCACTATTAAGACACTTAAACAATTAATTTTTATCTATGTTAGATATTAATTGATGTTGCAATTTTTGCTCTGCTGCTGAGTTAAGTTGAAAACGTCACTTTGAGAGAAATCATACAAGTGTAGAAATAGGCATAATAATAATATCTTACAATAAAAAAGAAACAGGCTGCAGAAGTGAGCATAAAAGGAAAGACCATATCTGGAACAAGTTACAGAGAATGAGAAACATCTGTTAAAACAAAGTGGAATTGCAATTTTCCTTTTTAACAGAGCTAAATGAAATTTTGAGAATAGCAAAAAGAATAAAAATAGAATCTACCACTGAACACACAGTTTGGACGCTGCACGCAAAGCAAACATTCACAATATGTATATTTAACAACTAGTCATTTTATCCAGCATGCCTTGATTTCCTGCTGATGAGTTTTTACAAAGTGTCACATGCACAACAATATCTACAAACTTAGGTTGATTTACATATCCATAAAGGTGTTGAAATATAATTGACATATGAAGAGCCATGAATACAACACCTCTCTCTGTGGGAGTAAGCCAGAGTTTATCCAATCTAAAATGGCACCTTTAGGTATACGGTACTTGATGATATATGACTCACTGTTACACTTCAGTGAAGCATCTGCCCTGTTCTCACAGATGTTCTGTCCATTTTTGGATATTTCATCCTATGAATGGGGCAATATTGTTTGCTGGAAAGTTACTGCGCTCCTCAGAGGTTCATTTGTTTTTTGGGATGATTGCGCACAGGGAAATCAGCAAACACAAAAGATTTAGAGGACTGTGGGGAAAGAGACATCCGTCCGTTTACAGCACAACATATTGAGAAGATTAATTTAAAGAAGGGCTTTGTTAAAATACATTGGACAGAGCAATAGTAAATTATATTATATAAATGATTATACTAATTAATATTAATACATTAATACAACTAATTTACCTTTCCAATTACATTTGTACTGACTTTTAGGAGCACAGATACTCTTAAACTGTATTTTAGCAACACAAACCCCTTACTGCTCACTATAATTATGTCTTTAATATAAACAATGTGAAGCAGTTCTTCCTTTTCACCCCCCATATAAGCCTACAGTGCCATGTAATTGATGGCAGCATACATGCCGGTGAGGTAGCTCAGTTGGTAAATGCCCTGACTACAAAAAAGCCTGTTTAAAAGACCCAAGGTCACAGGTTCAAATCCCGACAGGGCCGACTCAGCCCTTCATCCTTCCGAGGTCGATAAAATGAGTACCGTTAAATTGGGTAATAATAACTGTTACTATTCAGCTGCCGATTTGGTTAATTCCAAGAGCGAGCGCTGAAGAAGCGCTTTGAGTCCCACTGGGAGAAAGGCGCTATATAAATACAAGTTATTATTATTATATATATTGGTGCCATTCAGAAATATAGCCAGAATGGGTTTGAAAACAGACCTGAAGTTAGGAGAAGTGATTTAATTAGTTTCTGAGACACTATGGGAGTTTGTGAACAGTTGGGAAAGAGGTATTAAAAGCGCTCTTACTCTTCAGAATTAGATTAAAGGTGGAGTGTTGTGTAGTGGATTTTTTTTCTTAAAGCAGTAAATGGCTGCATGGCAATGGGTGCATGGGGGTGGTAAAGTGCAGAGCTATAGATCATGAGGAATAATTCTCTTGGGATCACCAAAGTCAACTAAAGGAGTGGACAGAAGGAGAAGAGCTCAGCACAGGAATGTGCAAAAAACACGTTAGTGAAATACTTGTGCCTAATCCATAAAATATGTATGAGGGAGTCATTCTGTTGTTATATTCTATAATGCTCTACTCATATCTATGATACAAGAAGAGAGGGTGATTGCATGGGTCCTTTGTATTATTCCTGTTTAAGGAATTTTGAAACCTGATGTGTCATTTATCACATTTACAAATTATTTAGTATGGACATTCCAAATGGAGAAAAGATCTTTAAGTAATGGTGGAAGAGACCACACGAGAAGATGAAGCAGAAACAATTCAGTGACAACAAAAACACAACAGAAAGGCAATCCATGAGATTTATGCCATATAAAACATTTTAAGACAGTCAAGGAGATGTGAGAGGTCTTTGGATAATTATTTAGAACAAAGATTCTTAATGAGAGACATTAATTATTCAAACTATTGTTAACATATCTTGTCTGGAGAGACCTAGACATTTGAATCAAACATAATGAGAATTACTTAATTTATGTTGGTAAGAAGAGTGATGAGGATAAAGTTGTCCTTATTGTAGAGAGTATGTCAGAAAGTTTAATTGAATTCATGCCCTAGAACTTATCTATAAAATATGTTACATCATCTCTGTAAGGAAAGAAAATTAAAAAGGGAGAGTAACAAATACCATGATGCATTGTAACCACTGGGTTTACGGATTCTAGTGCAACATCTCACATGTACAAGGTTTCTTTCTTTGAATAATTACACAATAATATGCACATATTGTGAGCATAGTCAATGGCAGCAGAAAGGCTATACAACTGAAAGGAGAAAGATTGCTGCTTTGACAGTGAAAATCAAGCTGCAACATGTAGTCTACTTGCCTGTGTTTACAGAAAATGTGCTCACTGGTCCAGCTTCAAGCAAGCATGGGTATATTGTGAAATTTAATCTAAACAAAGTATTGTCATTTAGATTTTCTCTCCTGAACCTGAATTCATGTTCGGTGTTTATCCTAGTTCCTGAATCTGGCTTGTCTCCTGTCCTCTCTTTTTGGACTTCCCAGGTGTACTACCAAGGATTGGACTGCTTATCTGGTGCTCTGAACGTGTCTTGATTTCTAAATACTCTCTCTTTACCTGCCTGTCTCAGCTATATGTTGTCCTGTTTGGCCATCCTATAGCTCTGGTACCCAAAACTTGCATTGTCTGCCTGTTCACTCAATCATGACTAAAAGGGGTAGTTCCACTAATAAATCTATTCCTCATTTCCCTTTTAGAGCACAAGATAGCCTTAATTCTGACTCCACCTCACATGAGCTCCAAACTCCTGAACTCGCTCCCATGAGCATGACAATAAATGTTGCCTTTTGCCTTTGTCAATTATTTGAGCCTCGTGACTGAAGAGACTGGTAATACGAGTACTGTGTGTTTTGTTATTATTTTTTGCCAAATTGTGTTATGGGATTTCTAATCTGTTAATGGGATTTTTCCTTAGGATTTCCCATATAATAATCTTAATGTGGGGGCAGCACAATATGTTATAAATAATACTTCATGTTTCATAAATTAATGCACCTTTGTAAAGGATAAATGTGATTTTATTTAATCTATATACTTATCATAGAGGAATATCTCTTGTAATAGATATACCTTTTGTCATGAACAAAAAAACAGAAACCTTAAAATATTTTTGTTAATATGCATAAGAAGAAAACTAAACAAAAACAAACAAAGCAAACTCTAAATTTGAAAATGTAAAAATTAAAGTAAAAATAACTACCACTTATAAAAAGCACAATGATGGTATACTCCCATTTAGGTTGACATATTGCAAATATTGAAATGGCTTCATTGTTAAATATGTTACATTTACAATTTACTGTGTAAACGTGTTTTTATGAAGTGAAGAAATGCGTGTTTTTGCTGTTTGGTGCTCTGTTGATTGATGAAGGAATTTCTTTCTTATCCAAGACATGCTTAGTCATATAAAATGTAGACACTGGTAAAACAAGCCTTGTCCTTTGTGGTTCTTGGTGGTTTTAATGATGATATTTCAGACTTCCAGTAAAACCTATAACTTGGTTACTCAGACCCAACATTATATAAATAATCATTTTGAAACATTTACATTTTTTGTGTTGTTAACTCTAAAGTTTATTATGTCTGTTTGTGGCTGTGCATCTATGTGCCTGTTGGTATCTGTGCACCTGGGAGTGTACCTGTATGTTTGAGTGTGTGTATATTTTTGGTTTGTGTGTTTTTAATTGTAAAGATGATGTTTCTATTGTTTAAAGGGATAGTAAAGTCCAAATAAAACTTTCATGATTCAGATAGGGCATGTCATTTTAAACAACTTTTATCATCAAATTTGCTTTGTTCTCTTGGTATTCTTAGTTGAAAGCTAAACCTTGGTAGTCTCTGGTATGCTAATTTCTAAGCGCTTGAAGGCTGTCTCTTTTCTGAATGCATTTGACAGTTTTTCCCAGCTAGAGGGTGTTAGTTCATGTGTTTCATATAAATAACATCATGCTCAGGCACGTGGAGTTATTTAAGAGTCAGTACTAATTGCCTATAAGGCGAGTCTGTCAAAAGATCTGAGATAAGGGGGCAGTCTGCAGAGCCTTAGATACAAGGTAATCACAGACGTAAAAAGTTTATTTCTATAACAGTGTTGGTTGTGCAAAACTGGGGAACGGCAAATAAAGGGATTATCTATCTTTTTAAACAGTAACATTTTTGGTGTTTACTACCCCTTTAAACTTTATTAGTGGAAAAAAAATACAAAAATACATTACTACTATTCAAATAGCTATCGTCTATTTTTAATATTGCTATCAGTATAAATATAAAGTATAAATATGTTTTATGATCTAATTTATTTTTATGTTGATTTATATATTTCCTTAAAATTTTGTCTATCCCATTCATCAAGAAATTATCAGTAATGCATCAATTCTGTGAACACATAATATTTGTTCTATTTTAAATTCCAATGCTTTTAACTCAACTAAAAATTAAAGACAAAAATGGAAAAACCACCCACAAACATAAAATAAATTCATAAATAAACAACAAATGTCTGTCTCCACTTGACCACCACTCCACAGGCTAAATTCTAATCCCGTAGTTTCTGTTCCCAAGAGCACTGGTCAAATTAGATTGTATGGTTTAATTTCTGTGCTCTATGGTTTATATATGGGGGTAGTTATTCAGTATGTTCACGTCAAGTGCATATTTTAATTTGCCTCTAACCATGAATGTACATTTGTAAATTGCTTTCAATTTACTGAATTTATATCCATGTCGTCAAGAAAATATTTGTGCAATAGAAACTGCTACTATATTTTACTGCGGAGAAGGTTGTTCATTTAGTTATAATGTATGAAACCTAATAATATATCACTGATCATATTAATAAAAATAAGGATCCAAGGTCAGATACTTGGTGAAAGTCCTGGGCTAGTTGGCTTCAGTAACTCATATTATCAAAACTTTCAAAATCTACCATGGTTATAATTAAAGGCACCTTTGGGGTTGCATTTCCTTAAGTATGTATTTTTTTTAAAGAAATAGTTAGAATCAGTATCTAGGACTTGTTATTTAAAATAGCTATGTATAGTTGTTTATTTAAAAAGGGGTACCTTTTTTGTTTCATTTATTTGCTTGTAAAGGCCCTTTGTCTTATAAGGACATGTTAAAATTGATGCAATTATCATAAAGGGGCCGATTTATCAAATCTTCAACTGATAATACGATGGAATCCGCTTGAATCTCGTATCATATTAGAGGCAAATTGAATCCGCCATAATTAACAAAGCATCAATATCGTCAAATGTTGAAATGTCTGACGTAATATACGCTCCCGCAATCTCAATCCAACGCAGATCGATGCTTGCATCATTCCAGATGTTTTGAATTCACATTCGACTCTATTTGACCCTCTTCCCAATGTATCAAACATTCAACGGGTACGCTTGTGTCTTTTACCTCGCAATGTACCTATCGTTCAAACTGCCACCCTTGAGGCCGCGAATGCCATAGAAATCAATGGGAGTCTGAAAACCCAGAAAGGTTATGTTAGATGCCGCAAGAAAATGAAGCTTATTACATATTTATGTAAATTAGAAAGTTGATTACAATTGTATACTCTTTCTAAATCACACAGACAACAAAGACGCATGTTAAGTATCTAAATAATATGTTAAATAACAATATTATAATCACATGTAATTTTAAGGGACAGATTCATTTCAAAAGTAGTTTTAATTAAAGGTAATGTCTGACTGGCAGCAGGACTAGTAGATATAGGAATGAAAATGAAATAAATACATTACATACTGTAGCTAACTTCCTTTTTTTATCAATCTAATTTCACCAAGTCCCGCTGTATTTCGCACCAAATTTGACACAATACTTTGCACCAAATTGGACATAATACTCAAATTCCTAAACAATCCACAAACTAGTGAAATTTTCTACCACTTTTGATTGGGAAATGCATAATCACATCATTTATGACATCAGCCAATCTGATTTAAATATACATTTTATACTATTATTAACAAATCAAATTGCTCGATACTCAGAACTTGTAAGTGCCATTTGTTACATTTGTTACATTGTGTATTATACTTTGAAAGTATGTATGTATATGTGAAATTAGTATTAAAGTTAAACATTGATGATGACATTAGGACACACAGTGTAATATTTTTGACAATGATTTTAAAAATTGAATGATGTTTGATTCAATATAATCTTAAAATGATAGCTCAAAGAGATAGTCCACCTAACATTAAACTGTCATGGAATCAGATACAGCAGAAATTAAAATCACCTCTTTACTGTCATGGTATTTTCAGTGTTTTTCTTCCTTCT
Organism: Bombina bombina; assembly: GCF_027579735.1. Classification (NCBI taxonomy): domain Eukaryota; kingdom Metazoa; phylum Chordata; class Amphibia; order Anura; family Bombinatoridae; genus Bombina; species Bombina bombina. Next base: position 296,201,445 of record NC_069500.1, on the reverse strand, counting down.
CTTGAATTTCATTTTGTCATTTTATATGCCAGCCCATTTTATAACACCTCTGTAGGGGTGGTGTTTAAAACTACACTGCAAACAAGAAGGGTTACACAGGTGCAGAGAGAAAACTGGCCCAGCTCTACAATATCCATTGTTTGCAAATAAATACCTATGATACCCTGATTACATGTTATATTCACAATTATTCTTCCTCAGAATAATATTATATTTACACTATATACATATAGTGGTATACATAAACACAGAGATATGAAAGACAACATTGTTTAGAACAAAATAAAAATTAGGGACATGTAAATATGTTTGGAAAATATTTCTGACATAGCACACACACACATATATATATATATAAGTATTTGCAAAGATATATTTTCAAATTCTAGCATTATTAATCATTTTTAAAAAAGAAAAAAACATGAGATAGCCATATCATGATTTCTAGAAATACAAATACACATTAAGTTATATGAAAATATAATATATCAGATTTTTTGTATAACAAATAAAACAAAAAATTACTATTTTACTAATTTCTATGAGATATTATTGTTTGTTCAGGTAAAAATCTAGCTATTTCTTGGACATTAACAGATGGAAAATTAGCTTAAGAGAAATGTGCTTGTTCCTGGACAGTAATGCTATGGTATAAATAAAGATGGAAAAAACAGAATATCTGTGACATCGATGACTCTTATTTATCAACAATCCGATGCTCATTGCTCCGTACTTGACGCGCATGTTTTTGACAGACTTTTTAATAAATAAGGGCGTTGTATGTGGATTTGCGGCAGCGATGTCTGCCAAGCGTATTGACTCCAGTGAATGCACAGAGATTGATGCTTCGATAAGTCGGCCCCGAAGTGTGTAACTTTGATGCATCCCTGATATTTCTTATGACATTTCAGTCCATGCAACTATGCAATGCTTACAACTTTGTGTTAACTTTAAATTCCCATTCAAAAGAAATCTTATTTATCCAAAAATGGCACTCATGTTTGCATATGGAAATATACATTAAAAAAATGACTGACAGGAACTTACCTAACAATCATCCTTGAGGGAATTTGTGAACCTCATACCTGTCAAAAAGGTGGAAGAATGGAAGATGCATGAGTTAGGAATACTTAAAGGGACTTTGTACACTAGATTTTTCTTTGCATACATGTTTTGTAGATGATCCATTTATATAGCTCATCTGGGAGTGCCTTTGTAAAAATGTATAGTTTTGCCTATTTTTAAATACAATTGTGCTGATTTTCACACTCGTAACCAAGCCCCAAAGTTTTAGATGTATACTGATGTATACAGACTCCAGCTTGTGTAATGGGTCTTTTCATATGCAGGGGAGGGGGAGTGTCTGCCTGTTGCTGCTTTCCCATCCCCTTTCAGTGAGTGTCTCAGCCTAACCTCATCAACAGTGCTAAACTGTGAGCTTCTAATTAAGTTTTTAAAAGGTTTTATACTGGTTTTTTATATCAGTATCTGTGCATATTCTTCTTTATAGTTGTGTTTATTACATGTAGTTATTTGAAAATTGGTGTATACTGTCCCTTTAAAGGGAATGCTGCAAAGCCATTCATGTAAATTCAATAGTTGCATATTGTTTATATATTTACATAACAAACAGTTTGGGCTGCTGAGAGGATTATTGGTGTTCCCCTGCCCTTTCTTCAGGATCTGTACTTTTCCAAAATGAGAAAGAGGCCTAGCACAATCATTAGAGATTCCTCTCACCCTGGCCACAACATCTTTGAATTGTTGCCTTCTGGTAGGCATCTGAAAGCATCTAAGCACAGGAGCCGGTTTATTCCAGGTCTTTTACCTTATGAACAATTAGTCTAACTATATGGTTCTTCTCAGTTAGAAGGGTGTACCAGCGCTAACTAGTAATTGTTCAGTCTAAAAATCCAGTAATAAGGCAGACCATATAGGAAATAACTATATAAAGTATTTAAAATCTGTGAAAAGGGCACTTCCTGAATTAAGAACATAATACATAACACAACCAGTGCTAGTGCAATCCTTAATTCTCTTTGGTAATACAGGCTCTTGTATATATTGCATTTTTTGCGCTTAAGTGTACTAACTCCCAGAAAATGTTATTCTGTCTTAGTAATTGTGTTTTATATTGTACATGTTATCTCTTTTTACTTATGTATGTGTTGTGATATTGTATGTATAACACGGAAGCCCATTAACCAAGAAAAATTTCTTGCGTGGAGATGTACACTTGGCAGAAAAACGATTTGGGTTCTGATATTTATGTAATGGAGCACATTGAGTTTCCTATAAAGTGTATCTTGGGTCAACTGAGTGCTATATAGTGCACTTAAACTCTTCTTCACACTATAATATTTTTAATGGTTAGATGGAAAGGAAATGACCCATAACCTTGGATTCGCCATTCTCTTTATAAGCTCCTCGGACAACTGAATATATCCAGTCCAGAAAGTGTATTCAGGTTAACATCGTTGCCAACTTAGGTAAAACCCTAATGCTCTTAAATACTAAGTAGAAGCATTCCAGTAACAACCTATAGATAGCAAGGAGACTTGGCTGAGACAACCAATTTTTTTCCCTTTATTTACGCATCACTCTATCATTAAAGAAACACCATTTGACACTGTATTCAAGATGCACTGAAGGTTAAGTATCTACTGCCATCTGTTTGTCTGGTTTCTGCCCCAGGATGGATCTCCTCACAGTCATCTTTCCCTCTCAAACAAATGGCACACACTGAACCAGCTCCATCATGGTCTGTGTCCATCTCACCCTTCTCTTTAGTCCTGACATAACCTTTACCAACCATCAGATGGACCTCTAGCACTTTTCCTGTCACTAGCTAAGCCTTAATATGAGGCTGAATCACACTCATTCCTCCCTGTTAATCTGCCCTAGCCTGCTATGCCTCTCTAACTCAGCCCTGTCATCCTGGTCTAGTCACTCTCACAGGCACTGACTTTTATTGTTTCATTATTATCCAGGAAATGTTTGTTTCAAAGATTACTGAACATGCACCATTACATCAGCTGTAGAAAAAAATGACATCATATGAAGGACAAGAAGAGTGTGTGAAAAAAAAGTTGTGTTTCTTTTGACTGGAAAATGTCATCTAATTGAAAAAAACATCACATTTACACAGACATGTTGTTTTGTTATTTGATCTTTACAAGCAGAGAACTTTAACAATAAAAACATTTTGTGAAAAGGCAGAGAAGGTTTATTGAGATCTACAACTGCAGCAAAAAAACATACTTAAAAAGTCCAAAAACAATACAACAATCTGAGTGAAAAGTGTATTTTTAAAGGAATGAAATACACTTGTAGAATTGTTGTAAGGAAAAACAAGTATGGTGTTAATGCTATGCTTAGTCAAACGAAATGGACAGAAATTGTTTTCAATTTAATAGTTCCACAACATTTTGCATGGCTCTTCTGATTAAAATATAGGGCCTACGAGGGTGAGGAGACCTTAGTGTTATAACCAATTATTTGGGTTGTATAGACTCAGTATACTGGGTTAAGAGGCGAAAGGTTATCCCTATAACTGCTGCAGTTGTATTTTCTAACCAGTTGATTTAATGGTATTAATGCACAGCAGAACATTGTGAGATACAGCAGAACTGATGGATAACAGTGTATAATATTTTTTAATTTTGAACATAATTTTACAAGTTACTATGAAACATTGGGGCCGAATTATCTTCACCTGTTTGCCGAAAACAGCAGTTATGAAGCAGCGGTCTTCAGACCACTGCTCCATAACTGGTCCGCTTGCTCTGAGACTGTGAACATCAATCTGCCCGATCCTATACGATCAGGCTGATTGACACCCCCTGATAGGGGCCGATTGGCTTCGAATCTGCAGGGGGCGGCATTGCACAAGTAGTTCACAAGAACTGCTTGTGCAATGATAAATACCGACAGCATATGCTGAGCGGATCATGTCGGACAGACCGATGATAAAACGGCCCCATTGGCTTGACATATTTTAAGCACAAAAATCCATCATTGAATCTATTTGCTGTAGTGCAGCTACAGTATTTGACTTTTTTCAGTCTCAGGATCAGCTCATGCTGAAAGTTACAAAGGAAATATATTTGTATGTAGGTTTATGTCTGTTAGTTTGTGTGCAAGCTAGACTCATTTTCTGCATGTATATACTCATTAATACTTTGCATGTGTATGCGCGTGCATGCATGCCTGTGTGTATTTGTTAAAGGGATATGAAACATTTTTTTTCTCAGACATCCCAACTCACCTAAAGCATAGTTTCCAACATTTGAAAATATTTCCCGGGACATTTTTCACCTGAGCCTTGCTTTGCATAGCTCCGCCCAATCAGATAGACCCCCCTTAAAGCAAACTCATTAGATACTAGTAGTATAATTTAGCTGTTTATCGTGGTTTTAATTATTGTGCTTTTCTTTTTCATTAAAACATTTTTTTGGCTATGTTTCATTTGTAGAAGTGTTTTTTTTGAAGGTTGTATTGTGTTAGGGTTTGTTTCTTTTGTTGTATTGTGTTAGGCTTTGTTTATGTAGTTGAAATTGATGATTTTAATAGTTGTGTAAATTTGTGTCTTATTTTAAATGTAGTTTAGTGGTGTTATGTTGCGGTGGGCCTGAGGGCACGTAAAGGCTAATAGTGTAGAGGGTTTAGGGTGTGGTGGGCCTGAGGGCACGTAAGGGGTTAATAGTGAAGAGGGGTTAGAGTGTGGTGGGCCTGATGGCGTATAAGGGGTTAAATGTGTAGTGGCATGTAACGTATTTATTGTGTTTCTGTATTTGCATTAACAGAATAAGAACTAAACAAATGTATAAATGGTTTTCATTAACACATTGCTTCTTTTTTCTTTTAATTCATGTAGGATGGGAAACAGGAGGTGGGGACTGCAGAGGTGAGAATGATATTAGTGAGGAGATAGAGGGCAACTGTTAGTTAAGTGAAGTTAGTTTGTTAATAAGTCGGGTGATAAGCTTCCCTGAACAGAAAGGTCTTTACTTTACATCTTTGATGTAGGTGGCAATGCTACCTGAAATATATCGCCAGCACCCGTTAAGATGCATAGTAAAAGCCTCTTGACTATGCTGCATTTAAACACTGATGTCAGCTGCTTGGAATATTTTGCCGTTTTTCTCGACATGGAGTTGAATCCCTTTTGAATATATATCCCTTCAGAATCTGTATAGCAGGACACCACAAAGCAACCTAGTTTATATAGATGTTACACAGCCTTAAATTAGATAGTGATATTACCATAATATGTTTAATTTGCTGACTACTTTGTTGGGGCTGCTGGAATGGAAAACAATATATGTAGCTATACTGAGGATATGTTTTTATTTTTTACTTTTGCTAAAACACTGTTGAAAGTTTCACAAGTATGTGGTATTTTATGAGGTAAATTGTCATTTTTTATCTTTACTGCAGCAGTAATTGTGGGCAGCAGGTTAAAAGATCCAGAAATGCCTCAGTAAATCTTGATTTTTTGTATGTTCTCTGAATTCTAGTCCCAGCACATGACGAGCTAATAACTTAAACCTCTGCTAAGCAAACCCTCACTGTATAAATGGAGGATATTACACATGTGCAACGCTATTGCAATGCTATGCTTCATCACCCTTTGTCTCCTAACCTCCCTGGTATTATATATCACATGGCTTCCCCTTACCTGGCATCTGTCTACACATTTCAACATAACAGACAATCAAAAGCCACAACAAACTTTGTAGCGGGAGTACTGTACTGCACACAATATTATTAAACTAAAGCTGATATTCACTTCACTGAGACATCACAGCTCACCTAAATCATCTGACCACTGTCTGCATACAAACTTCATCTATCTTACAAACCCCAGCTGAGAATCACTTCACATCCCAGCTCACCTAATGCACCTGACCACTGTCTGTATACACACTTCATCTACTTCACAAAGTCCACCTGAGTTATGATGACAAATATTTTGTACACTATTTCACTCTTACACCTGTTATTACCTCCCCTCTGCTTAGCTACATAGCTTAAACCATTCCCTTATTTCCTGAGACCCCTCTAGCTAAACACTCACCCTATACTCGATCCCATAGAATCACTTCACTCACTCAGACATCCCAGCTTACCTAAAGCATCTGATCACTGTCTGTATTACAAACTTAATCTAATTTACATAAAGCACTTTCCACACACACACCCCTCCTCACCCTGATGTTTACTCTTATATAAACACTCTTAATTGCTCTCAGGTGGAACTACCACCATTGATCTGATTGCAATGGACTAACTGCAGTTGCACATAACTTCTCCCTACATTTCAATGTAATATCATTCTGCACTTTGCATCTTCCTTCCTAAGCTCTTAGTACACACAATCTCCCATTTACACATTCATTCTTTCTAAGTCATAATTTAACTATATTTCCGAATTTTCTCCCTGTTTACCTTCTGTGTCACTCCCTCTCCTTTAGATTGAATAAGGCTCCAATCACAGATTGTGCTCAAGAGCAGGTCATTTCTCTTCTCTTGTTTGAGTTTGTCAGTTTAACTACTAAGGTGATGTAACCTACACTACTGTACTTATTAGTGTATTTATTATAATGCACCCCATGAATTTACTTTGAATAGCGGTGCAAAATCTGTTACCGCTTTATAAGTAACCGTTAATAATAATAATGATTCAGATAGGGCATACAATTTTAAACAACTCTCCAATTTACTTCTATTATCAAATTTGCTCTGTTCTCTGGGTATTCTATGTTGAAGGGGCAGCAATGCACAGCTGGGAGCAAGCTGAACACATTAAGTAAGCCAATAAAAAAACATGTATGTGCAGCCACCAATCAGCACCTAGCTCCCATTTATGCTTTCCTGTTCCGGAGCCTACCTAGGTATGCTTTTAAAAAAAGGATACAAAGAAAATTAAATAATAGACAAATTATGTTTAACATTGCATGCTCTATTTAAATCATAAAGTCTCTTTAATATGTGTATAGATGTGTATGTTTTTTATGTAAGTGTGTGCATGTAGGATATTTAAATGGTTGGCTATGTACATGTATATGTGTGGACATTCTTAAATATATGTGTGTCTTTGTATAAGACCATGGAGCATATCTATCAAGCTCTTTATGGAGGCCCCGTGTTTCTGGCGAGCCTTCAGACTCGCCAGAAACACAAGTTATGGAGCAGCGGTCTAAAGACCGCTGCTCCATAACCTGTCCGTCTGCTCTGAGGAGGCGGACAGACATCGCCGCAATTCAACCCGATCGAATACGATCGGGTTGATTGACACCCCCCTGCTAGCCGGCGATTTGCCGCAAATCTGCACGGGGCGGCGTTGCACCAGCAGTTTACAAGAGCTGCTGGTGCAATGCTGAATGCGGAGAGCGTATTGATCTCCGCATTCAGCGAGGTCTGTCGGACATGATCCGCAATGTCGTATCATGTCTGTCAGGCCTTTCATAAATAGGCCCCCATACGTATACAGATATCCTGGCATGCTGTTTATAAGGAGTCTGTGTAATGAATGTGCCCCTTATTTACAACCATGCCTAGAGCACTCTGAAATCCTAATCTGACTCGGATTTAAATGTTTGAAAATCCATCAATGACAAATGTGTTGCAATTCATTAGGATCATAGGCCTAGATTTGGAGTTCGGCGGTAGCCGTCAAAACCAGCGTTAGAGGCTCCTAACGCTGGTTTTGGGCGCCCGCTGGTATTTGGAGTCAGTGATTAAAGGGTCTAACGCTCACTTTTCAGCCGCGACTTTTCCATACCGCAGATCCCCCTACGCCATTTGCGTAGCCTATCTTTTCAATGGGATCTTTCTTATGCCGGTATTTAGAGTCGTTTCTGAAGTGAGCGTTAGAGCTCTAACGACAAGATTCCAGCCGCCTGAAAATAGCAGGAGTTAAGAGCTTTCTGGCTAACGCCGGTTTATAAAGCTCTTAACTACTGTACCCTAAAGTACACTAACACCCATAAACTACCTATGTACCCCTAAACCGAGCTCCCCCCACATTGCCGCCACTCGATTAAAATTTTTAACCCCTAATCTGCCGACCGCCACCTACGTTATACTTATGTACCCCTAATCTGCTACCCCTAACACCGCCGACCCCTATATTATATTTATTAACCCCTAATCTGCCCCCCACAACGTCGCCGACACCTGCCTACACTTATTAACTCCTAATCTGCCGAGCGGACCTGAGCGCTACTATAATAAAGTTATTAACCCCTAATCCGCCTCACTAACCCTATCATAAATAGTATTAACCCCTAATCTGCCCTCCCTAACATCGCCGACACCTACCTTCAATTATTAACCCCAATCTTCCGATCGGAGCTCACCGCTATTCTAATAAATGTATTAACCCCTAAAGCTAAGTCTAACCCTAACACTAACACCCCCCTAAGTTAAATATAATTTTTATCTAACGAAATAAATTAACTCTTATTAAATAAATGATTCCTATTTAAAGCTAAATACTTACCTGTAAAATAAACCATAATATAGCTACAATATAAATTATAATTATATTATAGCTATTTTAGGATTAATATTTATTTTACAGGCAACTTTGTAATTATTTTAACCAGGTACAATAGCTATTAAATAGTTAAGAACTATTTAATAGTTACCTAGTTAAAATAATAACAAATTTACCTGTAAAATAAATCCTAACCTAAGATATAATTAAACCTAACACTACCCTATCAATAAAATAATTAAATAAACTACCTACAATTACCTACAATTAACCTAACACTACACTATCAATAAATTAATTAAACACAATTCCTACAAATAAATACAATTAAATAAACTAGCTAAAGTACAAAAAATAAAAAAGAACTAAGTTACAGAAAATAAAAAAATATTTACAAACATAAGAAAAATATTACAACAATTTTAAACTAATTACACCTACTCTAAGCCCCCTAATAAAATAACAAAGCCCCCCAAAATAAAAAATTCCCTACCCTATTCTAAATTAAAAAAGTTACAAGCTCTTTTACCTTACCAGCCCTGAACAGGGCCCTTTGCGGGGCATGCCCCAAGAATTTCAGCTCTTTTGCCTGTAAAAAAAAAACATACAATACCCCCCCCCCAACATTACAACCCACCACCCACATACCCCTAATCTAACCCAAACCCCCCTTAAATAAACCTAACACTAATCCCCTGAAGATCTTCCTACCTTGTCTTCACCATCCAGGTATCACCGATCCGTCCTGGCTCCAAGATCTTCATCCAACCCAAGCGGGGGTTGGCAATCCATAATCCGGTGCTGAAGAGGTCCAGAAGAGGCTCCAAAGTCTTCCTCCTATCCGGCAAGAAGAGGACATCCGGACCGGCAAACATCTTCTCCAAGCGGCATCTTCGATCTTCTTCCATCCGGAGCGAAGTGGCAGGATCCTGAAGACCTCCAGCGCGGAACATCCATCCGGACCGACGACTGAACGACGAATGACTGTTCCTTTAAGGGACGTCATCCAAGATGGCGTCCCTCGAATTCCGATTGGCTGATAGGATTCTATCAGCCAATCGGAATTAAGGTAGGAATTTTCTGATTGGCTGATGGAATCAGCCAATCAGAATCTAGTTCAATCCGATTGGCCGATCCAATCAGCCAATCAGATTGAGCTCACATTCTATTGGCTGATCGGAACAGCCAATAGAATGCGAGCTCAATCTGATTGGCTGATTGGATCAGCCAATCGGATTGAACTTGATTGTGATTGGCTGATTCCATCAGCCAATCAGAAAATTCCTACCTTAATTCCGATTGGCTGATAGAATCCTATCAGCCAATCGGAATTCGAGGGACGCCATCTTGGATGACGTCCCTTAAAGGAACAGTCATTCGTCGTTCAGTCGTCGGTCCGGATGGATGTTCCGCGCTGGAGGTCTTCAGGATCCTGCCACTTTGCTCCGGATGGAAGAAGATCGAAGATGCCGCTTGGAGAAGATGTTTGCCGGTCCGGATGTCCTCTTCTTGCCGGATAGGAGGAAGACTTTGGAGCCTCTTCTGGACCTCTTCAGCACCGGATTATGGATCGCCAACCCCCGCTTGGGTTGGATGAAGATCTTGGAGCCAGGACGGATCGGTGATACCTGGATGGTGAAGACAAGGTAGGAAGATCTTCAGGGGATTAGTGTTAGGTTTATTTAAGGGGGGTTTGGGTTAGATTAGGGGTATGTGGGTGGTGGGTTGTAATGTTGGGGGGGGGGTATTGTATGTTTTTTTTTACAGGCAAAAGAGCTGAAATTCTTGGGGCATGCCCCGCAAAGGGCCCTGTTCAGGGCTGGTAAGGTAAAAGAGCTTGTAACTTTTTTAATTTAGAATAGGGTAGGGAATTTTTTATTTTGGGGGGCTTTGTTATTTTATTAGGGGGCTTAGAGTAGGTGTAATTAGTTTAAAATTGTTGTAATATTTTTCTTATGTTTGTAAATATTTTTTTATTTTCTGTAACTTAGTTCTTTTTTATTTTTTGTACTTTAGCTAGTTTATTTAATTGTATTTATTTGTAGGAATTGTGTTTAATTAATTTATTGATAGTGTAGTGTTAGGTTAATTGTAGGTAATTGTAGGTAGTTTATTTAATTATTTTATTGATAGGGTAGTGTTAGGTTTAATTATATCTTAGGTTAGGATTTATTTTACAGGTAAATTTGTTATTATTTTAACTAGGTAACTATTAAATAGTTCTTAACTATTTAATAGCTATTGTACCTGGTTAAAATAATTACAAAGTTGCCTGTAAAATAAATATTAATCCTAAAATAGCTATAATATAATTATAATTTATATTGTAGCTATATTAGGGTTTATTTTACAGGTAAGTATTTAGCTTTAAATAGGAATCATTTATTTAATAAGAGTTAATTTATTTCGTTAGATAAAAATTATATTTAACTTAGGGGGGTGTTAGTGTTAGGGTTAGACTTAGCTTTAGGGGTTAATACATTTATTAGAATAGCGGTGAGCTCCGATCGGAAGATTAGGGGTTAATAATTGAAGGTAGGTGTCGGCGATGTTAGGGAGGGCAGATTAGGGGTTAATACTATTTATGATAGGGTTAGTGAGGCGGATTAGGGGTTAATAACTTTATTATAGTAGCGCTCAGGTCCGCTCGGCAGATTAGGGGTTAATAAGTGTAGGCAGGTGTCGGCGACGTTGAGGGGGGCAGATTAGGGGTTAATAAATATAATATAGGGGTCGGCGATGTTAGGGCAGCAGATTAGGGGTACATAGGGATAACGTAGGTTGCGGCGGTTTACGGAGCGGCAGATTAGGGGTTTAAAAAAATATGCAGGGGTCAGCGATAGCGGGGGCGGCAGATTAGGGGTTAATAAGTGTAAGGTTAGGGGTGTTTAGACTCGGGGTACATGTTAGAGTGTTAGGTGCAGACGTAGGAAGTGTTTCCCCATAGGAAACAATGGGGCTGCGTTAGGAGCTGAACGCTGCTTTTTTGCAGGTGTTAGGTTTTTTTTCAGCTCAAACAGCCCCATTGTTTCCTATGGGGGAATCGTGCACGAGCACGTTTTTGAGGCCGGCCGCGTCCGTAAGCAACTCTGGTATCGAGAGTTGCATTTGCGGTAAAAATGCTCTACGCTCCTTTTTTGGAGCCTAACGCAGCATTTGTTTGAACTCTCGATACCAGAGTTAAATTTATGGTGCGGCCAGAAAAAAGCCCGCGGAGCGTTAACAGCCCTTTTACCGCCGAACTCCAAATCTAGGCCTTAGGCCTAGATTTGGAGTTCGGCGGTAGCCGTCAAAACCAGCGTTAGAGGCTCCTAACGCTGGTTTTGGGCGCCCGCTGGTATTTGGAGTCAGTGATTAAAGGGTCTAACGCTCACTTTTCAGCCGCGACTTTTCCATACCGCAGATCCCCCTACGCCATTTGCGTATCCTATCTTTTCAATGGGATCTTTCTAACGCCGGTATTTAGAGTCGTTTCTGAAGTGAGCGTTAGAGCTCTAACGACAAGATTCCAGCCGCCTGAAAATAGCAGGAGTTAAGAGCTTTCTGGCTAACGCCGGTTTATAAAGCTCTTAACTACTGTACCCTAAAGTACACTAACACCCATAAACTACCTATGTACCCCTAAACCGAGCTCCCCCCACATCGCCGCCACTCGATTAAAATTTTTAACCCCTAATCTGCCGACCGCCACCTACGTTATACTTATGTACCCCTAATCTGCTACCCCTAACACCGCCGACCCCTGTATTATATTTATTAACCCCTAACCTGCCCCCCACAACATCGCCGCCAGCTACTTAAAATAATTAACCCCTAATCTTCCGACCGCAAAGCGCCGCCACCTACGTTATCCCTATGTACCCCTAATCTGCTACCCCTAACACCGCCGACCCCTATATTATATTTATTAACCCCTAATCTGCCCCCCACAACGTCGCCGACACCTGCCTACACTTATTAACTCCTAATCTGCCGAGCGGACCTGAGCGCTACTATAATAAAGTTATTAACCCCTAATCCGCCTCACTAACCCTATCATAAATAGTATTAACCCCTAATCTGCCCTCCCTAACATCGCCGACACCTACCTTCAATTATTAACCCCTAATCTTCCGATCGGAGCTCACCGCTATTCTAATAAATGTATTAACCCCTAAAGCTAAGTCTAACCCTAACACTAACACCCCCCTAAGTTAAATATAATTTTTATCTAACGAAATAAATTAACTCTTATTAAATAAATGATTCCTATTTAAAGCTAAATACTTACCTGTAAAATAAACCCTAATATAGCTACAATATAAATTATAATTATATTATAGCTATTTTAGGATTAATATTTATTTTACAGGCAACTTTGTAATTATTTTAACCAGGTACAATAGCTATTAAATAGTTAAGAACTATTTAATAGTTACCTAGTTAAAATAATAACAAATTTACCTGTAAAATAAATCCTAACCTAAGATATAATTAAACCTAACACTACCCTATCAATAAAATAATTAAATAAACTACCTACAATTACCTACAATTAACCTAACACTACACTATCAATAAATTAATTAAACACAATTCCTACAAATAAATACAATTAAATAAACTAGCTAAAGTACAAAAAATAAAAAAGAACTAAGTTACAGAAAATAAAAAAATATTTACAAACATAAGAAAAATATTACAACAATTTTAAACTAATTACACCTACTCTAAGCCCCCTAATAAAATAACAAAGCCCCCCAAAATAAAAAATTCCCTACCCTATTCTAAATTAAAAAAGTTACAAGCTCTTTTACCTTACCAGCCCTGAACAGGGCCCTTTGCGGGGCATGCCCCAAGAATTTCAGCTCTTTTGCCTGTAAAAAAAAACATACAATACCCCCCCCCCAACATTACAACCCACCACCCACATACCCCTAATCTAACCCAAACCCCCCTTAAATAAACCTAACACTAATCCCCTGAAGATCTTCCTACCTTGTCTTCACCATCCAGGTATCACCGATCCGTCCTGGCTCCAAGATCTTCATCCAACCCAAGCGGGGGTTGGCGATCCATAATCCGGTGCTGAAGAGGTCCAGAAGAGGCTCCAAAGTCTTCCTCCTATCCGGCAAGAAGAGGACATCCGGACCGGCAAACATCTTCTCCAAGCGGCATCTTCGATCTTCTTCCATCCGGAGCGAAGTGGCAGGATCCTGAAGACCTCCAGCGCGGAACATCCATCCGGACCGACGACTGAACGACGAATGACTGTTCCTTTAAGGGACGTCATCCAAGATGGCGTCCCTCGAATTCCGATTGGCTGATAGGATTCTATCAGCCAATCGGAATTAAGGTAGGAATTTTCTGATTGGCTGATGGAATCAGCCAATCAGAATCTAGTTCAATCCGAATTGAACTTGATTCTGATTGGCTGATTCCATCAGCCAATCAGAAAATTCCTACCTTAATTCCGATTGGCTGATAGAATCCTATCAGCCAATCGGGATTCGAGGGACGCCATCTTGGATGACGTCCCTTAAAGGAACAGTCATTCGTCGTTCAGTCGTCGGTCCGGATGGATGTTCCGCACTGGAGGTCTTCAGGATCCTGCCACTTCGCTCCGGATGGAAGAAGATCGAAGATGCCGCTTGGAGAAGATGTTTGCCGGTCCCCTCTTCTTGCCGGATAGGAGGAAGACTTTGGAGCCTCTTCTGGACCTCTTCAGCACCGGATTATGGATCGCCAACCCCCGCTTGGGTTGGATGAAGATCTTGGAGCCAGGACGGATCGGTGATACCTGGATGGTGAAGACAAGGTAGGAAGATCTTTAGGGGATTAGTGTTAGGTTTATTTAAGGGGGGTTTGGGTTAGATTAGGGGTATGTGGGTGGTGGGTTGTAATGTTGGGGGGGGGGTATTGTATGTTTTTTTTTACAGGCAAAAGAGCTGAAATTCTTGGGGCATGCCCCGCAAAGGGCCCTGTTCAGGGCTGGTAAGGTAAAAGAGCTTGTAACTTTTTTAATTTAGAATAGGGTAGGGAATTTTTTATTTTGGGGGGCTTTGTTATTTTATTAGGGGGCTTAGAGTAGGTGTAATTAGTTTAAAATTGTTGTAATATTTTTCTTATGTTTGTAAATATTTTTTTATTTTCTGTAACTTAGTTCTTTTTTATTTTTTGTACTTTAGCTAGTTTATTTAATTGTATTTATTTGTAGGAATTGTGTTTAATTAATTTATTGATAGTGTAGTGTTAGGTTAATTGTAGGTAATTGTAGGTAGTTTATTTAATTATTTTATTGATAGGGTAGTGTTAGGTTTAATTATATCTTAGGTTAGGATTTATTTTACAGGTAAATTTGTTATTATTTTAACTAGGTAACTATTAAATAGTTCTTAACTATTTAATAGCTATTGTACCTGGTTAAAATAATTACAAAGTTGCCTGTAAAATAAATATTAATCCTAAAATAGCTATAATATAATTATAATTTATATTGTAGCTATATTAGGGTTTATTTTACAGGTAAGTATTTAGCTTTAAATAGGAATCATTTATTTAATAAGAGTTAATTTATTTCGTTAGATAAAAATTATATTTAACTTAGGGGGGTGTTAGTGTTAGGGTTAGACTTAGCTTTAGGGGTTAATCCATTTATTAGAATAGCGGTGAGCTCCGATCGGAAGATTAGGGGTTAATAATTGAAGGTAGGTGTCGGCGATGTTAGGGAGGGCAGATTAGGGGTTAATACTATTTATGATAGGGTTAGTGAGGCGGATTAGGGGTTAATAACTTTATTATAGTAGCGCTCAGGTCCGCTCGGCAGATTAGGGGTTAATAAGTGTAGGCAGGTGTCGGCGACGTTGTGGGGGGCAGATTAGGGGTTAATAAATATAATATAGGGGTCGGCGGTGTTAGGGGCAGCAGATTAGGGGTACATAGGGATAACGTAGGTTGCGGCGGTTTACGGAGCGGCAGATTAGGGGTTAATAATAATATGCAGGGGTTAGCGATAGCGGGGGCGGCAGATTAGGGGTTAATACGTTTAAGGTTAGGGGTCTTTAGACTCGGGGTACATGTTAGAGTGTTAGGTGCAGACGTAGGAAGTGTTTCCCCATAGGAAACAATGGGGCTGCGTTAGGAGCTGAACGCTGCTTTTTTGCAGGTGTTAGGTTTTTTTTCAGCTCAAACAGCCCCATTGTTTCCTATGGGGGAATCGTGCACGAGCACGTTTTTGAGGCCGGCCGCGTCCGTAAGCAACTCTGGTATCGAGAGTTGCATTTGCGGTAAAAATGCTCTACGCTCCTTTTTTGGAGCCTAACGCAGCATTTGATTAAACTCTCGATACCAGAGTTAAATTTATGGTGCGGCCAGAAAAAAGCCCGCGGAGCGTTAACAGCCCTTTTACCGCCGAACTCCAAATCTAGGCCTTAGTGTTTCCTTATTGACATCTATTCAAACTATGTTGACCGTTCTCTTTAGTTTCTCATGTATTTTCCTGAAGATCCAATTTATCAACCTTGTTTGCAATAAGAATGGTCAAGAATCACTACAGAGAACTCCCCTGTGTGACAAACCTCTGCAATTCAAATCCATAAGCACAAAGGAGAATGCAAATACTGAAACAGTCTTGATCCCAGGATCTGTAATATATATTTATACTTGTACAAGGAATATAATTTACTGAAACATGTAATCCTCTCTTGTACATTTTCCTCAATGCATATTAGGCATTGGTTTCTACATGGAGTAATATGTCAGTGTCCTAAATTAAATAAAGCCCATTTGTCAAACTAATATCTCATCAAAACAAAATTAGCACAAAATTGCAACTCGCAAATTTAGGAATTTATAAAGATTTGCAACTGCCTCTGAGAATTTGAGAATTAGAGTAATTAGTGTTTTGAGTATTTTGATGAAAGCTTCCCACTTTTTAATTTGCAAGAAACGTTGAGATTTGTATGGCAAAAATATTTACAGAATTACACTGGGATTTGAGAGACAATTTTATATACGCTCATGGAACGCCCACGTTCAGCACATTTTATGAAAAACAACAACAACACTATTTTGTACAGGGACACTAAACCCAATTTTTTTCTTTAATGATTCAGATAGAGCATGCAATTTTAAGCAACTTTCTAATTTACTCCTTTTATCAATTTGTCTTCATTCTCTTGCTATCTTTGTTTAAAAAGCAAGAATGTAAAGCTTCAGAACCTGGGTTATACTTGCTTATTGGTTTGCTAAGGGAAGCCACCAATAACAAGCGCTATCCAGGGTGCTGAACCTAAAATGGGATGGCTCCTAAGCTTTAAATTCCTGCTTTTTAAATAAAGATAGCAAGAGAACGAAGAAAAATTGATAGTAGGAGTAAATTAGAAAGTTGCTTAAAATTGCACGCTCTATCTGAATCATGAAAGAAAAAATTTGGGTTTAGTATCCCTTTAAAAGTACAAATTTCTATGTGCTTTTTGCACATCCAGTGTACTTAAACTATGATTCATGATGTGCATATTTAATACAATTTATTTTACTGCGTAATTTGCATACAAATTTAACTTTTTTGATAACATACGATTTTGGTGAAAAAGTTGTTACGATTTTTGATGCACCTTTACAATACAATTTTTTCCTGCATATTGTTATGTGAATGGTTCAATTATTCGTTTTGATGATTTTTAAATTAAGAATTTAATTGTGCACTTTATACTGTAGAAGTATTTTTAAATAATTTAACCAGCCCAGAGAGCTTTATAGAATCCAGCCCATAAGGTCTTTATGAATTCCACATACTGGGCCTAAGTGTAAGTGAAGAATCCCAACCCCACCTCTAAACTACCACAGAGTGACAGGCCTCAAGACATCTTTAATTCTTACAAGAGATCTTTCTATACTCTAAAAAAATGGTCATGCCAATATTTACCTCTACAAATATATAAGCAAACTGTATTGCAAGTGTGTTTCCTAAGTTTTACAATTTTAATTCTATTTCAAAGCATTGCTAGTGGTTCTTGTTTGGTGTTTCATGTATTGAGCACCTCACACAACTATAGAAGTTTATGTCAGGAACACTCATTAACAAAACTGTGAAAAATATAGGTAAAGAGATACTTAAAGGGACATAAAACATACATTTTTGCTTTCTTGATTCAGATAGAGTATAACATATTCAACAACTTTCCAATTTACTTCTATTATCCAATTTGATTCCATATCTTGGTATCCTTTAGTTGAAAAACATACCTAGGTAGGCTTGGGAGCAGCAATGCACTACTGGGACCTAGCTTCAGGAAAACATGGTTGGGGTGGCAACCCTACTTCTGATTGGTAGTTAAACTTAGATGCTTCTGGTCATTGGCTACCCCAATGTGTGTAGGTAGCTACCAGTAGTGCATGGCTGCTCCCTAAAAAAAAAGGATACCAAAAGAATTAAGCAAATTTGATAAAATAAATAAATGGAAAGTTGTTTAAATTGTATGCTTTGTCTGAATCATGAAAGAAAAAAATTGGGTTTCATGCCCCTCTAATACATTTTGAACATAGTGTAACCTTCACAGGGAGACCCTATAGCATTTATGAATGTAGGCCATTGATAATGAGTGTTTTATTGCAGCTTCAGTACATACACTTTGTCCATAAAAATGCAAAAATATATAGGAGACATTTACATTGTTGGTGTTATTTTTTAGTATAGAAAACGCAATACAATAGATACCAAAGTATTGTTGTAAATTGGCAACAATTACTCCTCATAAGAATTATTGCTGCCTTTCTCTGTCTTCCTTAGACCAAACGAATTCCTCTATGTGGTAGTGCAGACCCTTACATGGGTTTTAGGAACTTCACTATTCTCCAAACTCAAATCTTGTAAAAGAAGGTACCACAATTATTACAATTATTTGTCAGCCAAGAGACCCTACGTTTAAAATACTCAAAGGGAGCTAGAGTCAAACTTCAGCATCTTTATGCATCAAGGAACAACTGGCTACCACAAATCTTGTTCACCAGCTTTTTATTTGTATTAAACCTCATGAACAATATTTCTAGGAATCCAGTTCCTAGATGAATAAAGATGCTGGTTTAATACTAGTACCCAGTGTGTATTTTCCACTTAGTATCAGTATCAGTTGCCAAAGGATTTATACCATTATGGTTACTTTTGTTTTCCGAGGTGTGAATTAGGCGAATATTGACATTCCTAAAACTCTGTTGTGAGAAGACAGGGTGCAGGTTTTGAGCTAACCAGTTGGACTAGTGTTAAGTGTGTTTGGCATACATTTTGCAGTAGATTTTACATACTTACTCTTTTTGTTTTGCAAGTGCATGACAGTTTTTTTTTCAGGTGCTAGGATAACAGAACTGATGAGAGTTTTGTTTTTCTCAGTGGAAGTTTGAATTCTTAGTCCAAAGACACATTTTATTCTCTGTACCTGCCCTTTCCCATTAAGTTAAACCATTAGTTATTTCTTAGTAATCTATGCATGGGTTGAGCATCATCAGATCAAATTTAATATATCTCACATTTTTATATTCTTGTTAAAATCTATTTCCTTTCTCCTTTTCAGACAATATTACCACACCTCATCCCTCTCCTCATATAAATTCTAGCTCCACATTCTTTTATTCTATAGCAGGCTAGAGCTTTATACATATTATAATTCTTTTGTTAGTTTTCTTCTAAAAAAATACAATTGTTATTTACCCGTCTGGCACTTTTTAAACTACAGCTTTACATTTTAGGCACCCCAGATGTTTATCTTTTAAGTTTGTTTTAAGCAATACAGTTTTTGATTTTGTCATTATTATTCCTCGATTCTATTTTTATTACTTAATTTGAAATAATAATTTTTTTTTTTAAATATTTTAATATCTTAAATAACTAATTAACTTTAATATGATTTTCCATTGACTAAAATGAGCTCCAACACTAGTAAATGCTGGGAAATACTATAGGTTTACAACATTTTCCAGCCACAGTCTAACCTGGGACAGTATTAATTATAGTTAGGGATTTTTTCCTAAATATAGTTAATATACATCCTAATTTACATTGAAGTTCTAAACTGAGTAAGCTGGTGGTAAAATAAAACATCCCCATAGACTTTAATGAAGATGTTTGTTATTAACAGCAGTTTACAGCAACAATGGAAAATAGGCCATAGTACTGAATCTGAGATAATAGTCACATAGATATTGCCTGTAAATAAAATAAAATAATTTGCATAAATGATAAAACAGCTGTTTACTGAGAAACACGTTGCATTTTTATTAAAGCTTTTTTTATATACTCCTGCTTATCTGCGTTTGTACCGAATTGCAAACCACTTCCTTCCTGTCTCATTTGAGGTGTGGTGAGGTGCCTTCAAAGCATCTACCAGGAGAAATATCTGCTTTTTAGAAGGAAATTACTGTCATCAATGATCCCGGTGTTTTCTGAATAAAATCTTTAATTTCTTCAAGTAACCTTGTGATTATTTATTTATTTATAAAATATTTTACCAGGAAGGATACATTGAGATTTCTATCGTTTTCAAGTATGTCCTGGGATCACAAAACATTGCAATTGATACAATAGGGTACAATAAAATACAAAAACAATAATAATACACAATATATGCAAAAATTTAACATAGAACAGGTAGGAAATATATAATCAACCATGACAGGTGCATTCTGTTTTGAGATATGTAGAGAGGGATCTCTTAAAGGATATTAGGCTTGGGGAAGGTTTGAAAGTGTGCGGGAGGTCATTCCATAATTGTGGTGCTCTGTAGGAAAAGAATGAGTGAGCTGCTTTCTTTTTGTATTGAGGCAAGCTAAATAATGTGCTGGTACTGGATCGGAGGTTATTGAAGGTGGGAATAGCAGGGGAGAGCATTCTGCTCAGGTAGAGCGAGAGCTTCCCAGAAAGGCTCTTAAACACAAGGCAGGAAAGAAGGAGGGTGCGTCTGGATTCCAGCGTCAGCCAGTTTAGTTCTTTTAGCATGTCACAATGGTGGGTCCTGTAGTTACATTGTAGCACAAAGCGGCACAACGAGTTATACAATGTATTAAGTTTATTAAGGTGAGTTTGCGGCGCAGGTGCGTATACTACGTCCCCGTAATCCATGATAGGCATCAGCATTTGCTGTAAATCTTTCTTTTACTGTAGGGCTGAGGCAAGATTTGTTTCTGTACAGGGCACCTAGTTTTGGATAAAGATTAGATGCAAGTTTTTGGTCAGCGTGCAATTGTATTTTGTTTTGATGCGTAGATGGGAATTTTGTAATTTGTGTAATTTAGGTCTCGTTCCAAAGATCATTGTGACAGTTTTGTCAGTGTTTAGGAAGTGTTTGTTTTTTGAGATCCACTTTTCTACCTCTGTGAACTGGTCTTGGAGCACTGCTTCAAGCTGCTGCAAATCGGAATTGTTTGCATAGATTACCGTTATTACCGTTATTATGTTCTTTTTAGTGCAGGCTGTTTGCTAAGCTATATTGCACAATTGTTGGCCTTTTCTTCTGAGTTTTTCTGCTGAGACCTGAGGTGGGAGAAAGAGATTTGGGAAGCTCCTTGTGAAAGACTGCGCCGCCATCTAAAAAACACTTCTGTGCAGACGGTGAAGGAGTTATCGGGATTGGTCGCATTTGAAATACAAGGGAAGTCATTGTGATTTTTCTGTATTTTCACTAATAATCTGTCAGGAGAAATATCTTGCTGCTAGAGAAAAGGCAAGGAGCTCCTGCTCACCTTATGGGAGCTTGCTGGGCAGCTCAGAAGTCCCGGAAGGTGTTTTAAGCCCACAAATGTGCTTTTTTAAACATGAGTGAATCTTGTTTTATCACCTGTTTGCTATTGATGTCACAATTCTACACCATGAGGCGCTTTCTTGTCTTTTGTATCTTAAAGGGACATCTTATGCATATGCTAAAACACTAGAAAGTAATGCAGTATTTCTATAAAGAGCTGTCTAAAAAAATATCACATCTCTGTGTAAAAAAGGAAGATATTTTGCCTCAAAATCCCTTCAGCCCACCAGCTTAAGTGCGTTTTAAGCAGCTTTCCTCCAGTTATCTGCATGATTAAAAAAACAGCCAATCCGCATCATCAGTGATAAGTTCACTCTAGTCTTTTGAGATTTCATTGTAAACCTCCATAAAGGGACAGTCAACCTAAAAATTATTATTATTATTACATATTTAATGTATTTAACGATGTTGACAGTAACCTTTAAGCCAAGTATGCTCCAAATATAGTTTGCAAGAAAAAACACATACTATTTCACCTCGGGCCGTTTTGAAATGGCCGCCTGACCCCTCCTGTCCTGACATCACTCTCCAGCTTCCAGTGAGTGTTCCAAGTCGATCCTGCGTGTTCCTCTGTTTCACGCATGCGCAATGTTTTGTCAAGGGGCATTTGGAGTCAGGAAGAAAACAAACCGCTCAGTACCATAGCGGTTGTTCTATGCCGTGCACTAGCAGTTGGAGTGATAATTGAAGTCATCAGAAGTACAACGGTCCCACAGCAGTTTTTACAACTCCAACTGCTGTGGGACCGCTGTGCTTCTGATGACTTAAATTACCACATTGCTGCTGTGGTAATATAAGTCATTGCTGCTGTGGTACTCAAATTATGTACTTGGAATATCTCTCTATCCAATTGTATCCACTGCATGTCGATAGAGTTGTGGCTCCAGTCTATTTGTCTTTGTATGATAGTGTCCAGTTTGTATCTCGTCAGGTCCGGTACCCCAAGCCCTCCCCTCTTCCTTGACCTGTATAGTGTTTGTCTGGGAACCCTTGGCTTAGCCCCCCCCCCCCCATATGAACTGTTCCATATGTCTTTCGAGATCGGCATTGGTAATTATTATAAATAAACATTCTAAACAAATGTAAAATGTTTGATGAAAATTATTTAGATAGAGAGTTCAAGTTAAAAAAAAATCCAATTTACTTATGTTAGCAAATTTTGAAACTAAGCTCCTACCCATGATTCTCAAGAACAAGCACATATCTATAGTACATATGGGAAAATTGTTTGCAAAAATATTTGTAGAAATATTATACATACAGAGCTCAAGGAAACTACTATGCTTACCTCAGTAAGTTCTCATAGAAAGGAGCTCTTTCAAAAAGGATACTAAGAGAAAGAGGTCAGTTTGTTAACATAAGTAAACTGAAAAGTTTTTACCTCTGAAACATGAAAGGTTAACATTCCATGTCCCTTTAAAGGACCACTAAATGCAATAGAATTGAATAATTGACAAATACAAAATAAAAAGGTAATGTTATAATTGCTTTGAATTTGAAATGAATAATAGAATATTATTATATAGAATTATGTACTTGGAATATCTCTCTATCCAATTGTATTCCCTGCTTGTTGATAGAGTTGTGGATCCAGTCTATTTGTCTTTGTATGATAGTGGCCAGTCTGTATCTCATCAGGTCCTGTACCCCAAGCCCTCCCCTGTCCTTTGACCTGTATAGTGTTTGTCTGGGAACCCTTGGCTTATCCCCCCCCCCATATGAACTGTTCCATATGTCTTTGTAGCCGTGGCAGGAAATCTTTCAAGATCGGCATTGGTAACGTTTGTAATATGTAAAGAACGTGGGGTAAAACATTCATTTTAATCACATGAATTCTTCCAATCCTCGAAAGTGGCTTGCTTTTCCAGCATGAAAGGTCCCTGATTATATTAGCTTGTAAAGCCTTGTAGTTCTCAGTGAATAGTGTTTTGGTGTCACCAGTCAGTACTATACCCAAGTATTTCAAGTGGGCTGGTTGGATTCTCAGGGGACATGTTTTTTGGATGTGTTCGATTACTTGTTTTGGGTTATTTAGGTTTAGCATCTCCGATTTAGTCAGGTTTAGATGAAAATTTGAAAGTGTTCCATATTCTGTAATGGTGTCTAGAAGGGGGGGGGGGGTAGGGAGTTTGATATGTCTGTGATAGTAAGTAAGAAGTCATCGGCATACATTGCCATTTTGTACTCCGACGTATTTATTTGGACACCCCTAATGTTTGTGTTAGATCTAATTTTGTGGGCTAGCACCTCGATTGAGAGTGCGAATAAGATGGGTGATAAAGGGCACCCCTGTCGTGTGCCATTTTTTATTTCGAAATGTTTGGACAGAATCGTGTTCACTTTGACCCTAGCGGAGGGCTCTGAATATAGAGAAAAAAATTGTTTATGAAGGTGTGCTTTGACAGGGTGGCCCTGAGGAAGTCCCAGTCCACCCTGTCGAAAGCCTTCTCGGGGTTGGTTGATATGAGGGAGAGTGGTATACTGTTAATTTGGGTATAGGCCGATAGTTGCAACACTTTTAGGGTGTTATCCCTGGCCTTCCTGCCTGGGATGAACGCCACCTGGTCCAAAGATATTACTATGCTATGTAGAGGGTTAAGCCTTTCGGCCAAAATTTTTGCAAATATTAGATGGGACGAAATTTCTGTGGTATATCTGGGGTCTTCCCTGATATCGGTAAAAGGGCAATATGTGCTTCTAGCATTGCTAAAACCTTTAGAATCCTCCAGGGAATTAAATAATGTTTGTAATTTGGGAGTCAATATTTTTACATATTTTTTATAGTATTTGGCTCCAAAGCCATCTGGGCCTGGGCTCTTCCCTGTTGGTAAGTCTTGGATAGCTTTTAATATTTTGTAATGTTCTATGGGGGCATCTAATTTTAGTGACTGCCCTTCCAATATTTTGGGTAGATTTACAGTGTCTAAGTATTGTGCAATGTAGTCTAATTTGGAGTTATGTGTATGTAGTATGGATGTGTCTCCAGTCAGCTTATACAATGATGCATAGTATGTTTTGAATATGTTTGCTATAGAGATGCTATCATTTTTGGCTTGGCCTGCTTTGTTTTTAACCGAGTGGATGTGTTGTTTGAGCTGTTTGCATTTTATTGTTCTTGCTAGTAGCCTGCCTGATTTGTTTCCATGTTCATAATATTGCTGACGGAGGATAAACGCATGTTTCTGTTGTCTATGTTGAAGGTATTTATTTAGTTCTTCCCTAGTTTCAGTAAGTTTTTTTAATAATATGGTATTGTCAGGAGAGTGTTTATGGGTAACCTCCAGGGTCTGCAATTCTTTAAATAGGGAGTCGTATTATAATCTGTGCTGTTTGTTGATGATGGCCTTATGTTTTAAGTATTCTCCCCTGATCACACACTTGTGTGCTTCCCAAGTGTTAGTTGTCTGCTTCCCAAATGTTAGTGTATTTAGTATCGTTACTGTCATTTTATTTGGAAATATTCTAGCAATGATTTCTCTAGTTCAATCCCTACTACTGGATGGTCCACCAGTGAGTCATCCAACCTCCACTGAAATGGGGAGATTGGTTTCTCAGGCCAATTAACCATGCAAGAGCCCGGAGCGTGGTCCGACCAAGTGATTGGGTTTATATATATATATATATATATATATATATATATATATGTTTATAACCAAGGCTAGGCCTAGTGCGTCTGTCACTATGTAGTCAATACGGGAGTACGCATTGTGTGGGTGCGAGTAGAAAGTGTAGTCAGCTCTGTCAGGGTGTAATATGCGCCATACGTCGATCAAGGTCAGTTCACGGAATTGTGTATTAATACTTTTAATATCTCTCTTGTGTATGGAAGACGCGCCTCCATAAGTGTCATTTTTGGGGTCAAGTGGCACATTTAGGCCCCCCCAAGAGTAGTAATCTTTTTTTATGATCAATTATTTTAGTCGATAGTTGGCGCATAAAATATGTGTTTACAATTGTTATAGGCCTACCATATAGCAGGCCGTTAAGTATGAGCAGTCTACCCTCTGTGTCTTTGTCCATATGTATCAGCTGGAAGGGAGTATCTTGTCTGATGAGTATGCAAACCCCATTTTATTTTGTAGGGCCCGAGGAGAAATAAGCTGTGGGATATTTATGATGTAATTGTTTAGGTTCTTTGCCCTTCTTAAAGTGTGTCTCCTGTAGGAGAAGTATTGCACTCTTATGTTTCTAAAGATCAGACAGAATAATTTTCCTCTTCTGCCACACATTTAGAAACGTAATCGAGTGAGTTTTGTTATGTTGAGACATGGCGGTTATGGCAAAGTACAGGCCCGCTAGTATACTGAGCCACTTCATATCGTGGTGTCTAGTGGTTACGTTGGGTACCTGGGTATGAAAGATGGGTGAGATGAGGAAGGTGGGAAGGGAAAGGAAGGGAAGGAGGTTATGATAAGTGGTGTGGGAGAGGCGCCACACAATAAGTCTTAAACTAAGCCTGGTCACTGGTTGCAAATGAAATGCAATAATGAGAAAGTACAATATAGGGTTGATATAGGATCACCTGGTTGGGAACCCTTATCTTATCTGTTTGTTTTGTTTTTTAAATAAATAAATACATTATTAATTCATTAATTAATTAATAATCAAGCATATATTTTAAATTTAGTCACCCCTGGAAATGTGATGATGGACCTTAAAAATGGGCTACACATATGCTAAACAGCGTGTTACAATAATTATGTATTTACTTTAGAGAGCAACAATTGTGAAATTTCTTTTCAAGTACCTTATTGTAGTTACAGTAATGTAATTCTCTATATGGAATTTCATTGAGATGTATTAAATTATAGTAAATACATTTTATGGCTTGATTTTTTTTTTAAATCTTTTCTGCAGATGCTTATATTAGTGTATAATAATTCCAATTTTGATTTTGCAGAGAAGTTTAATACATTAAAGGAATATGTTCTTTTTTTTAATGTATTTACTTAAGGGTTAAATCGCCATAACTTCACTCCCACCGTACCCAATAAACACACAGACAACTGTTGGAGGTAAAAGACTGTGGAGCAAGGTTGCGTTTATTTAAACAACCAGGCACAAAAAATGCTAAACTTTTCTTGAAGCTTAAAGCTTAACTCTAGGTGGCGGCATTTGAGGACCTAACATATATAAACAACTTAATATTTACAACAAGCGTATTGAGGTCAACGGCCACAAGTCGAGTGCTGCAATGCTCCTGCCGAGCATTGCCCTTCAGGGGTTGGCATCATCCGACAGAGATTTCTAGGTCAGCAGGCCAGCTGGGAGAGGCGTTACAACCTGCGACTTGCAACATCATGCCCCTCCCATTAGCTCGACCACACCCTTCTGGAAGCCAGAAAAAATATTAGGCTGTGACCCCACCACGCCATTTGGGACATTCTAACCTTATATTAAGCTTCAAACTATAAGGGCCCTTATGATGTAAGATGCATCAACTAAAATCAATAAATAGAAGCAAACTTTACTACTTTGGTCTTACAATCAGCTAGCCTGAGTAAACATGCTCCCGCCAAAGTCCTAAAGCCACCCTAATGGTTGCCGCCTCCTCAGTACCGCCCCCACCTGTAAACAAAAGTAAGGTTAACCACATCAAAAGAGAGGGAGGGATTGGGTGGGGAAAAAACTTCTCTTGAACAGTCAGGAACAAAAGAGCGAGTGATCCAGCAATCTATGCATTTATATACAGTAAGGAATCTCCACCCCACCATTGGCAACAATGTTGCACACTCACACACTGTACCAGATTCACGTCTCAGTCAGACAGCAAAACCCTTAAGACGTTTCAAGCACAAATATGTTCTACACTAGCATAAGGGTTAAATCACCATAACTTCACTCCCACTGTACCCAATAAACACACAGACAACTGGATACAAAATTAACTTTAATAAAAGTGAATTAATGTGGATTAAAAAATGTAGATTTGGTACGCTTAATCATCCCTTTAAAATAACGGAAATACTAAAATATCTAGGCATCTATATTCATGCTAACCCGAAATTTTGGTATAAATTGAACATACACCCTCTTATCCAAAAAATCAAAATGGATCTAGAAACCTGGGTTTCATTGCCTATTTCTCTGTCTGCTCATGTCAGTATCATTGAGACATTTATATTTCCACGTTTACTGTATCCTTTACAGAATTTACCCATATTTATCCTCTCAACTGACCTACTCAAATTATACACTATGTTTTCTAGATTTATTTGGAAGAATAAAAAATCATGTATTGCCCTAAGGAAGCTAATGCATCCCCGTGATATGGCTGGACTTGCTCTACCAAATATCGAATTATATAATATCTCTTGTCTGGTCAAAATTGCTATAGACTGGCTAGCAGATACTAATCTCTTCACTTGTTCGGATATTGAAAGTTACATTATTTATCCTTTTTCCTTGAAAGCTAGTTTACACTGTTCTTATAAAAAATTTCCTTACTGGAATGGTAACTATAAAAAACATTATTATAGCTTGGCAGAAGTTCTGTGTGCGGTTAGGAATAGATTACTCCTTTTCCGAATTTCTCCCTATAATTAGATATGTGCATGGCGAAAAAAATTCGGTTCGGTTCGGATCGATTCAGATTTTTTCGAATTTCGGTTCGGAGCGATTCGAATTCAGAAAAATTTGAATCAATTCAGTTCGATTCGGTACGATTCGGTTCGGAGATTCGGAATTCGGTGGGATGTGCTGTGTATTAGACTAGTATTATGTACTGTATATTAGGTGTAACCCATAGCAGAGTGATATAACCTAATATACTGTACAATACTAGTGTAATCCATGGCCATCCGAATCTACCGAATAAATCCGAACTAATCCGAATCGATATATTTTAATCCGAATCGATCCGAATCCTGAATTTTATGAATTCGGCCGAATTTCCGAATCGATCCGAAATGAATCGCACATGTCTACCTATAATGGGTTCTGTTGATTTCACTCCAGGATATAGTCAGACTGTGGGTGGAGAAAGGACTTATAAATACACAACAAATCATTCATGAAGACAGTTACATTCGTACATTTGAGTCTCTTATTCTTCAATTTGACCTCCCTAGAAATGACCTGTTTGCTTATTTCCAGTTAAGACATTATATAAGAAGTCATAGTTGGGAATCAAGTCAGTGTTTGGCATGGTCTGATATAAAGAAATGTATACATACATTTAGAGCCGGTTTATCTTCAATCTCTCTTATGTATGATATAATGTTAAATAAACAGAGCCTACTTTCTCTTAATAAGACATGTGTCACATGGTCACGCGATTTTCCAAATTTGGAGATTGAAAAAATTAAATCAAGTTGTATTATAGTAAATAAATGTCGAATTTCAACAAGTTGGATTGAATCTCATCTTAAATTGATAAATAACTATTATATAACGCCCTCTAAGCTTTCTAAAATGTTTTCTTCTCAAACAGCCAACTGCCCTCGCTGTTCCCACCCTAAAGCAGATATATTACATAAGTTTTACTACTGCCCGAGAATGGCACAATTGTGGAAGAAAATTTCTTTCTGGCTAAATAAACATTATGGCTCAGATATCATGATGGACACAGAAAATATTATATTTTTTAATATTCAACCCACAGATTCTACTTTGCGGATTAATATATTAATTACAATTATTTTACTAATCAGACATCTTATAGTTAAAAACTGGAAAGCAAAAATCTCCACTCCATGCTCTCCCCTGACACCAATTAGCAAAAATACGCCATTCTCGTCCAAAATAAGTATAGAGGCCGCAACTCAACCCACTCCTTCTATTCAAAGATCAATCCCACACCACCTTTTATATATAGACAAAGGGATCCAACCACAACAGGTAATATGCAATACCCTGGGCACATACTTCCAAAACTGGTACACCTATATACAATTGAAACACTATTTAACTACACACCCCTTCAAATCCCAGCTACAAAGGCCCCTTTCTCAATTTGAGGCAATATGCTACCACCCCCACCCACAAAAAGGAATATTATCAATAACATACAGAATACTATCACAAGCAGCTCACCTGACACCCCCAACGTATGTAGCTAGGTGGGAGTCAGATTTCGAAACCACCCTAGACCCATCTGAGTGGGCAATCATATATCAACAAATGACAAAAGCCTCCTCATCCATCTCGACACTAGAGATGAATCTCAAACTATTGAGCCGCTGGTACTACACTCCTGTTAGATTGCACCACTTATTTCCCGGCACAACAACCACATGCTGGAGGGAATGCGGGGAAATAGCAACTTTTGAACATATATGGTGGACATGCCCGAAAGCAACCTCTTTTTGGAGCTCTCTCAAACCAGAAATTGAAAAAGCTCTGGGCATCTCTCTCCCACTCACACCCTGGATCTTTCTCTTCAACAAATTTCCTAAAATCCCCTGCAAATTAAAACAGGCACTCCTCACTGTCATGATAAACTCTGCAAAAAGGCTTATCCCACTCAATTGGAAAAAAATAGACCTACCACCTCTGGCCGTATGGAAAGCCAAAGTCACCCACTACCTCCAACTAGAGAAATACCACTATATCTGTACCAAACGAACAGAAGAATTCCAAAATATAACCTTCTTATGGGAAGAATACCTACACTGCCTATAGTAACATACCCTCCCCCCCTCCACCTTATCCCTCCTACACACTTCAAGAAACTAGACCACACAACGAGAACCACACCCCAGACACTCGTAACCTCACTCCACGTAATAAACAGGTACAGTAGGGTCAGCTCACAAAAGAAATGAAGGCGCCAGCGTCACCCCACTTTTAGCCACCTCCTATTTCCAGGCATTGACAGATTGGTGCTCCAGACCTAATTCATATAGAATCACTGATTTCGAGTTATAAAGGCATGTAAATAATTATTGCAAAGGTAAACGTATAATTGTAACAAAGCTCCATTTTTATCTCTTTCTGTAACAAAAAATGCTGATCTAAATGCTCTTCTTCTGTTTTATCTATGTATACCTTGGAAAATTCTCAATAAAGCATTTAAAAATTCAAAAAAAAAAAAAAAAAAAAAAAAAAAAAACACTGGAAAGCAAAATCAGTTCCCTCTTTATCTGTGATCACTTACGAAATACAAAATCAAATAATCTTTGAATCTTTTCATTTAAAATCAGCAAAAGAAAAAAAAGACTGGCTACCCATAATTAAATCCTATGCACCGCATATTTAAAAACGTATATTATCTCCATTTCTGAGCTCAGATAGCTTTGCAGAACTAGTATTATATGATGAATTTCCTGCTTCATGGATATCTTGCTATAGGGAAGTGGCTGGTATACTATGATAAATAAGAGTAAAGTATAATGAGGCAGGAGGAGTTGAGCTGGGGTGGTGTAGGGTTCCTTTTTTTTTTTTTTTTCTTTTGGTGTGTCCAATAAATAAAAACACCAACAAGGTGTACATACTGTATTAGCTACAGTTGAAAGATGAAAACTGAAGAAGATATTACATAGTAACATAGTAGATGAGGTTGAAAAAAGACCGAAGTCCATCGAGTTCAACCTATACAAATCTAAAATATCTACAAAAAGCTCCAGTTAAGCCTAAATAATCCCACTAAAAGGTGACCCATTTAATACTAGCAATCATATCCATGAATTTTGTTTATTGACAGAAATGTATCTAAATATTTTTTAAATGTATCTAGGGTATTGGCATTCACTAGCTCCTTTGGTAAATGAGTTCCAAAATGTTATTGCTCTTACAGGGAAAAAACGTTTCCGTTGCAGGAGATTAAATCTCCTTTCCTCCAACCTTAAATTGTGACCTCTGGTCACAAACAATTTTCTTGGAATAAACAGCGCTTCTGCGATCTCTGTATATGGGCCTTGAATATATTTATATAAAGTAATCATGTAACCTCTTAAGCGCCTTTTTTCTAAAGAAAATAGACCCAGTTTGGCTAGCCTCTCCTCATAGGTTACATTCTCCAATCCCCTTATTAGCTTTGTGGCCCTTCTCTGAACTTTTTCTAGTTCTGCAATATCTTTTTTTGCGATTGGTCCCCAGAACTGCACTCCATACTCAAGGTGAGGTCTTACCAGGGCTTTATATAGTGACAGAATTATGCTTTCCTCCCTTGAGTCAATGCCTCTTTTAATACATGCTAGTATCTTATTAGCCTTTGAAGATGCTGCCCTGCATTGTGCACCCATCTTTAGCTTGTTATCTATTACTACTCCCAAATCCCTTTCCTCCTGTGTTTGGCTAAGTCTTGTCCCATTTAAATAATATGTTGCCTGCTTATTTTTACTTCCAAAATGTAGAACCTTGCATTTTCCCGTATTAAATCTCATTTTCCATTTACCTGCCCATACTTCTAATTTTTGCAGGTCCCTTTGTAACGAAAGTTCATCCTGCTCTGACCTAATGACCTTACTTAATTTAGTATCATCTGCAAAAATAGAAATGTCGCTATTTAATCCTAGCTCCAAGTCATTTATAAAACTATTAAAAAGAATAGGGCCCAGCACTGATCCCTGGTGTACTCCACTGATTACCTTTGTCCAATCTTAGTATGATCCATTTACTACTACTCGTTGCTCCCTATCTTTTATCCAGTTATTTATCCACAAACTAACATTTTCAGCTATTCCCAGTCCCTTAATTTTGTGCATTAATCTCTCATGTGGCACTGTATCAAATGCCTTTGCAAAATCTAAATATATCACATCAACTGATTCCCCTTTATCTATATTTTTACTTCCTTCCTCATAGAATCTAATTAGATTAGTTTGACATGATCTATTTCTCCTAAAACCATGCTGATTAGAACTCATAATCTTGTATCAGTTTCCACTATATAATATTGTCACCTATTGGATTGTGTGCATTCTTTATTCATTTTGTGCACTATATATTATGTCACTCCGCCCTGTGTGGCGTATTGTTCTGCGACTTGTATGATTTGTACGCTATGTTGGTTTAATTAAATAAATATATATAGAAATAAAAAAAAAAGACCGTGGAGCAAGGTCTTGTTTATTTAAACATCAAGGCACAAAAAATACTAAACTTTTCTAGAAACTTAAAGCTTAACTCTAAGTGACGGCATTTGAGGACCTAACATATATAAATAACTTAATATTTACAACAAGCGTATTGAGGTCAACGGCCACAAGTCGGGTGCTGCAATGCTCCTGCTGAGCAATGCCCTTCAGGGGTTGGCATCATCCAACAGGGATTTCTAGGTCAGCAGGCCCGCGGGGAGAGTCATCACAAGCTACGACTTGCAACATCATGCCCCTCCCATTAGCTCGGCCACGCCCTTAAGCTTCCCCTGCATCGCCCCCTTTTTGCATCCACACTCCTTCAAATGCACCATCCATTCAAGTAACAATGCTGGAGCGCTAGCTACTAAAGGAACACCCTTACCCATAAGGAAGGCTTCCCACTCTGCCCAGTTTTATACGTAGGCCCGCCAAATAACAGGGCCCAATCACGCTCTCACAAGCGAACTCAGCATGTCCCCCCCTCGGCCACCTGCCAAAGAAATGAAGGACAAGAAGCACCAAATACATCCGCTCCCAGAACTAACTTCCTAAACAGATCCCACGACAGCGAGACAGTGTGTCCGCCACTACATTATTAACCCCCGGCACATGCCATGCCGAGAAGTCAATATTGTGCTGCAAACACTTCAGCACTAACCATCGTAGGTACCTCACAACAATAGGGGAAGAAGCTGAAAGATTGTTGATAGCATACACGACACTCATATTGTTGCACCAAAAGATAACAGTCCTATTGGCCAGCTGCTGCCCCCATAGCTCGATAGCTACTACAATAGGAATAAACTCCAGCACAGTTAGATTCCTGGTCAAGCCCTTGTCCACCCACTCCCGTGGCCAAGGCTCCATGCTCCAGGCACCATTGAAATATGCCCCATAGCCATGGGTGCCTCCATGAACAAATGCAAAGCTTGACTAGAAATCCTTCTCCGCCTCCACAACAATATTCCGTTAAAGTCCTCTAAGAACAACTTTCAGATTTTCAAATCTTCCCTCATTTGTTCAGAAATCCTACACTGCCTGCGCTACCTGCCATCTCCCTTCAATTGGTCCTCTAACCTTCTGTTGAACACCCTCCCCATTGGAATTACCTTACAAGTGAAATTCAACAGACCCAACAATGACTGAAGCTATCTTAACGGGAGCCACTCTGCCAACCGCGGCAAGCATACTAGCCACTTTGTCCGCAGGTAACCAACATTTCCTTTCCCTTGTATCAATTTCGATACCCAAGAACGTTAGGCAAGTACACGATCCCTGGGTCTTGTATTCCACCAAAGGAATTCTGAAGTGAGAGAGTAAGTTCCTCATCACAGATATGAGTCTTGTGCATTCCGATGACCCTGCCCTACCAGCAAATAGTAATCTAAATGTGCTATGAGGCCCCCCCGGCCGCCGATGAAACTGCCCAGTGCAAAAATTTACTGAACGCTTCAAAGAAAGCACAGGAAACCAAGCAGCCCATTGGTAGACAACAATCTACAAAGTAGGCACCTTCAAACAAACACCCCATCAGCCGAAAGGATGCTGTATGAATTGCCAACAAGTGGAAAGGCAACTCAATGTCCAGCTTAGCCAAGAGAGCCCCCACACCGGCCTGCTGTACCAAAGCCATTGCCTGATCAATGGACAGAACTAACTTCCGGGTTGATTGCATCATTCACTGATTTACCCTTTGGGTATGATAAGTGCTGAATCAACCGGAATTTCCCTGGCTCCTTCTTTGTTACAACCCCCAGCGGGGAAACCACCAGCCCCTTCAAAGGAGGTTCCCTAAATGGGTCTGCCATGTGCCCCAACTTCAACTCCTCGTCCAACTTTTCCGTGACTACCCAAGGGTTCGGAGCGATTCGAATTCGGAAAAATTTGAATCAATTCAGTTCGATTCGGTACGATTCGGTTCGGAGATTCGGAATTCGGTGGGATGTGCTGTGTATTAGACTAGTATTATGTACTGTATATTAGGTGTAACCCATAGCAGAGTGATATAACCTAATATACTGTACAATACTAGTGTAATCCATGGCCATCCGAATCTACCGAATAAATCCGAACTAATCCGAATCGATATATTTTAATCCGAATCGATCCGAATCCTGAATTTTATGAATTCGGCCGAATTTCCGAATCGATCCGAAATGAATCGCACATGTCTACCTATAATGGGTTCTGTTGATTTCACTCCAGGATATAGTCAGACTGTGGGTGGAGAAAGGACTTATAAATACACAACAAATCATTCATGAAGACAGTTACATTCGTACATTTGAGTCTCTTATTCTTCAATTTGACCTCCCTAGAAATGACCTGTTTGCTTATTTCCAGTTAAGACATTATATAAGAAGTCATAGTTGGGAATCAAGTCAGTGTTTGGCATGGTCTGATATAAAGAAATGTATACATACATTTAGAGCCGGTTTATCTTCAATCTCTCTTATGTATGATATAATGTTAAATAAACAGAGCCTACTTTCTCTTAATAAGACATGTGTCACATGGTCACGCGATTTTCCAAATTTGGAGATTGAAAAAATTAAATCAAGTTGTATTATAGTAAATAAATGTCGAATTTCAACAAGTTGGATTGAATCTCATCTTAAATTGATAAATAACTATTATATAACGCCCTCTAAGCTTTCTAAAATGTTTTCTTCTCAAACAGCCAACTGCCCTCGCTGTTCCCACCCTAAAGCAGATATATTACATAAGTTTTACTACTGCCCGAGAATGGCACAATTGTGGAAGAAAATTTCTTTCTGGCTAAATAAACATTATGGCTCAGATATCATGATGGACACAGAAAATATTATATTTTTTAATATTCAACCCACAGATTCTACTTTGCGGATTAATATATTAATTACAATTATTTTACTAATCAGACATCTTATAGTTAAAAACTGGAAAGCAAAAATCTCCACTCCATGCTCTCCCCTGACACCAATTAGCAAAAATACGCCATTCTCGTCCAAAATAAGTATAGAGGCCGCAACTCAACCCACTCCTTCTATTCAAAGCTCAATCCCACACCACCTTTTATATATAGACAAAGGGATCCAACCACAACAGGTAATATGCAATACACTGGGCACATACTTCCAAAACTGGTACACCTATATACAATTGAAACACTATTTAACTACACACCCCTTCAAATCCCAGCTACAAAGGCCCCTTTCTCAATTTGAGGCTATATGCTACCACCCCCACCCACAAAAAGGAATATTATCAATAACATACAGAATACTATCACAAGCAGCTCACCTGACACCCCCAACGTATGTAGCTAGGTGGGAGTCAGATTTCGAAACCACCCTAGACCCATCTGAGTGGGCAATCATATATCAACAAATGACAAAAGCCTCCTCATCCATCTCGACACTAGAGATGAATCTCAAACTATTGAGCCGCTGGTACTACACTCCTGTTAGATTGCACCACTTATTTCCCGGCACAACAACCACATGCTGGAGGGAATGCGGGGAAATAGCAACTTTTGCACATATATGGTGGACATGCCCGAAAGCAACCTCTTTTTGGAGCTCTCTCAAACCAGAAATTGAAAAAGCTCTGGGCATCTCTCTCCCACTCACACCCTGGATCTTTCTCTTCAACAAATTTCCTAAAATCCCCTGCAAATTAAAACAGGCACTCCTCACTGTCATGATAAACTCTGCAAAAAGGCTTATCCCACTCAATTGGAAAAAAATAGACCTACCACCTCTGGCCGTATGGAAAGCCAAAGTCACCCACTACCTCCAACTAGAGAAATACCACTATATCTGTACCAAACGAACAGAAGAATTCCAAAATATAACCTTCTTATGGGAAGAATACCTACACTGCCTATAGTAACATACCCTCCCCCCTCCACCTTATCCCTCCTACACACTTCAAGAAACTAGACCACACAACGAGAACCACACCCCAGACACTCGTAACCTCACTCCACGTAATAAACAGGTACAGTAGGGTCAGCTCACAAAAGAAATGAAGGCGCCAGCGTCACCCCACTTTTAGCCACCTCCTATTTCCAGGCATTGACAGATTGGTGCTCCAGACCTAATTCATATAGAATCACTGATTTCGAGTTATAAAGGCATGTAAATAATTATTGCAAAGGTAAACGTATAATTGTAACAAAGCTCCATTTTTATCTCTTTCTGTAACAAAAAATGCTGATCTAAATGCTCTTCTTCTGTTTTATCTATGTATACCTTGGAAAATTCTCAATAAAGCATTTAAAAATTCAAAAATTAAAAAAAAAAAAAAAAAAAAAAAACCACTGGAAAGCAAAATCAGTTCCCTCTTTATCTGTGATCACTTATGAAATACAAAATCAAATAATCTTTGAATCTTTTCATTTAAAATCAGCAAAAGAAAAAAAAGACTGGCTACCCATAATTAAATCCTATGCACCGCATATTTAAAAACGTATATTATCTCCATTTCTGAGCTCAGATAGCTTTGCAGAACTAGTATTATATGATGAATTTCCTGCTTCATGGATATCTTGCTATAGGGAAGTGGCTGGTATACTATGATAAATAAGAGTAAAGTATAATGAGGCAGGAGGAGTTGAGCTGGGGTGGTGTAGGGTTCCTTTTTTTTTTTTTTTTCTTTTGGTGTGTCCAATAAATAAAAACACCAACAAGGTGTACATACTGTATTAGCTACAGTTGAAAGATGAAAACTGAAGAAGATATTACATAGTAACATAGTAGATGAGGTTGAAAAAAGACCGAAGTCCATCGAGTTCAACCTATACAAATCTAAAATATCTACAAAAAGCTCCAGTTAAGCCTAAATAATCCCACTAAAAGGTGACCCATTTAATACTAGCAATCATATCCATGAATTTTGTTTATTGACAGAAATGTATCTAAATATTTTTTAAATGTATCTAGGGTATTGGCATTCACTAGCTCCTTTGGTAAATGAGTTCCAAAATTTTATTGCTCTTACAGGGAAAAAACGTTTCCGTTGCAGGAGATTAAATCTCCTTCCCTCCAACCTTAAATTGTGACCTCTGGTCACAAACAATTTTCTTGGAATAAACAGCGCTTCTGCGATCTCTGTATATGGGCCTTGAATATATTTATATAAAGTAATCATGTAACCTCTTAAGCGCCTTTTTTCTAAAGAAAATAGACCCAGTTTGGCTAGCCTCTCCTCATAGGTTACATTCTCCAATCCCCTTATTAGCTTTGTGGCCCTTCTCTGAACTTTTTCTAGTTCTGCAATATCTTTTTTTGCGATTGGTCCCCAGAACTGCACTCCATACTCAAGGTGAGGTCTTACCAGGGCTTTATATAGTGACAGAATTATGCTTTCCTCCCTTGAGTCAATGCCTCTTTTAATACATGCTAGTATCTTATTAGCCTTTGAAGATGCTGCCCTGCATTGTGCACCCATCTTTAGCTTGTTATCTATTACTACTCCCAAATCCCTTTCCTCCTGTGTTTGGCTAAGTCTTGTCCCATTTAAATAATATGTTGCCTGCTTATTTTTACTTCCAAAATGTAGAACCTTGCATTTTCCCGTATTAAATCTCATTTTCCATTTACCTGCCCATACTTCTAATTTTTGCAGGTCCCTTTGTAACGAAAGTTCATCCTGCTCTGACCTAATGACCTTACTTAATTTAGTATCATCTGCAAAAATAGAAATGTCGCTATTTAATCCTAGCTCCAAGTCATTTATAAAACTATTAAAAAGAATAGGGCCCAGCACTGATCCCTGGTGTACTCCACTGATTACCTTTGTCCAATCTTAGTATGATCCATTTACTACAACTCGTTGCTCCCTATCTTTTATCCAGTTATTTATCCACAAACTAACATTTTCAGCTATTCCCAGTCCCTTAATTTTGTGCATTAATCTCTCATGTGGCACTGTATCAAATGCCTTTGCAAAATCTAAATATATCACATCAACTGATTCCCCTTTATCTATATTTTTACTTACTTCCTCATAGAATCTAATTAGATTAGTTTGACATGATCTATTTCTCCTAAAACCATGCTGATTAGAACTCATAATCTTGTATCAGTTTCCACTATATAATATTGTCACCTATTGGATTGTGTGCATTCTTTATTCATTTTGTGCACTATATATTATGTCACTCCGCCCTGTGTGGCGTATTGTTCTGCGACTTGTATGATTTGTACGCTATGTTGGTTTAATTAAATAAATATATATAGAAATAAAAAAAAAAGACTGTGGAGCAAGGTCTTGTTTATTTAAACATCAAGGCACAAAAAATACTAAACTTTTCTAGAAACTTAAAGCTTAACTCTAAGTGACGGCATTTGAGGACCTAACATATATAAATAACTTAATATTTACAACAAGCGTATTGAGGTCAACGGCCACAAGTCGGGTGCTGCAATGCTCCTGCTGAGCAATGCCCTTCAGGGGTTGGCATCATCCAACAGGGATTTCTAGGTCAGCAGGCCCGCGGGGAGAGTCATCACAAGCTACGACTTGCAACATCATGCCCCTCCCATTAGCTCGGCCACGCCCTTAAGCTTCCCCTGCATCGCCCCCTTTTTGCATCCACACTCCTTCAAATGCACCATCCATTCAAGTAACAATGCTGGAGCGCTAGCTACTAAAGGAACACCCTTACCCATAAGGAAGGCTTCCCACTCTGCCCAGTTTTATACGTAGGCCCGCTAAATAACAGGGCCCAATCATGCTCTCACAAGCGAACTCAGCATGTCCCCCCCTCGGCCACCTGCCAAAGAAATGAAGGACAAGAAGCACCAAATACATCCGCTCCCAGAACTAACTTCCTAAACAGATCCCACGACAGCGAGACAGTGTGTCCGCCACTACATTATTAACCCCCGGCACATGCCATGCCGAGAAGTCAATATTGTGCTGCAAACACTTCAGCACTAACCACCGTAGGTACCTCACAACAATAGGGGAAGAAGCTGAAAGATTGTTGATAGCATACACGACACTCATATTGTTGCACCAAAAGATAACAGTCCTATTGGCCAGCTGCTGCCCCCATAGCTCGATAGCTACTACAATAGGAATAAACTCCAGCACAGTTAGATTCCTGGTCAAGCCCTTGTCCACCCACTCCCGTGGCCAAGGCTCCATGCTCCAGGCACCATTGAAATATGCCCCATAGCCATGGGTGCCTCCATGAACAAATGCAAAGCTTGACTAGACATCCTTCTCTGCCTCCACAACAATATTCCGTTAAAGTCCTCTAAGAACAACTTTCAGATTTTCAAATCTTCCCTCATTTGTTCAGAAATCCTACACTGCCTGCGCTACCTGCCATCTCCCTTCAATTGGTCCTCTAACCTTCTGTTGAACACCCTCCCCATTGGAATTACCTTACAAGTGAAATTCAACAGACCCAACAATGACTGAAGCTATCTTAACGGGAGCCACTCTGCCAACCGCGGCAAGCATACTAGCCACTTTGTCCGCAGGTAACCAACATTTCCTTTCCCTTGTATCAATTTCGATACCCAAGAACGTTAGGCAAGTACACGATCCCTGGGTCTTGTCTTCCACCAAAGGAATTCTGAAGTGGGAGAGTAAGTTCCTCATCACAGACATGAGCCTTGTGCATTCCGATGACCCTGCCCTACCAGCAAATAGTAATCTAAATGTGCTATGAGGCCCCCCCGGCCGCCGATGAAACTGCCCAGTGCAAAAATTTACTGAACGCTTCAAAGAAAGCACAGGAAACCAAGCAGCCCATTGGTAGACAACAATCTACAAAGTAGGCACCTTCAAACAAACACCCCATCAGCCGAAAGGATGCTGTATGAATTGCCAACAAGTGGAAAGGCAACTCAATGTCCAGCTTAGCCAAGAGAGCCCCCACACCGGCCTGCTGTACCAAAGCCATTGCCTGATCAATGGACAGAACTAACTTCCGGGTTGATTGCATCATTCACTGATTTACCCTTTGGGTATGATAAGTGCTGAATCAACCGGAATTTCCCTGGCTCCTTCTTTGTTACAACCCCCAGCGGGGAAACCACCAGCCCCTTCAAAGGAGGTTCCCTAAATGGGTCTGCCATGTGCCCCAACTTCAACTCCTCGTCCAACTTTTCCGTGACTACCCAAGGGTCTCATACGCTGACTTAAAGTTTCACTTTTGTTGGCCCCTACTACCTCACCCGACACAGAAATGCAAAAGCCTTCGCGTAAACCCGACAGCAGTAACTCTGCTGCCTCCCTTTTCATGTAGGCCCTGAGCCACCACTCGTCCATGGTTTTAGAGCGACAATTCAAAGATGTTAACATACTTCCCTTCCCTAATCTTCTTCACAACCTTAGCCTTAAGGTGTGAATGCTACGAGTGGACACTGCAGGGATATGCATCCCCTTGCAATGCTACCTTCCTTTCTGCTACGGCCGTACAGCCCCTGGTCCTACAGTAGCAACACTCCCACTCTCCCCTTGAATAGTACTCACTGCAAGCACCCAAGCTGTCCTAGATACCAACCTCGACTCCTTCCTCTCCTGCCCTGCCACCAATCTACGTAAGTACTTTAATACCCGTTTCTGAGGTTTTGACATTGGACCCAATAATTTGTCACTCTTTGAGCCAGAGTCACTGGATGACCCCCCTCACTTACCCTCTGCTCCAACTGAACAAATGTCTCACCTGCTCCAGACACTGAAAGTGTAGGTGCCAGCCTCTCCTGTATCTCAGAATGAACTCCAGGTCCTGAAAGCCCTGATGGTCCCGGACCCTCCTCATGCCTCACAGCCAAACCGCTGCCCGAGTTGACACCTTCCTGTAATGAAAAAGACGAGCCAGGATTACCAAGGACCACAGGATGGGTGCCAAATGCCCTGTCCTGGTTAGGATCCCCTGCCTAGTGTCTCTCCCCGACCTGAGCCCAGGATCCTGAAATTGTCCAGCCGCACTCACAGCCATACTCATAGGGGGACCCCTGCCCCACATCGACGCTCCCCTGTGCATATGGCGCCAATTCATGGTTGGAACCCACATTAGGCCTGCGAATTCCCTTTGAACCGCTGCTAGGTGTGGCCTGCGTAAACTGCCCACTTTCTTGGGGCAAAACCCCTGCACCCTGAACTAGCATAGAAGCTAGCCAAAATATTACTTCCATGTTACCCAAAGTCCCAAGGCCCAGAATACCCCTGCCAAGCACTCTCTCTCATGCCATGCGCATCACTTCTGAACAGCCCTTGTGGACACTGACTGGAGCTCCCCCTTTGCCCTAGTCTAAAGTGTGCCACTGGGGCTGAGGAATCAACTTCTACCGCCACCTGCCTGCTCCTGTTGTCACCCACCCTGGATCCCCAGACTCATGACTCACCTGCACCATCGCATCCGACCCGTCAAACGCCTGCTCTGCCTCTGCCACAACCGCAAATGATGTCACTGCCGCAACTACCGGAAGTGACGTTATGACCACGCCGTACCACCCAGAAATTGCCTAACACGGACGCCCCGCCCGCCGCTCCCAGAGAAGGCCCAGAACCAAGGAAGGGACAACTCACCACCGATCCAACGACTAAAGGACCCAGATGGGAACCGGCAAATTACCTGCTGCCCTAGTCCCCCCAACAACCGGACCGGAGACCGACAACGCGATGGCCTGGACCAAGGCTGCAACCGCCCACATTGCTGCTTCGTTAAGAGGTAAGTTACCTGAGTATCCGACCTGAGAAGGGCCAGCGAGAACACTGGGCCCACCGGAACCACCAATGGAGGGGGTTGATGCCACTAGGCCACCGCCTAGATTACCCGCAGGAGGATTGGGAGTGGGGAAGGCCGCTAGGCCACCAGG
This sequence comes from Bombina bombina, assembly GCF_027579735.1. Lineage (NCBI taxonomy): Eukaryota > Metazoa > Chordata > Amphibia > Anura > Bombinatoridae > Bombina > Bombina bombina. Next base: position 296,159,327 of record NC_069500.1, on the reverse strand, counting down.
CGATGAATGACCTATATTGGACGATTAGACCCTCCGGCCTGCACAAACCCCATATCATTGTCCCCACTACTCAAGACCCCTGGGAAGCCAACGGAACCATCCAGGGCCACATCCTCCCCATCCTCTTCTTCTAATCCGCCCACCACCCCCGAATCAAACAAATCCCTGTCCTGGGTTAATTTAAAGGTAGGGGTATAAGATAGTTCTGAGGGCAAAATCGCATCCTGCCGAGAAGAAGGGAGGCCCTCCTCCTCAGTGCCAGACCTAACCTCTCTCCCCCTCACAGATACTCGCCGTGTCACTGGTGAAGACTCCCTCAACTGCTTTAGAGTTACTGATCGATGTCTGGGACGATCCATCATTCCAACTTCTCTGGAAAAAAACTTCTCTTGAACAGTCCGGAACAAAAGAGGGAGTGATCCAGCAATCAATCCATTTATATACGGTAAGGAATTTCCACCCCAACATTGGCATCAATGTTGCACACTTACACACAGTACCAGATTCACGTCTCAGTCAGGCAGCATAACCCTTAAGACGTTTCAAGCACAAAATATGCTCTACACTAGCAATTTGCAATATTACAGAATCGTTGACTCATTAACTGATAGAAAGAGGTACAAAACATTGCTAAGCATATTGAAATGCTGACTTTCTGAGTCCTTTATAATACAAAGCAAGATGTAGTTATTAATCACTCCAACCATGTATAGCAAATTAACCCTTTGTGCCTCTATGATCATTAATAAAAGAACTTGATTTCTTAAAGGCAAAAAAAGCAGACAGGTAAATTTAAATGGAAATGTAATGTAATGGAAATTTAAAACACAACTTCTGCAATCCCCTTTAGGAGCTGCTTCAGAACTGTTAGGTTATACTATGAGACAGGGTGACACACTATATTTTCTGTTCTCCAAATCACACGATAGGTTAGTAAAAATGATACTATAAAAAAATATGTATATATAGCATATTTTTCACCTTATGTGGTTCTGCAACATTAAAACCCCAGAATTTTATATAAAATAGAAAATGAGTAAAAATACTATATTTCACAAACTGTATCAATTTTCTATATACTAAAATCAGTCTATAAATAAAATATTTTCAAATATGATTAGCAATATTATCTCATGCACCTAATGTAATGATGCTTTTATTAAAAAATAAAACAAAGATTCTTTTATTAGGAATTTTTTTTTTCAAATGTTCCTGAAGAAATATACTAAAAAACTCAATTAAAAAGGAAGAACCATGACATTTCTTTCTGTAATTGCATTTTCTCAATCCAAGAATTTCCATGTTTGTGTGACATGAAGGGGCCAATTTATCACGGCTGAATGGGGCTGTATATACCTGTGTCCGCACGAGCCTTCAGGCTCGCCGGAAACAGGAGTTAAGAAGCAGCGGTCTTAAGACCTCTTAGGCAGCGGACAGCAATCCGCCCGATCGGATATGATCGGGTTCATTGACACCTCCTGCTAGCGGCCGATTGGCAGTGAATCTGCAGGGGGCGGCATTGCACAAGCATTTCACTAGAAATGCTTGTGCAATGATAAATGCCAACAGCGTATGCTGTCTGCATTTATCGATGTGCGGCACTGCGGCAGTCATGATCCGCTACAGTGGATCATGTCCGCTGCACTTTGATAAATCGGCCCCATAGTCTCTTTGCCTTTAAATTGCCATTGCCTTTTAGTATTGATTATAAAAAAAAAATCCTTAGATACACATTTTATACAGTGGCACAGCCAAATGATTAAGTGTTCAAATCATGAGCCTTTTTTATGTAAGCCTTGCACATAAACACCAAACTGAGGAAGATTTTACAGTTTAAAGGGATTGTGATATATGGCTATTTGCATTACCCCATTAAAGTGATGGAAAATTTAACCAGATTCAAAGATGTTTTTTACATCTATATAACATGTATACTAAAACTGATAGCTTTGTTTTTTAAATATGTAATCTCAATGTTTATAATTATAACTTGTATTCCTACTGTCTTTATTTGCTTCCTCTGGATCCTATATTTTTATCGTTCTGTAGTGTAGTGACATAGAGAGTGATCTCACCTACTCTCTACATAGACAGCAATGCACACTCCTAAGACTGGCAATACTACGCATGTGCATATGCTTGTCAGCTGATCCAATGTAAACAATGAATCACGAGATTAATTGTTTCTTTCTAGAGCGGCGAGCTGCAGATCAGAGCTAGTGTTATGGGGAAAAAAAAGAGAGCATGATTCCCCTGTAGTAATGAATAGTTTTATTGTGTAAGTTATTTTATGAGTGAGTGATGTTACCAGAGATTTTACTAGGGTAGATAATGCACATGTGTAAAATGTGCATGTGCACAGAGATCATCAGTCGAAGAGTAATGAGAGCGCATGAGCAGCTCTGCAATGAAATTTATTTTTCTTGGAGAGACGTAAGGCACGCACAATGACAGTTTATCAAAGGGGTGGACCGAGGTGCGATAATAAAAGTTTTTAATGTTTATGAATTAAAGTTATTTTAAAAATGTATGTTGATTATAATTATTGTTTCTATATTGGGCAAATTTGCTATCCCTTTATAGTATATGAACAAGTACACCTAGGAACTTCTGGCTCTATGTCCTAGGCTAGCATGATTCTTGATAAAGTCTCTGGTGGTTATCATTTTTCAAGGTGACTTTTTACATTTAATGACACATGACATGGCCCATGTTACGCACAAATGTAATGTGCACACAAGGGAGCTATCTATAAAAATGATTTTCTTTAGTGATTTGTTTGTTTTTAAACTGTACACAAAAGGTGAATTACATTAATTCCTATTTTCTCTCTTTTTATATCAATTTAACTGCTAAAATTAGTATAAAGGTAACCAAGTCAATAAGACAGCCAGGGGAATGAACTGTGACTAACCTATGAATTTTAAGCATGTTTTTCTGGAATTAATAAAAATTGCTTTTTTATCATAGCGCTATATGTCTGACTCGCTGGTGTTCTATTGCTTTCTATGTAACCAAGTCAATATAATGATTTGGATAAATTATAAGTTTCAGACATTTAAGAAATATTATAGTTTAAAACTGTCCTCCTATGATTTTCATAATTAGATCACAAATATGCTTTTGTGAGAATTTTTGTTCTGTTTGGTGTAACTTTTATTTAGCCCTAACCCTTTACCCTTTAAGGTCTTCACCTTACCCCATGAGCACAAAATTAGTTTGCGCTCGTGTAATCGTGTTTACTTTTAATTTGTAATATGAGCAGCGCAAGTTAGCGCAGAATATTTCAATATCACTCTTACGCTTACGTTAGCTTGCCACTTGTAATCTAACCATAAATGAATGATAGATATGATGAGGCATTCAAATAAAAGATAAGCGTGAGAATAATGTGCAGATTTATTTTTAAATATTAGGGGCGCGATCTGATATATGGTGCAGGTTTTGGCGCAAGCATGGAAACCTGCACCGCCCGTAGTTTCAGCTCGCACAGCGAGCTATCACATATACGGTGCCGGCAGTTGCTAAAGTGCCGTAAGTCTGACAAACTAGCGATGTCCAGAGATCAGCGTAAGTACAAATTTCTGGAGTCGCCAGTGACTTACGGCACTTTAGAAACTGCCGCCGCCTAAAAAAACTAACTAAAATATTAAATCTCCCGTTACTGTCTAACACGCCCCCCAAAAATAACCCGACACGTATACCCCTCTATCCGCAATCCCCCCTCTCACTCCTAACAATAAATGTATTAACCCCTAAACCGCTGCTCCCGGACCCCGCTGCCACCTATATTAACTGTATTACCCCCTAATCTGAGCCCCCTACACGGCCGCCACCTATATTATATATATTACCCCCAATCTGAGCCCCCTACACCGCCGCCACCTATATTATATATATAACCCCCTAATCTGAGCCCCCTACACTGCCACCAGCTACATTAAATGTCGAGCCCCCTAATCTGATCCCCATACACCGCTGCCACCTATATTATATATATAACCCCCTAATCTGAGCCCCTACCCCGCCGCCAGCTACATTAAAATGATTTCCCCCTAATGTGAGCCCCTACCCCGCTGCCACCTACATTAAAATGATTAACCCTAATGTGAGCCCCCTACCCCGCCTCCACCTACATTAACTATATTACCCCCTAATATGATCCCCCTACACTGCCGCCACCTATATTAAATTTATTAACCCCTAATCTAATCCCCCTACCCGCCGCGACCTATATAAAATATATTAACCACTAAACCTAAGTCTAACCCTAACACCCCCTAACTTAATTATTATTAAAATAAATCTAAATAATATTAATAATATTAACTAAATTATTCCTATTTAAATCTAAATACTTACCTATAAAATAAACCCTAAGATAGCTACAATATAATTAATAATTACATTGTAGCTGTTTTAGGGTTTATATTTATTTTACAGGTAACTTGGTATTTATTTTAACTAGGTACAATAGCTATTAAATAGTTAATAACTATTTAATGGCAACCTAGTTAAAATAATTACCAAATTACCTGTAAAATAAATCCTAACCTAAGTTACAAATACACCTACACTATCAATAAATTTATTAAATAAACTACAATTATCTAAACTAAAATATAATTAAATACACTAAACTATATTACAAAAAACTCACTCAATTACAAAAAATAAAAAAAGATTACAAGAATTTTAAGATAATTACACCTAATCTAAGCCCCCTAATAAAATAACAAAGCCCCCCAAAATAAAAAAATGTCCCTACCCTAAACTAAATTACAAAAGTAATCAGCTCTATTACCTGCCCTTAAAAGGGCCTTTTGTGGGGCATTGCCCCAAAGTAATCAGCTCTTTTACCTGTAAAAAAAAAGAACAACCCCCCCATTTCAACCCACCACCCACACACCCCTACTCTAAAACCCACCCTATCTCCCCTTAAAAAAACTTAAGTCTAACCCCCAAGTGGTCCTTACCTGACCTGAAGACCGGCGGAGAAGGTCCTGTTACAGGCGGAGAAGTCTTCTTCCAGGCGGTGACCTCTTCCAGGAACCAGCCGGCGCGGAGCGGAGCGGAGGAGTTGAAGATCGATGACCGCGGAGCTGAAGTCCGTCCTCTCTGGAACTGAAGACCGGCGATGCAGGAACTGAAGTTTGGTGACGCTGGAACTGAAGACTGGAGCCATGGAGCGTGGAGGATCCTCTTCATATGTTCGCCGCCGTATACTGAATAGGAATTCAAGGTACGCGATTAAAAATGGCGTCCCTTGAATTCCTATTGGCTGATTTGAGCCTTCAAATTCAAATCAGCCAATCGGATGAGAGCTACTTTAATTCTATTGGCTGATTTGAATAGCCAATAGAATAAGAGCTACTGTAATTCTATTGGCTATTCTAATCAGCCAATAGAATTACAGTAGCTCTTATTCTGTTCCGATCAGCCAATAGAATGCGAGCTCAATCTGATTGGCTGATCGGATCAGCCAATCGGATTGAACTTGATTCTTATTGGCTAATTCCATCAGCCAATCAGAATTTTCCTACCTTAATTCCGATTGGCTGATAGAATCCTATCAGCCAATCGGAATTTGACGGACGCCATCTTGGATGACGTCATTTAAAGGAACCGTCATTCGGCGAGTAGGCGTCGGTAGAAGAGGTTGGATCCGCGTCGGCTGGAAGATGATGGCTCCGGAAGAAAGAAGATTGAAGATGCCGTTGATAGAAGACTTCAGCCGGATCATGGACCTCTTAAGCTCCCGCTTGGATGAAGACTTCAGCCGGATCATGGACATCTTCAGCCCCCCGCTTGGGCTTGGATCAAGACATCGGAGCCAGGACGGATCGGTGTGATACCCGGCGAGGTGAAGATAAGGTAGGAAGATCTTCAGTGGCTTAGTGTTAGGTTTATTTAAGGGGGTTTGGGTTAGATTAGGGGTATGTGGGTGGTGGGTTGAAATGTTGGGGGGGGTATTGTATGTGTTTTTTTTACAGGCAAAAGAGCTGAATTCTTTGGGGCATGCCCCGCAAAGGGCCCTTTTCAGGGCTGGTAAGGTAAAAGAGCTTTGAACTTTTTTAATTTAGAATAGGGTAGGGCATTTTTTTATTTTGGGGTTTTTTGTTATTTTATTAGGGGGCTTAGAGTAGGTGTAATTAGTTTAAAATGGTTGTAATATTTTTCTAATGTTTGTAAATATTTTTTTATTTTTTGTAACTTAGCTTTTTTTATTTTTTGTACTTTAGTTAGTTTATTTCATTGTATTTATTTGTAGGTATTGTATTTAATTAATTTATTGATAGTGTAGTGTTAGGTTTAATTGTAGATAATTGTAGGTATTGTATTTAATTAATTTATTGATAGTGTAGTGTTAGGTTTAATTGTAACATAGGTTAGGATTTATTTTACAGGTAATTTTGTAATTATTTTAACTAGGTAACTATTTAATAGTTATTAACTATTTAATAGCTATTGTACCTGGTTAAAATAATTACAAAGTTGCCTGTAAAATAAATATTAATCCTAAATAGCTACAATATAATTATAATTTATATTGTAGCTATATTAGGGTTTATTTTACAGGTAAGTATTTAGCTTTAAATAGGAATAATTTATTTAATAAGAGTTAATTTATTTCGTTAGATTTAAATTATATTTAACTTAGGGGGGTGTTAGGGTTAGGGTTAGACTTAGCTTTAGGGGTTAATACATTTATTATAGTAGCGGTGAGATCCGGTCGGCAGATTAGGGGTTAATAATTGTAGGTAGGTGGAGGCGACGTTGGGGGCGGCAGATTAGGGGTTAATAAATATAATATAGGGGTCGGCTGTGTTAGGGGCAGCAGATTAGGGGTACATAGGGATAATGTCGCTGGCGGCGGTGTACGGAGCGGCAGATTAGGGGTTAAAAAAATATGCAGGTGTCAGCGATAGCGGGGGCGGCAGATTAGGGGTTAATAAATATAATATAGGGGTCGGCGATGTTAGGGGCAGCAGATTAGGGGTACATAGGGATAACGTAGCTGGCGGCGGTGTACGGAGCGGCAGATTAGGGGTTAAAACATTTTAATAGAGTGGTGGCGATGTGGGGGGACCTCGGTTTAGGGGTACATAGGTAGTTTATGGGTGTTAGTGTACTTTAGAGCACAGTAGTTAAGAGCTTTATAAACCGGCGTTAGCCCAGAAAGCTCTTAACTACTGACTTTTTTCTGCAGCTGCAGTTTTGTCGTTAGATTTCTAATGCTCACTTCAGCCACGACTCTAAATACCGGCGTTAGAAAGATCCCATTGAAAAGATAGGATACGCAAATGGCGTAGGGAGATGTGCGGTATGGAAAAGTCGCGGCTGCAAAGTGAGCGTTAGACCCTTTCCTGACTGACTCCAAATACCAGAGGGCGGTAAAAACCAGCGTTAGGACCCTCTAACGCTGGTTTTGACGGCTACCGCCCAACTCTAAATCTAGGCCAATGTGTTTAATGTCCCTTTAAAATAAACAGATTTTTAAAAACATTTTTTCAGGTAGAACAAGTTTAAATTCTCAAGTTCATATAGATGATACATTTCTGAGTACAATGTCCCTAATAACTACATTTTATTACATAATTGTAATTTTATTATTGTGTTTTGGATTTTACTGCTTAACAGAGTAATCAATCAACTTAACAAAACAAAGGGAAATAGATTTTTGAAATGCTTAAAATATTTAAGTAATACATAATTTATGAAAATATTAATAGCTTTTGAATGCATAGTCCACTCTGTCCCCAGAAGACTCATTTTCAAAGTTGAACACCATAAATAAATAATGATCTTTAAGTCAAGTGATTTGTATTTTATTCCAAGACTAGTCAAGGATCTGCCAAATAGACAAGTTCTCCAGAAACCCAATCAATAAAAATGTCCAATTAAAAGCCAACCTCCACCTTGCTTTCCTAAGAAATAAACTATAAAAAGAATAGAATGCAGTGTTTTTTTCTGACTGCTTTGTTGCTGATCTGTATGTTTTGTGCCTGTGTTAATTACCTCTTAATCAACACAGCATTCCAACCAATTTTATTTACTTTGATACTGACAAACAAATACACTCAGCTCCCAATAGTTTGCATTCTGTACTGAATTTCTTAATAAAAAGGACTAAAGCTGCATTGTTTAATACTAAGTATACATAGTAATTTCACATGAATGCTACTTACAGAATTGGAAAGTGTGCATTGAGCATCTACACAAAGATTAAAAAGAGTGCTACGGTTGCCATGTGTCTGGTAGTGAATTGTACAGTCCGGTACTTTAATGCATAAATATCCTCCTGTGCCCTTCACTAATGGGAACAGAGGCCCAGCTATCTCCTTCTCCCATTTTTCTTGTACAGATACTCCCTTTGTTTGGTGTTTGAGATACAGACAAAGCCCAGCAGAAACAGAAGCCACTAAAATGCCACCTGGGCAGGGATTCAATGTAAGTAGCAGCAGGGACGGGGGTATAATCTGAGGTCCAATGGTGCCAAAATGGCTTAAAGTGGTTGCTGGCCTATGCATCTGATCTGAGGTCTGATGTGGCAGTATGGCTCAGATAGCCTGCAGGACCAGGAGTCAGTTCTGAAATCTAATTTAGCAATATGACTGTCATGGTGTGCAAGACTCTGATCTGAATGGGTAAAAGGTGTGGTAATCTAGCGCTAAGAGTTCCCTAAGCTGTAAACCAAAAAATGGGGTCTCCCCCAGAGAGTGTATAAGTAGTAAAAAGAAGGAATGGATACAGCGCCAAAAGGCCTAGGGGTGGATATACAAACTGCCACTGCGTTAAAAGTACAGATTTATTACAATCAGATAAAAAACAATAAATGACAATAAATGTTAAAATGAAATAAAATCAAATAGTAATATATAGAGAGTGGAATAATGATGTCTATAAAATTAGCACTGGGTCTAAGGCGAACAATATAGACCAAATTTTAGAAATTCCTTAATATGGAGATACTAAAAGCATAAAATTACTCTCAGACGCAAAAGATGCCTAACATGCTGATAATCAACAAGGTGTAAGATTATCTAGGACTGACCATGCCAGCTAAGCACTCAAGGTGGTGGGAAAGCTAATATGTGGGGCTGCTAGTCAGATGATATAATGTGTCACTTATGGATCCATAGTGTGGTATGCGCAGTGGTGAAATGTCAGGGAGGTGCGTGTAGGATAATGTGAGTGATCCCAAATACAGAACCAGCCGTGGTTCAAATGCTTAGAAGCAACCAATGGACAAACACAATAAGAAAAATACAATACAATAAGAAAAATAAAAAACTCACAAGATAAATACAGAAATAGTGAGGGGAGACCTTGGAGGGGAATAATTAGTGTCCCAAAAAAGTGCTGAGTGATAGCTAATAACACAGGAGACTCTGACACAACTCAAAAAAGTCTAAAACTGCTCCAAAAAAACAGAGAACAAAAAAATACTAATGTGACAAATCCAAAAAATGTTGTAAAAAATCCAAAAATGATGTTCAACAAAGGGTGATAAGGAACAATGTTAGTGAAAATTGAAAAATGGTAAAAACAAAAGTTAATTTGTAATCCAAGTGTTATCAAATAAAAGGTAATCCAAGTGTTATCACATCAAAACATAAAAACGAAATCCAAGTGTTATCACATCAAAGCAAAAAGATGAAGATTGGAATCCAAGTGGTTTAACAAGAAAAACGGTGTACAAGAAAAAACCCGGGGATCCCAATGTAACTTTTGGCAATCAGCTGCTCTTTGTAACGTCCCTAGTAGATTCCTGTAACCCAGATATAAAACATAGCGTAATACAGTTAAAAATATAATAATCACAGTAGAAAGATGCTTACCAAAGGGTCTACGCGTTTCGGTCCTCAATAGACCTTTCTCAAGACTGATCCAGTGGTAAGCAGAGCATCTTTAAATAGGGGTTTTAATTGAATGACCGGATGTGGCTTACAAACATTCCACTTCCGGTTTCGCTTAACGTTTTAAAAATGTGATCCCTTTATTGTAAGGTAATTGTAAGATCTAAGACATAGGGATTATATGTAAACACATTTATTTAGCTTCTCATATACATTCTGTATCATATATAGGCTAGGATCGTGATGTCGCTCCCGGTAATGTTATGCTGCATATTATTAGGTGCATCAAAATAAACAGACGTGACCTCATTTCCGGTTTATGGAATGGATCAATTCAGCCTGCCTCTATTAACTGCTTATCATTGAATGCATCAATATAGACAGACATTTCCGGTTTGCGGACCACATAGAGGTGATCAATTTAGCCCACCTCTATTAAGCTACCTCGCAAGTTAGAACTTGATTGCATTGTCAATTATAATTTTAGTACATCTGTTACATAGACGTTACGTCATTTCCGGTTTTCGGAGTTTGACAAAAGTTTAGTAAAGCGTTAAATCGCTATTTGGACCGCCTTTATATATTAGATCGTCTGAAGATCACTATCATAGACTCAGCGAATATTAATATGGCTAGGTAAATGTGTGCGATATTTGGATTCTATGATTTGGTCGTGGCATCATAACCCATTTATTGTTCTGGGGGGTGTGTATATACAGCCACTATCATGATTGGTTAAATCTTGGTAATAAATTGTCAGCCACATATTGGAAAGTGGATTGATCCAGTACAGTGGAATTTAATTGATGCAGTAAAACACGGTTGTATTATTATAATCTCTTATAATATATATATATATATAGACAAACCAGTTAAGAGTGGTACACTATAATCAGATTGCTTAAGACATGGGGACAGTGGGGAAGTATTGCTGCAGCTTCGTATTTAATAGGAATCTTATACGTTGAATTTGTGAACCAAAATCTATTAGAGGTGATATCACTTAGGATAGAGGCATAATATCGATTTAAGGAATAGAAAAGAGGGTTTTGCATGTGGAATCCTAGTTAGGGTACTCCTCAAATAAGTATGTATTTAGTATGTGATACGTTTGTAGTTACCTATAGGTATACACTATCCCTTTTTTGGATACACTGTCAGTGGAGGGGCTAGTGTCAGCTGTAAAACCATTTAAAACGAAAGGAGGGGGGAACTTGGCATGTAAAGTCTAAGTTGAGGTCCTCCTAAGATGATTATTTACTTAGTATATGGTATGTTGTAGTCACACCAAGTGTAGGATATCTCGTTTCTGATTGGTTTACTGTCATTAAAAATTGAACATGATATCAGATGTCAATACATTTAAGGAGACAGAATATATGTATATGAACAGGGATTGATGAACTTCTCGGATATATACCGGAACCAGAAAGAGGTTTTGTTCAAGTCACATTTATATAGAGAGGTTCCTACAGATCAGTAGCTTAGTTTTTATACATTATATGATAATAGGATAATATACCATTAGTCCTTATGTGTCTGGAGTCGGATATAGTAATTCCTTAAGGAAGGAGGGGTTTCTATCTGTCCATCTTCCTGACTATCAGTCTTTATATGTGGAGATTTAACTAGGTCTTAAGTAGATGTTTTCATGTATAAGGGGAGAGGTCTGGTGGAAGAAGAAACTTGACAGGTCGTTGGGATCATAGGTGGGCATAAAGATAAAGTCTCTTAACTAGTTGAAGAGGTGGGCAAGGTCCTCTCTATTGTTTAGACCTTTTGGGTGTAGACAGTCTAATAGGAAGATCCATTTCGATTCTGCTTTGAGAAGAGTTTTTTCAAAGTCCCCTCCTCTCCAATTTTTAATTACTTTTTGTATGCCCATAAACCTCATCTCCTGTATTTTGCCATTATGTTTATCTGCAAAATGCTTATAGAGTATGGTATCCTTATTTTGTTTTTCAATCAGCAATTTATGCTCCCTAAGCCTATCTCTGAGACTTCTTGAGGTCTGGCCAATATACTGGAGGCCACAGGAGCACTCAATGAGATAGATGACCCCTGTGTCTTTGCATTTGATAAGATCCTTAATTGCAAATTCTTCTCCAGTTTGGGTTGAATGAAATTGTTTGGTCTTAATCCCTCTTTTGCAAGCTTTGCAAGAGGGGCATGGGAAAAAGCCTTTAAGTGGTTTTCCCTGTAGGTCATGTGTTTTTGTTTTTTTCTTTCCTAAAAACTTCTCTTGACACAATGATACCCAAGAGTTATACCTCAGCAGATGTTGAAGATCCATATATCCACACGGGACTTAAACCAAAGTCCAGCTTCTATCCCACCCATGCCAAAGGAAATGCTATTGACGCATTTGAAATCATGGTAACCAAAGACATTAGAGATGTCAAACAAAGGAGTTTGAAAAGGATTAAACATAATCTATCCAAACAACATATAGAGACCATTAGGAAACTTGAGGCAAACAACCAACTGACGATCAAGCCAGCTGATAAAGGCGGAGGCATCGTTATTCTCGACAGGGAGAAATACAATGCGGAGAACCAACGTCTCCTTGACGACCAAACAACATATTTGAAGCTTAGGAATAATCCTGTGAACCAATATCAAGAAGAACTTAAGGAACTTCTTAAAATAGCCAAAACATCTGGCATTTTGAATGAAAAAGAGCATAGATATCTAGACATCAAATATCCGATGACACCCATAATATACCATTTACCTAAGATACATAAAACTCTGATAGACCCTCCCGGACGTCCAATCATTTCTGGAATCGGGTCACTTACAAGCAACTTGTCAGAATACGTCGATCAACACCTCCAAAAGTACGTAAAGGCTCTTCCATCATACTTAAAAGATTCCACACAGGTTCTAAACATCTTGGAAGATATCCCGTGGGAAGAAGGTTACATTATGGCTACCTGTGATGTAGCCGCTTTATACACCAGCATACCCCATAAAGAGGGACTTGAAGCAATAAAATGGTTTTTGGACAAAGATCCTCTGATGTTGGAAGACCAGGCCAAATTTATACTGGACAGTATCCAATATATCTTACAACATAACTACTTTTGTAATGAGGGGGCATACTACCAACAAATCTGTGGTACAGCTATGGGGACCAGGTTCGCGCCCAGCTACGCCAACTTGTATATGGGCAAATGGGAGAGTATCTTTTGGGACTCCTGCCCAGCGAGCGCGGACCTGGTCCTCTACCGCAGATATATCGACGATGTTCTTATCATCTGGAAAGGTCCAATACAGGACCTCATATATCCAATTGAGATTATGAACAAAAATGTTCTAAATCTAAAGTTCACCCATACTTGGAGCCCAAAGGAAATTGTCTTCTTGGACTTAAAAATAGAAGTCCAAAATAGCAAATGGGAAACGTCCACGTATTTTAAAACAGTTGATAGTAACAACTATGTGCATTATAACAGTTGCCACCATGAAAAGTGGATAAATAACATCCCCAAAAGTCAATTCCTAAGGGTCCGAAAAAATTGCTCTAACACCCAGACATGGGAGAAACAAGTAACTCGTCTAAAGGAAAAGTTTGTGGAAAGGGGCTACAAGGAGGAAGATCTTAACCTCAAGATAGAGGAAGTAAGAAGGGTGGAAAGAAAAGACTTAACAAAATATAAAGAAAAGAAAGGATACGGGATAGAAGGAAGACTCAATGTACCAATGATCACAGAGTACAGCAGCAACCAACATATTATGGAAAAAATCTTCAAGAAACACTGGCACCTGTTGAAAAATGATGAGATCATTGGAAATCTACTCCCTGATCGACCAAATTTCGTATATAAAAAAACAGGAAATCTTAAAAACATATTAGCTCCAAGCCTGCTCCGAAAGAAAAAAACAAAAACACATGACCTACAGGGAAAACCACTTAAAGGCTTTTTCCCATGCCCCTCTTGCAAAGCTTGCAAAAGAGGGATTAAGACCAAACAATTTCATTCAACCCAAACTGGAGAAGAATTTGCAATTAAGGATCTTATCAGATGCAAAGACACAGGGGTCATCTATCTCATTGAGTGCTCCTGTGGCCTCCAGTATATTGGCCAGACCTCAAGAAGTCTCAGAGATAGGCTTAGGGAGCATATATTGCTGATTGAAAAACAAAATAAGGATACCATACTCTATAAGCATTTTGCAGATAAACATAATGGCAAAATACAGGAGATGAGGTTTATGGGCATACAAAAAGTAATTAAAAATTGGAGAGGAGGGGACTTTGAAAAAACTCTTCTCAAAGCAGAATCGAAATGGATCTTCCTATTAGACTGTCTACACCCAAAAGGTCTAAACAATAGAGAGGACCTTGCCCACCTCTTCAACTAGTTAAGAGACTTTATCTTTATGCCCACCTATGATCCCAACGACCTGTCAAGTTTCTTCTTCCACCAGACCTCTCCCCTTATACATGAAAACATCTACTTAAGACCTAGTTAAATCTCCACATATAAAGACTGATAGTCAGGAAGATGGACAGATAGAAACCCCCCCTTCCTTAAGGAATTACTATATCCGACTCCAGACACATAAGGACTAATGGTATATTATCCTATTATCATATAATGTATAAAAACTAAGCTACTGATCTGTAGGAACCTCTCTATATAAATGTGACTTGAACAAAACCTCTTTCTGGTTCCGGTATATATCCGAGAAGTTCATCAATCCCTGTTCATATACATATATTCTGTCTCCTTAAATGTATTGACATCTGATATCATGTTCAATTTTTAATGACAGTAAACCAATCAGAAACGAGATATCCTACACTTGGTGTGACTACAACATACCATATACTAAGTAAATAATCATCTTAGGAGGACCTCAACTTAGACTTTACATGCCAAGTTCCCCCCTCCTTTCGTTTTAAATGGTTTTACAGCTGACACTAGCCCCTCCACTGACAGTGTATCCAAAAAAGGGATAGTGTATACCTATAGGTAACTACAAACGTATCACATACTAAATACATATTTATTTGAGGAGTACCCTAACTAGGATTCCACATGCCAAACCCTCTTTTCTATTCCTTAAATCGATATTATGCCTCTATCCTAAGGAATTTCTAAAATTTGGTCTATATTGTTCGCCTTAGACCCAGTGCTAATTTTATAGACATCATTATTCCAGACTCTGATCTGAAGTCAAAGGTGGCAGTATGACTGAGATGGTATGCAGGCTCAGGGCTCTGATATGAAGTCTAACACTGTAGCTGAGGTCTGATTTGGGCGTGTGGCTGACAAAACTGCAGTAGAAGGGGTCTGATCTGAAGTTTAATTGTGACCCAACCTACTGCCCCCATTTCCCTTTTGTATTTTATGTAGGACGGATAGCAGCACTAACAAATAAGGAGGGGCAAAAATTAAACTGACATATCTAAATATAAATTGACAGTACAAAAATAACTTTTTGGTATCTTTAAAAGTAAGTGGAGTAGAAATAATTAGTTATTTAGCTAATAGATTTTAACCCGACTAATAAATTAAAGACTTTTTTTTACACACACTCACATATATACACACACACAGACCTACACCTACACACACACACACACACACACACACACACAGACACGCACATATACACACACACACAAACAAAAACACACACAGACATAGAAACAGAATTTGACGGTAGATAAGAACCAAAAAGGCCCATCAAGTCTACCTATATTACATGTTACTTTTTCCTTAGGATAGCCTAATGCATGTCCCAGGCATTTTTAAATTCCTTTACAGTCTTTGTGTTTACCACCTCAAATGGAAGTTTATTCCATGAATCCACCACCCTTTCTGTAAAAAATGCTTCCTCAAATATCTCCTGAATCTGCTACCCTCTAACTTTAGATTGTGACCCCTTGTTTTGGCATCTATTTTTTTGTGAAAAATGCTTTCAGCTTCTATTTTATTAAGTCCCTTCATATATTTGAAGGTTTCTATCATGTCACCTCTTTCCCTTCTATCCTCTAAACTATACATATTTAGATCATAGAGTCTTTCTTTGTACGTTTTATATTTTAGACCATGTACCATTTTAGTAGCCCTCCTTTGGACAGCTTCTAGTTTATTTATATCTTTCTGAAGATATGGTCTCCAGAACTGTACACAGTATTCCAGATTTGGTCTAACTAATGATCTGTAAAGTGGCATAAGAACCTTGCTATTTCTGCTACTAAAACCTCTTCCAATGCACACACGCACACACGTACACACACAAAGACTCACACGCACACACAGACACAGACACACACATACACTCAAACACATAGTCGCACACATATACACAGACACATAAACACATACACACACAAACACACAGACATGCACACACATACACACACAAAGACTCACACACACAGACACAGACACACACATACACAGACATACACATATACGCACACATAAACACACATACACACAGACACACGCACACAGACACACACATACACACAGACACACACATATTTGTGATCACACAAACACAAACACACATATTTGTGGTCACACACAGAGTCAGTTAAGTATATGTAATATACCTATAAAATCTATAATAAATGTATTCATGCCTTACAACGTATTTATGCAAATAAATCAGCATATCGCTCTGTTGTTAGGGTACAACAAATATTACAAGCCAGCACAAAAATGTAGGAGTCCAAGAACGTATGGGCAGCTAACAGTACATAACTTCTTGATCGCACAAAACACCCACACAACACTGAACTAACCCTTGTTTGGCTGGGACAAATACAGGCAATCAAGGGGTTATTATCTTCATTATTATTATCATTTATTCGTATTGCACTGCCAGATTATGTAGCTCTTTCACTGTTCATTTACTTAAAAGAAAAGACAGTCATTTAAAGCATCTTTAAAAACAAATCAATGTTGCATACAACACTTGCATCAGTGATTTAAACCATTGGAATACATGCAGCAGTGATTTTCTTTGTTACATGTAAATCAATCAGTCAGTTGATTTACCATTTATAGGGAGCTGAAGGAAAGTAAGGGAGAGCACTGAGATTTAAAAGGACATTCAACTCCAAAATTGTTATTGTTTAAAAAAGATAGGTAATCCCTTTATTACCCATTCCCCAGTTTTGTACAGCCAACATGGTTATATTAATATACTTTTAACCTCTGTGAATACCTTGCATCTAAGCCTTTTTTGACAGTCCCCTGATCACATGACTATATATTTATTATCTATTGACTTGCATTTTAGCCAATTAGTGCAGTGTCATGCACAACTCCATGGAGAGAGCACAGTGTTATCTATATGGCCCACATGGATTAGTAGTCTCTTGTGAAAATCTAATAAAAAAAGCATGTGATAAGAGGCTGTCTGTAGAGGCTCAGAAACAGGCAGAAATGTAGTGGTTTAAATGCTATAAAGTATATTAAAATAACAATGTTGGTTGTGCAAAGCTGAAGAATAGGTAGTAAAGGTGTTATCTACCTTTTAAAACAATAACAATTTTGGTGTTGACTGTCCCTTTAAGGAATAAGGTGCATAAAGATCTGCAAGTAGTGCTCTTAAAGGACCAGTAAATACAGGAGATTTGCATAATGAACAAATGCCTGATAACAAGACAACACAATAGCGCTTAGGTCCTGATATTCAAAACTTCGCTGCTCAGGTGAGAGCATCTAAGGAGTCTCGACAGTAAGTTTTATCTTGAGGAATATTTATTTTGCTTTGCAGTGTTCTTTGTGTGAAACAGAAACTGCTAAATTTACAATACAAGATCTAAAAAAAAAAAAATCCCAAAGATTTTGTGTGATTTCTCTCTATGATGGTGACGTTTTGAATATCCGGTCCTTTGTCTGAACTTTAAATGAGTAGTAGTTTTTTTTCTGACAAATTTCAGTTATGCATATTTCCTCTCCTTCTGCATCATGTGACAGTCATCAGCAAATCACAAATGCATATACATATATTCTGTGAATTCTTGCACATGCTCAGTAGGAGCAGGTGACTAAAAAAGTGTAAATAGGAAAAGACTGTGCACATTTTGTTAATGGAAGTAGATTGGAAAGTTGTTTAAAATTGCAAGCTGTATCTAAATCATGAAACTTTAATTTTGACTTGAGTGTCCCTTTCAGGATGGAGGTGTGGCTATGAGTTTGTGTCTCCAGGTAGGGCCTCTGCACATCACTGGGTGACACAAACTATTTTTAAGGTACTGCAGCTTTCTGGTGCCTGGAATTTGTCGAACACTGCATTATGTGGTTACCAAATTGGTCTTTGTCTCTTACTACCTAACCCTTCATCAAATCATTTTCAGAGGCTTTTTTCTTCCATCAATGGCAGATATTTTTTTATAAGATGAATACATACTATACATACTCAAACACATATATATATGCATAACCCTGCATATACAGTAAATAATCAATGTCTGAGCCATTATTCTTCATTGCAAACAATTCTGCCTTTTTCAAGACATTTATACCTCTGCCTTAAATGACCATGGTGCACATCTCAAAAACTGGTGCCAAACCCCCAAAAAACTTGATGTCACTAATACATTTTCTTTTTACTTCTACACATTGTACTCCACCTTGTGGCAATATCTGTAACTGCACTGTGCTTATCAAACTATTCAAATTATTTAAAAATCCTTTACTATATGGAGTTTTTTCACTGTTGATTTACTATCAGATAGACAATTAACACATCTTTGAAAACAAATCTTTACATTGTGCCAGAAAAATATTAGAGAAAGCCGGCTTTAGATTTTATAAGTATTGCCATTTTGACAGTATGTATTATGCTCTAAAATAGATTGTTTCCTTTGCATTCTTATGGAATAGAAAGTGCAACAATAGCATTAAAATCCTATGATGTGTCTACATAGTCCTACATAGTCCTTAGCCTTTGTCAGGTATACAATGACTTATACCTATAAAAACAGAGTGTGAACAACTCAGCCGCTGAACTGAAATCTAAATAGTGCCTGACGATATATATATATAATGTAACAGGAATCTTTAGCCTTTGAATTAACTAAATCACAGGTTTGTAGATCTCTGTATTTATTCTATTAAACAAACTGATGTAGTATGAATATATTTAAATTCATTAACAAGTGAACACAAAACTTTGTTTAAACAAAATAACAAATATGGCACCAAGTAACAATATATCATAAGTATAAGTAAGCTGTCCTTTCGTTGAATGTTGAGAAAAATATCATAATGAGACAGTACAAATCGGGCTTTACGTTCCGGTAGTTGTATTTAGACTCCTCACAGATAAGGTGGTTTGCTGGGTTGGTGCTAGGTTGAAGAAGTGATCTGTAGGATCCGTCAGAGCTGTAGCAGCGTGTAACAACTACAGTGTACTGAGACAACCTGAGAGAGAAGTGCCGGTCCGTAGCTGAGGAAGTCACTGCTGCATAGGAGTGTACAGAGACACAGAGCTGGACGCGATAATACCACAACGGTAACAGTCAACTGATGGATCCGGATACACAAATACTTGGAAGCAGAGACAACAGTAATACCAACAGATAAGTTTTGAGATAAAGTTAAAAAAATTCATTCTGTAATTAAAGCGGAGTAAAAGATATTCAAAAAGTGGCTTAGTAATTATCCTCTAGGTAACAGGGTATCAGAATAAAATATCAAGCAACGATAGATAGGTAGGGAGCAGCTTGATAATCTAGATATTTGAATACACCCACAAGAGGTGGGCTTATGACAGCCTTATAGACATAAAACAGTGCTTGAATTAACATATAAAATACATGAAAACAAAGAATACACAAAATAAAGTATATGTTTATAAAAAACATATGTCCTTCACAAAGATAAAGCTGCCTGATTCCAGCCAGTTCATCTCTGATCCTCCATCAATTTTTACAGTGGGTGCGAGGCACTGTGGCTTGTAGGCCTCTCCAGGTCTCTGTCTAACCATTAGATTACCAGGTGTTGGGCAAAGCTTAAAATTCGACTCATCAGAGAAGATCACCTTACTCCAGTCCTCTATGGTCCAATCCTTATGGTCTTTTGCAAACCTCAGCCTGGCTCTTCTTTGTTTCTCATTGATAAAGGACTTTTTTTCTAGCTTTGCATGACTTCAGCCCTGCCCATTCCCATAGTGCACTTTACCACAGCTGCCATTTGCCCATTCTTTTTTGGTCACTTGATGTCATGCTATCGTTGTTCAGTGACAACAGGGCAGTGGAGAGTAATTTTTGCTCTCTGCTAGTCTGTAGCTTTGTTGTCCCTAATGTCTGCTGCTTGACCCTGTTCTTATGAACTGCTGTCTTTGAAATTTTAAAGGTGGAAACAACCTGATGCTCACTGTATCCCTCTGCCAGTAAAGCCAGAATTGAACTCTTCCTTTCCTCATTTAAAACGTTTCTTTTCAACTGTTTCGGCATGCTTAATTGTTATTTTTTTATTCCAATTAATTTTAAGGTACTATTAGCACTGTTTTTGCCATCCAGCTGGTCCTATTGCAAGAGAATAGTGATGGCAACAGCAGTGGTATATATAATATAATAAATGCTTGAAATGACAATATTTTAATTTGGAATTTGGGAGAAATTTTGTTAGTAGTTTATAAAATAAAACAAAAAATGTAATTGAACTCAAACATAGTACAGACATATTAAAAAGACAATTTACATTTTCATTTGTTAGTCTTTTTTTCAATTTTTACACCACCTTTCAGTAGAGGTGAAATTTGTCATTTTTATTTTTGGATTAAATGAAAAATGATCACCTAAACTATAAGGAGGTGTATAGAATAACATAACTTTTGTTTACATTGTGCATTGTAAGATAAGTAGTCTATATATGGTAGTTATTGCTTTTCACCACCTTACAGTTGCAGTATGTGCTGGGATGAACTTGAATAGTAATGTCCAGAGTCACCATTTTTCTTCTGTCCAGGGGTGCAATTTATGTTCCCCTCAGCACACCCTGCAGCATGTGTAACTCATAAGTGTCCAGGAAAAAATGGCCGAGGTGGCAACCCTACCTCCCATACAAGCCACATTTGTGGAAAATTTGGGATATTGTTGTCACATGCACACAATGACCACTCTTTGTCATAAATTCCTTCAACTGGTTTAGAGTTGCTGCTGGCTTCTTATATATATATATATATATATATATATATATATATATATATATATATATATATATATATATATGCCATAAGGACAAATTTCAATATATACCGTATATATATATATATATATATATATCAGTAAGAACCAAAATCGAACCCTTAAAATCAGAAATACATAATAATAAAAATACATATACAATAAATATATACAGTACGTATATATACAAATGTTAAACAAATATTAATAAACACATTGCACATATGTGAATCAGATTTGATTAAACCTAGAAAAAAATTATATCATAACGAAAAAACGCACATACGTTGTTACACATGTAGCAATAAGGGATCAGTCTATAAGGTGGTTATATATTATCTACAGTTAATCTGAAGTTGATCTGCCCAAATGATATATACAATATATATAGCTATATATAGTTATATATATATAGCTAGTGTAGTCTGTAGTCCAGATAGAACAGGGTTCTTTCTTGGGCCATATGTTAATCAGACTACACTAGCTATATATATATAACTATATATAGCTATATATATTGTATATATCATTTGGGCAGATCAACTTCAGATTAACTGTAGATAATATACAACCACCTTATAGACTGATCCCTTATTGCTACATGTGTAACAACGTATGTGCGTTTTTTCGTTATAATATGATGTTTTTGTAGTTTTGATTATATCTGATCCACATATGTGCTATGTGTTTATTAATATTTGTTTAACATTTGTATATATACATATATATATTTTCTATGTATTTATATTATTATGTATTTCTGATTTTATGGATCGATTTTGGTTCTTACTTTTATATATATATATATATATATATATATATATATATATATATATATATATATATATATATATATATATACAGGAGTTTGTAAAGAGAGAATAAATCCTGGAATATGTATACCTGGATATGGTGTTTGTTGTGATATTATAATATATAATGCTTTCTTCCTGGTTTGTGCTCTGACTTGTAAATGTATATAATTGTTGCAAAGAAGCAGGGGCGGGGACAGTGTTGTTAGAGTGAGGAAGCAGGAAATAAAGTGTGAAGTTAGTTGCTATATAAATGGACTCTGTGTCAGATATATTTCTAAACCACCTGGATTTACAAACACTACATTTTGGCGACGAGGATTATGTTTGAACCCTATTGCTTTGTCTCAGCAAACAGTGAGTAACCTGCTGCAATACACACAAGAATGGCTGCATGAAATGAATACAACTTCCCTGTGTTTGATTCTGATGCAGAACTAAGCTCAGTAGGCCCAAGATGGCTAAAATGGATTCAGAGATTTGAAAACTATCTTATTGCTTTGGATGTTACTGATGCAAACAGAAAAAAGGATTTACTGCTTCATTTAGTTGGAGACAGAGTCCTGTGTAGGCAAGATAGACAACACAAGTTGGATACTTTATATGATGTCATCCCATATACAGTTACAAGAATTCAAGGATCAATGATCACTGCAGTAAGAAATGGACATACAATTACTCGGAACTCTTCTTTCTTCAAGAAACTACACAAAGAACAGGACACTGAAGTATTTGATGCAGAAGATGATGATTCTGATATACCCAAATTATTTCAAGAACATGATGATAATATGAATAACTCAGAGAGCAGTGAGGGGGAAGAAAACATAGCATATGATCAGTCCTTAGATACTAATCGAAAATACCCTCTCAGAGAAAACAGAAGACCTCCTGAATACCTTAAAAACTATGAAAAATAATGTGTTTTCATGTAATGTATTATGTCATCATGCAACTCTTTTATGTGAAATATAGTTTGTCTTATTTCTAGATATTAAGCATAGTATATATATATAGTTATATTTATGTTTAGTTTAATTGTTATGTTTCTAATCTAAAGTAAGGGAGAGATATGGTGTTTGTTGTGATATTATAATATATAATGCTTTCTTCCTGGTTTGTGCTCTGACTTGTAAATGTATATAATTGTTGCAAAGAAGCAGGGGCGGGGACAGTGTTGCTGGAGTGAGGAAGCAGGAAATAAAGTGTGTAGTTAGTTGCTGTATAAATGGACTCTGTGTCAGATATATTTCTAAACCACCTGGATTTACAAACACTACACTGGATAAAAGACAGGGAATTCAGCACTCTTTTAAAAAAAGATTTATTAGCGCATGAAAATATTTGCAAGGTGTATCCAAAATATAAAGCTTTGATAGCTAGAAGAGAGAGTGATCTCTGACACCCTCTAACTGTATCGTGGGATGTTAATCTTGATAGGTAAATATACAAAGAAAAGAGGGTTTTCTTTGTATATTTCTTCTCTCTTTACAAACTCCTGTATCTTATTTAAGGGTCTGCACCATAGAATTGATATATTCCTAACTAAACCAGTATATGTTTAGACACTGGTTGGTTGCTTTCTACTAGCTCTAAGCAGTTGCGTCCCCTCCGTAATATTTCTTTTTTTATATATATATATATATATATATATATATTGATTATTGTCCTTTTGGCATTAATACCTATATATATATTTATATATATATATATATATATATATATATATATACAGGGAGTGCAGAATTATTAGGCAAGTTGTATTTTTGAGGATTAATTTTATTATTGAACAACAACCATGTTCTCAATGAACCCAAAAAACTCATTAATATCAAAGCTGAATATTTTTGGAAGTAGTTTTTAGTTTGTTTTTAGTTTTAGCTATTTTAGGGGGATATCTGTGTGTGCAGGTGACTATTACTGTGCATAATTATTAGGCAACTTAACAAAAAACAAATATATACCCATTTCAATTATTTATTTTTACCAGTGAAACCAATATAACATCTCAACATTCACAAATATACATTTCTGACATTCAAAAACAAAACAAAAACAAATCAGTGACCAATATAGCCACCTTTCTTTGCAAGGACACTCAAAAGCCTGCCATCCATGGATTCTGTCAGTGTTTTGATCTGTTCACCATCAACATTGCGTGCAGCAGCAACCACAGCCTCCCAGACACTGTTCAGAGAGGTGTACTGTTTTCCCTCCTTGTAAATCTCACATTTGATGATGGACCGCAGGTTCTCAATGGGGTTCAGATCAGGTGAACAAGGAGGCCATGTCATTAGATTTTCTTCTTTTATACCCTTTCTTGCCAGCCACGCTGTGGAGTACTTGGACGCGTGTGATGGAGCATTGTCCTGCATGAAAATCATGTTTTTCTTGAAGGATGCAGACTTCTTCCTGTACCACTGCTTGAAGAAGGTGTCTTCCAGAAACTGGCAGTAGGACTGGGAGTTGAGCTTGACTCCATCCTCAACCCGAAAAGGCCCCACAAGCTCATCTTTGATGATACCAGCCCAAACCAGTACTCAACCTCCACCTTGCTGGCGTCTGAGTCGAACTGGAGCTCTCTGCCCTTTACCAATCCAGCCACGGGCCCATCCATCTGGCCCATCAAGACTCACTCTCATTTCATCAGTCCATAAAACCTTAGAAAAATCAGTCTTGAGATATTTCTTGGCCCAGTCTTGACGTTTCAGCTTGGGTGTCTTGTTCAGTGGTGGTCGTCTTTCAGCCTTTCTTACCTTGGCCATGTCTCTGAGTATTGTGCTTTTGGGCACTCCAGTGATGTTGCAGCTCTGAAATATGGCCAAACTGGTGGCAAGTGGCATCTTGGCAGCTGCACGCTTGACTTTTCTCAGTTCATGGGCAGTTATTTTGCGCCTTGGTTTTTCCACACGCTTCTTGCGACCCTGTTGACTATTTTGAATGAAACGCTTGATTGTTCGATGATCACGCTTCAGAAGCTTTGCAATTTTAAGAGTGCTGCATCCCTCTGCAAGATATCTCACTATTTTTTACTTTTCTGAGCCTGTCAAGTCCTTCTTTTGACTCATTTTGCCAAAGGAAAGGAAGTTGCCTAATAATTATGCACACCTGATATAGGGTGTTGATATCATTAGACCACACCCTTCTCATTACAGAGATGCACATCACCTAATATGCTTAATTGGTAGTAGGCTTTCGAGCCTATACAGCTTGGAGTAAGACAACATGCATAAAGAGGATGATGTGGTCAAAATACTCATTTGCCTAATAATTCTGCACTCCCTGTATATATATGTTTTTATATTGTTACCCCTTTTGCTTTAGTTGATTTATAAGCAGTCCTTGTGTAGATTGGGAAACGCGTTGTGAACTTGTTAATGTTTTAAAGCTTTTATTAAAGTCTATTGTATTTAGAAACTCAACGGCACACCTTTGTTTATGCTTACTAATACCTTTTTGCTTTTAACAATATTGTTATCCCTAACTGCTAGCAGTTTGCCGTATCCAATTCAAGTACAACTGTGCTTGTGGTCAGGATAATTTCTGAGACACAACAGAAGCGGATAAACCTGTGAGAGCTTTCTGAACAGCTTGTTATAGTTCAGCACGCCTACTGGAGAGTGCGAGTATAATGTGATTACTCTTGTACATATCTCTCACGCATCAGAATGATTTTGCACCATTGGGGCGCCTTCTCTTTTTGTTCTTCTTTGCTGTCAGTATATTTATGAAAATCTTAGTAGTGCTATCCAAATAATATATATAAGTTTATGGCAGGGTTATAAACACAATACAAAGAAGTAGAAACCCTTATCAACCATGCACCTACTAGACCATACAATTAATATAAATATCTGAATTCTTTTATTTAGTTAATATCCATAAACATATTGAAGTATATTTGCAATAAAAGGAAATGAAACAAAATGTATATGCGTTAAAACCAACTCTTAAGATATGCTATCCTTCTTACAAAACCCAGAAAAATATACCTTCACAATTCAGCCTTTTATTTATTTAACACAATGGGACTAAAAACCTTTAACATCCAAGCAATACAATTCTAAACAGTGTTTATAAAACAATAGGATAATATATATTCTGTTATTTAATTGCAATTTATCCTAATACAAAATTAACTGACAATATCAGAACTTGTATAGATGAGTTACTTAGCCAATCAGACGCAGATTTAAACAATATATGTATATAGGCTGTGAAATGCTAACTTGAGAAAAACACACTGCTTCTTTAAATCTATTAAATACAAATTAACTATGCATATAACTTATCTTACAAAACCTTGAATACGTTACCAAAGTAAAAAGCAGTCGATATCCGATGTTCCTTGGTAGGAATTATTTTACCTCAGATCACCAATAAGTGTATATCGCAATCAATGAGAAGGGTAGATTCGCTTTGCTCAAGTAAAGTGGTATCTCACACCAGCGGGAACCAGTTACAAGTTTTAGCTTCAGCAGAAAATCTGTCCCTTTCTCTCCATTGCATTCACTTTTTATTTGGTTTTCCCATCACTGGTAAATTGTGGGTGGCCCTGCGGGAGCTGACCTTCCCATTGGTTATCTGGGAAGTCTAAATCGGATTGGCCCTTGGAAATTTCATTTTTAACAGCCAGAGAGAACCTTCTGGCTGTAGTTCTCGCAACATAACACCAGGTGGCAGCACAAACAGCCACAGCAACATTTGAAACAACTTAAGTCAGTATTTCTATGAAATGGTTATTAATTTTATCATAATTTACTGCGACAACTATTCATAATATTTGTTTTGGATAAGTTATATCTTAATGAATTTTCTGATCATTTTGATATGAAACATCACATATCTAACATTATATTAAAATAACTTATATTTCATAGTTATATCACATCAAATATATATCTCATAGTCATATCACATCAAAGTAACTTCCATATTTTCATCTCACTATATTTTAAAAGATGTATGTGAAACTTTATAAACATTTATTTGTATGTTTATATGATATGACTTAATTCATTTCATGCGGCATTCCGTCTCTTTCTAAGATTGATGCTCATGACCAATGGTTGTCTGCAATAAAAATAGAAATAATTATTAGAGATGATCCAATCATTAGTATGTGTATGGTCCATAAGTATTTATTTATATTCTTAAAAACACAGAGGCTAAGTAAGATCTTTTGTGTTTTCAAAACATATATATATATATATATGCACTTCAAATAAGGGATTACCAAAATGGTCATTCAATCTATACTAATTCTGAATTTATTTCCTATATAAATATCCCCTGCAGCAATCATCCACCTAATACAATGTGCTTAATTTTAATATATATATATATCATGAATCATTCCAAACATACATGGAAAACTGGTATTGTTCCCCTTGCATAATGCATCCAACTCTATCTGTGTCACCTTCCCCCTATCTGTGTATTTGCAACACACAAAACTTAGGTGACAAATTCCAGAGGGGTCCTTGAACACATTCTTTTCTCTCACCAAATGTTTTGGGAGTTATAAAACTCTGCATATGTAGTCAAATGAGTAGGAAAAAAAATTTTTTGTGTGTTTTACACCATAGGAGGTGGTACTTCAAAAGCTATGCTGATTTTCAATCCTGATAAACGTGTATTCATCCAGCTAACCCATCTGGTAAGGGGGTTGGGACCCCCTGTGGTGTTAAACAAACTCATGTTCAATTAATCCTGAGGTCTCATCTAACATATACAGTGTATAAAATATACATATATATGTATACATATGTAATATTCATCATAATATTCATATACTCTGACATAAATCCCCCTTCCAACTTCAAATAGATGTAGGACACATGTATTTGAATTGGCTTAAAGTCAGTGGTATTTGATGAGGATCAACCGTATATCTCCTAGACAGTCTCTTATGTAGAAAGTTTGTTATTTTGAGCCTTCATGTTTATCAGTTGGGCACCTTTAAACTACAGTATGTCTTTAGTTCATTTGGGGATATGACACTTCATTCTCCCTCTATGACTTGTAGTTGGGATCTGGGATGACACGCTCGCAATTGATTGATATGGACCCATTTATCTATGAAACTTTCATTTTTGGGGATCTGTATTTTATAGGCCACTGGAGATATTTTGTCAGTAATGACGAAAGGACCTTTCCATGAGGGAAGAAATTTCTTCTCCCTAACCTGATCTCTTCCAAAGTTATAAAGATAAACTTTATCATTTATTTCATATTCCTTTTTGGATGTTTTGAGATCATAATAGGTTTTAGTGGCAGTTGCGGATCTTTCTAAATTCCTTTGAGCAAATGCAAAGGCATATTGCAGGTGCTTTCTTAAGTTTTCCACGTATTGATGTGTATTGGCAGCGTCTATCAAATTTTGGTCTGATGTACGGTACAGCAGATGCTGAGGTAGAACCATTCTTCTACCAGTCATCAGCTCAAAAGGTGACATCTTGGTAGCACTACTTGGAGTTGCTCTTAATGCCATTAAGACTAGAGGTAGTTTTACATCCCAGTCTTTACCTGTTTCACTCACAAACTTTTTGAGGATTTTAACAATAGACTGGTTGTAACGCTCTACACCACCACTTGAGGCAGCTCTATAAGCAATATGGAGCTTTCTTTTAACCCCTAGTATTTTCCACATTTTTGTCATTACTTCGCTAGTGAAGTGGGTCCCCCGATCTGATTCGATTCTTTGGGGCAAACCAAATCTGGAAAATACATGGTTGATGAGCAATGCTGCACATGTTTCAGCACTATTGTTAGGTGCACTAATGCACTCTACCCATTTAGTGAACAGGCATGTTACGGTTAACATGTATTTGTTACCTCTTGATGATCTTGTTACCGGGCCAATAAAATCAATTTGTATATCTGACCATGGCATTACCATCCCCCTTTTCTGCAATGGCGCTCTATGCGTTGGTGCAGTGGGTTGGAACTGTGGACAGATTAAACACCCTTGACAGTAGGTTTGAACATCTTTCAACATGTGTGGCCAAAAAGCGTAGTCACGCAATATTTTGTACGTGAGTTTGGCACCGCGATGACCAGATGTGGGAGCATCATGGGCATGTTGAAGCATTAGACCTCTGAACTTGGTGGGTACTACCCACTGTTGGATGCCAGTTTTGGAGGTTCTAATTAACAAACCATCCTGTAATTTGAATTGTGATTTAGATTTTATTAAGATTCTCAGATCTTCTTTGCCAATACAATCATCTTTTGAGATGGGGTTGCTTTCAGGATCTTCTATGTGTTTATAGAAGATGCCTACAATGGGGTCTTCTTTTTGACTAGTGATCAGGTCCTCACTAGGAGAATCCTGACTCCATTGTACCAAGTTAGGCTCACTCTGTTGTTTTGCCTGGTTTCTGGTAATGGCTTCTACCTGAATTGCACCCATTAAGTGGTCAATATTAAGGAGTTCTCCAGTTATGGCTCCTTGTTTGGCTAATGAATCCGCAAGGTCATTGCCTTCCTTATCCGGACCTAGAATTCTGGAATGACCCTTGGTCTTTTTCCAGTGTATGGTTAAATCATTGGATACTACCAGATTATCAATCTCGCAGAACAATTTGCCATGCTTGACTGGTTTGTTATTGCTTTTCTGCATGCCATTTCTTTTCCAAGTTGGCAGGTATTCAACAAAACTGTCACGCACATAATTTGAGTCAGTTATGATCACAAATTCATGAATACCATGTTCAATAGCCATTTCAATGGTTTTGAAAACAGCAGTTAGTTCTGCAACTTGACTGGATCTTGGTCCAATGTTGAAACCTACAGATATATTTGAGAATCCGTTTGCCCCAGTTATACCAATGCCAGCGACTAGTCTGCGCTCATTATCAATAGTGGCATGGTAAGAACAACCATCAACATATACCCAAGGTAATGTTTGACAATGGTCCTCATTGTACATTTTATATGGGGAAAGCAATTGTTCTTCCAGAAAATCATCTTCTGATAATTCTTCCCCAGGATCTCTAGCAGTACAGTCGTGGAGCTCAGCAAGCCCTTGTGCGACTGGATTCTTTTTATTCTGCTTGTAGCGAATTTCTAAGGGCCAGCCTTGTAAGGAAAGAGTCCACGCTGTTATGCGGCTATTAGACAAATTCCCATCTCTTATTCTCTCACTTTGCAAATATAGCAAAGGCTGGTGGGCCGTTTCTACAATAATTTTCTCGCCCTGTATATAGCTGCGGAAATTTTGTAGAGCCCATACAGTAGATAAGAGGGCTTTTTCGCAATCGTTAAACTTTATTTCTACTGGGGATAGATTTTTGCTCGCATAAGCAATGGCTTTGTTCAAATTATCATGCTTTTGGTATAACACAGCACTCATGCTTATATCTGTGTAACCTGTCTCTAAGAAGAAAGGTTTGCCACCTTCAGGGTATGCTAAGCAAGGTGCTTGAGTGAGTTTTCTCTTCAGCTCTCTGATGGCTGTCTCTTGAGACTCACTCCAGTGCCATCTCACATCTTTCTTCAGAAGAAGTAGTAGTGGTTTAGTTAATTCCGCATAATTATCAATGAATTTGCGAGAATAATTTGTCATACCCAGGAATGATCTCAATTCCTTTAAGTTAGTTGGGTTTTTAGAATTCACTATCGCTTCCACCTTTTTCTTCTGGGGATTTAATCCGTCAGAGGTAACTTCATGTCCCAAGAAGTTTACACGAGTGCGGCACCATTGAGCTTTTTGCAGGGATAATTTGACACCTGCCCTTTTAAGTTGGCTGAGGACGTGTTTAAGCTCTGCGATGTGTTTTTCAAAGTCTGTGCTTTTGATTAAAACATCATCAACATAAGATAAGGTCCCCCTTTGCAGTGCATCAGGCATAGCCTTATGTATGAATACAGCAAATTCATGTCCAGAATTTATGTATCCAAAAGGAAGTCTTTGAAATGCATATTGGATCTTTTGGAAGGAGAATGCTAGCTTATATTGGTCCTCTTCATGTACCTTTATGGTCCAATATCCCTGTGCACAATCAATGGCAGTGAATATTTTGGATCCTTGCATTTGTGCTAGGCACTGGTCAATGTATGGTACAGGCCAGCCAGACATGTATACTCGTTTGTTTAGCTGTCTTAAATCAGCACACAAATGCCATTGTCCATTGGGCTTAAGGACACCTAGAATAGGATTATTATAAGAGCTGTGCACCTGTCTGATAATACCTCTTTCTTCCAAATTCCTTATGATCTCTGCAAGAGAATCATATGAGGCTAAGGGAAGTCTGTATTGTTTGACAAATACAGGTGGTGCATTAGGATCTGTTTGTATCCTTGCAATGTGCAAGTCTGTAGTACCACAGTCATAAGAATCCTTAGCGAAAATATCCTTGTATTCCATTAGGAGTTCTCGCAGCTGTTGGCGTTCATCATCGCTGGAACAGCCATTAGCTAAGGATATTTGCTCTTCGACTATTTGCTGAAATCCTGGAAAGATTTCAGGCTGTCCTATTTCATAGGCTTCTTCTAACCTAGAGGTGAGATCCCCTTGATTATAATTTACATTGCTCCCATGACTCTGGGTATCGGGGTAATCTTGCTGTTGGATTGGCTGATCAAACACTAGAGAGGCTTCTTCAATTTTACAGATGCCTTCCTCTGAGCTGAAGGGATAAATAGACTGAATATTAAATAGACCCTCTGGCATAGATGCAAAGGATTGTTCTATTAATTGTTCTTCAGTTAGGTATCCTTCAGGTATTAGCCCAATTACATTATTCTGGAATCCAAAAGTGTAATAACTTGATTCCAGTGCATATCCTATGGTAGTTCCCTTGGATAATGTTATATCCTGTGGGGTCATGTTATGCACAATAATATTTATTGGAACAGTTCCAATATTCACCATAGGAGTGTAGGTTACTGAGACACCCAGATTTTGTATTCTATGGGAGAGGCAAATCAGTGTTTCAGAAGTTTTTAATTTCTGACCTCTCTTTACCTGTAAAAGAAATTTATCAGGGTAAAAGAAATTTATCAGCCCCAGCAGGAATTATAACATCGCTAGATACCTGCATATTCACAGCATATGGCAATTGCTGGTTTGATTTCAGGGCTGCATTTTCATCCTGAAATACTTCAGGGTCCCCCTTTAACCTGCTCCAGAGGCAAGAATTAATCAAATCTATTTGTATGGCATATCTATGTAAGATATCATTGCCAATGTATATTTGATTATGGGGAGTATTTAAAACTAAAAACAGGTGCTTCACTGACTTATTACCAATAGAGATAGATAATAAGCACTTAGCTGTGATGTTATAGCTTTCAGACCTGTCATCCAGGCCGTTGACACAGTGGTCTTGGGGAGAAAGATATTTAATCACTTTAGGTTCAGCTATTTGCGCTAATAAACCTTCGCTTATATAGCTAGCTTCCTGTTTTAAATTTATTTTAGCATACTTGGTTTTACCAAGGTCATGCACTTGTATAGGGATAAATAGATCCTCTTTAACTCTCTCAATCCCTGTGAGGTATTGAGTGTGGCCTCCCCCCTTAGGGATTTTATGATCCCCCTTGTGGAGTGCTATGGTTAATACATCGCCATCTAGGGAAATATTCGCTATCTTTCCGGGCGAAATTTTAAAAGTATTACCATCAGAGCCACTAAAAGGAGTCTGGTCATCTATTTGTAGAATAGTGATTTCAGGTACAGAGTTATTCCTGAAATGAATCTCCACAGCATCTGGTTTCTCTTCCACCACGTGACAGCTATGTCGGGTGCGAGATATACCAGATTTTTCATAATTGATAGGCCGTTTAACTTGTGACCAAATTACATTATTTATGCAATCAATTATGGTGCTTAATCGTTTCAGGAGATCACTACCAATAATTAAACGATCAGTTGGCAGATCCACTATAATGACAGGGTGTCTTATGACCCTGTTCCCCAATTTAAATTTTAACCAGGCAGTACCGTAGACTTTTAGGGAGTCACCCCCAACACCTATTAGAGAACCGTCAAATTCTCTTATTTTGGGTTTGTGGGGTGTTAGCTCATTTAGCTGTGTGTAGTACCTGTGGGATAAGATAGTTGCCTGTGACCCAGTGTCAATTAATCCCCTGATAGGGTTGGAGACTGAATCTTGCAGCTCAACTAGTACATAATATCTTCCTGTAGTTTCTATCATTTCACACATAAAATTTGCATTCTTGTACATCTGTGGGCTTCGCCACGTTTTACCTGGATCCGCTGTGTCATTCGATGCAGAGGAAATTTCATACATACCTGTTTCCCCTATGACAAGGTCAGCTGGGTTCTTGTGTACTGCATCTGTGGAAATAATGTTAAGAGAACACTGCAGAGGAAAAGTTTGGTTAATTTTTCCCGGCTGATGTCGCTCATTGTCACAGCTAATTTGTCCGTTTCCGGTCTGTGGGGAGATAACATGATTAGTATCATTGATATTTATTACTACATTTTGTATATCTCTCCCCTCCCCTTCAGGTGATACTGCAGTATTTATGACTGTGCCTGTGGTCCACTGCTGACCACTGGCTGTACCCCTAAAAAAGTATTGTTCGGTTGCTGAGCCGTAGATTTTTGACTCATATTAGCGATTTGTTCGCTCAACCGATTTAATTGGGTAAACAGCATATCTACCTGATTGTACAAGTTACCTCTACCCCTGGGCCTATCTCTTGGTGCCCCATTGTACTGATTCCTGGACCATTGGGTTCCCTCAGAATCAGGGCCACTATTTCTATTCTGGCGTGGTTGCCCCTGGGGTTCAGCTTGTTCAGCATTAGTACTTTGGGGAGCATTATATACCTGGGGTGTCTGGTTACCCTGAGAATATCTTCGCCGTCTATTGTATCTACCCTTGCGCGGATACCAATTATTTGGTGAGTATTCTCTTTGTGAGTAATTATTCACCTGATTATGTCCCCCACTTTGGTTATAGTCTCCCTGCGCCTCAACCTGTGTAGGGGGAGGGGCAGAATTAAACCTCTGTGGAGATGGCCTGTTTTGACTGGCCACCTCTGCATAAGTCCTCTTGTTGGACTCCAAATTGAGGGGGCTAGGTGACACCCTAGTTTCTGCCACAATTTTGGGTTTTGACTCCTTTTTAACCCCCTGCTCACTGGACTGCTGAATAGAGTATAACTTCGTACTCTCTTTGATCAGCCATTCCAATGAGCAGTCCTCATCAAAATCTCTAGCTAAGTTGATTTTGATGGGTGTAGGCAATGCTTCAAAAATAAATTTACAAATTCTGAGCCATCAAATCTGGGATTATCTTCAGCCATACTGTACGCATTTTTCAATACAGAAAGGAATTCGACTGGACTCTGATTCGCACGACACTTTAAACCATATACCGCTATTTTCGCGGCAGTTTTAGTGCGATATTGCCCGAATTCTTTTCTGCATTGTTGTTTTACCCCATTCCAGGAATGAATATTCATATCCTTTAGTGAAACAAAGAATTTGTGATGCCTACTGTCAAATACCCAAGGCAGAAATTCAATTTTCAATTTCTCACTTGTAACATTCATTATAGCTAACGCATTTTCAAAAGCCTGTAAATGATCAATTACAGATGTTGTTCCCTTATTGGAGAATATAGGTACTGCGCGTTGTACAAAGGTGATTATTTTATGTGAATCATAGACTTTATCAGACTTATTTTGGGATTCTCTGTTAGAGTTTCCCTCCCCTGCATCAGCTGCGCTACAGCTGTCCTCTGGATTTACATCCTGAGGGGATTGTCTATTTGGGAAATCTACTTCTGACCCGTTAGGGGTCATTTGTCTATGTTGTTCTATATATTTTCGTACCTCGTCCCTGACGCGTTCGCTAAAGGAGTTAGCATTATCTGTATTATTCTCATTGCTAATATAGGGGTTTTCATTATGGCGATATGACCTTTTTAAATCGCTTAATTCTCTCTGGCTTTGCGCAAGCTGTTTATTTAAATCTTGTATCTGCGCGATTAAGTCCATATTGTGCTTATCTAAGGTGGCTAGGTTTTGGGCAAATTCATCCATTTTATTTTTGGCTATTTTTAAACCCTCTTCGCGTCTGCGCGAGGAACGAATACTATTTTCTAGCTCCTGTATTTGCAATCGTTTGTCTGTGACACAAAACGACATTTCGTCAATTATGCATATTAAAAGGGGCCAGGATTTTAGTATTAGTTCGTCTCGCTTTTTGGGAGCTTCGCATTGATTAATCATTAATAATTCCTGGAAGAATTCATTCTCTTCATTCCACATATTATTATTAACGGTAATATTTTTAGCCCTAGTTTCAAGCATATCCATAAAATCATTTAATTCACCCGCAATATTAAACTTCCCTTTAAGGTAACTTAAGATATCTTTCTTAAGGACCTGACCTTTAGTAATAGGTATGGTTATGGGACCAATTTCATTGCTATGTGTAGAATTAAATGAGTCACTTCTGGCTACAGACATTATTGTATTGGTTTAGTATTTATTTAACTAAAATGCTAATACAATTTTTGCCAATAAAAAGAGAGAAAAATTTTATATTTCAAAAAAAATATTATTAATTTTGAAATATGAAAAATTAATATTCCGAAATATGAAAAATTAATATTTTTTGATTAACTTTGAAAATATGAAAAATTAATATTTTTGATTAATTTTGAAATATGAAAAATTAATATTTTTATTAATTTTTCAAAATTAATCTTTAATAATATTTCAAGATATTAATGTCAATCTCGAAATATGAAAATTAATATTTCAACTCTTCAAAAAAAAAAATTATATCTTCAAAATATTAATATCGAAATATGAATTTTTTTTATTTTTTTTCTCTTTTATAATAATTTCTATTTACTTACAAATATATTATATCAATTATGATGGATATTATTAAATCTCATGCAATGCCTCCAATTATTATGTCAGTATATTTATGAAAATCTTAGTAGTGCTATCCAAATAATATATATAAGTTTATGGCAGGGTTATAAACACAATACAAAGAAGTAGAAACCCTTATCAACCATGCACCTACTAGACCATACAATTAATATAAATATCTGAATTCTTTTATTTAGTTAATATCCATAAACATATTGAAGTATATTTGCAATAAAAGGAAATGAAACAAAATGTATATGCGTTAAAACCAACTCTTAAGATATGCTATCCTTCTTACAAAACCCAGAAAAATATACCTTCACAATTCAGCCTTTTATTTATTTAACACAATGGGACTAAAAACCTTTAACATCCAAGCAATACAATTCTAAACAGTGTTTATAAAACAATAGGATAATATATATTCTGCTATTTAATTGCAATTTATCCTAATACAAAATTAACTGACAATATCAGAACTTGTATAGATGAGTTACTTAGCCAATCAGACGCAGATTTAAACAATATATGTATATAGGCTGTGAAATGCTAACTTGAGAAAAACACACTGCTTCTTTAAATCTATTAAATACAAATTAACTATGCATATAACTTATCTTACAAAACCTTGAATACGTTACCAAAGTAAAAAGCAGTCGATATCCGATGTTCCTTGGTAGGAATTATTTTACCTCAGATCACCAATAAGTGTATATCGCAATCAATGAGAAGGGTAGATTCGCTTTGCTCAAGTAAAGTGGTATCTCACACCAGCGGGAACCAGTTACAAGTTTTAGCTTCAGCAGAAAATCTGTCCCTTTCTCTCCATTGCATTCACTTTTTATTTGGTTTTCCCATCACTGGTAAATTGTGGGTGGCCCTGCGGGAGCTGACCTTCCCATTGGTTATCTGGGAAGTCTAAATCGGATTGGCCCTTGGAAATTTCATTTTTAACAGCCAGAGAGAACCTTCTGGCTGTAGTTCTCGCAACATAACACCAGGTGGCAGCACAAACAGCCACAGCAACATTTGAAACAACTTAAGTCAGTATTTCTATGAAATGGTTATTAATTTTATCATAATTTACTGCGACAACTATTCATAATATTTGTTTTGGATAAGTTATATCTTAATGAATTTTCTGATCATTTTGATATGAAACATCACATATCTAACATTATATTAAAATAACTTATATTTCATAGTTATATCACATCAAATATATATCTCATAGTCATATCACATCAAAGTAACTTCCATATTTTCATCTCACTATATTTTAAAAGATGTATGTGAAACTTTATAAACATTTATTTGTATGTTTATATGATATGACTTAATTCATTTCATGCGGCATTCCGTCTCTTTCTAAGATTGATGCTCATGACCAATGGTTGTCTGCAATAAAAATAGAAATAATTATTAGAGATGATCCAATCATTAGTATGTGTATGGTCCATAAGTATTTATTTATATTCTTAAAAACACAGAGGCTAAGTAAGATCTTTTGTGTTTTCAAAACATATATATATATATATATATATATATATGCACTTCAAATAAGGGATTACCAAAATGGTCATTCAATCTATACTAATTCTGAATTTATTTCCTATATAAATATCCCCTGCAGCAATCATCCACCTAATACAATGTGCTTAATTTTAATATATATATATATCATGAATCATTCCAAACATACATGGAAAACTGGTATTGTTCCCCTTGCAAAATGCATCCAACTCTATCTGTGTCACCTTCCCCCTATCTGTGTATTTGCAACACACAAAACTTAGGTGACAAATTCCAGAGGGGTCCTTGAACACATTCTTTTCTCTCACCAAATGTTTTGGGAGTTATAAAACTCTGCATATGTAGTCAAATGAGTAGGAAAAAAAAAAAATGTTTGTGTGTTTTACACCATAGGAGGTGGTACTTCAAAAGCTATGCTGATTTTCAATCCTGATAAACGTGTATTCATCCAGCTAACCCATCTGGTAAGGGGGTTGGGACCCCCTGTGGTGTTAAACAAACTCATGTTCAATTAATCCTGAGGTCTCATCTAACATATACAGTGTATAAAATATACATATATATGTATACATATGTAATATTCATCATAATATTCATATACTCTGACATTGCTATCACAGTTCTTTTGGCTCCAGTCCTGTTGGAATTTGGAGAAGCAAGCAGCCGCTTCTCCATCCATCAGTCCGACATTTTGGGGACTTTGTTCTGATCTCTACCCTTTATGTTTCCGTGTTTTGCCGTTTGATATTTGCAATACCGGTGACTTTTTTTACATTTATTTTTATACATATTTTTTTATACATATATTTTTGTATGTTTTGAATATTTTGATCACAGTGATTTACATATATATTTATTTGAAAACACAGTATAATCATAGTATTATCACAGATTTTTGGCACTAGGAGACGCATTCAGTTTTTCTGTAAATCAATTTTGTGATAGTTTGCAAACTTTAAAATTGCAAAGCAGTTAGCAAAATTGAAAAGCATTTTTTAAGACTGAAATATGAAACTTTAAAGATATTAGTTTTCTCCAAAAATAATATGCAAATTTTTAGCAAAAGGAATATGTCACTCATTTTATTATTTTAATTTATTCTTACGTTATAGATTTGGACACATCTTTCAGCACATGAGCAATACAAAACACTGGTGTGTATATTCTACAAAACAGCTGATTTTACTGTTCTATTATAATGTAGCATTAAGGCATTTGCTTGGCAAGCGCTGCTATGTCCCAAACGTATCGTTAGGTAAAGACTCCAGCAAAAAAACACCCTAACAACTATAAGATTCCACAATAAAGTTTTGAGCTTATAAGTTTACCACAATGTTTTCCCTGGTGACAATTTACAGAGACGAAGTTAAGTTGGTGATGAGAGATGTTTGTGGCTGGAATCATTTAATCAACAAGCTGATAAAAGGCTGGTGCCATTCATTTAATTAATTATGGTTGAAGTCAGTGGCATTACACAGATCGCCTTTGCTTTAAACACTATAAAGTCCTATTTGTAAGCAATAGAGATAAAAATATCTTGCGCCTGAAAAATGGTGTAACAATGTTCTCATAATAATTCTCACATACATCCCTTAAAAAAATATTTGATACAGAGAAAGAAGGTTGTTGAAGACAGAAATGTTATCCTTATTGGAGTTTAAGCAAAAGCGTTATACAACTGCATCTGCAATATTTCTAACAACAGCATCTAATAGTAAAAAGTAGAGGGCTACTTTATGGCAGAAGCTAAAGCCTAGTTGGCTTTGTAGGAACATCTCGTGTGAGCTTCTTAAAGCATTTGGGGGCTACTTTTGGATATCCTCTATTTATTTACGTAGCATTGTTGGTGAGTGAATAACTTACCAACAGGGGAGTCAGTAATTAATGGCAGAGGGATGGCATTTAAGCCTGAAACTTTTCCAATTTATTGAAAAAACAGCAATGTCAAATTACTTGTCTGCCCCCACCTTCCAAAAATAAACTAACGCAGGAATCTACAGTATACTTCCCATGGACAATGCATATATTACCCTGATGTTCTATTTCAAACTAAGCATAATCCCTACCATGTTGTCAATAGGCAGAAGGTAACCATTTCTTTATAACACTAAACTTCAGCCGTTGTTGAAGGAACATAAAACACTAAATACATGCCAGATATACTGATGCATTGCCTGAGAATAATATTAGGATGTATTTTATTTTAAGTATTAGTTGGCCCACCAGTGTTAGCCATAACTGTGTCAAGAAGTGGCCTGCTGTGGACGGAGCCAGGGCTGTCACTATACACCCCGCAATATTCGTGTAGGTGTGTAATAGTTGCTCATTTGAATTAATATATATATATGAATTTGCCCTTTGTATCTCTATAATGCTGCAGTTCTAAAACTTACCTTATTACATGCCTGACATACACATTTGTGTGGGACCTGATTTTATTGTGTACAACTCTGGCAACAAATCTGCATTTGGAGCAATTATTTAAAAAACTCATAAAGACAGCAATACTATTTCATAGGACATTTGATTTTATTTATATTCGGCTAGATTACGAGTTTTGTGTTATGAGCGGCACGGTGCTAATTTGCAAGTTATTGTCACCGCTCACTTACCTACAGCGCTGGTATTACAGGTTTATAAAACCCGGTGTTAGTAGGCAAAAAGTGAGCGTAGAGAAAAATTGAGCTCCATACCGCACTCCAATACAAGCGCTGCGGTGAGCGGCAGTAAGCTGGTTTTACGTGCTCGTGCACGATTTCCCCATAGACATCAATGGGGAGGGCCGGCTGATAAAAAGTCTAACACCTGCAATAAAGCGTAAAGCTCCGTAACGCAGCCCTATTGATTCCTATGAGGAAACTAAATTTATGTTTACACCTAACACCCTAACATGAACCCCGAGTCTAAACACTCCTAATCTGCTGCCCGACATCGCCGACACCTACATTATACTTATTAACCCCTAATCTGCTGCCCCCAACATCGCCTCCACCTACCTACATTTTTTTTACAGGTAAAAGAGCTCATTTCTTTGGGGCAATGCCCCGCAAAAGACCCTTTTAAGGGCTATTGGTAGTTTAGATAAAGCAAGGGTTTTTTATTTTTTATTTTGGGGGGGGGTTATTTTGATAGGGCTATTAGATTAGGTGTAATTAGTTTAAATATCTGATCATTTATTTTTTTATTTTGTGTAATTGAGGTCATTGTATTTAATTAATGTAATTGATTTAATTGTAGTGTAAGGTTAGGTGTTAGTGTAAGACAAGTTAGGTTTTATTTTACAGGTAAATTTGTATTTATTTTAGCTAGGTAGTTAGTAAATAGTTAATACAAACTTGCCTGTAAAATAAAAATAAAACCTAAGCTAGCTACATTGTAACTATTGTAACAGGGGGAACACTGGGGATAATCAGGCCCCTTCTCTAGCCACACTAGAGACATACACAGACATACCTCCCATAATAGATACAATTGATTTTAAGGAAGCATGTGATTTCCAGCTTCTGCAAGATCTTTTCTTTGAGTCGGGTGACCATAATTCTTTTGCAAAAACTGAACATATTGGTTATAAACCACGTTCAGTTTTTTATCCTACCAAAGAAAGAGGTCCTTTCCTAGAGTCCTTCCACAAGTTGGTAGAGGATGATTTAATACTATTGTCAAGGTACCACAAGGCTGCCCCCCCAAATCTGAACCATCAACAGAAACAAGCATTGGATTCTCTTAAAGAGAAAGATGGAATAGTTATTAGACAAGCGGATAAGGGGGGCAGCATTGTGGTGCTTGACAGAGTGAAATATATACAGGAAGCGGAGCGCCAAATTCTAGATACAACGGTATACCAAACACTCTCTAGAGATCCTACTCCAACCTTTAAATTACAATTACTAGATCTTTTAGATGATGGTTTGCAGGAGGGCCTCATTGACCAGGACACCTACGAATATCTAAACGTTAAGACACCATCTATCCCTATTTTTCATCACCTCCCCAAGGTGCACAAAACCTTGGAGGAGGTGAGAGGGAGGCCTATTGTTTCAGGCATTGGGTCTTTATTCGAGAGGATTTCTTCCTGGGTTGAGTCCCTCCTGCAACCTCTGGTGATGCAGTTGCCCTCCTACCTGAGAGATACCACCCATCTGTTGAACAGTCTTGATCAAGTCAATTGGGACACAAACTGTTCATGGATTACGGTGGATGTGGTGGGCCTCTATTCGTGTATACCTCACGAATTTGGTCTAGAATCTATTAGGTTTTCACTAGACAGGTACAGTAATTATGATGAGAACTTGAAGGCTTACATACTGAGAGTACTTCAATTTCTCTTGAGCCATAATTATTTCAAATTCGAAGATCATTTCTTTCTCCAGAGGTGTGGGACCGCGATGGGTGCTAAATTTGCCCCAGCCTATGCAAACCTATTTATGGGCTGGTGGGAGAGGTCCCACGTCTTTGGAGAATTGAACACACAGAGAAGCAAGATTAAGTCTTACAAGCGGTATATAGACGACTTGCTTTTCGTGTGGACAGGGTCTAAGGAAGAAGCAGTGCAATTTCACGAGTATTTAAACACGAATACAGTGAACTTGCAATTTACATTTACTTGGGAGAAATTGTCGGTTCCTTATTTGGACGTTATTCTTACTGGTGATATCATCAACCAGAAGATAATAACAACCTTATATAGGAAGCCCATCACATCGAATACCATTTTGCACGCCAAATCTAGTCATCCGAGACATACTGGGTTTGGAGTGGCAAAAGGGCAAATGATTAGATTAAAGAGGAATTGCTCCCTTGACTCTGACTTCCAAAAAGAAGCTATTACCCTTAAGGCGCAACTGTTGGAAAGAGGCTATCACCCTAAAACTGTAAAGAGGGCATATGTAGAGGTTAATAGAATGGAGCGATCCAGCATGCTCCTAAAGAAGGGTATAAGTCAGAATGAGTCTTTTAATTTAAATAGACCCACTTTCACTACTACCTTCAGCCCACAATTCAGTGAAATTTGTGGTATTATAGAGAAACACTTTGCAGTGCTTACGGGTGATCAGAGTCTCAAGAACATTGTGGAGGAGGGCTGCAATTTTGTCCCTAAAAGAGGTCGAACCATTGGTAATATCTTAGCCCCCAGCGTGCTTAAGAAACCACAAACGAGTGGGAGTAGCTGGCTTTCAGTTAAAGGTCACTTTAAGTGCCATTTCACGGCCTGTATTGCTTGTAGCCACACAAATGTGACCAATCGTTTTCAGTCCAGGGTCACACAAAGGGTGTTTCTACTCTCTAATTGCACAAACTGTAGAACCACATATGTTATATATGTAGCAGAGTGCACTGAGTGTAACAAACAATATGTGGGGTGTACGACCCGTGAGGTGAGGTTCAGAATCAGAGAACACCTGAATAATATCGAAAAAGATATAGATGTCTCTGATCTGGTCCATCACTTCATAACAGTACATCATAAAGTGGTCAAAACTTTTAGATGGCAAGTTATTGAATTTATCAGAAATACTCTGCGAGGGGGAGATAGAACTGCTAAATTATTACATAGGGAGGCATTTTGGATTTTTATCCTGCGGACAAGACGTCCACAAGGATTTAATGCCACAGGGGATATAATCAATCATTGGCAGTTCTAAAGTACCATAGTATTCCTTTCCTTTTCTCCTTTTTCTTTTTCTTTTTCTTTTTTTCTTTCTTTTAATTTCTCTATTTCTAACCAAGTGCACTAAATAGTGCCATACTTGGTGGATAGGTTGTATAAAACATATGTTATTCAACCAATAGAGGCTGATTTGGTTAATAACATTCCATATAGCAAAGGTATTTATTTCATTAGGTCACTTTTTTATGGTTTATAGCCAGTTTAGTATACAAACATACAAGTACTTTAACATGTTAGCACTAGGGACCATAATACACACAAAGCAAGCAAGCCTATTATTAGCAGTTGAGAGTTAATTTATTCTAGGAGGTTACTAAGATATAATAAGGTTTTCCTTCCCTTTATGTGTAACGAAGTACTGTTAGCAGAGCTATACTAAGGAAAAGTAGGTTTAACACCCTGGATCCTAATTATTGGCATAGGTAGTTACTAATGTTACTTAACCTAATTAAACCTGTATTTAATTTATGAAGTGTACTTATTCTAGATTGAATTTTTTACCTTAGCTAGTGGTTCATTATGAACATTTAAACCCCCAGTATTATTAGAATAGTATCTTTCAGTCTGTATATATGTATATATTTTGTCATGTCCGAATAGCACACATTGTCCAGAAACAGCTGTTGATCCTTGATTACTAATTTCTTTTGTGACTATATAAGGGTTAACGCTGGATGTAGCTGCATGGTCTATGATTAAGGCATTTCTAGCCGAAACGCGTAAGACCGGCTACGGCTTGATCTGATGGCACTAGCTATTTTTATCTTTTTAATGTAGATATATTGTTTTTGTACCTGATGTCCAATAAAGGAGTTTATGCTTTCAAGATGGTTCGCTGGATTTCCATTATTTGATGCCATTAGTTATATTGTAGCTAGCTTAGGGTTTATTTTACAGGTAAGTATTTAGTTTTAAATAGTAATTATTTAGGTAATGATAGTAGGTTTTATTTAGATTTAAATTATATTTAAGTTAGGGGGTGTTAGGGTTAGACTTAGGTTTAGGAGTCAATAAATTTAGTATAGTGGCGGCAATGTTGGGGGCAGCAGATTAGGGGTTAATAAATGTAGGTAGGTGGCGGTGATGTTAGGGGCGGCAGATTAGGGGTTAATAATATTTAACTAGTGTTTGTGATGCGGTAGTGTGGCGGTTTAGGGGTTAATATGTTTATTATAGTGGTGGCAATGTCCAGAGCGGCAGATTAGGGGTTAATAATTTTATTTTAGTGTTTGCTATGCAGGAGGGCCTCAGTTTAGGGGTTAATATGTAGTTTATAGGTGTTAGTGTACTTTTTAGCACTTTAGTTATGAGTTTTATGCTACAGCTTTGTAGCGTAAAACTCATAACTACTGACTTTCACTTTATGGTATGGATCTTGGCGGTATAGGATGTACCGCTCACTTTTTGGCCTCCCTGGCAGATTCGTAATGCCGGCGCTATGGAAGTCCCATTAAAAAAGGACTTTTTGAAAGCTGCGGTAATTACGCTGCGTTACGGCCAAAAAAGTGTGCGGTACCCCTAAACCTGCAAGACTCGTAATACCAGCAGTAGTGAAAAAGAGCCTTAACGCTGCTTTTTCACTCATACTGCAAAACTCGTAATCTAGCCAATTGTTAGCTAAAAAAAGCATTATTAGCTGGGTATATTTTGGGGAAAAAAGACTTGGGTAAAGCTATTTTTATGCAAGTTAGACTGTCGGATAAAGCAA
Source organism: Bombina bombina (assembly GCF_027579735.1). Classification (NCBI taxonomy): domain Eukaryota; kingdom Metazoa; phylum Chordata; class Amphibia; order Anura; family Bombinatoridae; genus Bombina; species Bombina bombina. Next base: position 296,114,710 of record NC_069500.1, on the reverse strand, counting down.
AATTAATTTTATTTTGACTGAAATGGTCTAGATCAGTGTTTCCCAACTCCGGTCCTCAGGACCCTTAACAGGCCACATATGTATTATATCATAACTAGAGCACAGGTGAACTGATCAGCTGATGGGTATGGTGATTATTCCACCTGTGTTCTAGTTAAGATATAATGAACATGGAACTTCCGGTGGGCGGATCAACTGAGTGGTCGTAGTTCAGAGGAGCTCCGCATCAGTGCTCCAAAAAACAGCTTTTTTTCTGCTCAAGTTTGGTCCAAATCGAGACATCCTAGCAGGGGATACCTCCTTGCCAGACCTAGAGACGATTGGGAGTGAAAACAACAGCTCCTCCATTGGAAGACGAAAATGAAGCGCAAAAGGCACGGAGACGATAGACAGCAACTGTGTCATAACCAAAGTCGCAGACCAGGTCAGGGGAAACATCTGGAAGGGTGAGCTTTGGGAACAGACACACTACCCAATTTGCAGGTCATAGTCAACCAGCACCTCCTAACTCTATAATGCTACCAAGAAGGCTGCAACCTCGCTAAAAGCAGAAAAGGCCACACACACAGAGGCGTACAAAACCAGCACCTCCTAACTCTATAATGCTACCAAGAAGGCTGCAACCTCGCTAAAAGCAGAAAAGGCTCCACACACAATAAAATATTTAGGGGTCCTATTCCCTGGGCAGGCAGCACGACCACATCAAGAATGAACAGGCCCATAAGAGGCCGCAAACCAAAACTTTAGTGGATATACCATCAAATATCAAATGACTTGACTACCGAGAACCCAATCCTAACCTCCTGAATACAAGAGGAACAATTTAATATACATTGCGAAGGGATCATGATGGGCTAGAAGACACGGCTCCCTCTCCTCTCATGCACCCAGCACAAATCTAACACAGACTCAAGAACGGATGCCTCAAACATCCTCTGAAGCCCACATATCCAGAGAATAATAACCATCCTGTAAACTGCAGTTCTATAGGCCCCTTCATAAAAAATCAGGCAAAACTAGCAGACTCCAATATGATTGTGAATTGGCACAGTGCACATCTCCAGAGACACTAATCACAACTCTAGCCTCAAACCCGAAAAAAATCTAAAAATCCCACATTGATATACAACCCATCTCCCACTTCAAGGTAACCCTAACTTCCCAGCAGGCTTTACTACAAAGACATTGGGAGGAGAGGGGAATAGCTACATTGTGGCAGGTCCTATCCAGGGATGGGAAAACTATACAATCATTCCGTGAGCTCCAAATAAACTTCAACTTACCCAATTCCCAACAGTTTGCCTTTTTACAAATGCGCCATTATTTATTTATTTATTTATTTATAAAATATTTTACCAGGAAGGATACATTGAGATTTCTCTCATTTTCCAGTATGCCCTGGGATCACAAAACATTGCAATTGATACAATAGGGTACAATAAAATACAAAAACAATAATAATACACAATATATGCAAAAATTTAACATAGAACAGGTAGGAAATATATAATCAACCATGACAGGTGCATTCTGTTTTGAGATATGTAGAGAGGGATCTCTTAAAGGATATTAGGCTTGGGGAAGGTTTGAAAGTGTGCAGGAGGTCATTCCATAACTGTGGCGCTCTGTAGAAAAAGGAGGATCGAACTGCTTTCTTTTTGTATTGAGGCAAGCTAAATAATGTGCTGGTACTGGATCGGAGGTTATAGGAGGTGGGAATAGCTGGGGAGAGCATTCTGCTCAGGTAGGGTCGAAGCTTCCCAGAAAGGCTCTTAAACACAAGGTAGGAAAGATGGAGGGTGCGTCTAGATTCCAGCATCAGCCAGTTTAGTTCTTTTAGCATGTCACAATAGTGGGTCCTGTAGTTACATTGTAGCACAAAGTGGCAGAATGAGTTATACAATGTATTAAGTTTATTAAGGTGAGTTTGCAGTTCAGGTGCGTATACTACATCCCCATAATCCATGATAGACATCAGCATTTGCTGTACAATCTTTTCTTTTACTGTAGGGCTGAGGCAAGATTTGTTTCTGTACAGGGCACCTAGTTTTGGATAAAGTTTAGATGCAAGTTTTTCTATGTGGAGACCAAAAGATAGATTAGGGTCTAACAACATACCCAAGTATTTGAAAGAGTGTACTGTAGTCAGCGTGCAATTGTATTTTGTTTTGATGCGTAGATGGGAATTTTGTAATTTGTGTAATTTAGGTCTCGTTCCAAAGATCATTGTGACAGTTTTGTCAGTGTTTAGGAAGAGTTTGTTTTTTGAGATCCACTTTTCTACCTCTGTGAACTGGTCTTGGAGCACTGCTTCAAGCTGCTGCAGATCGGAATTGTTTGCATAGATTACTGTGTCATCTGCATACATATGTACAGTTGAGGATTTGCAGACATTAGGCATATCATTTATAAATAATGTGAATAGTAGGGGGCCGAGAATGGAACCTTGGGGAACACCACACGTGACTGAGAGAGGGAGGGAGTCACTGTTAGAAATGGAGACATATTGTGATCGATCCGATACATATGATCGAAACCAGGTTAACGGACGATCAGCAATACCAGAGTTTTTTAGTTTGAGCAGTAGTATGTCATGGTCTACTGTGTCAAAGGCCTTTGTAAAATCAAGAAAAATAGCTCCAGTTAGTTCTCCTTGTTCCATGGCAGTTTGGATGTCACAGCAAAGGAGGGCAGTTGTAGTGGAGAGATTCAGGGAAAACCTGATTGATCAGGGCTCAGATAGTTAGAAAGTTGGTAATACTCACATAATTGCGTATGGACGCATTTTTCTAAAATTTTTGACAATACTGGGAGCAATGATATAGGGCGATAGTTAGAAATCAAGGTTAACTCCCCACTTTTATGAATAGGCACTACTCTTGCAGTTTTTCAGAGTTTGGGTATGTATCCAGACATCAAGGATTCATTAATTAGGGTTGTGACAGGTTTAGCAATTGCTGGCGCACTGAGCTTCAACAGCATTGCTGGGATTTGATCAGGTCCAGATTGGTTTTTCATTTTTAGATTATTAAGGTGTTTCTTAATGACATTGATGGGTACAGGTCTAAAATTGAACTTTTCTATATTGGGTCTTTGCTGTTTTAGTGGGGCCTGACCCACATTTCTAGTTTCAAGGAGAGTTGCAGAGTTTGGTTATCCAAGGGTTGGGAGGGAATTGGTGGATTTTGTGAGTTATTTATGAGTTTCCAAAACTTTCTAGGGTTAGATATGTTATTGTTTAGATTTTCACAGAAATATTGGGCCTTGGCCAATTTTGTTTGTTTAGTGCATATATTTCACCATTGTCTATATACACAGTGATCGTTCATAGAGCCAGTATGCTTGAACTTTGACCACAATGAATCCCGAAACTGGTACATTTTTATGAGGTCAGCTGTGATCCAATTTAAGTGTGCTCCTTTTACTCTCACCTTACGCAGTGGGGCATGTAAATTCCAAACTTGTAGGAGTTCAGACTGAAAGAATTCAACTGCAGAGTCTAGATCTGGGATTAGGCTTAATCTGTGCCAGGGGAGGTTCTTGATGTCATTTAGAAATTCTTGAATATTAAATTTTTTGAAGGACCTGGTGATTTTAACCTTGGGAGAGGATTTAGTTGCCTTTATTTTGCGCACGCAGTACACTATGCAGTGGTCACTGAAATTGTTAGGGAGAACACCTGCCTCCTGGATTCAGTCGGGAGAAGTGGAGAGAATCCAGTAGAGCAGGGTGTGATTATGGCTTTTGATGTTTACGTGAGTTGGGGAGGAGATTAATTGCGTTAGCTGCAAAGATTTAAATAGTGTGCGACAACTGTTATTTTTTGGATTCAGCCAATCAATATTAAAATCTCCAAAAACCAAAATTTCACTTTTTGGGTTTTGAGCTATGGTTTCACTAAGGAGATGGGCTATGTCAGAAATGGAATGCACAGGGGAGCTAGGTGGACGGTAGATTCCTGCAACAATGATTGATTTACTGCACGGTATCTCAATTGTGCCAGAAAGGAAATCAAAGGTGGCAGGAGAGCTAGATTTTTGTAAGGGGGTGAACTTTGTGGAATTGTCAACATAAATTACAATGCCGCTTCCTCTCTTTGCTCTGTCATTTCTATGGCATGAATACCCATGTATTACAATGGCAGAGTCAGGTATTTTTGCAGTTTGCCACGATTCACAGATAACAATGATTTTTGGCTTGTATTGTAAACACCAAGCTTGCAGTGCATCGATTTTTGGTAGTAAGCTGCGGATATTACAGTGCACAAAGGAGAGGCCTTTTTTAGCTGGAAGGCTAGGAATGGAATTTGCTGGGGGACCAGGGTTAGACTCTACATCATTTGCAAGGTCAAGTAACATAAAGAATAGGAATTTGGACATAGTTTTTATTTGGCTATATAGTGAATGGGATACTTTATAATTTTGTGAGGTGGGAGTAGGGGGGCTATTTTTTATAACTCTCCACCAGCACTCGGCAGATAAGTTATGGCAACAGAGCCATGGTGGCCATGGTATATGAAATTTTTTTTCCAGTTTGAGGTGTGTGCTTATGGCGGTAATGATAGGAACAAAATTGGAGTGAGAAAAGGGTTGTCATGAATATCAGTATGGTCATATTTGGATTCATGTTAGTGCTATGAGGTGTGTAGATAAATATAAAACAAAAATAGTACAATAATATATATATATATATATATATATATATATCGATGTGGGATATATAGCTATTTGTAGGGAGGGTATGTATTATGTCTTAGATCTTCTAAAATACTCCATGCCAGCACCAGACAGTGACATATATAAATTAATAACCCTAGCGAAAGGAGGAATTACTTCCATCTCCTACACATACAACTTACTACAAGAGCCATATCATGACTCAATAACCTCATGTCTCATGAGAACCTGGAGTCCACTCCTTGATCAATACGTACCTGAAGCATACATCACACAGAGTTTTAAAAAGGTGAGGAAAGCCACTTTGTCTGCCGAACTCAGAGAATCCCACACAAAACTCCTACATAATGCTTATGTAACCCCTAAGCTATTTCGTAAGTGTAACCCTGATGCCTCTGGTGCGTGTCTGAGATGCTCAGATCCGAACCCAGATGTGATTCACATGATGGTACGATGACCGAGACTGGTCAAGTTCTGGGGCATGAAACAAGCATGGCTCCGCCAGCTTAGTGCTGACGCCATTGACCTAACGCCTGAAGTCATACTCTTCCTAAAAACTCAAAAGACTTCTAAAACTAACTCTGTACTCATACACAACACTATCTTACAGGCTAGGAAACTAATACTAACACACTGGTTGAAAGACACACCACCCCCTCCCAACTAAAAACATCCTTATGTAGCAAATGATGCGTAAACAGATAGATACCCAAGGAGACATTGCACAAAGAACTAAACTTTTCATCACAAAATGGGAACCTTTTATACTCCACCTCCCAGCAAACATACAGACACAAATCATTTACCCACTTAGGAACTCTGAATACATACTAGAGGCACAATTGAGGGGAGAATGGCAGCTTGAATTCAGACTCCAAGAGGAGGGTACTTAAAAACAAGGTTAACTCAGAACAAAGACAAGATCACGAGAGTGATGCCCCAGATTTTATGGCTCCTTGGTAGGGAGGTTGATAGGTTAGAGATATGTTAATAATAGGAGAGGATAGGTTAGGAATATTTATCAATTCTTAGCTGATGAAAGCGGTAGATTAACGGGCAAGGAAAAGGGCTAATGAAGGAGACAGATTGCTCTACTCGAGAGCCACTGCATCAGATCCCGAGTAATAAGCGAAATAAAATGTTGGACTTGCTGTAAGACAATGGACAGACTTAAATCTCAACAAGATATTGTCATGTGAAAACCTAAACATTGTCAAGACATAACAATAAGACCTCAATTTGCAATAACTCTAGAAGACCTAGAGACAAAGAAAGGCAACATTTCATAATCTGTAGAGAAAGACCTAGTCCCTAATAACAAGAACTGTCAAGGACAAACAAAAGGTAACACCGCAACCAGCTATACAGCCCAGATATGATTTAGTTGTTAGGAATCTAGGAATTAATTAGCAATTGGGAGTGAGCGAGAGTAGTGTAAAATAGGAAAAGGTAAGAGTAAAACATGAAAACTACCAATATTGGCTTTATAATTGGTTCACTGCAAGTCAATGTATGTTTCACTTAATTTTATTGTTTTCTTTTTTTTTAGAATGTTTGTAACAATTCAGATTCTGAGAACATATGCATGCCCTGTGTGCCACAAACTGACATATATAAACTTGTATATATACAGTACTAATAATACAGTATTGGAATCAATAAAGTTTTTTTAAAAAAAAAGATATAATGAATATGTGGCCCGTGTAGGGTTCTGAGAACTGGGTTTGGGAAACACTGGTCTAAATAGTACTAATTATGATACGCCTAACATGACAATTTAAGCCAAGATCAGCCATGATACTTGTGTGATGTCCTAAGTTCTAATTCTGATAAGATCCTTACGAAGAGATTTGTGACCTCATCCTTAAAATATAGACAGCTGTCGTATTGTAGCCTATTCTGAACACACTTAGATCATACATTTCTTACTATAGAAAGAAGACTTACTTATTTTCATACAGTCAAAAGCTGTAACATACTGCAATTAATATGGGAAAAAACTGCTTAAAATAACTAGATATAAATTGATTTCACAACATTACTGAGCTTCTAATATTATCATCCATTATTGCATATGATTTAGCTAAGAATACTGTGCTTTATACTTTACAAGTAAATAACAATTATAGTATTACTGTTGATAATAATAATAATAATAATCAAGAGCTTAAAAATATAGATTTAGAAAAGTTATTTATACAGATGGGTCATTGGGAATTGCATTTGATAGATGTGCAGTTATACACCAAAACATTTACATAAACCACTATAATGCACTGACAGTAAAAATAATTCTAAAAACAGATTTGTTATTTACACACATTTTTAATTTGCAAATTTTTTAATCGAGGAAAGCTGCAAAAATAAATACATAAAATATAAATGTGTATTTACTTGCTTAGTTTGTAAATGTATTTGTTTATTGCACAGGAACACAGATGCTTAAGGCAATTCTTCAAGACCTGTTTTGTATTAAGTGCTGTGCCTAAAGAATTAGTAGTGTATTTTGACACTGCAATTTCACACTTGCATATGCATGGGGATTAAAGGTCTCATGCTGGTATGTGAGACATGGTTTGTAAAGGAATGCTGGTCAGCTGTATGTGATTAAATGCTGGTAAATCCAACTCAGCCATAAACTGCAGATGACTGGAATATGCCTCAAAAGAACAAACTTCTAAAGCAGATTTGTCACCTTTCACAAACCAAAAACAGCAGTATCCACTTGCCACTTGCACTAATTGAACGAGAACTGTATGCAGTATATTTAGTTTTTTATACTGCCCTAGGCACTGAGAAATCGAATGACCCCAAACCACCTCGGCCCCCAAAAACAGATTTTGTACCTTATATGTGTTTCACTACTAGAGGTGTCGCCCCCACTAGGTAACCAGTAATCAACGATTTGTAGTAAAAATGAATTTAAAAAAAATAGAGAAAATAGGAGTGGGAAGGAATCACATAAAGGGCAATTATTTTTTCTAAATGTTACATAAAATTATACCTGTTCATTAATGTTTTCCAGTTCCCATTCCCACTTTAATATTAGCTTTACTTCATAAATTGTGGATGTGTCTTTGTTGTCCTTATTAAAGAAAAATTGACTAGAAACTTATTAAAGTATTATTCAATTTAGTTTCAAGTTGCAAAAGTCTATGCAAAATCAGGGTTTCCTGACTAGATTTGTAAATATACTTCAAGTAAACAATTTTACTCACTTTTATTTCTGGTGGAGGACTTTTCTCTCTTTTTATTAATCCACCTTAAAGGATTACTTTCTGTTATAATTTTTAAGCTAAACAACTAACATATTAAAGTTAATAAACATTAATTAAAACCTACTGACCTATATTTTCTCCAAAACGAAGTTTCATAACGTTCTAAAAGTTATATCTTTTATTCGCCGATGATGTCACGTTATCCTGCCCACTATTTTCAGCACTGCATGTTCAAAATACTTAAACCAATAACTTTGTGTTTAAAGCGCCATTTTGAAACCTAGGTATTGTAAACGGATTGGTACAGAGCAAAGGATACCCACGGAGTGGGTTTGGAAAACAATTAAATTTGCAGACAAGATTTCTGATATACGGTAGAGATATGTTAATGAAATGCTATTGATAAAAAGCGTATTTGGGGTAGTTAGTTAGTAACAGGCATAGAAAATATTTACTTACAGTGGCCCTTTAATATTTTTTTAAATAATTAGGTACCTCTACCATTTTCTGTTCACAACAAGTCAGTCTGAGCTTTAAGAACAAAGAAGCCTTTCTATAATGTTGCCTTATGGTCAGGGATGTATTTAAATTTACTGCTGGCAATTAAAAATCTGCTGCCCACCCAAACTCCCTAAATCCACCAACTTTAGCTTATATTGCCTTATACATGTTTTTCACAAATGTATCAAGAAATCAATTATTCACTGCCTGACACAGAAAAGCAACACAAAGTGATTATCCCAAGTCACCTTTAGACCAGGAGTATAAACCATTGCCATCTCCTTGGAGAGCATGGCAGTTGCATCATGAAACTATGCTGTTCCTCAAAGTTTGCTTCTCCCTTAAAATCCTGCTGCCATAGGCACATGCCTAGTTGGCATAGGCCAAAATAAACCCCTGCTTATGATATTCACTCCCCTGTTGAATACTACATGAAAACAAGAGGCAGCAAGTTGGATCTTCAGTATTAAAGGCTAGATTACAAGTGAGGAGCAAATGGTTTTGCGCAAGCTAAATCGTTTTTTCACAAGCATTTTTAATTGTGCTGATATTACAAGTTGAGTGAAATCTACGCTTCAATTTTTACCGTGATCTCAGAGCTGTGGTTAATTGTTTTTCGAAACTAAAAACTTGCACAAAACACATCGAAAATACATTACAAAGTACAGTTACACTCATTATAACACTGTTTAATAAATAATATTATTAAAAAAAAAATTGCACAAAAAGTTATAAGGGCTCAAAGATATGAGATCTCAGATGTTAGAAAAAAGCTGCAAAAGTACTTTAACATAGAGATACATGCAGATACATTGCTAAAGATATATTTGTATGTATGTATATATGTCTATATATGTATACATATGTATTAATGCATTTATATGTGTATATATGTATTTACAGATAAATCTACACAAATAAACACATAAATATATTTGTACACACACACATATATATATATATATATATATATATATATATATATATATATATATGTGTATTATAGCCCTTTACCACTAAGTAGATTAAGTAGATGAAAAAATTATAAAACATATACATATATGCAATTTTCATATTTAATAAAGATTTTAACTGTTTTTACTGTAAATATTTTACATTTGCTAATGCGAATATGCTATGTTGTTTGCATGATGGGAATGCGAAAATGTGATTGTGTTTGCACCATACGGGTGTTCTATTGGGTAATACATGCATGCGCACGTGATCATTTAAGTTAGGATTTTTGCACTATTTGTGTTACCGCTTGCGCAAAATAATTTTTATTTAAACTTGTATTACGAATGCAATCCGACTAGCGCTAAAAGCTTAACTCTAACGCAGCTTTCTCTTGTTAAGTGTATCCAGTCCACGGATCATCCATTACTTATGGGATATATTCTCCTTCCCAACAGGAAGCTGCAAGAGTCCACCCACAGCAAAGCTGCTATATAGCTCCTCCCCTAACTGCCATTACCAGTCATTCTCTTGCAAGTCTCAACATAGATAGGAGGTCGTGAGAGTCTGTGGTTTTTTATACTTAGTTTATTTCTTCAATCAAAAGTTTGTTATTTTTAAATGGCACCGGAGTGTGCTGTTTATCTCAGGCAGTATTTGGAAGAAGAATCTGCCTGCGTTTTTTCTATGATCTTAGCAGACGTAACTAAGATCCAGTTGCTGTTCTCACACATTCTGAGGAGTAAGGTACGTCAGAGGGGGAATGGCGTGCAGGTTTTCCTGCAAATAAGGTATGTGCAGTAAAATATTTTTCTAAGGAATGGAATTGACTAAGAAAATACTGCTGATACCGAAGTAATGTAAGTACAGCCTTTAAATGCAGTGAAAGCGACTGGTACCAGGCTGATTGATAGAGATATATGCTAAGGTATGTGCAGTAATATATTTTTCTAAGGAATGGAATTGACTAAGAAAATACTGCTGATACCGAAGTAATGTAAGTAAAGCCTTAAATGCAGTGATAGCGACTGGATCAGGCTTATTAATAGACATACATACTCTTATAAGAATGTGTTTTAAAACGTTTGCTGGCATGTTTAATCGTTTTTTAACATATGTTTGGTGATAAAACTTATTGGGGCCTAATTTTTCCACATGGCTGGCTTAAATTTTGCATAGAAACAGTTATAGGGAAGGTAATCCACAGCTCAGCTGTGGCAGTTTTGTTGTGTCTGTTTAAAAAAATGTCGTTTTTTTTTTTTTTTTAATCTGTTTTTTGCATTAAGGGGTTAATCATCCATTTGCAAGTGGGTGCAATGCTCTGTTAACTTATTACATGTACTGTAAAAATTTCGTTTGATTTACTGCCTTTTTTCACTGTTTTTCAAATTTTGACAAAATTTGTTTCTCTTAAAGGCACAGTAACGTTTGTTATATTTGCTTGTTAACTTGATTTAAAGTGTTTTCCAAGCTTACTAGTCTCTTTATTAGTTCTAACATGTCTAACATAGAGGAGGCTCTGTGTTTATTATGTTTAAAGCCATGGTGGAACCCCATTTTAGAATGTGTACCAGATGTACTGATTTCATGTTAAACAATAAAGATCATTTTTTGTATTTAAAAACATTATCACCAGAGGATTCTGTCGAGGGGGAAGTTATGCCGACTAACTCTCCCCACGTGTCAGACCCTTTGACTCCCGCTTTAGGGACTCACGCTCAAATGGCGCCAAGTACATCAAGGGCACCCATAGCGTTTATTTTACCAGAGGATTCTGTCGAGGGGGAAGTTATGCCGACTAACTCTCCCCACGTGTCAGACCCTTCGACTCCCGCTCCAGGGACTCACGCTCAAATGGCGCCAAGTATATCAATGGCGCCCATAGCGTTTATTTTACAAGACATGGCAAAGGTTGTGTATAATACACTGGCAGCAGTATTAGTCAGACTACCTGAAATTAAAGGAAAGCAAAACAGCTCTGGGGGTAGATACAGAGCATACAGACGCTTTAAGAACCATGTCTGATACTACCTCACAATATGCTTAGTCTGTGGGTGATATTTGTGACTCAGGGAAGATGATTTAACCTGATTCTGATATTTCTACATTTAAAATTTATGCTTGAGAACCTCCACTTGTTGCTCAGGGAGGCTTTAGCTGCTCTGAATGAATGTGTACAATCGCAGTGCCAGAGAAATTGTGTAGACTGGATAAATAATATGCAGTGCCGGTGTGTACTTATGTTTTTCCAATACCTAAAGAGGTTTACTAAAATTTTTCATAAGGAATGGGATAGACCAGGTGTGCCGTTCTCTTCCCCTCCTATTTTTTAGAAGAATGTTTTCTAATAGTTGCCACCACACGGGACTTATGGCAGACAGTTCCTAAGGTGGAGAGAAGAGTTTCTACTCTAGCTAAGCGTACCACTACCTCTGGCGAGGACTGTTGTGCTTTTTTAGATCCAATGGATAAAAAATGTTTATTCAACAAGGTTTTATCCTGCAGCCCCTTGCACGCATTGCTCCTGTCACTGCTGCTGCGGCGTTCTGGTTTGAGTCTCTTGATGAGGCTTTACAGGCTCCATTGGATGAATATATTTGACAAGCTTAGAGCACTTAAGCTAGCCAATTCCTTTGTTTTCTGATGCCTTTGTTCCTTTGACTAGACTAACGGCTAAGAATTCTGTTTTTTACTATACTGGCGCGCAGAGCGCTATGGCTTATATCATGGTCAGCTGTCGTGACTTTAATAAATAAGCTACTTAACTTCCCTTCAAGGGGCAGACCCTATTCAGGCCTAGTTTGAAGGAGATTATTACTTATATCACTGGAGGAAAAGATCATGCCCTTCCTCAGGACAGGTCCAAATCAAGGGACAAAAAAGGCCTAATTTTCGTGCCTTTCGAAAATTCAAGGCAGGTGTGGCATCAACTTCCTCTAAGGCAAAATAAGAGGGAACTTTTGCTCAGTCCAAGGCGGTCTGGAGACAACCGGACCTGGAACAAAGATAAGCAGGTCAAGGAGCCTGCTGCTGCCTCTAAAACAGCATGAGGAACGGACCCCTATCTGGTAACGGATCCTATAGGGGGCAGACTTCATTCTTCGCCCAGGCGTGGGCAAGAGATGCCCAGGATCCCTGGGCATTGGAAATTATACCCCAGAGATATCTTCTGGATTTCAAAGCTTTCCCCCCCAAAAAAGGGGAGTTTTTGCCTTTCACATTTATCTGCAAACCAGATAAAGAAAGAGACATTCTTGCATTGTGTACGTGACCCATTCAGTTCCAATAGAGGAACAGGGACACAGTTTTCCTCAAATCGGTTTGTGGTTCCCAAGGAAAGGAAACCTTCAGACCTATTTTGGATCTAAAAGATCTTAAACAAATTCTTTAGAATTCTATCATTTAAGATGGAAACTATTCGTACCATCTTAACTATGATCCAGGAGAGTCAATAGAGGACTACAATGGATTTGAAGGATGCTTATCCTCACATTACGATGCATAAAGATCACCATCGGTTTTTCAGGTTTGCCTTTCTAGACAGGCATTACCAGTTTGTAGCTCTTTCCTTTGGGTTAACTACAGCCCCTAGAATCTTTATGGAGGTTCTGGGGTCACTTTGGCGGTCCTTAGGCCGCGGGGCATAGAAGTGGCCCCTTATTTAGACGACATCCTGATACAGGCGTCAAACATCCAAGTTGCCAAGTCTCATACGGACGTAGTACTGGCATTTCTGAGATCGCATGGGTGGAAAGTGAACAAGGAAAGAGTTCTCTATCCCCAATATCAAGGGTTTCCCTCCTAGGGATTCTGATAGATTTTGTAGAAATTAAAATTTACCTGACGGAGTCCAGGTTGTCAAAGTTTCTAAATTTCTGCCGTGTTCTTCATTCCATCCGCGCCCTTTGGTGGCTCAGTACATGAATGTAATTGGCTTAATGGTAGCGGCAAGGGACATAGTACCGTTTGCACGCCTACATTTCAGACCACTGCAACTATGCATGCTCAGCCAGAGGAACGGGGATTACACAGATTTGTTCTCCTGTTAAATCCGGACCAAGAAACCAGAGATTCTCTTCTCTGGTGACTATCTCGGGTCCATCTGTCCAAGGGTATGACCTTCCGCAGGTCAGATGGGACAATTGTTACAACAGATGCCAGCCTTTTAGGTTGGGATACAGTCTGGAACTCCCTGAAGGCTCAGGGATAGTGGACTCAGGAGGAGAACCTCCTTCTAATGAATATTCTGGAACTGGGAGCGATATTCCATGCTTTTCAGACTTGGCCTCAGTTAGCAACTCTGAGGTACATCATATTTCAGTCGGACAATATCACGACTGTGGCTTACATCAACCATCAAGGGGGAACAGAAGTTCCCTAGCAATGTTAGAAGTCTTAAAATAATTCACTGGACAGAGACTCACTCTTGTCTAAAAGCTATCCCTATCCCAGGTGTTGAGAACTGGGAGGCAGATTTTCTAAGTCATCAGACTTTTCATCCGGGGGAGTGGGAATTCCCTCCGGAGGGGTTTGCACAAGATCAAGCAGGAGAGTGCTTTGGTGCTTTTGACAGCGCCTGCGTGGCCACGCAGGACCTGGTATGCAGATCTGGTGGACATGTCATCCTTTCCACCACGGTCTCTGCTTCTGAGACAGGACCCTCTACCTCAGGGTCTTTTCAACCATCTAAATATAACTAATCTGAGATGGACTTCCTGGAGACAGAACGTTGATGTTATCAAAGCATGGCTTCTCCGAGTCAGTAATTGATACCTTAATACAGGCATAAAAGCCTGTCTCTAGGAAAATTTAACATAAGATATGGTGTAAATATCTTATTGTTATGAATCCAAGGGTTACTCATGGAGTAAAGTCTGGATTCCCAGGATATTATCTTTTCTCCAAGATGATTTTGAGAAAAGGGTTGTCAGCTAGTTCTTTAAAAGGACAGATTTCTACTCTGTCTATTCTTTTGCACAAGCGTCTGGCAGGTATTCTAGACGTTCAGGCATTTGGTCAGGCTTTGGTTAGAACCAAGCCTGTGGTTAAAAATGTTGCTCCGCCATGGAGCTTAAAGCTGGTTCTTAAGGTTCTTCAAGGAGTTCCATTTGAACCTTTTCATTCCATAGATATCAAACTTCTATCTTGGAAAGTTCCTTTTTGGTAGCTATTTCCTCGGCTCATAGAGTCTCCGAGTTATCTGCGTTGCAATGTGATTCTCCTTATCTGGTTCTCCGTACGGATAAGGTAGTCCTGTGTACCAACCTGGGTTTTTACCTAAGGTGGTATCTAACAAGAATATCACTCAAGAGATTGTTGTTCCATTCTTGTATCCTAATCCTTCTTCAAAGAAGGAACGTCTATTACACAATTTGGACGTGGTTCGTGTTTTAAAGTTTTACTTACAAGCTACTACAGATTTTCATCAAACATTCACCTTGTTTGTTGTCTATTCTGGACAGAGGAGAGGTCAAAGGACTTCAGCAACCTCTCTGTCTTTTTGGTTAAAAAGCATAATTCATTTAGCTTATGAGACTGCTGGACAGCAGCCTCCTGAAGGGATTACAGCTCATTCTACTAGAGCTGTGGTTTTCACTTAGGCCTTTTTTAAATGTGGCTTCTGTTGAACAGATTACAAGACGGAGTCTTGGTCTGCGTTTCATACTTTTT
Organism: Bombina bombina; assembly: GCF_027579735.1. Lineage (NCBI taxonomy): Eukaryota > Metazoa > Chordata > Amphibia > Anura > Bombinatoridae > Bombina > Bombina bombina. Next base: position 296,099,691 of record NC_069500.1, on the reverse strand, counting down.
CAAATTTAACAAATTTGATACCTTGCTTCTTCGAAGGCTATTTTTGGGAGAAAGGGTTTTTTACAGGCAGTGGTAACTTCCGTTTAAGTACCTGCCTTGTCCCTCCCATCATCCGTGTACTTTAGCTTTGGTATTGGTATCCCATAAGTAATGGATGATCCGTGGACTGGATACACTTAACAAGAGAAAACATAATTTATGCTTACCTGATAAATTTGTTTCTCTTGTAGTGTATCCAGTCCACGGCCCGCCCTGTCACTTTAAGGCAGGTAATTTTTCCATTAAACTACAGTCACCACTGCACCCTATGGTTTTCCTTTCTCTGCATGTTTTCAGTCGAATGACTGGTAATGGCAGTTAGGGGAGGAGCTATATAGCAGCTTTGCTGTGGGTGGACTCTTGCAGCTTCCTGTTGGGAAGGAGAATATATCCCATAAGTAATGGATGATCCGTGGACTGGATACACTACAAGAGAAACAAATTTATCAGGTAAGCATAAATTATGTTTTTGCGATCGCGAAAAAAACAATACCACGCCACTTCTAGCCTTAAATGTTTTGTTTCATTTTGGTGCTCAATTTTAAATATTTACATTTATATATTTGAAATGCAATAAATAATATTCATTACAGGCAAGTAGGCAGTGTACTGGGTGAATAAGGTTGTCATAGAATGCACCACCCTGATACTAACTGCAGGAACACAACACTGGTAGTTTGTCAGAAGGTAAAACAGCAGATATACACATTGTATATGGTGTCACCTAGTGGCTATTAAATGTAAAACAGCAGATATACACATTGTATATGGTGTCACCTAGTGGCTATTAAATGTAAAACAGCAGATATACACATTGTATATGGTGTCACCTAGTGGCTATTAAATGTAAAACAGCAGATATACACATTGTATATGGTGTCACCTAGTGGCTATTAAATGTAAAACAGCAGATATACACATTGTATATGGTGTCAACTAGTGGATATTAAATGTAAAACAGCAGATATACACATTGTATATGGTGTCACCTAGTGGCTATTAAATGTAAAACAGCAGATATACACATTGTATATGGTGTCCCCTGGTGGCTATTAAATGTAAAACAGCAGATATACACATTGTATATGGTGTCCCCTGGTGGCTATTAAATGTAAAACAGCAGATATACACATTGTATATGGTGTCACCTAGTGGCTATTAAATGTAAAACAGCAGATATACACATTGTATATGGTGTCACCTGGTGGCTATTAAATGTAAAACAGCAGATATACACATTGTATATGGTGTCCCCTGGTGGCTATTAAATGTAAAACAGCAGATATACACATTGTATATGGTGTCCCCTGGTGGCTATTAAATGTAAAACAGCAGATATACACATTGTATATGGTGTTCCCTGGTGGCTATTAAATGTAAAACAGCAGATATACACATTGTATATGGTGTCCCCTGGTGGCTATTAAATGTAAAACAGCAGATATACACATTGTATATGGTGTCCCCTGGTGGCTATTAAATGTAAAACAGCAGATATACACATTGTATATGGTGTCACCTAGTGGCTATTAAATGTAAAACAACAGATATACACATTGTATATGGTGTCACCTGGTGGCTATTAAATGTAAAACAGCAGATATACACATTGTATATGGTGTCCCCTGGTGGCTATTAAATGTAAAACAGCAGATATACACATTGTATATGGTGTTCCCTGGTGGCTATTAAATGTAAAACAGCAGATATACACATTGTATATGGTGTCCCCTGGTGGCTATTAAATGTAAAACAGCAGATATACACATTGTATATGGTGTCACCTGGTGGCTATTAAATGTAAAACAGCAGATATACACATTGTATATGGTGTCACCTAGTGGCTATTAAATGTAAAACAGCAGATATACACATTGTATATGGTGTCCCCTGGTGGCTATTAAATGTAAAACAGCAGATATACACATTGTATATGGTGTCCCCTGGTGGCTATTAAATGTAAAACAGCAGATATACACATTGTATATGGTGTCACCTAGTGGCTATTAAATGTAAAACAGCAGATATACACATTGTATATGGTGTCACCTGGTGGCTATTAAATGTAAAACAACATTAACACACAAATATAAAGAAATAAAAAGAATAAAGAAATATATAGATTCATATTATTGGTCATTGATATGACGCTAAGCAACAACTATTTCTGCTTTTTAATACCTCATCTGTACATTATTGTTTTAATATGAATTTTATTGTCATTCATTGTTTTTTGTTTTAAATGATCATATTCAATCATCGTATTATTTTTTTATTATATTGATTCATGTGTTTTATTTTGGGGGAGCTCTCCCTTTTCTGGTTTATTTGTTTTCCCTCTCATAAACTAAAATAGTAAATGTAATAAATAAATTAACTTCTTTAGTCTTCCTAAACTGTGTGTAAAATATGTGTGTTATTTTCAGTTGGGCATTTATAAGAGATACAGCTGGCTGACTACGCCAAGCTTCCACCAGATGATGCATATTTACAGAATCTGTAATTCATTAGTTTAATTACCTTTCAGGTATTACCAAAAGTTAAATGTCATGTGACTTAAGCCCCAATTCTAAAAAGATCTCTGAGCTGGTGAGATTTTATAAGAACGCTCGCCAGACCTTCAATTTTCCTGGTGGAATGATATAAAGCCAAATTTTACCCTGAAAACATGGTGTCTCGCTGAGGGGCACATACTGCATTTTCTTATGGGAAGGAAAAATGCAACTAAAGTGCACAATAAAATTTGAAATTTAAAAATATTATAAAACAAATAATTGAACCATTTACACCAAAATATGCAGGAAAAAATCGTATTGTTAAGGTGAATCAAACTTCTTAACAAAATTGTTCACCAAAAATCACATTTTAACAAAAACGTATTACACATGAATAAATCATATGGGACAATTAACACAAATTTTGACTTTCATGACTCAGATAGAGCATGCAATTTTAAGCAACTTTCTAATTTACTTCTATTATCATTTTTTTCTTCATTCTCTTTTTATTATTATCAGGTATTTGTAGAGCGCCAACAGATTCCGCAGCGCTGTAAACATAGTCGGTGTACAGGATAGCTTTTGTAGGGGTCATAGCATTCTCTTGCTATCTTTATTTGAAAAAGAAGGCATCAGAGCTATTTTTTGGTTCAGAATCTCCGGCAGCACTTGTTTATTTGTGGGTAAATATATCCACCAATCAACAAGAACAACCCAGGTTGTTCATTAAAAATGGTCCGGCATCTAAACTTACATTCTTGCTTTTAAAATAAAGATACCAAGAGAACAAAGAAAATGTGATACTAGGAGATAATTAGAAAGTTGCTTAAAATTGCATGTTCTATCTGAATCACAAAAGAAAAAAATGTTGGTTCAGTGTCTGTTTAACTATGCACATAACTTAAAGTGAAGGATAATTTTAACAAATTAGTGCCCGTTTTTTAATAACCCTTTTAAAAACAAGGGCACTTTAATTAATCAAAATTGACATTTCAAGCGTTTTCTTAAAAAACGTATCTTTTTATCCTGAAAGCTGCTCCATCGATTCCCCCGGCCATCGGATGCCTCTGCTTACGTCAGAAATGATGAATCCGGCTTTCATCAATCCGGCTTTCCCCCCAGGGGGATCATGGCCTGAGGGAATGCCGTGATTGGATAAAGCCAGATTCGTCAGTTTGGACCCGCGAAGAGGACTTGCGATGGGCGGAGGAAGCACTGCAGCGGTTCTCAGGATTAAAAAGTAAGTTTTTGAAGAAAACGCTTGAAATGTCAATTTTGATTAATTAAAGTGCCCTTGTTTTTAATAGGATTATTAAAAACCGGGCACTAATTCATCAAAATAGACCTTCACTTTAAGTACACTGGATGTGCATTTTGCAAACCCCCTCAATGAATTTGAATTCAAATCCCAGCATAATTCTATAAACATTTCTAAGTTCTCACTGTTTTTTCTCGCCAATTTTAACTGGTGAGTTTTCACCAAAATACTCAAAAGACAAATTATTCTGAAAGGAAACCCTATGCATACAAAAATTACAGCAAATTTAAGGTACAGTGCACTGAAAACAGCATAATTTGATTTGTATTATACGTAATTATCAAGTTTTAAAATACTCCGGTTTTTCACTTTGTACTTCGCCCTCCATTGCAAACTTTTACCTAGCAGAGAGCTCTAATTATTTGTATGGGAAACATCTCGCCACTCACTGGGACAGCTCCTTTTTTTATAGAATTCCATGAGGGCCTCAATGGTTGTCTTAAAGGGACAGTCTAGTCCAAAATAAACTTTCATCATTCAGAAAGAGAATGTAATTTTAAACAATTTTCCAATTTACTTTTATCTCCAATTTTGCTTTGTTCTCTTGGTATTCTTAGTTAAAAGCGAAATCTAGGAGGTTCATATGCTAATTTCTAAGCCCTTGAAGGCCGCCTCTTCTCTCAGGGCATTTTGACAGTTTTTCACCACTAGATGGTGTTAGTTCATGTTTGTCATCTAGATAACACTGTGCTCATGCACTTGGAGTTCCAGGGAGCCAGCTCTGATTGGCTAAAATGGATGTCTGTCAAAAGAACTGAAATAAGCGGGCAGTTTGCAGAGGCTTAGATACAAGGTACTCACAGGGGTAAAAAGTGTATTTATATAACTGTGTTGGTTATGCAAAACTAGGGAATAAGTAATAAAGGGATTATCTATCTTTTCAAGCAATAAAAATTCTGGTGTAGACTGTCCCTTTAAAGGGACAGTCAGCACTAGAATTTTTGTTGTTTAAAAACATAGATAATCCCTTTATTACCCATTCCCCATGTAAGCCTCTGCAAACTGCCCCCTTATTTCAGTTCTTTTGACAGACTTGCATTTTAGCCAATCAGTGCTGACTCCTAGGTAACTTCACGTGCGTGAGCTCAATGTTATCTATATGACACACATGAACTAATGCCCTCTAGTGGGGAAAAACTGTCAAAATGCTTTCACATAAGAGGCGGCCTTCAAGGTCTAAGAAATTAACATAGGAGCCTACCTAGGCTTAGCTTTCAACTAAGAATACCAAAAGAACAAAGCAAAATTGGTGATAAAAGTAAATTAAATTAAATAAAGTTGTTTAAAATGACATGCCCTATCTGAATCATGAAAGTTTATTTTGGACTTGACTGACCCTTTAATCAGATATTTTAAAGTATATTCAAATGTAACAAACAGCAGTCTGTTTTTTTGTTAAAGTCAATAACTATTTTTACTGTTTTGGCTCTACCAAAAAGATAATGTAACATTTAAAATAACCCTATCTGTATCCAATAATTTTTCTCTAATAAATATATATATATATATATATATATATATATATATATATATATATATATTGTATATAATTCAGAGTATAGCGCATTCTCACTTTTAAGTTCATCCGTCAGGGTGCCAAAAAGCTACAATATAAGCACAAAGATGAGGCACTCACTGGTCTTTTTCAATCAAAAATAAAATTTAATCCGTGTGACGTTTTGGTACACTAAAAAAAACAGGAAATTCCTGGTTCCTCCCTAATGAAATTTGCTCACCAGTCGTATACTGTTTTTAGAAAATATAATTTTCTAATATTCTTATAAAGAACGATAAGAAGATAACTACATGATAAATATATAATATTAAATACATTTATAATATAGTATTTTTTAAGAGAGATCTAATTCTTTGTACCAACAAAAAGCTAAGATAGAATTACAAGATCAGATGCCTTTTGTATATATATAAATAGCTCCATTTTATTTAGATGTGTGGTTTTTCTTAAAGGTACACTGAACCCAATTTTTTTTTGTGTGATTCAGATAGAGCATGCAATTTTAAGCAACTTTCTACTCCTATTATCAATTTGTCTTCATTCTCTTGCTATCTTTATTTGGAAAAGAAGGCATCAAAGCTTTTTTCTTAGTTCAGCACTCTGGACAGCAATTTTTTATTGGTGGATGAATTTATCCACCAATCAGCAAGAACAACCCAGTTCACCAAAAATGGGCCGGCATCTAAACTTAAATTCTTGCATTTCAAATAAAGATACCAAGAGAATAAAGAAAATTTGATAATAGGAGTAAATTAGAAAGTTGCCTAAAATGTCATGCTCTATCTGAATCACGAAAGAAAAGAATTGGTTCAGTGTCCCTTTAATAGAAAACAAGTTGTGCACTAACATATATTTTATAATGCCCTTTTCTTTCTTTACGATCTATAGCTACCTAACAGGTAATAGAAGTCGGTAAAAATGAAAATGCTTAATATTTCCCATGATCCATATTTTTCTTGCACTGTTGAAAGATAAGGCAAACAAAACACCACTGCAATTTGTCTCTGAGGGGAAAACTAAACTCCTTCCTGACTCCATAAACTGTAAGATGTACTTCCCCTGCAATGATGTTACTCACATTTCTTTTTCAGAGGAGCAGTAATAGGTTATTACAATAACTAATGATTAAAAGGACATGGAAAAGATGTTAAAACTTAATTCATTTTTATGGTACACAGTAAAACGGAAGGTAAGTTTTAAAAAGGCCAAATAGCTCATTAATCTTTTCAAGCATATAGTTGAATTCCCACTTGGAAAGTCTCTTTTAACGACCACTCAGCTACATTTCCAAATATTTTGTACTGACTCTGTTTTGCATAGTTATTCAGTGACTGCACTTTTTGCTTTTATCCATTGAGCATTTATAAAAGTGCCATACTGTCTTATTAAAGAGAGGCTAAACAGTCTGTTTCATTGTTGTATTAAAAAAGCGATAAGCAGCGCCTTATACTTAATAGAAATCATTGCAAGATGAATTACTCGTTTATTTATATGGATGTCACCTTTTATTTATTTTACATTTTTGCAGTGTACATTACTTCCTGTCAAAGCCCTACAAGGAGGATGTGTCCTCTGCAAGACGATGTATCTAGCTCAATGTCATAAAACTTCTAGAATAACATAGATAAACATGGAGTCAGATCTGCTGATGCTCAAATCAAACAGAATGTATCCTAAATTGCCAAGGTGTCAGCACTCATATCACACTGAGGGCAGGGACTACACTGAGAATTTATGTGTTCATTTTACAAAACAAGTAAGTTTTTTGCTGTTTATTACATAGTCTGTATTTTTACTTTTATTTAACAAATTTGTTTTTACTATAGGAGTACTGTTTAATATCCCTTTATACATTGAAGTTATCAACAAATATTTATGTCTATAATAATAGTATTTAAAAGGACAGTCAAGTCCAAAAAAACATTTCATGATTCAAATAGGGCATGCAATTTTAAACAACTTTCCAATTTACTTTTATCACCAATTTTGCTTTTTTTTTTTTTTTTTTTTATATTTATTGAGGTTAGATATACAACATAGCAAATACATATTGATCAAAAGCATTACATAGATGACATGTTCAGAACATCCTAGTTATTACAACAGTCAAAACATTACCAGAGATAATTCTCAGTTATGTCCACTATGTCATCTAAATAGATATAAAATCAACAAGGAATAAACAGCACAATAAACTAAAGCTCTTAATTTTGTTTAATCTTCCCCAAAACAAGGGGGGGGGGGGGTCGGAAAAGGAATATTAGTGAATGACTGTTTAAGGACGTGCTGCCATATCAGGGTTTCACTCTTTGACCTTTCTTGTGATTAGCCATTTTCCTTTCTTCTTTCAGCAACAATCGCCTGTAAGATTCTACGGGAGGGATATTTGAAACAAATAGGGATGACATTGTAGGGGGGAGGACACATAAGGGTGGGAGAGGTTAGGGAAAGGGAGACAGAGAGAGAAAGAGAAAAAAACAAAAAACAAAACTCAGACTCGGATTACTCCTGAAATCTAGTCTATTAGTTTATCTAATGTGAAGATGGCAAATATATCCAAGAACCCCAATCTCTATCTATTGGTTTTGTATCCAGACTGTCCATATCTCCCAATAGCTATCCATACAATCTTGTAAGCTATAAACGAATCTTTCCATTTTGGCCAGGAAGTTCACAACCCCACATACATCTGCCAGCGAAGGAGGTTCGCTTTGCTTCCAGACCCTGGCAATGCTTAACTTGGCCACAGAAATGATATGTATTATCATTTTTTTGGTGTGTTCTGGCAGTTTATCGTCAAATATATGGAAGGTAGTACTTTGGGGAGTCAATTTCACATTTATATTTATATAATTCAGCAATAGTTCAACTTCCTTCAACAAAGTCGCCACTTTTGGACACGACCACTATATATGGGAGTCAGAGCCTTCCTGACCACACTGTCGCCAACACAGTGGAGAGGATGTGGCGTACATCCTGGCCAACCTAGTAGGAACACTGTACCATCTCAACAGTATCTTTACATACCCTTCAAATATCGTCACACAATGTATTGTTTTTTTGGTGAGTCACTGCCTTGCCAATTTCCAGTTCCGTTATGGTAAGATTTAGTTCTCTGCACCTAAGTTTTGGTATGCCAAGGGAGACCTTGAGAGTGGTCTTTCAGGAGGGCTCTATAGTGAAAAGTAAGGGGCCTTGTGGTCCCCTGGCCCCCTGCCCCCTTTTCTCCCATTTAGAGTGTCTTCTAATGCTTTGTTTGGGAAAATCCAATGATTTCATCAGGCTCAGTATCCTATAGCATTCAAATCTAAACCACAAAGGTGGATCTTTAATTGAATTAATAACCTGAGGGATGGACATCAATCTATTGTTAAGATACAGATTTTCAGCTAACGTTATTTTTTTGTCTGATGAATTGGGGATGGGTGTGGGGCTATCTCTGAATGATGTCGAAGATCATGCCATAGACGGATGTTGTGTTGAACTATGGGATTCTCTATGTTTTTGGCTAAAGACTTATAGCTTGGGACCCAAATGGCATTTGCCAAATCTAGTCCTAATGGCAAGGCCATTTCTTCTAGACTGTACCATCCCGGTTGTTCTAAACGTTGACACCAGGCTGTTATGTGGGACAGTTTTGCCACCTCATAATACAAAAATATTTTAGGAAACAAGACTCCACCCTTCGAAAACTCTCTCTGCATGACCTTATGTTCAATTCTAAGGGTTTTGTTCATCCAAACATATCTAATGAATATCTGATGAATGTGCTGTAAGGTGGCAAGGGGAATATTTAGAGGGATACATCTAAATAGGTACAGGCCTTTTGAAGTGAGACATTTTTTTTGTAGCTATCCTGCCAAGCCAAGAGATCTCTTTGAAATCCCATCTGCCAATCAAAGATCCAAGTTCAGCAACAAGGGTGTCAAAATTCAGTTTCATGACAGTTTCTACAGCTACACTGAGCTTTATACCTAAATGCGTAAGAGATCGCACAGACCACTGGTAATTATATCTCTGCTGTAACATATTCACCTATTCCTGAGGGATATTGATACAATATGCCTCTGTCTTGGTCATATTTACTTTATAGTAGCTTAGTGTACTAAACTGTTCCAGTAACTGGAATATTGAATGTACCGAGGATATGGGATTTGTGAGGAGGAGAGTAACGTCATCCGCATATAGTACAATTTTTTCCTCCCGGTACCAAATGGGATTCCTGATATCTGTGTTGAGTCTCGGATAGCCTGCGCCAATGGCTCCATAGCTAGGGCAAATATCAAGGGGGATAGGGGGCACCCCTGCCTGGTGCCATTCGCTATTGAAATTTCCGGGGAACAAAAACCTGTGCCTAACTTTAGCATACGGGTGCGAATATAGGACCTTAATCATGGTTATCACTGGGAGTGTGAATCCCACAGGTATTCCCATCTGACCCTGTCAAATGCCTTTTCAGCATCAAGCTACAGGGCCATCAAGGGTACCTTTGTTCTCTTTGGCTCTGTGAAGATGGTAAGCAATCTCTGAGTATTGTCGGGCCCTTGTCGGCCATGTATAAAGCCTACCTGATCAACTTGGATCAGGGATAGCAATAAAAGTGCTAATCTATCCGCTATCAATTTGGAGTACAACTTAGTATCTACATTAATCAGGGAGATTGGTCTGTAGTTGCAGCAGTAGGAAGGATCTTTGCCCAGCTTTGGGATTGCTATAATGGTGGCCTCCAGATTTTCCCTTAGGATCTAACCCCCCACGTCTTAACCTCATTAAATGTCTGACACAAAATAGTCTGCAATTGTGGGCTTCATCTTTTGTAAAACAGGCCCGGAAAACCATCCGGGCCCAGCGCTTTGTTATTTTTTAATTGTTTGATTGCTTCTCTTATCTCTATCCTTGAGAATGGTTCTATCAACTTCCGTCAGAGATGGCAACTTTAATTTTTGCAAATAAGAGGTGATATCTGAGACAGTGGCCGTCTCTGGTTTTTCAAAAGTGTCAATATTATAGAGATTCTTATAGAAGTCTACAAAGGTTTTGCCTATATCGTCCAACGCATAGGCTTTATGCCGTTGTGATTAATATAGGGTATCCTAGATGCCGCCTCATAATTTTTAAGTTTTTTCGCCAGCATGGAGTATGCTTTGTTGCTCTTATTATACATAATTTGTTTAAATTTTGAAAATGCCAACTGTAATTTTTAATTTGACCTTTCAGATGCAGAATGTCCTCAGACAGAGTATGGTTAGGGGCCAGCTTATTCTGTTTTTTTTTTTAATCTAAGTTCACATACTAGTTTGCCTAATGGGGCGCCTCATTTTTTTTTTTAATAGCCGCTGCCTTAGCTATAAAAAAGCCCCTCAGGTAGGCTTTCAAAGCAGCCCACCTAATTTGGTGGGATGTCTGGCTCACTGGATTAGCTGTCAGAAATTCCTCAACTTTCTCAGTGATATCTCGCAAAAAGGTTGCATCTTCCCATAAGAATTTAGGAAGTTTCCATGCCAGTTTGGTTGACAGGGATCCATCTTCCTTTATCAAGAAAGATACTGCCTCATGGTCAGACCATGGGCAACTATGTATCCTGGACTCTGAAATCTTATTCATGGTCCAAGAATCGACAAAAAAATAGTCAATACATGAATAGGAACGATGAGGGGGCGAAAAGTAAGAATAGTCCCTCGAATCCAGATGGCATGATCTCCACACATCGTACAAAGAAGACTGATATATTAGGTGTCAAAATTCCGGGGCTGAGGATTTGGAAAAAGCGTCAAGTACTTTGTCTCCCGGTATTTTTTTATCAGTCAAAGGATCCCATACAAGATTAAAATAAAAAAAAAGGCAGGAAAAAATGGTGTTTCATGCCAGAGGAACGCTGCTCTCTGTGGCATTGCAGCTATACTCAGTAAGTAGCTACAGTGAGGTGTAGTAGTTAATGGTTAGATGTGATCGAGTAGGGTCTCTAGATCATGAGTATATGCCATGTGTTAGCGTCATTTTACTCACTATCCATATTCTGGAGCTCCAGTGACCTCCAGCTGCCCTTCCGCTCCTGCCACAGCCTCCTCACACTATGTCCGTGTCCGCTATCAGTCTGGAGGGACCAGGACAGCTCCGGAGCGGATCCCCGACCCTCCGTAGCTATGTGCCTCAACTTACTTCCTGTGCAGATAGTTAGGCCTGCACCCGGTTGTCCACTGCTCACTCAGCAAAACCTCCTTCGGATCTCATTAAGGATTTGTCCCATGGAATCAATGATCTTTAGTGCCCAGTTACTGAGCCTTCACTCCAGCAGCTTTTTTAGAGCACTTTAAACTAAAATATAAAGTTAAAGCACTAAATATAACGTATTTTAGCTAGGAGCTCCTAATGCGTACGTCTGTGCAGACCGGCTGCTGGCTCCACCCCCCTTTGCTTTGTTTTTATTGGTATTCTTAGTTGAAAGGGGTTCATATGCTAATTTCTTAGACCTAATTTCTGGTGTTGACTGTCCCTTTAAATTACATGGAAAATATAGAAATAAAATGCTTTCTTCTTGCTTTCCACTAGCATTTTAACCCCTGCAAAGGGGTTAAACTCATAGATAAGACCATGCACCAGATGCGCTTCATTGCCTTTTATGAGAAGGAGCAGTAATAGTTTTGGATACATAAGTATGTTGTTCCTGATTGGCTCACTAGCTGTGACCTTCACAGGAGAAGGAAAACATTGGGAGTGTGACTTCAACCATGTGTTTATATGTCTGAACAGGGATTTTGTTTAAAAATAAAATATGCTAAAATGCTTGAATTAGTTAGCAAAGAGTACAAATCCACAGCACTGTATATGCAGAAATTTATTAAAGCATACAGACAAGTAAAAAATGCAACGTTTCGGGCTCACACACCCTTAATCATGCACGGTTCATTAGTACACCTGTGCTACCTTTATGGACCAAATCCACCTATCAACATGCACCAAAAAAAATAACTATTCACAGAACATGTGTGCTGAATTTACATATATCACCACCTAGTGGACATATATAACATTGGACATACTATGTTAAAAACTTTTTTAATTATTAAAACCATTTACCAATATATAAATTAGTGGCAGCATATGTTGATACCTATCTAGATATAAACACGTGTATCAAGGACTATGGCTAATTATCAAACACATTTAAAAAAAAAAAAAAAAAAAATATTAAATAAAATAACTTTTTAACAAAATATTAAATAAAAAAGAGAGTCAAAGGGGGTACTCAAAGGAAAATGTTCTAAGTTTGAGGAACAGAAAGATGCAGGGCCGAGCACGACTCGTACCCCATACTGACAAATAAAAATCTCTTTACACTATAATTAACTTCTCCATATTTTAAAACATGCCCTTATTTTTAGAATAAAATTATACATTCTAAAATGATGCCTTGTTTTATGGTTTTATTTTATATTTGTTTCCAAGTCTCTATCCTAAGAACTTGTTCAACTCATTAAAGCAACAAATAAAATAAAAAACATAGCACATATAATATCAATTATATATTCACCATTCAAAGATTGACAAAAAGAAAACAATTAAATAAAAATTAAAGTTATTTTCATATGTGCTTAATATATATCAGCAGGATACAACTGATTAATTGCCTATGTTCTAAAACCCATGAGAATATGCTATATAAATAATACAATATTTTTATGTTGATGTATAATGAATCCCTTTAATGGGAATTGATATTTATTTAAGGACGCACAAGGCTGACACTTTTGAAGAGGAAGTTGTTTTGCATATAAAGCTAAACAATTTACATATATTGGAACTAAAATAAAATGGAGACAAAAGATGACGTAAAGAAATCAAGCTGGTGACATATATAAAAGAATAAAGTAAGTAATCTCCAAAAATCATGTGTATTGATCCTGTACCATTTATAAAGTGGTTTAGAGGGACTATTTAATTTAGCTTAAACTGCCTTACTTTATTTCTGATCTCTTGATCATAATTGTTAATGCATATTAAAACAAAAAACCAAAAAAAAAAAACCCCACTATGATAACTGTCACAGATGCCCCATCCCTAAACTTTAAACTGGGATGCAGTAAATAGTTAATTGTACTTTTATTGTAATAATGGGAAGTATATTTTAAAATGTATGTTATAAAATGTTACCAGGGAAGGTAGGAGATGCAACACTAATAAAACAATACATCCCTACCTCCCCTGGCTGTTGTACTGTTGTATGTAAGAACATGTGGGGTATTATTAAGGCAACCTCAATGTAAAACTCCATAGGAAGCAGGCACACCTCTGATTGGCTGAAACACATTCATTTGATTTGTTCTGTTTTAGCCAATCAAGAGTTGAGTTAATGACCAATCAGGAATTGCTGTAGTGGCTTATCATCAGGGTGCTTATTGGTCACAGTGTCTAGATTCTGGCTGCTATTGTTCAGTGTCTAAGAAAAGGGAGTTTTTATTGTTTTATAGCACCTAGAGTGAGATAAGAAGCGTTATTTTTACCTCTGCAGTTCACTCAATAAAACAGACTTCCCATGAAATAAGGCTCAGCTGTGTCACTATGATAAATTGGCTATTATCACTTATTCTGCCTAAACTTCTATCACTTAAAGGGACATAATACTCATATGCTAAATCACTTGAAACTGATGCAGTATAACTGTAAAAAGCTGAAAGGAAAATATCCCCTGAGCATCTCTATGTAAAAAGGGAAGATATTTTACCTCACAATTTCCTCAGCTCAGCAGAGTAAGTTCTGTGTAAATAGTTATACTCAGCTGCTCCCAGCTGCAGGAAAAAAAAAAAAAAATTAAGAAATGAACAGCAGCCAATCAGCATCAGCAGTGCTGAGGTCATGAACTCTTTTACTGTGATCTAATGAGATTTGACTTAACTCTCATGAGATTTCATAGTAAGCTGAATAGGGAAATAACATGAGAGTGCACGAGGCTCATCCCCTAAGCTGTTCCAGGACAGACACACTAAAATGCTGCTTAGAAATCCTTTACAATGGGAGGTGGCTACTGAGGAACTTTTGAGGTAAAATATCTTTCTTTTTTACATAGAGATGTTCAGGAGATATTTTCTAGTCAGCTTTTTACAGCTATACTGCATCACTTTCAAATGTTTAAACATTTGGGTATTATGGCCCTTTAAGGACCTTGTTACACTGAGCAGGCTGTGACCCACAGGTCAAAGCAACAGATCCTTTCCACTGGAGTGGTGCAGAAGATTGCTGGAGTCTCCTTGCTAAAAGCTGGTCCTTTTAAGGACATAGGAATACCACACTGACTGCAGTACTGACTGCTCCTCGCTCCAGTAACCTCTGGCAACACCCACCCCGTGACATTTTGCCAGCAGTAGTGGGATCTGCATCACAGGTCCAAACCACAAGCTATGAGCCTCTTAAAAGAAGAGCCAGTGGACAGCACAGCAACTGATTGGATGGCAGAAAGCATGGGACCCATGGATTACTGATACATTCAGCAAACTTATATGATTTATATGCTGCAGCCCCAAATACCTCTACTTTGTGCTAATCCTCCCTGGACCTAAATAATTGGCTGGAATATATTGTGATGGAAGAACTGGAATTGTAAAATTAATAAACAGCACTGCAGTATGGAGCACAATCATGGCTAAACTCTCCCAGGAACACTACTTCCAGTTATTGTAGAGATGGTTGAGACAAATCCAATAATCCAGGACTGCTCTGGTCAGCTATTTGCTGTAATACAGATTTAGGTACCTCAGACTTTGGGAGGAAGTGGAATATGTACTTGGCAAGGTTCTAAGTGTCTGAAAGAGAAATAGGTAATGGGGCAGGAGACCATCAATCCTCAAAGTCAGAGGGTGAAGCAGCTGGAGTTCACCCACCCAAAGGTGTTGAGCCCCAGGAATGTAACAAGGGACTGCAAGTGATCAGCACTACATCAACAATACCCACTGACTCAAGCTTTTAAGCTTTTAAGCACAACAAATAGAAATTGTGCAATATGTAATAGACAAATTGCTCTTCCCAGATGGTAACAATGATGCTTCCCTGAGACTTCTTAGAGAGGCTAATGCTGTTGTGCTACATAAGGAGACAGGAAAGAAGTGCCCACTCCACAATAACAACTAAAGCCTGAAGCCTGAATTTGAAGCAGAATTTATCCTTTCACTAGCACAGACACTAGGGATAGAATCCACACCAGCATGATTGCCCCATATGCAGAATTACCCTGAGATTGCAAGAATTAGTGAACTAACTGTGGAGCAGATGGCCTATAGTTTTTAAAGCTCCCACTACAAGGACAGCATTTTGAGCAGCAGAGTGAGGTTGCAGCTATTACTTTCACATCACAAATGAAGGGTGATTCCCCAACAACACCCAGGAATCCCCAACAAAAGAATCTTGTGCATATAGTCAATATTGGGCTAATTACAGTGAAATTAGAAGAACAGCTATCATTTCCTTTTCCAATTCCGCTTTCAGGAAGTAACAACCTACCCCTCAGTATTCCTCTGTCAGAATTCTATTCATCTCTGGATTGTCAGGTTGTCAATATCTTTGTTGTGCTCTGTGTAAAGCCCAACCCACTTTTCCTTTAAAAGCACCACACTTACAGAAACAGGTGCTTAGTATTGTTAATTGGTTGTTTCAGCTAGTTGCTGCTCTGAGCTCCCTGGAGAGGATTCTGTCTGTAATTCCTCCTGCAATCCTGTGATTCATTACATTAACATCAGAGTGGAATAGAGATGATATTAACATTTTGGATATCACCCTAAACACCATACATCATATGATTGATACATGCTTGTTTAGAAAAC
Organism: Bombina bombina; assembly: GCF_027579735.1. Classification (NCBI taxonomy): domain Eukaryota; kingdom Metazoa; phylum Chordata; class Amphibia; order Anura; family Bombinatoridae; genus Bombina; species Bombina bombina. The sequence continues at coordinate 296,083,509 of NC_069500.1, read as the reverse complement.
CTATATCAGGCAATGCTATACTGCATGCTACAAGCAGTCACCTGAAACGTGTATTTTGAGGTATAGCCAAGGGACAATTTATGAGAGTAAAGCGCAACTGTTCAGATAAAGATACCTATAAAATAGAAAATGAAATTCTAAGAACCAGACTCATTCAGAGAAGATATTTCAGAAAGGTGATCGAGAGAGAGCATATACTGAAGTAAATAAGATGGAGAGAGAATCTATGTTAAAGAAAAAAACAAAACACTAAAAGTGAAAATCGTCCCTTGTTCATTACACAATATTCCAACTAGTACAATGACATCTGTGGGATAATAAAGAAGTAGCTCCCTATTCTCTATAGGGATGACACTTTGAAAGATAAGATTGGGAAAGGCTGTACATTTGTGTATTCAAAGAATTTAAGCCTTCAGAATGTATTATCCCCCAGCATGTTGAAAACCCCTTCTTCAGGTAGCGCATGGCTGAGGTTCCAAGAAACCTATAGATGTGAGAGCAACAGGTGTAAAGCCTGTGATTATATTAAAGGTAGCCAATTAATTTGTTTCACATAATACAGGAGAATGCTTTGATACTAGAGGCTGCAGTTATTGTATGTTAAAGTTTGTAATCTGAGTGTACATTATGTAAAGGGATGTCAGAACTCGGATTCGAGAACATGTATCCTTCATAGCCAATAATAATGCCTGTTCAGCACTGTCTAACCATTTCATCTATGTACATAATCAGAATGTGGACTCATTTTCTTGGTCAGCTATTGAACAAATTGTGAATTCCCTTAGAGGAGGAGATACATTTCACACTCTATGCAGACAAGAATTCTACTGGATACATCGATTGAAAACCCTTATTCCACAGGGTTATAACTCAGATCTAGATATTATGAACTACTGGGAATAACTCTTTACCTCTACAATTAATAGATTCATTATGTGAATGTGTTCTTGTATCAGGGTTGTAAATGGAATTAAGGCCTGCATCTTATATGTAGCATAAGGTTTATCATATAGTGTATATATTTATGGATGGCATATTGGCTATATGGTTATATTGCTTAAATAAATTTATGAAAGCTAGATTATTGCTCTGTAGATAAATAACAAATAAGCAAGTGAATATATATATATATATATAAAAATTAATTTAAGATACCGTTGAAATAGATATAAATATATGTGCCTACTAATATATAAGTAAATTATACCTACTTTGATATGCCAACATGATCCCGTAAATGTGGTATTTTGTGAGTAACAATGGATATATATATATATATATATATATATATATATATATATATATATATATATATATATATGTATATGTGAATTAGATGGTGCTTATAATATTTCTATGGTATCTAAGTAGCAAACTTTATTTATAAATTTAAGTGAAAGCAAGTGTATAAACTTACGCGAAAGCAATTGCATTATAACTAAATATAAGATCATCAGAAGGTTCAGGTACTGAAATGGTTAACGATTAGTCAGATTAAGTTTGCACCAATCAAATTGCAATGTGTTTTTTAAATAAGAGGTATAATCACAGGGGGCACAATGTCTATAATAAAGGCTCATGCCGAAACGCGTAAGACCTAGCTTTGTTTTTTCACAGCATCTGCAGTTCTCATCTACCTTTCATAAGTCTCAGCTGTGTCACTGGGATGAATGTGCTATTATCACTTTGTCTGACTGAGCTACTATCACTTAAAAGGACAGTCAACCCAAAAAAAAAATATTACTCCTACAGATAAAGTTTACTAGGACAAATAGTTCAAACTGTAGCCCAATTTTGCTAAATATATAGTTTTTAAGTAAAATGACTTACTACATATCCCTCGGCCGTTTTGACATGGCCGCCAGCCCCCTTCTGTATTTCTTCATGGCCATCTTCCTTCCTCTTTTGCCTGTATTTCTATCCTCTGCATTTCTGTTTTTGGCGCATGCGCAATGCGCCGATTTTAGTGAAGGGGCCTTCTAAAGCAGGAACTAAAAACAACCGTTCCGTATCCTAGCAGTTCCTATATGCGGTGGACCAGTTTGGCTTCTCTTCATTTACCACCTTATATAGGAACCGCTAGGATACTGAGCAGTCCTGTGCCCTCCTCCCCCAAAGGTACAAAATCCTCTCACACAGCGAGTGCAAGATGTAAGACAAAAGAATGTCTCCAGCAGGAGATTGCAATGCTTATGTGTACATCCAGGATTTAATGTGTTTAGTGCCAAGGTTAGGTCTTTCTCGCCCTTTCATAAAAGGCATTGATGCTATCCGAAACAGAACAACAAAAGCATGCAGATCTAAATTGTATGTGCTACAATCATATAACTCATGAATTCTCGCTAAAAAAAAATGACAACGCTTTTATTTACACAAGGGCAATCTATTTTCAGACTAATCTCAAGTACAGAACTACATAACTATACTGCAGTGTTGCTGATTACATGATTAAAAGGCACGACATTCTTTTGTCTTACATCTTGCACTCGCTGTGTGAGAGGATTTTGTACGTTTGGGGGAGGAGGGCACAGGACCACTCAGTATCTTAGTGGTTCCTATATGTGACGGTAGATGAAGAGAAGCAAAACTGGTCCGCTGCATATAGGAACCGCTAGGATACTGAGCGGTAGTTTTTAGTTCCTGCTTTAAAAGGCCCCTTTACTAAAATTGGCGCATTGCGCATGCGCCAAAAAAGGGGATGCGGAGGATAGAAAAGTTACAGGCAGAAGAGGAAGCAAGGAAGATGGCCATGACAAAATACAGGAGGGGGCTGGCGGCCATTTCAAAACGTTCAAGGGACATGTAGTAAGTCATTTTACTTAAAAGCTATGGCCTAGAGTTAGAGTTTGGCGTTAGCCGTCAAAAGCAGCATTAAGGGGTCCTAACGCTGCTTTTTACTGCCCGCTAGTATTTAGAGTCAGGCATGAAAGGGTCAACCGCTCACTTTATTTCCGCGACTCCAGGCTACCGCAGATCCCCTTATGTCAATTGCGTATCCTATCTTTTCAATGGGATTTGCCTAACGCTGGTATTTGGAGTCTTGGAAGAAGTGAGCGGTAGACCCTCTACCGACAAGACTCCTACCGCCAAAAAAAGTCAGTAGTTAAGAGCTTTATGGGCTATAAAGCTCTTTATGGACATAAAGCTCTTAACTACTGTGCTATAAAGTACACTAACACCCATAAACTACCTATGTACCCCTAAACCGAGGCCCCCCCACATCGCAAACCCTCTAATAAATTTTTTTAACCCCTAATCTGCCGACCGGACACCGCCGCCACCTACATTATAGCTATGAACTCCTAATCTGCTGCCCCTAACATCGCCAACACCTACATTATATTTATTAACCCCTAATCTGCCCCCCCAACGTCGCCGCTACCTAACTACAATTATTAACCCCTAATATGCCGACCGGACCTCGCCGCCACTATTTAATAGCTACCTAGTTAAAATAATTACAAAATTACCTGTGAAATAAATCCTAACCTAAATTACAATTAAACCTAACACTACACTATCATTAAATTAATTAAATAAATTAACTACAATTACCTACAATTAAAATGAATTAAATAAACTAACCTATAATACAAAAAAACAAACACTAAATTACAGAAAATAAAAAAAATATTACAAGAAGTTTAAACTAATTACACCTAATCTAAGCCCCCTAATAAAATAAAAAAGCCCCCCAAAATATTAAAATGCCCTACCCTATTCTAAATTACAATCAGCCAATAGAATGCTAGCTCAATACGATTGGCTGATTGGATCAGCCAATCGGATTGAACTTCAATCTGATTGGCTGATTGAATCAGCCAATCAGATTTTTCCTATCTTAATTCCTATTGGCTGATAGAAGCCAATCAGCCAATCGGAATTGAAGGGACGCCATCTTGGATGACTTCACTTAAAGGTACCGTCATTGTGTTAGAAGACTCCGGAGGAAGAGGATGGCTCTGCGTCGTCTCCTTGGAAGATGGCTCCGCTCCGCTCCGGATGGATGAAGATTGAAGACGCCACCTGGATGAAGACTTCTACCGGATGAAGGACCTCTTCTGCGCACCTTGGATGGAGATTTCGGCCCGGTTGGGTGAAGATGACTCAAGGTAGGGAGATCTTCAGGGGGTTAGTGTTAGTTTTTTTTAAGGGGGGTTTGGGTGGGTTAGAGTAGGGGTATATGGGTGGTCGGTTTTAATGTTGGGGGGTTGTATTTTTTTTCAGGTAAAAGAGCTGATTACTTTGGGGCAATGCCCTGCAAAAAGCAATTTTAAGGGCTGGTAAAAGAGCTGATTACTTTTGTAATTTAGAATAGGGTAGGGCATTTTATTATTTTGGAGGGCTTTTTTATTTTATTAGGGGGCTTAGATAAGGTGTAATTAGTTTAATCTTCTTGTAATATTTTTTTATTTTCTGTAATTTAGTGTTTGTTTGTTTATGTATTATAGATTAGTTTATTTAATTAATTTTGATTGTAGGTAATTGTAGTTAATTTATTTAATTAATTTAATGATAGTGTAGTGTTAGGTTTAATTGTAACTTAGGTTAGGATTTATTTCACAGGTAATTTTGTAATTATTTTAACTAGGTAGCTATTAAATAGTTATTAACTATTTAATAGCTATTGTACCTAGATAAAATAAATACAAAGTTGCCTGTAAAATAAATATAAATCCTAAAATAGATACAATGTAATTGTTAGTTATATTGTAGCTATATTAGGGTTTATTTTATAGGTAAGTATTTTGTTTTAAATATTACTAATTTATTTAATTATAGGAATATTATTTGTTTTATTTAAATTATATTTATGTTAGGGGGTGTTAGGGTTAGGGTTAGACTTAGGTTTAGGGGTTAATAACTTTATTATAGTAGCGGCGACGTTGGGGGCAGCAGATTAGGGGTTAATAATTGTAGGTAGGTGGCGGCGATGTTAGGGAGGGCAGATTAGGGGTTAATACAATTTATTATAGTGTTTGTGAGGCGGGAGTGCGGCAGTTTAGGGGTTAATACATTTATTATAGTGGCAGCGAGGTCCGGTCGGCAGATTAGGGGTTAATAAGTGTAGGTAGGTGGCGGCGACATTGTGGGGGCAGATTATGGGGTAATAAATATAATATAGGTGTCGGCGATGTTAGGGACAGCAGATTAGGGGTTCATAGGGATAATGTAGGTTGCGGCGTGTCCGGAGAGGAAGATTAGGGGTTAAAAATATAATGCAGGTGTCAGCAATAGCGGGGGAGGCAGATTAGGGGTTAATAAGTGTAAGGTTAGGGGTGTTTAGACTCGGGGTTCATGTTAGGGTGTTAGGTGCAGACTTAAAGAGTGTTTCCCCATAGGAAACAATGGGGCTGCGTTAGGAGCTGAACGCTGCTTTTTTGCAGGTTTTAGGTTCTTTTTCAGCCAGCTCAGCCCCATTGTTCCCTATGGGGATATCATGCACAAGCACGTTTTTCCAGCTTACCGCTACCGTAGGCAACGCTGGTATTGAGGGTTGAAGTGGCGCTAAATTATGCTCAACGCTCCCTTTTCTGAGCCTAACGCAGCCACTCAGACAACTGTAAATACCAGCGTTGTCTTAAGGGTGCGCTGGAAAAAAAAGCAGCGTTAGCACCGCGGGTCTTTACCGACAAAACTCTAAAACTAGGCGTATATATTTAGCAAAATGGGGCTACAGTTTGAACTATTTGTCCTAGTAAACTTTATCTGTAGGAGTAATCATTTTTTTGGGGTTGACTGTCCCTTTAAGGATGCTGTTACCCTGAGCGGGCTTTGACCCACAGGTCTGAACAACAGACAATTTCCACTGGAGTGGTGCAGAAGATTGCTGGAGTCTCCCTTCTAGAAGCTGGTCTTTTTCAGGACCCAGGAAGGCCACACTGACGGTAGTACTGACCGCTCCTCCCTCCAGCAACCTTTGGCAACACCCACCCTGTGACAATAAAATACAATAGTTTTAAAGCTAGGATATTGCTTGCATGCAGCTATGAGTTTAAGATCTGCAAACACTTAGTTAAAATTAGCTCCATTGCAGCAATACACTACTGGAACCAAGATGAATATATCTTGTGAGCCAACAGAGAGAGGCATATGTGCACAGTCACCAATTACCAGCTAGCTCCCACTAGTGCATTGCTGCTCCTTAGCCTACCTAGGTATGCTTTTCAAGAAAGGATACAAGGTAAATTTGATAATAGAAGTAAATTGAAAACTCTCTCAAAACTGCATTTTCTACCTGAGCCATGGAAGTTTAATTTCTTATTTCATGACCCATTAACTAGAACGATGCCAATTAGAATGTTACTACAACAATAAAGGACAATATGAGTGAATTACATTTAGTTAGTTAACTTTTTTCGGTTCCTGATACACCTTTTTCAACAGTAATAGATGTTCAGCAAAGACAAACCTTGTTCTCTCAGATGTTTTACAATTTACAGTAAGAGAACTATTAAAATCCTGTTATAAAAGATGAGATAAGGTCCAGCCCCTTCTTCTTATAGAATTACCCGCAGTGTTCTTCTCAATTTTAGATAAAAATGTTGCTAAAACAGAAAAAAAAGTTTTTCTCAATTATTAATCCCCCCCCCCAATATTAAGGGCCAGATTAAGAGTGGAGCTCTATTTATTACTCCCGCTTGCACACTAACTCCGCTAGAAGTAAGCTTTTTGCGCACGTTGGGTTTGCCCTCGTATTTGAAGTTGAAAGTAAAATGTTTTTGCTTGTGCGTAAAAAGACGGACTTGAAAATATTAGTATTTCACATTCCAATGTTCTTCACATAGTAGAATATGTTCTATTTATTCTTAAATAAATATTTCTATATATATATCTGATGGTATTTTGGTACAGTATATATTTATATCTATACAGTACATAGATGATTATATAAAGGTATATATAAATAAATAAATAAATATATATATATATATATATATATATATGAATATCTATTTTTAAATACTTAGAACATATTCCCCTATCTGAAGAACATTGGAATGTGAGATATTTACAGTACAAACACATTTAAACACACACATATTTATATGTGTGTGTGTGTGTGTATTTATGTGCTTTTATGTGTCTATATGTCTGTAAATGCAGATACACACATTTAAATACACACACACACACATATATATATATATATATATATATATATGTATATATATATATATATATATACATATGTATATATATATATATATATATATATATATATATATACATATCCATGTTTAGACATGTTTATGTATGTATCTCAATGTAAAAGCCCTTTTTCCTGGCTTTATTTCCCTAACATTTGAAACCTCATATCTTTGAGCCCTTATAACTTTTGTATGCAATATTTATTTATTTTTTTTAAATTATTTTTATTATATGGTATTATGAGTGTAAGTGTACTTTGCAAAACATTTTTGTTTTTTTTGTGACACTTTTTTTCTTGCAAAACAAAGCGAGCGTGTTTACTTTCAACTTGTAATACGAGCGGTAAACCCGACGAGCGCAAACACCAGCGATAAACCCTTTATCGTATGCACGTAAACGTAATCGCTCCACTCCATCACTCCACAGTTATTAATACAAATATTTTCTCTGGCACATTAGGCAGACTAGTTTTATTCTATAAAATCTAAATATATTGAAATTATATTGTAGTCTATGATGGAAAAGTTAATTCTGTAATCCAATGAAGGAAAATTATTTTAAAAAATTAAAAGTTTGTATAGTTTTTATGTGTGGAGCATAAAAGGTAATTAAACACCTTCTGCTTTCGTGGAAAATTGTCCTCACCAGAGAGGGCAAAAAGCAAATTCTGTAGATTGTAAATGCTGCAGATTAAACAGATGGTTTTACGCAATTTGCAACATTTTGAAAGCATGTTACAGTTTTGCTTTCTGGTCTGTCTTGGTCAAAGAACAGTTTTAATAACAAAAGCAGGAGGTGTTGTTCCTTGAATAATTTCAAATTTACTAAATTGTTTTTTTTTTTTATAGCCACTGGAAGCCAATTGTTGGCACAGGGTTGGGCTATATAAGGGGCATGACATACAGGGGTGGAAAAAAATGGATAATGGGCTGAGGGGCCCCACAAATTTTTCTTGCCCAGGGCCCTGCAAATGCTAAGGGTTGGCCCTAGGCACAGCTTATGTTTCTAATAGCACTATGTTAAAAATATTTGAAAAAAATATTTGAAAAAGAGTGTTTCATGTTTTACATTTAAAAACTTCTGAATGGATTTATGTAAAGCACTAGGCATTAAGCCTGCCCGGAGGGTAGTCTATTGTTGTAGAGTGAGATTCCTCTTGTGGGGGGCGAGGGATCTTACCACCCTGCCATTTTCGGAAATCCACCTGGATGCATCTCAGAGACGAGATTACATATGTGGCTTAGGTTTCAGCGCAACTGCTGAAACCCGCTCTGCCCGTAAATTCACCTCGCACATCGGGGGAAACACATTTACAGCACCGGCAGATCATATACTTCCAAAAGTCGGATAAACTGACGATGTTCAGAAATGTGCGGAAATACACATTTCTGGAGTCGCCAGTGACTTAAAGAGACAGTCTAGTCCAAAACAAACTTTCATTATTCAGATAGGGCATATCATTTTAAACAACTTTCCAATTTACTTTTATCACCAATGTTGCTTTGTTCTCTTGGTATTCCTAGTTGAAAGCTAAATCTAGGAGGTTCATATGCTAATGTCTAAGCCCTTGAAGACCGCCTCTTAGCTCCGGGCATTTTTACAGTTTTTCACCATTAGAGGGTGTTAGTTCATGTGTTTCATATAGATAACACTGTGCTCACGCACGTGGAGTTCCTAGGAGCCCGCACTGATTGGCTAAAATGCAAGTCTGTCAAAAGACCCGAAATAAGGGGCAGTTTGCAGAGGCTTAGATACAAGATAATCACAGAGGTAAAAAGTGTATTAATATAACTGTGTTGGTTGTGCAAAACTAGGGAATGGGTAATAAAGAGATTATCTATCTTTTAAAACAATAAATATTCTGGTGTAGACTGTCCCTTTAATGCAGTTTATAAACTGCTGGCGCGTAAGAAAAAATATATAAAAATGTTGTATCACCCATAAAAGTCTAACTCGCCTCCCAAAAATAAACCCCACATGTCAAAACCCCTATTTCCGCAACACCCCCACATTGCAACTAATAATAAAATGTATTAACTTCTAAACTGCCATCCCCCCATATCGCAACTACTAACAAAAGTATTAACCCCTAATCCACCAACCTGCCACATTGCAATCCCGCCACATCGCAATCTACCTAATACAGTTATTAACCAATAAACTGCCAACCCCCCACATCGCAATCTACCTAATAAAGTGATTAGCCCCTAATTCACCATTCACCCACAATGCAAATAACCTAATTAATGCATTAACCCCTAAACCATCAACCCCAACAACACAATCTACCTAATAAAGTGATTAACCCCTAATCCACCCTTAACTCACAACGCAGATAACCTAATTAAAGTATTAACCCCTAAACCGCCAACCCCCCACAACCCAATCTACCTAATTAACCCCTAAACCTCCATCCCACACAATGCAAAGTATTAATCTAATCACTAAGCCCCCTACCCTAACTCCCCCTAAATTAACCCCAATTACATAAAATAGAAAAGACTACCTTACTAATAAATTAATTAAAAAGTACCAAAATAAAAAATCTTAACTTAAAATTAAAATTAAAAACCTAACATTACATAAAAAAAACCCTAAGATTAAATTAAAATAATAAACTCTAATATTACAAAAAATAAAAAAATCTACAATTACAGAAAAAAATAAACGAAATTATCCAAAATTAAAAATAATCTAATACCCCTATAAAAATAAAAAAAGCCACCCCAAAATAAAAACACCAAACTACCTAAACCTTTTGTAGGGCATTGCCCTAAAGCATACAGCTCTTTTACTATTAAAAATTACAAATTACCCCCTAAAAGTAAAACCCAACACCCACCCAACCCACCAAAATAAAAAAACTTGTCATTTAAAGTTATGTTTAAAAAAAAAAAAAAAAAAAAAAGCTTATAGTGTAGCATAATCTACTTTTGCATATCTGTAATTTTTTTCTACCGAAGAATACATTTGATCATCTTTTTTCATAATGTCACATTCTTTTCTTCTTTTCTTTTGTTTATACATTTAAACAACAAACTTTTTTTTGTTCATTTAGTTGGCATTATCTTACAAGTTATTCCCTTTTGTGGATAAAGCTGCTTAAAAAAGTGGTTAGAACAGAAAAGCTTTGACAAAATCTTTTCCACTGCCTAAATATATGTCTTTCCCGAAGAAATATATTTTAAAAGTTTTTTTTTCTTTTCTTTTTTTGTATATTTGTGGGATCTGTGGCAATACTTATTCTGGCTTCTAAGATTCACACGCCAAGTCTGACTTCAAAGAAATAAGAGAAATGTATGACTGTGAGGTCTTTCTGAATCAACTGTATAAAAAAATAAAATTATACTATGAAAATGTTAGGCTTTAAATTAGGCTGACGCTGAACATTTGTAGTGCCAAAATGAACTTAAAAAAAAAGATGAAAGTAGTTGTTATCCCACATAAGACTTAAGCTAAGACTTAGACCATGTGTTTACTTAGAATAGCAACTAGTTTTATCAGTTTCCAAGCCCTCTAAGAAAAAGCATGTTTTCCATTTTTATCAGATATATATTTAGCTTATTTTGTTTATGAAATGTTCTCCTTTTCAATGGCATTAAAAGGCACCCTATTTTTAAAATTGTGCTGCTGTATTTTACTAAACTATAATTGCGTTTATAACGGGTCCGTTGGTGTCGCCAGTTCCGCATCCTCAAAGGAATGTTGGCTGTGTGAGGCAGCCAAAAGAATGTTGGCTGCGTGCGCAGCCAAAAGAATCCACCAGGATGCAGCAAAGCGGCATCCCGGTGGATTCTGAAAATGGCAGGGTGGTGAAAGAATCCACCGCAGGAAGCCTTTAAAAAAAAACAAAACACGCAACCGCCTGCACGAAAAAACATGTAACTAAGCGCCCGCAAGAAATAAATGAAAGACACATAACCGCCCGCACGAAGTTTAACAAAAAAAACCTAAACTCCTGCACCAAGTATTCACAAGCATTGAAACCGCCAACCCCCACATCGCAAAATAATAAAGTAATTAACCCCTAAACCGCACATAACATAATTAAAATATTAACCCCTTAACCCCTTAACTGCCAACCCCCACATCGCAATAAACCTAATGAACCTATTAACCCCTAAACCGACAAACCCCCACATCGCAATAAACCTAATTAACCTATTAACTCTTAAACTACCAACCCCCCAAAACGCAAATAACTAATTTAATTACTAAGCCCCCTAACCTAACACCCCCTAAATTAACCCCAATACTAAGTTACACTTAAATAAAAACTAACATTAAATTACAAAAAATAATAATCTAAAATTACAAAAAATAAAAAACTCTAAAACTACAGAAAAAATAAAATGATCAAAAATTAAAAAATTAAACCTAATCCCTATGAAAATAAAAAAGTCCCCCCAAAATAAAAAACACCCCCTAAATCAAACAGCTCTTTTTCATTTAAAAAATACTAAATCCCCCATAACAGTAAAAAAAACCCACCCACCAAAATAAAAAAAATAACACTAAAAAACTCTAAACTACCCATTGCCCCTAAAGGGGCATTTGTATGGGCTTTGCCCTTTAAACAGCATTTAGCTCTTTTACTGCCTTTAAAAGGGCAATCAGCTCTTTTCCAGCCCATTAAATCCCTAATCTTAAAAATAAAAAAACCTGCAAAAATAAAAAAAATCCTAACACTAAGCCCCAAATAGGTACTCACTGTTCCTGAAGTCCGGCAGATAAGGTCCTCTTCCAGGCAGTTCCATCATCTTCTATCTACATCCGGAGCGAAGGCGGCGTGGAGCGGAGGTGTGGAGCTGTCTTCTCTGATGCACGGATCCTCAGCGGCGGTCCTCAATGGCATCAGTCCTTGGCGGTGGTCCTCAGCGGTGGCGGTCCTCAGTGGCATGGAGGCTCCTCTTCATGCGATCCTCCGTCGCATACTGAAGATTGAATGCAAGGTACCCCATATTTATTGGGGTACCTTGCATTCCTATTTGCTGAAATTTTAAAATCAGCCAATAGGATGAGAGCTACTGAAATATTATTGGCTGATTTGAAAATTAAATGTGGTACCTTGCATGCAATCTTCAGTGTACGACAGACATCGGATGGAGAGGAGCCTCCATGCCGCTGAGTACTGCCGCTGTTGAGGACTGCCGCTGAGGATCCACACATCGGGGAAGACAGCTCCGCACCTCCGCTCCGTGCTACACCTCCACTTTGTGCCTCCTTCGTTCTGGATGAAGATAGACGATGATGGAGCCGTGTGGAAGAAGACCTTCTCTGCCGGACTTCAGGATTGGTGAGTACCTATTTTTTTAATTTTTTTGTGGGGTGGCTTTTTTTTAGATTAGTGTTTTTTGGGCTGGAAAAGAGCTGATTGCCCTTTTAAAGGCAGTAAAAGAGCTGAATGCCCTTTTAATGGCAATGCCCATACAAATGCCCCTTTATGGGCAATGGGTAGTTTAGATTTTTTTTAGTGTTACTTTTTTTTATTTTGGTGGGTGGAGTTTTTTTTACTGTTAAGGGGGATTTAGTAATTTTTAAATGTAAAAGAGCTGTTTAACTTAGGGCAATGCCCTACAAAAGGCCCTTTTAAGGGCTATTGGTAGTTTAGTATTAGATTAGGGGATGTTTTTATTTGGAGGGGGGTTATTTTTATAGCGGTATTAGTTTAGGTTTAAATTTTTTATTTTGGAAAACTTTGTTTATTTTTTTCTGTAATTTTACTTATTGTAAAACATAGACTGCCCTCTGGGCAGGCTTATCGCCTAGTACACAGTAAATTAATTAATGGGTAATCTCTGGTAATATGTAAAACAAATGTGTGACTTTTTACATATTTGTGTTAAATGGACAGTAAACTCAAAATTAAACTTTCAGGATTTAGATAGAGAGGAATCAATTGTAAATAACTATTAATTTACTTATATTATCTAATTTGCTTCATTTTCTTGATATCCTTTTTTGATAAGCAAAGGTAGGCTCAGAAGCAGCAATGCAGAACTGAGAGCTAGCTGCTGATTGGGAGATGCACATATGTGCCTTTTTTCATTGGCTCAGCATGCTTATGATGGTGCGGGATGCGATAAGCAATATCAATGGGCCGGGCTAAGATTAGGGTGCAACTTGATATTACAAGTCAATGGTAAATCACATTTGTTCACTTGTTTATACTCTTCCCATTTTGGAATAAATAACTGTTTTGGATATTTTATCTAGTGCTGCTAATTTTGTATGATTTACAAATTAGTGCGGCCGACATCGCTCTAGTGCAACCTATACTTTCAATAGATATTGGAAACGCACTAAATAGCGCTCATATTACAAGTTGAAAGGTATAGGTTGCACACAAAAGAAAGCTGAAAATATGCTAGAATATTTAGTGTGAATTGAGACCAGATGTAAAGTGTAAGGATTAAAAAATACATAACCACATATTAAAATAAATTATTACAGTCATATTTTAATATTAAGGGTTAAAAAGGGATGCAGTGTATTGAAAAGGCTCACACACTCACATATACAGTATATACAAAACAAGGAAGAGGACTGCACTCTCAGACTGGAATGGGTACATATCCCATGACCCTGCAACATGCTCAGCCCTGGGTGCTATAGCACTCTCAGGAAGATGTGCTGTCTCCAGAGTCACAGGCAGTTAACCCCAGACAAGCCTCTGTGCAAGGCCCATAGGGAAAATAACAAAATAAATTAATACAACAAACAGAGAAAGTCCAGCACTCGCAAGCTCTCAGCTAAGATTAAAAGCAAAACTGGAAGCGTTAGTTACTGCATCTGGCTAAATGGGACAAGCCCAGGTACTACGTCAAGGCCTTTTCCAAAACCTGGGTCCCTAATACATCCATACAAATGCAAGCTCTCAATCAAACAAAATGGGAACAAGTCAGGGTTCACAGACTTATGTAATCTCCCTAGACATATACAAAACACGGAAGGGGACTGCACTCTCAGACTGGACTGGGACTTCACTCTCAGACTGGACTGGGTACACATCTCATGACCCTGCAACATGCTCAGCCCTGGGTGCTATGGCACTCTCTGGAAGCTGTGCTGTCTCCAGAGTCACAGGTAGTTAACCCCAGACAAGCCTGGGTGCAAGGCTCATAGGGAAAATTACAAAATATATGAATACAACACACAGAGAAAGTCCAGCACTCGCTTACAAGCTCTCAGCTAAGCTCAGCTAAACTAAAAGGGTTTTTTTTTGCTCACCCCATAGAAGTCAATAGGGAGAAGAATTTTGCACAATCACTTTTACTTGTAATACGCTAATCTGGCCAGGATAATTTTTTACTTTGAGTGCAGTTAGAGAACGAACGGAAACATTTTTTAAAACAGATTTAATACTTTGAAAACATTTAAGGGTTAAACAAAATCTATTGTTTAAAATTAATGACATGTTAGCAGCTACCGTTTAACTGTTTTCAATGTTGATGCTATCTTAAAGGGACAGTCAAGTCAAAAAAATGTATTGTTTAAAAAGATAGATAATCCCTTTATTACCCATTCCCCAGTTTTACACAGAAAACATGGTTATATTAAAACACTTGTTACCTCTGTGATTACCCTTCTATCTAAGCATCTTTTGATAGCCCCCTGATTACATTATTTTTTATTATTATTTATTGACTTGCATTTAAGCCAATTAGTGTTGGGTTGTGCACAACCCACGGGCGAGAGCACAATGTTATCTATGTATGGCTCACGTGAACTAGCACTCCTCTGTTGTGAAATGCTAATAAAAAGCATGTGATAAGAGACTGTCTTTAGTGCCTTAGAAACAGGCAGAAATGTATAGGTTTAAAAGTTATAAAGTATATTAATATTTTATTGGCAGCACTTTTATCATGATTGTTTTACTGAAAATCACCCTTTATTTAACATGTGCCAGTACTTTCCCAGCTAAAGGACTAGATAGACAACATTGACTTTTTACTAAGAACCTTAAATGTTGTCAAATGTAAGATTAGTTTAAAGCACAGTTAAATTACCTCAGCCATACTGGATGGCATTAGGACCCCCTTTCTTCCTGCACAAATAATGCTCCAAATCGAAGGAAATAAAATGAAAAAGAAATACCTTCTTTTGATCAGTTTTCCTTATGATAAAAAGGTTTTTACTCACATTATTTTAAACTTTAGTAAACAAGGACCATTAATAAGTTTAAAGGATTACAAAAGTTTACATAAATGACCATAAATATATCATTCGAGAGTGTACATTATACTTTGTAAAAAACACACTGCATCTTGGAAATGAAGCTGCTGTAATAATTAAAAAAAACTTAAATTTTATTTCCTACGTTGATGTCAGGTAATCCAGCCCATAAAATGGTCGTGGCTTCATCATTTTAGTTTGGCGCATTGCAGTGCCAGAAATTGACATATTTATTAATAAGTATTTTGCTTGTTCTTGATCGTATGCGCATTTCAATTAAGGTAAAATGCATTCACATTATCTCGCTATGTTTTTTCTGTGATTACTTAGTTAATGCTTCACGCTTGCGCAAAAGGACTTCGGCGTCTTGAGTAATTGCCTTTTATCTTGCGAGGGAGAAGAGCGTCACGTAGGTTGCTGGGTCTGCAAACTATTGCGCATGTGCAATATAGTACTGTTTTATTGCACATGCGTAAAAGCAGAGAACCCAGGTTGCCCACCATTATTGGTCTATGCAAATTGGACCCACAGTGGGTTTGAAAAAAGGCTATTTTTTACAGCAAATAGTGGCGAAACTACAAATAACTAAAAACAGAAGGTATTTAGGCACATCAACTATTCATAGTACACTGGTGAATAGTATAAAAGTTTTAATGTTTTATATCCCTTTAAGCATAGAAACAAACAGTCTGCACACAACTGATAATAAAACTATTTTACTGTGTAATTTGAAGTTTCATTGTGACTTTTCAAAACAATTGCTTTACTGATTACTTTTTAAATATTTTATATTTAGTAGCAATGAAACATATTGGTAATTTTCTGTGTTTGTATGATAACTGAATCTGGCATTTGTGGTGTCATTTTTTTTTATTTTTTATTTTTTTATATTTTTTATTGAGGTTATATAGATAGTACAACATATATGAAATACCATGAAACATAGATGATATATTATACAACAAACAGATATAAATTGAAGATAGCAAAAGTATTGCATTGGATCTGCATGGAGAGTCATCTCTAACATCAGTGTTTTTTTTTGTTTTGTTATGTACTGTAAGAAGTTCCTCAAATGATAAGGAAGGTTACTTTTGAACCTAATGAAGCTTATGGGCATTGTGAGAGGACATTAGCGTTGAGACCTGGAATTTAAATAGGAAAGAAGATGGGGAAAGTCAGCAGACCAAAGCTGCTCTAAGAGTAGGAAGGAAGAAGATAGAAGAAAAGATGAGAAAGAAAAAAAGAAGAAGAAGTAGAAGTGGGGGGGGGGGGGGAGAAAGGTTGGGCTCCTGTTAATCATGATTCTAAGAAGACTCCTTGGCTAAATATGGGGGACTGTAAAATGAAGGGGGACCGCTACAGGTAGATAGTGGCCAGCTCAAGATCATTTTAGATGAGTGGTAGATAGGGCCTAAATACCTATAGTATATATACAAACTTGCATCATCTCCCTACTAGATAATTTTCCAAGAGAGGGTTGATATCAGGCTAGTATATAGAAATGTAAGGAAAGATGGAATACTCAATATCATGGTAAGCTTATAAAGGTAGCAATATATGTAGTTCAATACAGTTCAATACATGGCAGCTCTATCCAATAATAATCTAGCGTGTAGAAGGAGTGTCTATCCCTGTGTAGTGTAGTGTAACAGCACCTACATGTTAGTATACAGTATACTGAGTCAGCTGTGAAACATCAGGGGGCTATCTCCTTATGATATGTTGAGTGCGTCTTATTATAATGTAAGCAAATGTTTTATGTCTTTTGACTTAATCACTCGCTCAGCTAGTTATATACAGTAGCTATATGATACAGATAAGTAGGGACTTCACTAATACATAAAAGGCAGATTTGAGAGTGTTCTCACCTTAGGTAAAAAAAAGAAAAGAAGAAAAAAGGGGGGAAAAAAACCCAGCAAGATATCATTATCCACAGCAGAGCATACAAGAATAAATAGCGAGATACATGGTCTGTTTTTCCTTGCCTAAATTTAAACAGTATAATGAATTGCTTTTAACTGAACATTTGTCACACTAGCACATTCTTTCTGCCAAACGTGGGCTACATGTTAGATGAAGTCGGCAAGAGCTATAAAGTCAATATATAACAGGTAGTCCTTCAATCCCCAGACTAGGCAGAGTAGCCTGAGGACAGATGCAGGAGAAATCTTGAAATGAGAGAGGTTGAAATCACGGAGGGAGAGGGTTATCAAACAGATTTACTATAAGTCCAAGGGATAATCTGGGTGGTAAGTAAGGGAAAGCTAAGCTAAAGGAGAACTGTATTAACTAGTGCAAACATCAATATTAACTGTGTGGCAAACAATATAGTAGACAACCACACCGTTTCAACCCACACCTCTCTTTAGGTCTTCACTGCCGGAGAGCTGCCTCTCAGTTTGCAGACTTAACTCCTGATTTTCTGAAGTGAGCGCAAGCATGGACACCAGTTCCTGTTCAAGCCAGAGTAGGTGAGGATGTGCTGTTGATAACTGGAGTCCACGAGTAGGGTACGTAACGGCAAAGTTCCAGGCAGACTTGCGACCTGTGGGTATACTGGTAATGCCTTCCCACACTCTCGTTGGTTGTCCAGGGTTGGTTGGGTGGACATTGAATAGCATGCGGTGGGGACTTGTGAGTGGTGTCAGGTCTGTGTCACATAAGTCTTGTGTAGGTTTGGTTGTGTTTAGCGGTGTCTGGAGGTTTCTATCAACTTCAAGCGGGCCCCTAGTACTGTTAGGTTCCGCAGCTGGTCCGGTGACAACTGAGGCCTTTACCGCATCAGTGATCCTACTCTCGGTGGGAGGGTATACACCACATGTAAGTGGCACAATGTCGCCCGATATATCCGCCCTATTTCTAGGTGAGATCAAAGCGATGGGGTACCTCTCCTCTCTGAGACCCGCAACTGGGGTCGGCATGTTAATATGTAGAGATGTCTCAATGCGGGACCGATATGACTCCCGCAATGCGATGGGTGTCCCCACAGTGCACCGGGAGGACTCAGTGCTCTCAGTACATTCAAGAGGAGCCGCCATCTTAGGCATCGGGTCGATCTCTTTCACCCGTAGGTCTTTAACTGTAGATAGAAGATCATAGAAACAATAGTCCATCTTCTCCTCAAAAGTTTCTAGCAATGCCTGCAAGTGTACATATAGGTCTGCCATGCCTGATCAGCTAATTGTCAGCTCTGCCTCGTGGTTGAAACAGGCAATGGGCTCTCCGGATAGTGCTGTCCCAAATATTAAAGGGTTCGTCGAATAAGGCTGTTATAACATTACTTTTTTCCTCCTTCAGGCGCAGAGCTCAAATAAAATTCAAAAAAAGTGTGAAATATACATTCTATGAGGCTTAAAATTTCATAGTTTTACTAATTTTACAGGAGCCCATGACATATGCGTCTTGCTTCATCTGGTGCTGGCTCCTCCCCCGTGGTGTCATATTTTTAGTGTATAGTGGTTCAGGAGCTGGACTCTCCTGAACCACAGCGTATTGCTGTCCGCATTCAGCGATGTCTGTCGGACATGATCCGCTGATCGGATCATGTCGGAAAGACATTTGATAAATAGGCCCCTATAACACTTCATTAAATATGAATATTGCATAAATAGGTTTTTACATGTTTTGCTTCTACTGCAAAGGGATCCAAGACACTATATATATATATATATATATATGTATTTATATGTGTATATATGTCTGTAAATACAAATAAACACATATAAATACATGTGTACACACATATAATCAAACATATATATATATATATATATATATATATATATATATATACAACACACAGAGAAAACCCAGCACTCACTTACAAGCTCTCAGCTAAGATTTAAAAGCAAAAATGGAAAGGTTAGTCACCGCATCTGGCCAAATGGGACAAGCTCAGGTACCACGTCAAGGTCCTTTCCAATACCTGAGACCCTAAAACAGCCACACAATGCAAGCTTTCAAATCCAAACAAACTGAAAACAAGGGAAGGGTGCACAGGAATATGTAATCACCTTAGACATATACAAAACACGGAAGGGAACTGCACTCTCATACCGGACCGGGTACACATCCCATGACCCTGCAACATGCTCAGCCCTGGGTGCCACTGGCAGTCACAGGAAGCTGTGCTGTCCCCAGAGCCACAAGCAGTTAACCCCAGACAGGTCTGGGTGCAAGAACCATAGGGAAAATTACAAAACAAATTAATACAACACACAGAGAAAACCCAGCACTCACAAGCTCTCAGCTAAGATTTAAAAGCAAAAATGGAAAGGTTAGTCACCGCATCTGGCTAAATGGCCAGCACAGCTTCCTGTGAGTGCCAGTGGCACCCAGGGCTGAGCATGTTGCAGGGTCATGGGATGTGTACCCGGTCCGGTATGAGAGTGCAGTTCCCTTCCGTGTTTTGTATATGTCTAGGGTGATTACATATTCCTGTGCACCCTTCCCTTGTTTTCAGTTTGTTTGTATTTGAAAGCTTGCATTGTGTGGCTGTTTTAGGGTCTCAGGTATTGGAAAGGACCTTGACGTGGTACCTGAGCTTGTCCCATTTGGCCAGATGCGGTGACTAACCTTTCCATTTTTGCTTTTAAATCTTAGCTGAGAGCTTGTAAGTGAGTGCTGGGTTTTCTCTGTGTGTTGTATTAATTTGTTTTGTAATTTTCCCTATGGTTCTTGCACCCAGACCTGTCTGGGGTTAACTGCTTGTGGCTCTGGGGACAGCACAGCTTCCTGTGAGTGCCAGTGGCGCCCAGGGCTGAGCATGTTGCAGGGTCATGGGATGTGTACCCTGTCCGGTATGAGAGTGCAGTTTCCTTCCGTGTTTTGTATATGTCTAGGGTGATTACATATTCCTGTGCACCCTTCCCTTGTTTTCAGTTTGTTTGGATTTGAAAGCTTGCATTGTGTGGCTGTTTTAGGGTCTCAGGTATTGGAAAGGACCTTGACGTGGTACCTGAGCTTGTCCCATTTGGCCAGATGCGGTGACAAACCTTTCCATTTTTGCTTTTAAATCTTAGCTGAGAGCTTGTAAGTGAGTGCTGGGTTTTCTCTGTGTGTTGTATTAATTTGTTTTGTAATTTTCCCTATGGTTCTTGCACCCAGACCTGTCTGGGGTTAACTGCTTGTGGCTCTGGGGACAGCACAGCTTCCTGTGAGTGCCAGTGGCACCCAGGGCTGAGCATGTTGCAGGGTCATAGGATGTGTTCCCGGTCCGGTATGAGAGTTCAGTTCCCTTCCGTGTTTTGTATATGTCTAGGGTGATTACATATTCCTGTGCACCCTTCCCTTGTTTTCAGTTTGTTTGGATTTGAAAGCTTGCATTGTGTGGCTGTTTTAGGGTCTCAGGTATTGGAAAGGACCTTGACGTGGTACCTGAGCTTGTCCCATTTGGCCAGATGCAGTGACTAACCTTTCCATTTTTGCTTTTAAATCTTAGCTGAGAGCTTGTAAGTGAGTGCTGGGTTTTCTCTGTGTGTTGTATTAATTTGTTTTGTAATTTTCCCTATGGTTCTTGCACCCAGACCTTTCTGGGGTTAATTGCTTGTGGCTCTGGGGACAGCACAGCTTCCTGTGACTGCCAGAGCTTGTCCCATTTGGCCAGATGCAGTGACTAACCTTTCCATTTTTGCTTTTAAATCTTAGCTGAGAGCTTGTAAGTGAGTGCTGGGTTTTCTCTGTGTGTTGTATTAATTTGTTTTGTAATTTTCCCTATGGTTCTTGCACCCAGACCTTTCTGGGGTTAATTGCTTGTGGCTCTGGGGACAGCACAGCTTCCTGTGACTGCCAGAGCTTGTCCCATTTGGCCAGATGCAGTGACTAACCTTTCCATTTTTGCTTTTAAATCTTAGCTGAGAGCTTGTAAGTGAGTGCTGGGTTTTCTCTGTGTGTTGTATTAATTTGTTTTGTAATTTTCCCTATGGTTCTTGCACCCAGACCTGTCTGGGGTTAACTGCTTGTGGCTCTGGGGACAGCACAGCATGTTGCAGGGTCATGGGATGTGTACCCGGT
Source organism: Bombina bombina (assembly GCF_027579735.1). Lineage (NCBI taxonomy): Eukaryota > Metazoa > Chordata > Amphibia > Anura > Bombinatoridae > Bombina > Bombina bombina. The sequence goes on along the minus strand of NC_069500.1, from coordinate 296,062,167 downwards.
CCGGTATGAGAGTGCAGTTCCCTTCCGTGTTTTGTATATATATATATATATATATATATATATATATATATATATATATATATATATATATATACATATATATAAAATAACCAAAAAAAAGTGTCGGATATGGTAGGGGCTTAATGTAGTGATTATTATGACATATAGTCACTGTGTCCGTGACAGCATAAACAAGTCCTACTATGTTGGTTTTAGCAGAGAAAATACCTGTGTGACCACAAATTTCTTTCAAACAGTCAGTGTCTATAATCAGTGTAGCAGGAGAGAAAGGAAAGGAATTATACCTCTCAGTCTGCAGCACCCGCAGTTTGCAATACAATCTACACTTCGACTCCGACCTTGTCAGCTTGTGACGTCACTGTGGATCCTATTCGGTTGGTGAGCATCGGAAGCCCAATATGCAGCGTCCGCAATCGTTCCTCCTCGCTGCGCTGTATAGATGGTCCTGGTGGAGTCACAACCGGAAGCTCCACTCTCACCCTATGGACCCCATCAATCCATGTGGAAGGGCAGGCGGCTCACGTCCACAGCAACACTACAGGTATCAAACTGCAAACAGTCCCGGTATAACCAAGTAATAGTCTATCACTTTGAAGGTGGGGTTGCTTCGAATAGGCAAAAATACATCTCAGCCAAAAAGAAAAAGTTGAAGCAACAACCAGAGTATAAAACTTTACTGTAAGTTCTATTTTTGTGCCCTTATCCTCCATGGATTTTAATACTTTTCTACAATAAAAGTTTAAGTTTTTATACTTTATACTGGTTGTTGCTTCAACTTTTTCTTTTTGGCTGAGATATATATCTAAATATATACATATAATGCATGCTTTTTTTCCCTAACACCTGAGACCTTGAATCTTTGAGCCTTATAATTATTTTCTTTAATAATGTTTGTTAGGTGGTGTTATTATGAATGTAATTGCACTTTATAATGTATTTTTTTATGTTTTGTGCAACTTTTTTGTTTTGTGAAACAATTAACTAGAGCTCTGAGGATGCGCTAATCTGACACGCGTTAACTTATATTGCGCTCAAGCGGTTGCGTGTACTGTCGCACACAAACACCCATGATAAACCCAGTATCATTTGTTCATAACTGTTAGCGCTCCACTCATAAACTGGCCCAGAGTGTGCAGACTGACTATGCTGGTGCGATGATTTAGAAGCTACAATCTTTCTATATAGACAGCTGGGGTGATCAGGTGGAAGATAATTATTAAAGCAGAGGCAGCAGTCTAAAAGGGACAGTTACAACAGGCAGGTATGATACGAGGTGTATTTCACTCAGAGATAAAAAGCAATTCTAGCAGGATTTTTTCTCCAGCTCCTGTTTTTTACATTGCTTCTAGAACAGATATTTGTAATGGGTAAATCATCAAAACAGTACCAGGAAAATTCACAAGGACGCACTAAAGTACAGTAATTCTGTTACAAATTCGGACGAAATCCCACCAATCAGATTTTCTCGATCAATTAATTGAAATCCCTTAGAGAGTCATACAGACATATTATTATGGTTTTGGAGCACAAGGGGTTAATGGAACGTCACCTATTAGCCTATCAACACACTATAAAATTGGGTTACACCAAAATAAAGGCACTTAAATCAGTGATTTATTCGCTTAACATTGTGAAATCTCTGTTATATATGACAATAATAGTGCACATTTAATATTTTTTATTACAAAATCACAAGAACACATACGTTTTTTTTAGCAGGTAAGCCACGCTCAGCATTTGTGGGCCTTGTGCAAGGCAAATTTGAACGACTCCCCAGCCCTCTTACTTCCCACCCCCTTAACCTCAAAGCTGTATGTCCCACCCCATAGTTTTATATATATAGTTAACCATAAAGAATTGGTCATAAAACAAATCAATAAGAGTGGTAATGTAATAATCTTAGACCAGAAATATTACACTGAGGAAGCATTACAAATTAATACTTTATAGTAACAAGAGATCATTTCCTATGTTCTCATAGTGAATTGCTGTTTCTATTAAATGATGCTCGTAGAGAAAACCTGATCTCTGGTCTGGAATTTGGCTTTTGTATAATGACAAACCTAAGATTCTGTTTTCTTACTGGATTCCAAAATTACACAAATCATTAAAAAAGCCCCCTGATTGCCCTATAATTTCAGGGATAGGGGGACCAACTGAGGCGATCAGCAGATATATAAATTTCTTCCTGCAGCCTTTTTTGACAGAACTAAGAACCTTTGTCCAGGATTTAATGAATGTAATTAAAAAACTGGATGGAATTAATGTATCTGAGAAGACAAGTTTGTGGAACAGCTAAGCCCCCATATGTGCCCCCACCTATGCATGCCTTCATTTAGGATTATGGGAAAACCAGATGGTTTTTGGTGATCTGGCAGTGTGGGTGGAGGCGCATGTGTCCCTATGGATCCACAATGTGGATGATATCCTGATTCTCTGGGAAGAAAGTTAAGAGGAACTTTTTGAATTTGTATCTCTACTCAATCAAAATTATTTAAACATATTCCTTACATGTAACAATGACTATCATAGTATTAGTTTTCTTGATTTGTTGATCAGTAAAAAAAACAATTTGATATGTACTGAAATATTTTTTTTTTAAAAAAACAGCATCTAATAGCCTCCTCCTAGGCACTAGCCACCATCCTGATAACCTAAAACGTGGGATACCTTATGGACAATTCCTGAGGCTACGTAGGATATGCTCTGCTGAGCATTCCTTTGATCAACAGGCCAAAGAGATGGCAATTCAGATCGTGGCTATTCAAAAAGGATTTCTAAGAGGGCATTATATAAAGCAAAATTGCAGAATAGACAGAATTTACTGTACAGCCAGAAAGAAAAATAGAATAAAGATAACACGATTAGATTCATTACTAAGTATAATTCACATTGGAACAAATTGAAAAGTATCCTCAAGAAAACTGGTATTTATTATCAAATGATGACACCCTTTATGAACATGTTGGAGACTATCCACAAATGACAGCACACATAGCAAATAATTTAAAAGACCTTTTAGTCAAAAGTGAATTCACTAATACCCCAACTAAGAACTGATTAGTAACTAATGCACAAAAAATTGAAGGCTGCTCTCCATGCAATCATTGTGTATGCTGTGGATTCGTTAAAAGAACTAAAACATTCTGTACAACCACAGAAGTTACATACAAAATTAAATCCTTTATCAACTGTTCATCAACAGTGTTATCTTCTGTCCTGCTCCTGCCCACGATTTTACGTGGGTAAAATATATAGAGAATTCAGATCCTGAATTACAGAACACAGTGATGACATAAAAAACCTGAATACGGATAGCCCAATAGCTAGACACTTTGCACAATGCCATACTTCCAGACTTGATGGTCTAGAGTTTAATGGTATTGAACAGGTAAAACAGAGTAGAAGGAGTGGCAACATTGACACCATCTTATTGCAAAAAGAAAGAAGATAGATATATAATTTAAAGACACTTTCACCACTTGGTCTAATTGAAAAATTAGAATTTGCCTCTTTTTTTAGCATAAAAAGTTTCTCTTTTTCTTAATAAATTTGTATTATTTTTCCTTATTCTTTAGCAATTCTTTCCTCTCTCTCCTTTTTGATTGCTTTTTTCCCCTCTTTTCCTTTCTTCCATTTTTTCCTCTTCAGCTCTCCTTTTAGAACGAAGTCTCAATGATAATGCATAAAGATTAAATGCTTACAGAAAAGATTAGGATTTAAAAGAACAAATCTTTTTCACTTCTAGAATTGATATAATGACCTTATTAGGAGATGTTTTCAATTTTGAATATATGAGTAATTCTATAATGATCCTCTATAACAGAGAAATAATAACAACGGAATGTTCCAGGACTTATGAGAACAACTACAGCAATGTGTTTGAACTGTAGTCTCTATTTGATCTATTGCGGAGTTGCCCAATAAGGAACATTGTATCTGTTTACTTTGGAGGTATGTTGGTTACAATCACATGGCAATGGACGCCAATAAGTGGATTTAGTCTCAGGTTGAGATTATCACCCGAAAGAAGCTCCCGTCTTCATTGTTAATTAGTGAAATGCGCAACTGGATGCATAGGTGTGCAGCATCTGTTTGTGGGATCCCCCCGTTAAAGTGGAGTGAGCAAGCGCATGTGGGAGGACAGGGCCATGCAGAAGGGACAGGTATTTCTGCATTGACCGGTGAAGATGGCTGTGTGCTGATGGCTGTCTGCCTGTTAACATCCCTCTGTAGCTGTCCTTCTTGGCTCATGTGGACACAGCCTGTTTGTATACACGGAATAGAGTCTTTCTATTTTGGCATTCTCTTGTTTTTGTGCACATACAGCAATATTCTAGAAACTTTGTTGCTTTAATGTTGGACATTCTACACTTCAATCAATTGTGCACCATAATAACTAAAAGAAGCTGGCTTTTTTGCTTTTCTAGTGAGAGGCCTGTCATGGATACCAGACAGCTAACGCTACCCCCACCCCCCTACAACCTCACTGTCATGGATACTGGGCTGCAGGGGTTGAATTCTTACCCTCCTTTTTGGCTGGAGTATAAGATGACAGCCCAATTCAGTATTGCCTGTCCCAACCCCCCCCAGACTCAGAATGTTTGAGATTATTGCAACCTCCTGCTTTTATGTGCCTTTCTGTTATTGTATGAGTCAGCCATTGTCCTTTTGTGATTAGATAATCGAATGCTGAGACCTCCTGATGTTATGTGTCTTTCTGCTATTGTGTGAGTCATCCATTGTCCTTTTGTGATTAGATAAATGAATGCTGAGACCTCCTGCTGTTATGTGTCTGTCTGCTATTGTGTGAGTCATCCATTGTCCTTTTGTGATTAGATAATCGAATGCTGAGACCTCCTGCTGTTATCTGTCTTTCTTCTATTGTGTGAGTCATCCATTGTCCTTTTGTGATTAGAATCTTGTTTAACTAACCATGGTCTGATGTTTGTCTCATTGTATAATATTTGTTATAACTACCCCCTTTTCTGTTGGAAATGTATAAAAGCTGTGTTTTCTGTGAAATAAAGCAGTTCTATTTTCACCTGAATGCTAGTCTGTCTAGTTATTTGGGTGGGCTCCATCTAAAATCACTTTCCTGGGTTACATAGCAGCCTGTTCCAGGCAGAGAAAGGATCCTCAGGCAGAGCTACCCAGTCTGGGTAGCTGGAGTCTGCCACAGGGTCGGACCCTGGGTACTGTTGCTGTTGGGCATCAGGGGTGGCTACAGGCTGTGGTCACTTGCCAGCTACATAGCTGCAGTCAGCAGGGGGGAAGCAGGACCCCTTTGGCGGAGCTACTCAGTCGGGGTAGCCGGGGGTATCTGTCACATTGGTGGCAGTGGTGGGATCTGCTTCTTTTACAAGGTTCCTGCTGACAGAGGAGAAGCGCCACAGTAGCTGGTAAATATGGAGGCAGAGTTCCTAGGGAGAGTACAAAAGATGCTGATCAGAACAAATGATCCTTGTCCGGAACAGGACATTCTGGGATGGAGGAACCTTGCCCTCCGAGACCTCTGGAGGGAGGCTCTTCAACAGGAACGGAAGGATGTAAAGGTCCTCCCCACGAATGACCAGAGGTTCCGGGTTCTGTGGACCTTGAGAGTGCCTTTTCTGGGAAAACAGCCAAAGAAAGAATGGCTATCTGTTCTATATAGACTGGTCCAGCAAGAGATGTGGGTGGAGGATGGCTATCGTGCCCTCCAATGGCCCGCTATGCAAGCGCAGCCATGGCTGGAGTATGGCTCCCCCACAGAGGGCTTTGGCTTCGGTGGCCCTGGATTGCTATTTACAAAAAGGACAGAGGACCCACAGTTTGGGAGCAAGACGGACCAGGGTCTGGAGGATATCTCTGGGCTCCAAGAGGAAATGCTGGATCTCTTGGAGGAATCCTGGCTACTAGATGATCTGGATTTTATAATTGACCAGGAAGAGGCACTGGTCAAGGAATACAAGAGGCTGCTAGATCTTGTTAAGCAGCATGCCAAGGGTATACAGATCTGGGGTGCAGCCCTCTGGGATTCATGGAGCTCAACCGTGGAGGAGTGGCAACAAAGAAAAAGGGAACCATGGCTGCTGGATCCCGATCAGCAGTCTGGCTCCGAGCTTATGGTCTTGGACCAGGTGGCCACCCTAGCAGAAGCGCTGGCAACAGGACAGAGAGCCGCTGGCCTCAGCCCAGCCCCTGCATCAGCTCTGGTAAACCAGGGAGAGGTGGTAGTCGTCCTCCCTCCCCTTATACAGAACCCCTTGCAGGGAGAGATGGATATCGATAACTCTCCCCAGCGGCAGAACCCCTTCCCGGTAGAGAAGACAGTCAGTCTCTCTCCCCAGTGGCAGAGCCATGAGCAGGGAGAGGAGACAGTCGGTCTCTCTCCCCAGCGGCAGAGGCATCCCCTGGGAGTGGAGGTAGTCGTCCTCCCTCCCCTTATGCAGAACCCCTTCCTGGGAGAGGAGACAGTCGGTCTCTCTCCCCAGCGGCAGAGCCAGAAACAGGGAGAGGAGACAGTCGGTCTCTCTCCCCAGCGGCAGAGCCATCCCCTGGGAGCAGAGGTAGTCATCCTCCCTCCCCTTATGCAGAACCCCTTCCTAGGAGAGGAGACAGTCGGTCTATCTCCCCAGCGGCAGAGCCATCCCCTGGGAGTGGAGGTAGTCGGTCTCCTTCCCCTTATAGAGAACCCCTTGTAGGGAGAGATGGATGTCGATAACTCTCCTCAGCGGCAGAGCCAGGATCAGGGAGAGGAGACAGTCGGTCTCCCTTCCCAGTGGCAGAGCCATCCCCTGGGAGGGGAGGTAGTTGTCCTCCCTCCCCGTAAGCAGAACCCCTTTCTGGGAGAGGGGACAGTTGGTCTCTCTCCCCAGCGGTAGATCCATCCTTCTGGAGCAGAGGTAGTCGTCCTCCCTCCCCTTACAGAGAAGCCCTTGCAGGGAGAGACGGGTATCTCTCCCCAGCGGCTGAATCCCTTTCTGGGAGAGGAGACAGTTGTTCTCTCTCCCCAGTGGCAGCACAGTTTCCCATGGAGCGGAGGTAGCAGACCTCCCTCCCCAGCGGTAGATCTCCTTCTCGGGAGAAGAGACAGACAGCTTGGCAGGGTCTCTACCCTTTTCTTGTCCCGGAGTATTTCTTACCGGGGGCAGGCGTTGCATTAGGCAAGGAGGAGAAAAGCTTATACAGTTGGTGCCACATGTTTGGGCACCCGAGCTTTGCCTGCCCCACCAAGAAGCAACCTCCCCCTCTAGTCTGGGGTGGGTCCGCCGGTACTAAACCGAGTCTCACGGAAAGCGGCAGTATGGCCCTGGAACTTGAGGACCCTGGAACTTGTGGGACAGTAATTGTTTGGGAGCCGGCCTTGACATACTTGTTTGGGACTTTGCCTTATGTGACTATCCCTGCGCCCAGGGCGCAGGGTATAAACACCAGCTGGAACCCCCCAGGATGCCCCAAGCTCTAGAGAGATGGGATCACCTCTCCCAGCAACCGAGAAGTGGAGGGCCACCGTCAGACAGCCCCAGGCCGACCCGTTAAGGGTCTAGCCGGGTCTGCCGAACTGGAGGGGGGAGATGTCATGGATACCAGACAGCTAAGGCTACCCCCCACCCCTTTACAACCTCACTGTCACGGATACTGGGCTGCAGGAGTTGAACTCTTAACCCCCCCTTTTTGGTTTGTAGTATAAGGTGACAGCCCAATTCAGTATTGCCTGTCCCAACCCCCCCTAGCCTCAGAATGTTTGAGATTATTGCAACCTCCTGCTGCTATGTGCCTTTCTGTTATTGTATGAGTCATCCATTGTCCTTTTGTGATTAGAAAATCGAATGTTGAGACCTCCTGCTGTTATGTGTCTTTCTGCTATTGTGTGAGTCATCCATTGTCCTTTTAAGATTAGATAATCGAATGCTGAGACCTCCTGCTGTTATGTGTCTTTCTGCTATTGTGTAAGTCATTCATTGTCCTTTTGTGATTAGAATCTTGTTTTAATACCCCCTTTTCTGTTGGAAATGTATAAAAGTTGTGTTTTCTATTAAATAAAGCAGTTCTATTTTCACTTGAATGCTAGTCTGTCTAGTTATTTGGGTGGGCTCCAGCTAAAATCACTTTCCTGGGTTACATAGCAGCCTGTTCCAGGCAGAGAAAGGATCCTCAGGCAGAGCTACCCAGTCTGGGTAGCTGGAGTCTGCCCCAGAGTGGGACCCTGGGTACTGATGCTGTCGGGCATCAGGGGTGGCTACAGGCTGTGGTCACTTGCCAGCTACATAGCTGCAGTAGGCAGGGAGGAAGCAGGACCCCTTTGGCGGAGCTACCCAGTTGGGGTAGCCAGGGGTATCCGTCACAAGGTCCATTTGTTTGTCTGTCTTGTATGTCTTTATTTATAGTACATTTATAATGAGATATACATTTTATTGGAATAACCACACTGTCGCTGTGATTTTTTATGTTATGGTTAGTGTGCTGTTACCTGGTCTTTGAATATTCCTTTTTGAGGTACATTCACTTCTCTATTTGTAACTATTTTATAGATATATTTCTCTAGGTAGTACCTTTCTTTTTCTATATTTAAAGTGAGCGAACATCTCCTCTTTTTGTTTTCTTTTATATATAAATATATATTTATATCACAAATAAAAACAATATACTAGGCACTGCAATAAATAATACTGGTAAAATAATCAAATTAAAAAAAAACGGACTTATAAAATATAAGTGTTAATATATATTCTCCCTATATCATCTCACTCTCAAAATACCATCCCATGAATAAATAAATAACAATGTTCAGTTAAATGGTAATCCCTTAGTGAACAATTGGAAGGGAAAGATCGTTAAAAATCACAAAAGATTTCAAAGTCTCTGATTCCAAGGGAGTGAGGGGGAGGTGTGATCCAGTCAAATCCAAAGAGTAAAAGTTTGCAGCTGCTCCTTTTAAATGAGTCCCATCACAAACTCAGCATATGATACTAAAAGAAAAAAGAAAGCACAGGAGCGCACAAACACCTCTAAGTGCAGATTATATTGGCACCTTTAATATATGTGTCCTGTATAAGAAACACACTCACACTTTAAAAATGTTGTAAAAGCAATATAGCGATAGTAAAACAGACTGCAAACCAGCTCTGGCGTCTTCTCCCCGTTCCACGGAGCTCCAGGGTAGTGTGTCCACCAAATGCTGATGAGGGTGTATCCCAAAAGCAACCAATCGGATGTCTGACAGCTCTCACACCTTCTTCCAAAAAGGCTTTTTTGTTGGAGGTGTGTACAGATACACAATATTGGTTTTTAAACCTGTTTGGAGTTCTGTTTCTTATTGGGAGGCTGAACCAGATAATTGTCCATATCGGATCAATGCCATATGTTGCAGTCTTATATACAAAAACGGGCTAAAAAAATAAATAAAGTGCATATACAAGAAACGGCCCTCAGCACACTCTGTGCCTGTTATATGATATACAAACACGCTAGTTGCTTCACAGGTACCAGATTCTGTTCACTCTATACACGAAACGGCCCTAAGCACACTCTGTGTCTGTTATAAGATATACAAAAACGCAAGTTGCTTAACAGGTACCAGATTCAGTTCACTCAATGTACATTTCATTCCCAACTGGAACTTTTTCAAGAGTGGTTGTATGCACTTCATTCCTGTAAAGTAAAATTAGATTGGTTAGCAAGCAGCAAGCATCCCAAGAATAAGCTAAGTGCTAGGTAAGTGCTAGGTAACATCATGAGTCTAGATGGAGAAGCAGAATTATTTATGAAGCATAAGATGATAGAGCACCATTTGGGAGGCAAGCAATTGCACAGGTGTAGAAGAATGGGCATCCACCTATATGTTTCTAATGAGAAGGCAAGGAAGGGTCACTACAGTATCCCCCTTGATTTTTTTTGCCACCTTCATTTAGATTTGCTATAGTTTTGTAGAGCTGCACCTTCCCCTTGTCCCAAACAACATCTTTAATGTGAGGTGCATGCCCCCCCTAGATAATAGCACCACTTTCCTATCTGTGTACTTGACCGGGTGTTTCCTACTGTTGATATGTCTCTGGAGTGTCCTCCAGTAATGTTGGTGTATTTATCACCAACGTGTTACGTTTTGTAATTATGAATATTAATAATTAATAGCAGTATAAAATTGTCAGTGATATCTACACTTAATATAGCAGAATTTTGTCAATACACTTCAGTAAGATGTTAAATCTCTGTAGTTCACCCCAAAATATCACTATTGAGATATCTATAAATTTGACAACAATATGATTATCAAAAATTATTATTTAATCTCAATATAAAATATTACTAAATTCTGATCAGTTAATCTTTATATACACGTTGATTATATTTACGTAGTAACTGAATATTACCTATATATATTAATTTATCAATACAATATTAAAATATAAAGCAGGCTATAGAGATATTTAGATTAATTACTATTCAATAGATATCATCTATTATCCCATGTATGGACACAATATTTCTATAAAATAACCTTAATTCAAAATGATTCACTTAACAAATATCCTACATGAAATTTACAAGAACAATTTGTATTTAACCAGCAACACTTAGTCCAATGCCAAAATATGGTCTACTAACTTAACAATGCTTAGTTAACAATATAACCAAATATTTCAACACAAATCTTACCAAATTTCAATAAATCTAATAGAACTTCCAAAAAAATATAATTAAATGATTTGGCCCAAAATAGTATTATAATACTTCAAATAATTAACCATAGATTTAACCACAATAATAAATGCAATTGTTATAATATCCCACAGTACCTTTGGTTGAAACTATGAACCTTTCAAATACTAAATCTTTTCCTCTAAATAATACATTTACTTAGCACTAATATAATTGTTTATGGACTACACAGGTCTCTAAAATGTAAATTATAACTATAAAGTACACTTACAAATCACAGCTACAATTTAACTATAGCTATAGAATACCTTTGATTTAAAACATTAAAAATATAAAACAACCGCTAATACATTAACAGTAACCAATATGAGAGTTCAGCTTTTTGGATCAGAGTTTTCCAAAGTCATACATGAAGGTATTTTTGCAAACAGGGTATCACATACACAGAGGTATTTCTCTATTTTCAACAGAGAGTTATTCCAAGTCATGCCCCAAACCAAAGTGTGTTTTTGTGTATTTTCCTTTCTTTGCATAGGTATTTTTGTCTCTCACAAAAATCCACATTCATTTCTAAATCATCCAATGGAAAATCTCTGGGTACACCCTTTTAGTCTGAGTTTATCTCTCATTGGCCCTTGGAAATGCATATGCTAATTTTAAATCCCCTGACAATTTAAAATATCATTTGTTAGCAATTCACAATAGGCAACAGAATGTAGAAAATACTACTACAGAAAAATATATTTTCTTAAATGCATATTCAATATATTTATTATTTCCTAGTATTAATAAACTATCTTTTCAGTATATGGCCCATCTAATATAACTGAGCACACATTTTTGAGACTAAACATGGGTACACTTAGAATATATATATATATATATATATATATATATATATATATATATATATATACACACACATACATATAATATATATTTCTTATAATATTTCAAAAGATGTATTTAAAAGTCATATTTCTATGAGTGGACTAGTAGTTATAATTCAATATAGATATATGTATAGTTGATTTTATTTGTATATCAGTTGATAATTAATCAACATATCATAACATTAATCCATATCTAGGTATTACATTGCATTGTTGAGCATATATCTATACTCCATACATACCTGCAATAGAATTTTGTTGGAACCAATATCACCATAGATATATACATATATTTAACTTAATTATTATTGACTATATAATATATATATATATATATATATATATATATATATATATATAATTTAAAGTCATTCCTTTATAAGGTACAGGAATATGGTCTCATATCTATGATTATAGTCATAGGACAATTTATCTACTATATATTTATTTCAAAACCTTATTTTCACACCAGATTCTGAAAAACAAAAACAATGCTGTTTTATTCTGACACAGTTAAACATTTTAAATTCACCATAATTCACAGTAATATATATTTACGTTTTAAGCATTCAATTCTTAAATAGATTCTAGCTTACACAGGGTTAAATATACTTTCCTAAGTTTCTCCTACTATTTTCCATAGAGACGCAAGTCTGAGCTTTGTGTATTTGAACTCATCATAGGGTAATTCACACTTTGATGATAAGGGCCACATTCCCTGAGAATTTTTGTATATTTAAATATCAGTTCAGACTGAACATCTGTTGTCTACAAGGGGCACCCTGAATTAGGTAAGTATCAGGGCAATTATTTGAATTTAATTATTTAGAAATACATCAAAGTGCAGTCTGTATATTGAGTGTAGAAAGGGGCCTGGGCCGAAAAGTCTTATTTTATAATTTAATGCAACTTACATTAGCCAAATTTTCAAATACAAATAAATTCTTTATCTACATCATATATGTATGTAAATTATATATATTACATAATGTCACTCACCTATTCCCTGACATGAATCCCCCTTTACATTTTAAGATGTGTGGGACACATGTATTGAAATTGACTGAAATCCAGTGATAATTGGTGAGTGTACTGACAGTATGCATCATAGTCAGTCTTACTATGAAGAGAGTTCATTATATTTCAATTCTCCTTTTATGCTCATTAGCTAGACATCTTATTCATCTATTAAACTACAACTCTTCCTTAGTGTGTTTGGGGAAATGCCACTTTAGTCTCCTTCTATGATTTGGAGTTGGGACCTAGAATGGCACGCTTGCAGCTGATTAATATGGACCCATTTATCCATAAAAGTATTATTTTTAGGGATCCTAATTTAATAGGCAACTGGAGATATTTTGTCAGTAATGACAAAAGGACCTTTCCATGAGGGAAGAAACTTCCTCTCCTTGACTTGATCTCTTCAAAAGTTATAAAGATGAACTTTATCATTGATTTCATATTCCTTTTTGGAAGTCTCGAGGTCATAATATGTTTTATCAGCAGTTGCAGCCTTCTCTATGTTCTTTTGAGCAAATGCAAAAGCATATTGCAGATGTTTTCTTAACTTTTCCACATATTGATGGGTAGTAGCAGCATTTATAAAGTTCTGGTCTGATGTATGGTACAGTAAATGTTGAGGTAGAACCATTCTTCTACCACTCATCAATTCAAAAGTTGACATCTTAGTAGCGTTACTTGGTGTTGCTCTTAATGCCATTAGAATTAGAGGTAATTTTACATCCCATTCCTTACCTGTTTCACTCACAAACTTTTTGAGTATTTTTACAATGGACTGGTTGTAATGCTCTACACCACCACTAGAGGCAGCGTTATATGCTATATGGAGCTTTCTTTTAACCCCTAGTGTTTTCTAGATTTTTGTCATCACTTTGCTAGTGAAGTGGGTTCCCCGATCGGATTCGATTCTCTGGGGTAAACCAAATCTGGAAAACCCCTGATTAGTAAGCAATGCTGCACATGTTTCAGCGCTATTATTAGGTGCACTGTTGCACTCTACCCATTTAGTGAACATACATTTTATAGTCAAAATGTATCTGTTACCTCTAGATGATCTAGTTACTGGACCAATAAAATCAATTTGTATATCTGATCATGGCATTACCATCCCCCTTTCCTGCAATGGCGCTCTATGTGTTGGCGCAGTGGGATGGAACTGTGGACAGATTAAACAACCTTGACAGTAGGTTTGTACATCCTTCAACATATGCTGCCAAAAAGCGTAGTCCCGTAATATTTCATTTGTTAATTTAGCACCGCTATGACCAGATGTGGGAGCATCATTGGCATGTTAATGCATGAGACCTCTGAATTGGGTAGGTACCACCCATTGTTGGATACCTGTTTTGGTGGTTCTAATTAACAAACCATCCTGTTATTTGAATTGTGATTTGGACTTCATTAAGATTCTAAGATCTTCCTTACCAATACAGTCATCTTTTGAGATGGGGTTGTTTTCAAGATTTCCTATGTGTTTATAGAAAATACCTATATTGGGGTCTTCTTTTTGACTAGTGATCAGGTCCTCACTAGGAGAATCCTGACTCCATTGTACCAGGTTAGGCTAATTTTGTTGTTTAACCTGGTTTCTGGTAATGGCTTTTCAGTGAATCACACCCATTAAGTGGTCAATATTAAGGAGCTCTCCAGTTATGGCTTCTTGTTTGGCTAATGAATATGCAAGATCATTGCCTTCCTTATCAGGACTTTGAATTCTGAAATAACCCTTGGTCTTTTTCCAGTGTATGGTTTACCCATTGGAAATCACTAATTTATCAATCTCGCAGAACAACTTAGCATGTTTGACTGGATTGTTGTTAGTTTTCTGCATGTCATTTATTTTCCAAATTGGCAAGTATTCAACAAAACTGTCACACACATAATTTGAGTCAGTAATGATCACAAATTCATGAATACCTTGTTCAATTGCCATTTCAATGGTTTTTAGAATAGCAGTGAGTTCTGCTACTTGACTGGATCTTGGTCCAATGTTGAATCCTACAGAAATATTTGGGAATCTATTTGCCCAAGCTATAACAATGCCAATGACTTATATGTGCTCATTATCAATAGTGGCATGGTAAGAACAACCATCAACATATACCCAAGGTAATGTTTGACAATGGTCCTCATTGCATATTTTATATGGGGAAAGCAATTGTTCCTTCAGGAAAATCATCTTCTATTAACTCTTCCCCATAATCTTTAGCAGTACAGTCATGAAGTTCAGGAAGCCCCTGTGCAACTGGATTCTTTTTGTTTTGCTTATAGTGAATTTCTAAAGGCCAGCCTTGTAAGGAAAGAGTCCAAGCTGTTATGCGGCTATTGGACAGGTTCCCATCTCTTATTTTCTCACTTTGCAAATATAGCAAAGGCTGGTGGGCCGTTTCTACAATAATTTTCTCGCCCTGTATGTAGCTGCGGAAATTTTATAGAGCTTATACAGTAGATAAGAGGGTTTTTTGCAATCTTTACATTTTATTTCTACTGGGGATAAAGTTTTGCTCGCATAACATGTTTTTGGTATAAAACAGCACTCATGCTTACATCTGCATAACATGTCTCTAAGTAGAAAGGTTTACTGCCTTCAGGGTAAGCTAAGCAAGGTGCTTAAGTGAGTTTCCTCTTCAGCCCTCTTATGGCTGTCTCTTGAGCCTCACTCCAGTGCCATACTACATCCTTCTTTAGAAGATGTAGTAGTGACTTAGCTAATTTTGCACAATTTTCAATAAATTTGCAAGAATAATTTTTCATACCCAGGAAGAATCTCAATTACTTTAAGTTAGTGGGGTTCTTAGCATTTATTATGGCTTCCACCTTTTCTTCTGAGGATTTAACCCTTCAGAAGTAACTTCATGTCTCAAGAAGTTGACACAAGTGCAGAACCATTGGGTTTTTTGTAGGGATAATTTGACACTTGCCATTTTATGTTGGCTGAGGACATGTTTAAGCTCTGTGATGTGTTTTTCAAAGTCTGTGCTTTTGAATAACACATCATCAACATAAGATAATGTCCCCGTTCTAGTGCATCAGGCATAGCCTTATGCATAAATACAGCAAATTCATGTACTGAATTTATGTATCCAAACTGAAGTCTTTGGAATGCATATTTGACCTTCTGGAAGGAGAATGAAAGCTTATACTGGTCTTCCTCATGTACCTTTATGGTCCAATATCCCTGCGCACAATCAATGGCAGGGAATATTTTGGATCCCTGCATCTGCGCTAGGCACTTGTCAATGTATGGTAAAGCCCAGTCAGACATATATACTCATTGGTTTAGCTGTCTAAAATCAGCACCGAAACGCCATTGTCCATTGGGCTTAAGAATACCTAGAATAGGATTTATATAAGAGCTGTGCACCTGTCTGATGATACCCTTTCTTCCAAGTTCCTTATGATTTCTGCAAGTGAATCATATGAGGCTAAATTGAGTCTGTATTGCTTAACAAATACAGGTGGTGCATTGGGATCTGTTTGGATTCTTGCAATGTGTAGGTCTGTAGTCCCACAGTCATAAGAATCCCAAGCAAAAATATCCTTGTACTCCATCAGGAGTTCTCATAGCTGTTGGCATTCATCATCACTGGAACAGCCATTAGCTGTGGAGATTTGCTCTTTGACTATTTGCTGAAATCCAGGAAAGATTTCAGGCTGTCCTATCTCATTGGCTTCTTCAAGCCTAGATGTGAGGTCCCCTCGATTATAATTTACATTACCCTCATGACTCTGGATATTTGGGTATTTTTGCTCTATGATCGGTTGATCAAATACCAGGAAGGCTTCTTCAATTTTACAGATGCCTTCCTCTGAGCTGAAAGGATAAATAGACTGAATTGTAAATAATCCTTCTGGCATGGATGCAAAGGATTGTTCTATTAACTGTTCTTCAGTTAAGTACCCTTCAGGTATTAGCTCAATTAGATTATTCTGGAATCCGAAAGTATAATAATTAGATTTCAGAACATATCCTATGGTAGTTCCCTTGGATAAGGTGATATCCTGCGGGGTCAGGTTATGCACAATAACATGTATTGGAATAGTTCCAAAATTTACCATAGGAGTATGTGTCATGTTTATACCCATATGTTGCATTCTCTGTGAGGTGCATATTAGTGCTTCAGAAGTTTTTAACTTCTGACCCCTTTTTACCTGTAAGGGTAAGAGAAATGTATCAGCCCCGACAGGGATTACAATATCATTAGACACCTGCATAGTCACAGCATATGGCATTTGCTGGTTTGATTTCAGGGCTGCATTTTCATCCTAAAATACTTCAAGGTCCCCTTTTAACCTGCTCCAGAGGTAAAGGTTAATCAAATCTATTTGTATAGCATATCTATGCAAGACATTGTTGCCAATATATATTTGATTATGGGGATTATTTAAAACTAAAAACAGGTGTTTCACTAATTTATTACCTATGGAAATAGATAATAAACACTTAGCTATAATGCTATAGCTTTCACTAGTTATCATCTAGGTAATGGACCCAGTGATCTTGGGGAGAAAGATATTTAATTACTTTAGGTTCAGCTATCTGCACCAATAAGCCTTCGCTTATATAGCTAGCTTCCTGTTTTAAGTTTAATTTGGCATACTTGGTTTTTCCAAGGTCATGCACTTGCATAGGGATAAATAGATAATCCTTAATTTTCTCAATTTCTGCGAGGAATTGAGAGTGATCACCCCCCTAAGGGGATTTAGAATCCTCTTGTTAGAGAGATATGGTTAATACATCACTGTCTAGGGAAATATTGGCTATTTTCCCAGGCAAAATTTTAAGGGTATGACCATCAGAGCCACTTAGGGGAGTCTGATCATCTATTTGTAGGACAGTTATTTCAGGTACAGAGCTATTCCTAAAATGAATTTCGACAGCATCTGGCTTCTCTTCCACCACATGACAGTTATGTCTGGTGGAAGGTATACTGGACCGCTCATAATTAATAGGTCTTTTGACTTGCAACCAAATAATATTATTTATGCAATCAATTACGGTACTTAAATGCTTAAGAAGATCAATACAAATTATTAAGCAATCATTGGGCAGACCCACTATAATGACAGTGTGCCAAAGAGCAATATTTCTCACCATTTTAAGGAAGTCCAGGAAATGAAATATCTTAGTATTTTCCTAAGTAAAAATCCGGCGCAATGGTACGAATTGAATTTCCTCAAATGTTTTGATGCATTTAAGAAGAAATTAAATGCGTGGGATAATCTCCCTATCTCTTTGTCGGCACGTGTTATGCTAATAAAAGCAATCCTCTTTCCAAAAATTACTATATTTATTACAGAATTTTCCCCTTCTACTCCTGAAAAAAAGATATAAAATTTTTACAAAAAATATGTTCTAGCTTTATCTGGCGAGGGAAAAAATCAAGGATTTCTCTCTTTAAACTATCACTGTTTAAGGCAAATGGTGGTATGGCCTTTCCTAATATACAATTCTATAATTATGCTACGCTTACTAAATTCGTTCTGGATTGGATAACAGAAAGGGACAATGTCTCCTTTTATGCCATTGAATTCCAGTTGATGACTCCATTTTCTCATAAAGCAATAATCCACATCCCTTTTTCCAGACTACCAGCAAATGTTGCTCAAATGTATTGTATGTACATTTAAATACATAATATTAGCATGGCAGAAGGTCTGTTCTGAGGTACAAATTAATTTCTGTAGATCTGAGTTTTTGCTCTTATTAGGGAATCCTGACTTCCCTCCTGGGTTTATGCATGGAGTTTTCTCTTCATGGGCCCTGAGTGGTCTTAGAAACGTGAGAGATATCTGTTTAAATAGGACTTTAACTATAAAAACATTCACCGAGTTGAGATCAGAATTTAACTTATCAAAAGCTTCCTTCTTTGCCTATCTCCAGACTCAGCACTGGATTGGAACCTTAAGAGTTGAGACTGGGCTCAATTTCTCCTTAGGGGGACTAGATGATATTATCAAGCTATACCACAATGGGAAATTCTCCATCTCATATGTTTACAATATGCTTATTAAGTACCATGGGACAATACATATCGAAAACATAATGAGAAAATGGAACAAAATTTTGCCAAATTTAGTCAGCGAACATATCTTGCAAAGTTTTAAGTTGACCAATAAATCCTTGGTCTCTAAATAGTGGAAGGAAATCTCATTTTAAGCTGACAAATTTGTCATGTGTAACACCATTTAAAATTGCAAAATGGTATAAGAAAATAGATAACTGCCCCAAATGCAATGCTGAGTTGGCTGACAAGATGCACTGCTTCTGGACCTGTCCCAAAATTGCACAATTTTGGAGCAAAATTAGCTTCTGGGTAAATAAGGTGCACGCTAGCAATCTTATACTACAGCCAAGATACATTTTCTTCCTTCTTAGTCACGCTGATCTATATAGCAATATCAGATTTATAAATACAATAATTCTGATTGGTCAAAATAATATTCTTAGAAACTGGAAGAGTAAGCAGGAACCTAAATTCAAGGAGTTTACAAATAAGGTATACAACCAGGTAATACTGGAACAATTTAGTCTGAGAGGCCCCAATGAAAAACAAGTGCAAAGATTCTTCCTTAAATGGGAAAAGACAATCTTATCATTACCCTTAGATGCCCAGTTACAAATATTTGCTCCATTAAGGAAATCCAGATGGCTCATACAACAACTTGAACTGGGACTATTCACATTTAACTGGCAAACCACAGATTAATTGGGGTGTTTCTTCCTTTCCTTTTTTTTCTCCCTTCTCATCTCTCCCGTGGTTGGTTCACGATGATGTATGGAATATGACTTAGCTCCTAAATGACGTATGGGTCACCCTTGAGACAATTATGGTAATTTGTTATAGTTGGTAATATATAAATACAAAGTTACATATCTATTAAGATATATTACGTTGTTTTTTTTGCGTTCCCTTCCACTAGTTGACCAAAGGTCTACGTCCTAATTAAAGATCCTTAATTTATAAGACAACTGTCGCCAAAGAAACAAAACCAAGAATGTCCAATCCATATCTAATTTCACAGATATAGGGAATCCTTGCTATATAAGCACATAACATGTCAGTTTAGGGAGGTTGGAAATAGATATCTTTTTGGACCTTGTTCTTCAGTTCTTCTTTCCTCTACTTTTTCCTCTGTGTATCTTTACTTATATGAATAGATTGTTTAAGAGATGTAGTTATAATTTTGTTGCGGGTATTTTTGTGCAAAAAGTAAGCCAAATATTTTTTTTTTGTCTAAAGATGTTTGAATTCATATGTGACGCAACAGTTATAATTGACAATGTCCTTCTATAACCAACTATTATTTACTGGGGGGGGGGGGTGCTTTCTGTATGTATGTTGTATTTAAATGTATGGTTATTTGTTGTTATATGGATTGAATGCCAATAAAAAATATATATAAAAAAAAGACAGTCGCCTAGATTTAGAGTTTTGCGTTAGAAGGGGTGCGTTAGCTACGCATGTTTTTTTCCCCCCGCACCTTTTAAACAACGCTGGTATTTAGAGTTCTCTGAAGGGCAGCGTTAGGCTCCAAAAAGGGAGCGTAGAGCATAATTTACCGCCACTGCAACTCTCAATACCAGCGTTGCTTACGGACGCAGCCAGCTTCAAAAACGTGCTCATGCACGATTCCCCCATAGGAAACAATGGGGCAGTTTGAGCTGGAAAAAAACCTAACACCTGCAAAAAAGCAGCTTTCAGCTCCTAACGCAGCCCCATTGTTTCCTATGGGGAAACACTTCCTAAGTCTGCACCTAACACCCTAACATGTACACCGAGTCTAAACACCCCTAATCTTATACTTATTAACCCCTAATCTGCCGCCCCCACTTTCGCTGACCCCTGCATATTATTTTTAACCCCTAATCTGCCGCTCCGTACACCGCCACAACCTACATTATCCCTATGTACCCCTAATCTGCTGCCCCTAACACCGCCGACCCTATATTATATTTATTACCCCCTAATCTTCCCCCCCCCAACGTCACCGCTACCTAACTACACTTATTAACCCCTAATCTGCCGACCGGACCTCACCGCTACTTTCATAAATGTATTAACCCCTAATCCGCCTCAATCCCGACTCAAAAATCCTATAATAAATAGTATTAACCCCTAATCTGCCCTCCCTAACATCGCCGACACCTAACTTCAAGTATTAACCCCTAATCTGCTGACCGGACCTCGCCGCTACTCTAATAAATGTATTAACTCCTAAAGCTAAGTCTAACCCTAACACTAACACCCCCCTAAATTAAATATAATTTAAATCTAACTAAATAAAATAAATCTTATTAAATAAATTAATCCTATTTAAAGCTAAATACTTACCTGTAAAATAAACCCTAATATAGCTACAATATAAATAATAATTATATTGTAGCTATTTTAGGATTTATATTTATTTTACAGGCAACTTTGTATTTATTTTAACTAGGTACAATAGCTATTAAATAGTTAATAACTATTTAATAGCTACCTAGTTAAAATAATTACAAAATTACCAGTAAAATAAATCCTAACCTAAGTTACAATTAAACCTAACACTACACTATCAATAAATTAATTAAATAAACTACCTACAATTATCTACAATTAAATCAACTAAACTAAATTACAAAAAACAAACAAACACTAAATTACAAAAAACAAACAAACTCTAAATTACAAAAAATAAAAAAAATTACAAGAATTTTAAACTAATTACACCTACTCTAAGCCCCTAAAAAAATAACAAAGCCCCCCAAAATAAAAAAATGCCCTACCCTATTCTAAAATAAAAATTTTACAGCTCTTTTACCTTACCAGCCCTTAAAAGGGCCTTTTGCGGGGCATGCCCCAAAGAAAACAGCTCTTTTGCCTGTAAAAAAACATACAATACCCCCCCACATTACAACCCACCACCCACATACCCCTAATCTAACCCAAACCCCCCTTAAAAAACCTAACACTAAGCCCCTGAAGATCTTCCTACCTTATCTTCACCACGCCGGGTATCACCGATCCGTCCAGAAGAGGGTCCAAAGTCTTCATCCTATCCGGCAAGAAGAAGTCCAGAAGAGGCTCCGAAGTCTTCATCCTATCCGGCAAGAAGAGGAGATCTGGACCGGCAAACACCTTCATCCAAGCGGCATCTTCTATCTTCATCCATCCGACGAGGAGCGGCTCCATCTTCAAGACCTCCGGCGCGGATCATCCTCTTCTCCCGATGACTAGACGACAAATGAAGGTTCCTTTAAGGGACGTCATCCAAGATGGCGTCCCTCGAATTCCGATTGGCTGATAGGATTCTATCAGCCAATCGGAATTAAGGTAAGAAAAATCTGATTGGCTGATTGAATCAGCCAATCAGATTCAAGTTCAATCGGATTGGCTGATCCAATCAGCCAATCAGATTGAGCTCGCATTCTATTGGCTGCTCCGATCAGCCAATAGAATGCAAGCTCAATCTGATTGGCTGATTGGATCAGCCAATCGGATTGAACATGCATCTGATTGGCTGATTCAATCAGCCAATCAGATTTTTCCTACCTTAATTCCGATTGGCTGATAGAATCCTATCAGCCAATCGGAATGCGAGGGATGCCATCTTGGATGACGTCCCTTAAAGGAACCTTCATTCGTCGTCTAGTCGTCGGGAGAAGAGGATGTTCCGCGCCGGAGGTCTTGAAGATGGAGCTGCTCCTCGTCGGATGGATGAAGATAGAAGATGCCGCTTGGATGAAGATGTTTGCCGGTCTGGATCTCCTCTTCTTGCCGGATAGGATGAAGACTTCGGAGCCTCTTCTGGACCTCTTCTTGCCGGATAGGATGAAGACTTCGGACCCTCTTCTGGGCGGATTGGTGATACCCGGCGTGGTGAAGATAAGGTAGGAAGATCTTCAGGGGCTTAGTGTTAGGTTTTTTAAGGGGGGTTTGGGTTAGATTAGGGGTATGTGGGTGGTGGGTTGTAATGTGGGGGGGTATTGTATGTTTTTTTACAAGCAAAAGAGCTGTTTTCTTTGGGGCATGCCCCGCAAAAGGCCCTTTAAAGGGCTGGTAAGGTAAAAGAGCTGTAAATTTTTTATTTTAGAATAGGGTAGGGCATTTTTTTTATTTTGGGGGGCTTTGTTATTTTTTTAGGGGGCTTAGAGTAGGTGTAATTAGTTTAAAATTCTTGTAATCTTTTTTAATTTTTGTAATTTAGTGTTTGTTTTTTTTGTATTTTAGTTTTTTTTTTTTGTAATTTAGTTTAGTTGATTTAATTGTAGATAATTGTAGGTAGTTTATTGAATTAATTTATTGATAGTGTAGTGTTAGGTTTAATTGTAACTTAGGTTAGGATTTATTTTACAGGTAATTTTGTAATTATTTTAACTAGGTAGCTATTAAATAGTTATTAACTATTTAATAGCTATTGTACCTAGTTAAAATAAATACAAAGTTACCTGTAAAATAAATATAAATCCTAAAATAGCTACAATATAATTATTATTTATATTGTAGCTATATTAGGGTTTATTTTACAGGTAAGTATTTAGCTTTAAATAGGATTAATTTATTTAATAAGATTTATTTTATTTCGTTAGATTTAAATTATATTTAACTTAGGGGGGTGTTAGTGTTAGGGTTAGACTTAGCTTTAGGGGTTAATACATTTATTAGAGTAGCGGCGAGGTCCGGTCGGCAGATTAGGGGTTAATACTTGAAGTTAGGTGTCGGCGATGTTAGGGAGGGCAGATTAGGGGTTAATACTATTTATTATAGGGTTTTTGAGTCAGGAGTGAGGCGGATTAGGGGTTAAT
This sequence comes from Bombina bombina, assembly GCF_027579735.1. Taxonomy (NCBI): domain Eukaryota; kingdom Metazoa; phylum Chordata; class Amphibia; order Anura; family Bombinatoridae; genus Bombina; species Bombina bombina. The sequence goes on along the minus strand of NC_069500.1, from coordinate 296,038,800 downwards.
ACATTTATTATAGTAGTGGTGAGGTCCGGTCGGCAGATTAGGGGTTAATAAGTGTAAGTAGGTAGCGGTGACGTTGGGGGGGGGCAGATTAGGGGGTAATAAATATAATATAGGGGTCGGCGATGTTAGGGGCAGCAGATTAGGGGTACATAGGGATAATGTAGGTGGCGGCGGTGTGCGGTCAGCAGATTAGTGGTTAAAAAAATTATTAGAGTGGCGGCGATGTGGGGGGACCTCGGTTTAGGGGTACATAGGTAGTTTATGGGTGTTAGTGTACTTTAGAGCACAGTAGTTAGGAGCTTTATGAACCGGCGTTAGCCCATAAAGCTCTTAACTCCTGACTTTTTTCTGCGGCTGGAGTTTTGTCGTTAGAGGGTCTACCGCTCACTTCAGCCAAGACTCTAAATACTGGCGTTAGAAAGATCCCATTGAAATGATAGGATACGCAATTGACGTAAGGGGATCTGCGGTATGGAAAAGTTGCGGCTGGAAAGTGAGCGTTAGACCCTTACCTACAAGACTCTAAATACCAGCGGTAGACCAAAACCAGCGTTAGGACCCCCTAACGCTGGTTTTGACGGCTAACGCAGAACTCTAAATCTAGGCGAGTGTGTCTTATTACCCTGTTTCCCAGCTTTAGTTTTAACCATGCAGTGTCCCAGACTTTGAGAGAGTCACCCCCAACACCTATTAATGAACCATCAAATTCCCTGAGTTTAGGCTTGTGGGGCATTAGCTCATTTAGTTGTGTGTAGTACCTGTGGGATACAATAGTTGCCTGAGATCCAGTATCAATTAATACTATGATAGGGTTAGAATCTGAATCCTACAGCTCAGCTAATACATAATATCTCCCTGCAGTTTCTACCATTTCACACATAAAATTAGCATGTTTAAATATTTGTGGCTTTCGCCACAAATTACCTGAATCAGCCACGTTACCTGATACGGTACAATTCTTACCCACCGCCTCCCCTTTAACAGGGATAACGGATTTCCTGCGTATTGCGTTGCAGTCAGGGCTCCCTTCTGCAGGTAAGGATTGCTCTGCACCTGTAGGAATAAGGCTTAGGGAGAACTGCAAAAGAGGAGAATTATTAATGCTTCCAGGCTGGGGACACCTGTCATCACAGTCAGGCCTTCCGTTGCTGGGCTGTAGGGAGAGAATTTAATTAGCTTCATTATTAATGTTCATTATCCTATTTGGTACTTCTCTCCCACCAGATAATATCTGAGTATTTATGCTTGTCCCTTTGGTGCACTGTTGGCCACTGGCACCACCCCAAAAAAAGGATTTTTAGGCTGCTTAGCTGTAAGAGCCTGGCTCATATTAGCAAACTGTTCAGATTATTGATTTAACTGGGTACTAAATTGACCGACCTGATTGTACAAGCTACTTCTACCCATGGGTCGATTTTCTGATGCACCAGGGTAGTGATTCCTGGATTGTTGTGATCCCTCAGAGTCATAGCCATAGTATCTATTCTGTCGCGGTTGCCTTAGGGGTTGAACTTGTCTGGCATTAATATCCTGGGGTGCACTATTAAATTAAGGTGTCTGGTTATCTACTTCTACGGGGATACCGATTACCTTGTGGTTATTTGTCTCTTTGGGGATACCTATTTATCTGGGTATGCCCCCCATTTTGAATATATTCCCTTCTATTAGCCTGTGGATTCTGCACCTCAGCCCTTGGTGGGGGAGAGCAGACTCAAAACTTTGTGAGGAAGGCCGGTTTCCTCTGGCCACTTCCGCATACGTTTTCTTTTTGGATTCTAAATTTGGTGGGCTAGGGACACCCTAGTTTCGGCCACTACTTTAGAGTTCAGCCTTGTTTCTCTTTTAACCCCCTGCTCCCTGGACTGCTGAATTGAGTATAATTTTGTATTTTCCCTGATCAGCCAATCCAATGAACAGTTATCGTCAAAGTCTCTAGCCAGATTTATTTTGATGTGTGAGGGTAATGCTTCATAAAATAATATTACAAATTCTGAGCTTTCAAATTTGGGATTGTTTTCGGCCATACTGTAAGCACCTTTTAGTGTAGAAATGAATTCAATTGGGCTTTGATTTGCACCAGATTTCAAACAGTATACAGCTGCTTTAGCAGCGGTAGTGGTACGATCCTGCCCGAACTCCCTTTTGCACTGTTGTTTTATTTCACTCCAAGTATAAATATTCATATCTTTCAGTGAAATAAAAAACGTACAATATTTACCTTCAAATTCGCATGGCAGAAATTTAATTTTCAACTGCTCATTATTAACATTTAATATAGACAAAGCATTTTCATAGGCCTCTAAGTGATCGATTATAGAAGTTGTCCCCTTTTGGAGAATACAGGTACTGCATTGCTTAATAATTTAATTACTTAAGGGTTGTTATACACCTTATGCGGTACATTTTGGGTTCTCCTAGGGCCCTTATTATTAGGGCTGGGGCTCCCCCTATCTGTCCTATTTTTAGTAGGGGGAGATCCCTTATGTGTATTATTAATATATGGGTTATCTGGGTAGCTGGCTCCTCCCTCTGACTCACTATAACAGCTGTCCTCTTCTTCTGAGGTGTAGAAATTATCTGAATTTAAAACATTAGGTGACTGCCTAGTTGGGAAGTATATTTCTGAGCCATTCGGGGTCCTTTGTTTTATACCTTGTAACTCACCTCTCACAAAGGATTTAATAATCTCATTATTATTCCCACTATTTTCATCACTAATGGAGGGGGGCTTATTATTGCTGAGTTACTCATTTAAGCTTTTTATTTTAGCGATTCATTTTTGGTTATGTTTATCTAAGGCGGCCATTTCTTGTTTAAGTGTAACAATTTCATTTTGGGCTATTTCTTCATTTTCTTCGCATTTGCGGGATGAACGAATTTCATCTCTTAGCTGCTGTAATTGCCATTCTTTTTCTAACATGTATGTGGATAGCATTATCTCATCCTGTTTTTAAGAATTAGCATTCCCGAAATATTAAATCTATTTTTTATGTGGCCGATAGCGTCCATTCTAAGGGAGTCTGCCTTAGTAAGGGGCAAATTTTAGGGACACATTTCAATACTGTGTATATATTCATTTGATTCAGTTCTGGTGATAGATATTGTAATTTTAGCTTAGTATTTAATTAACTTAAATCACCAATAAAATGTTAAAAATTTTAAAAAAATATTGAATTTTTTTAAATGTTCTATTTACTACAAAATATATTACATCAATGTGATAGAGAAAAATGATCTACAGTTCAGTGTATTTATCAGCAGCAGTTGCTATCATGTTACGTATTGTAATTACAAATATTAATAATTAATAGCAGTATAAAATTATTGTCAGCGATATCTACAATTAATATAGCAGAATTTTGTCAATACACTTCAGTAAGATGTTAAATTTCTGTAGTGTACCCCAAAATATCACTGACAACAATATTATTATTAAAAAACTAATATTTAATCTTAAAGGGACACTGAACCCAATTTTTTTCTTTTGTGATCCAGATAGAGCATGCAATTTTAAGCAACTTTCTAATTTACTCCTATTAGCAATTTTTCTTTGTTCTCTTGCTATCTTTATTTGAAAAAGAAGGCATCTTAGTTTTTTTTTTGTTTCAGTACTCTGGATAGCACTTTTTTAATTGGTGGATGAATTTATCCACCAATCAGCAAGGACATCCCAGGTTGTTCAACAAAAATGGGCCAGCATCTAAACTTACATTCTTGCAGTTCAAATAAAGATACCAAGAGAATGAAGAAAATGTGATAATAGGAGTAAATTAGAAAGTTGCTTAAAATGTCATGCTCTATCTGAATCACAAAAGAAAAAATGTGGGTACAGTGTCCCTTTAATATAAAATATTCCTAAATTCTGATCAGTTAAAAGGGCCGTATACACCAATTTTCATATAACTGCATGTAATAGACACTACTATAAAAAATAAGATACACAGATACTAATATAAAAAATCCAGTATAAAACTGTTTAAAAACTTACTTAGAAGCTCTCAGTTTAGCTCTGTTGAAAAGGTAGTTGGAAAGCCCACTGCAAGTGGGAAATAAGACACTCCCCCCTCCCCCTTCTTTTGCATATGAAAATACCCTTTACACAAACAGGAGCAAGCTGGAGTAGGTATCTGACGGTATTCTCCTAAAACTTTGGGGCTTAGTTAGGAGTCTTAAAATCAGAGCAATGTTATTTAAAAATAAGGAAAACTATGGCCCAGATTACGAGTTTTGCGTTAGAGGCTATGCGGTGCTAACGAGCAGTTTTCTCACACCGCTCACTTACATGCAGCGCTGGTATTACGAGTAAAATTTTGCTCATTACCGTACTCCAATACCAGCGTTGCTTAAGTCAGCGGTGAGCTGGTGTAACGTGTTCGTGCACGATTTCCCCATAGGAATCAACAGGGAGAGCCGGCTGAAAAAAAGTCTAACACCTGCAAAAAAGCAGCGTAAAACTCCTTAACGCAGCCCCATTGATTCCTATGGGGAAATAAAATTTATGTTTACACCTAACACCCTAACATGAACCCCAAAAACACCCCTAATCTTACACTTATTAACCCCTAATCTGCCGTCCCCGACATCGCCAACACCTAAACTATAATTATTAACCCCTAATCTGCCGCTCTGGACACCGCCACCACCTACCTACACTTATTAACCCCTAATCTGCCACCCCAACATCACCTCCACTATAATAAACATATTAACCCCTAAACCGCCGCACTCCCGCCTTGCAAACATTAGTTAAATATTATTAACCCCTAATCTGCCGACCCTAACATCACCGCCACCTACCTACATTTATTAACCCCTAATCTGCCTCCCCCAACGTCGCTATTTTTTTTCAGCCGGCTCTCCCTGTTGATTCCTATGGGGAAATCGTGCACGAACACGTTACACGTTCTGGCAGAAGTTGTCCTCCAGACGGGCAGAAGTCTTCATCCAGACGGCATCTTCTATCTTCAGGTAGAAGGTACCTTTAAGCGACGTCATCCAAGATGGCGTCCCTTAGATTCCGATTGGCTGATAGAATTCTATTAGCCAATAGGAATTAAGGTAGAAAAAATTCCATTGGCTGATCCAGTCAGCCAATAGGATTGAGCTTGCATTCTATTGACTGTTCCAATCAGCCAATAGGATTGAACTTCAATCCTATTGGCTGATTGCATCAGCCAATAGAATTTTTCTACCTTAATTCCGATTGGCTGATAGAATTCTATCAGCCAATCGCAATCTAAGGGACGCCATCTTGGATGATGTCACTTAAAGGTACCTTCATTCTGTTTTAGTCGTCGGAAGAAGAGGATGCTCCACGTCGGATGTCTTGAAGATGGAGCCACTCCGCGCCAGATGAATGAAGATAGAAGATGCCATCTGGATGAAGACTTCTGCCCGTCTGGAGGACAACTTCTGCCCGGCTTGGATGAAAACTTCTGCCCGTCTGGAGGACCACTTCGCCTGGATTGGATGAAGACGTCTCCCGGTAAGTCGATCTTCAGGGGGTTAGTGTTAGGTTTTTTAAGGGTGTATTGGGTGGGTTTATTTTTTAGATTAGGGGTTTGGGGTTGCAAAAGAGCTAACTGCCCTTTTAAGGGCAATGCCCATCCAAATGCCCTTTTCAGGGCAATGGGGAGCGTAGGTTTTTTTATCTAGTATTTTATTTGGGGGTTGATTGTGTGAGTGGTGGGTTTTCCTGTTGGGGGGTTGTTTGTATTTTTTTTAAAGGTAAAAGAGCTTATTACTTCCGGGCAATGCCCCGCAAAAGGCCCTTTTAAGGACTATTGGTAGTTTAGTTTAGGCTAGGGTTTTTTTTATTTTGGGTGGGCTTTTTTATTTTAATAGGACTATTAGATTAGGTGTAATTAGTTTAAATTTCTGTTATTTGTTTATTATTTTCTGTAATTTAGTGTTTAGTTTTTTTTGTACTTTAGCTAATTTAATTTAATTTAGGTAATTGTATTTAATTTAGTTAATTTATTTAATATATTATATTATATTTATTATATATTATATTTTATATAGTGTAGTGTTAGGTGTTAGTGTAACATAGGTTAGGTTTTATTTTACAGGTAAATATGTCTTTATTTTAACTAGGTAGTTATTAAATAGTTAATAACTATTTAATAACTATTCTACCTAGTTAAAATAAATACAAACTTGCCTGTAAAAAAAATATAAATCCTAAAATAGCTACAATGTAACTATTGTTATATTGTAGCTATCTTAGGGTTTATTTTACAGGTAAGTATTTAGTTTTAAATAGGAATAATTTAGTTAATGATAGGAATATTTATTTAGATTTATTTAAATTATATTTAAGTTAGTGGGTGTTAGGTTTAGGGTTAGACTTAGATTTAGGGGTTAATAACTTTAATATAGTGGCGGCGATGTTGTGGGCGGCAGATTAGGGGTTAATAAATGTAGATAGGTGGCGGCGATGTTAGGGCTGGCAGATTAGGGGTTACTAATATTTAACTAATGTTTTCAAGGCGGGAGTGCGGCGGTTTAGGGGTTAATATATGTATTATACTGGCGGCGACATTGGGGGCGGCAGATTAGGGGTTAATAAGTGTAGGTAGGTGGCGGCGACATTAGGGGCAGCAGATTAGGGGTTAATAAATATAATGTAGGTGTCATCGATGTTGGGGTCAGCAGATTAGGGGTTAATAAATATAATGTAGGTGGCGGCGGTGTCCAGAGTGGCAGATTAGGGGTTAATAATTTTATTATAGTGTTTGCGATGCGGGAGGACCTCGGTTTAGGGATTAATAGGTAGTTTATGGGTGTTAGTGTACTTTTTAGCACTTTAGTTATGAGTTTTATGCTACGGCGTTGTACCATAAAACTCATAACTACTGACTTTTAAATGCGTTAGGACTCTTGTCAGGACAGACTTGTAATACCGGCGCTATGGAAGTCCCATAGAAAAAAGACTTTACAAAGTTTACGTAAGTCGTTTTGCGGTAAGGCCAAAGAAGTGTGCGGTCACCCTAAACCTTCAAGACTCCAGGCCTAAAAAAGCAGCGTTAGGACCTCTTAACATTGCTTTTTTACCCTAACGCACAACTCGTAATCTAGCCGTATACATTAAAAAAAAAAAAAAAAAACTTCATGAGCTATATAAATAGATCATCTGCAAAACAATTATGCAAAGAAAAAATGAGTGTATAATGTCCCTTTAATCTTTATATACATGTTGATTATATGTATGTAGTAACTGAATATCACCTATGACCAGTTATATCTATTAATTTATCAATACAATATTAAAATATAAAGCAGGCTATAGAGATATTTAGATTAATTACTATTCAATATATATCGTCTATTATCCCATGTATGGACACAATATTTCTATAAATTAACCTTAACTCAAAATGAATCACTTAACAAATATCACACATGAAAATTACAAGAACAATTTGTATTAGACCAGCAATACTTAGTCCAATGCCAAAATATGGACTACTAACTTAACAATGCTTAGTTAGCAATATAACCAAATATTTCAACACAAATCTTATCAAATCTCAATAAATCTAATCGAACTTCCAGAAAAATATAATTAAACTATTTGGCTCAAAATAGTCTTCAAATAATCAATAATATAATATACCACAGTACCTTCGGTTTAAACTATGAACCATAAAATACTAAATCCTTTCCTCCAAATAATACATTTACTTAGCACTAATATAATTGTTTATGGACTACACAGGTCTCTATAATGTAAATTATTACTATAAATTACACTTACAAATCACAGCTACATTTTAACTATAGCTATAGAATACCTTTGATTTAAAACATTAAAAATATAAAACAACCGCTAATACATTATCAGTAACCAATATGAGAGTTCAGCTTTCTGGATCAGAGTATTCCAAAGTCATAAGTGACTTTGCAAACAGGGTATCACAGACACAGAGGTATTTCTCTATTTTCAACAGAGAGTTATTCCAAGTCAGGCCCCTTACCAAAGTGTGTTTTTGTATCTTTTCCCTTCTTTGCATAGGTATTTTTGTCTCTCACAAAAATCCACCTTCATTTCTAAATCACCCAATGGAAAAGCTCTGGGTACGCCCTTTTAGTCTGAGTTTATCTCTCATTGCCCCTTGGAAATGCATATGGTAATTTTAAATCCCCTGACAATTTAAAATATCCTTTGGTTGCAATTCTCGTATTGAACACCGAGGGGACAATAAGCAACAGAATGTAGTTTCATTAGCAAATACTACTACAGAAAAATATATTTTCTTAAATGTATATTTAATATATTTATTATTTCCTAGTATTAATAAACTATCTGTTCAGTATATGGCCCATCTAATATAACTGAGCGCATATTTTTGAGACTAAACATGGATACACTTAGAATATATATATATATACAAATGATATATATTTCTTGCTTATAATATTTTAAAAGATGTATTTAAAAGTCATATTTCTATGAGAGGACTAGTAGTTATAATTCAATATAGATATATGTATATTTGACTTTATTTGTATATCAGTTTATAATTAGTTATACTATTATTTGATTTTGATAGAGTCATATCATTCCATATCTAGGTATTACATTGCATTTTTGAGCATATCTCTATATCCCATACATACCTGCAATAGGATTTTGTTGGCACCTATATCACCATAGATATATACATATATTTAACTTCATTAATATTGACTATATAATATATACATTTTATTTGAAGTCATTCCTTAATAAGGTGCAGGAATATGGTCTTTTATCCATGATTATAGTCATAGGACAATTTATCTCGTATGTATTTATTTCAAAACCTCATTTTCACATCAGATTCTGAAAAATATAAACAAATGTTGTTTTATTCTGACACAGTTAAACATTATAAATTCACTAATGCAGCTACCCACTCAATACATATATATATATATATATTTAAGTTTTAAGATTTAAATCTTTATATAAATTCTAACTTATACAGGGTAAAATAAACTTTCATAAGTTTCTCCTGCTATTTTCCATAAAGACATAAGTCTAAGCTTTGTCTCTTGTCTACAGGGGGCATCCTGAATTAGGTAAGTATCAGGGCAATTATTTTAATTGAGTTATTTAGAAATACATCAAAGTGCAGTCTGTATATTGAGTGTAGAGAGGAGTCTGGGCTGAAAAGTCTAATTTTAGAATTTAATGCAACTTACATTAGCCAGATTTTCATACAATATACAAATGAATTATTTCTCTACATTATATATGTATGTATGTACATATATATATTACATAATGTCACTCACCTATTCCCTGACACTACTACCCACTCTTCCTCGATAAGAACTCCCTAGCTCTACTTACCCAGGTGCTAAATTCAATTATTCTACCAGTGAGTGACTGCAGGGAGTAAGCTTAAATTGCCATCTGTCACAGCACTGGTAAGAATTAATCAATTTTTGTGGAGTGGATGGGGAGTGTAATAAATAATGCAAAAGGACCACACATGCATGTGCACAGATAGGTAAGTGCTGCCATTAAGTAGGAGGGCATATACCACTCTTCACAATCTAGAAATCAGCACTAATGATATTGTTTAGGATATGAAAGGGGGAGGGTGCTACTACAAGCCAAAATATTCTACGGTGAGTAAAAAAAAATGCAATAGAAAATTAAATCATTCTACTCACCCCCATAATAACTAATAATGCCTACCCAATATAGATCTAAACTAACCCTCTTAACAATTAATTCCAAAGGTCTCAACAGCCCAAGCAAATGCAACTTAGCACTGAGAGACTTTAGACATCAAGGGGCTGATATAATTTTCTTCCAGGAGACCCATTTTGTCTCCGGGGGGGAACCAAAGACCTATCTTTATAAATTTGGAGAGTCTTTTTACGCGTCCCATAAAGTGAAGAAAAATGACATTGGGATCCTTTCAGGCGAACTAAAACACTAAAGAAATAAGTGTTACAAATATTGTGAGCCTCAGCTGCTGAGATACTTATAGTATATGGTTTGTAGCTAGAATGTGTGGGATGAGCAAATGAATCACCTGAGAGGTGATTTGCAAACCCCATTAACAAATAGCAGTTGTTGTAATTGGAATGATGGTAAATAGAACTCTATTCCTGCATCTTGTATCACAGTGTGAAATATGTGCAGCAGGGATCTATTCTGCAATCCAATAAGAAAAACTTAATATGCAAAAAGAAAAAATAGGCAAAAATATATTAAGGCAGTAAATGTATTCTTAACCGGCATTAGAAGTAACAAACTTTCTTAAGGCAGAATTAAGAGAATATGGTATGTCACAAGATATATATATATATATATACACACAGGTCGTTGGTGGTGTAGCGATATTTATGACAAGAGTAAAGCTAGCGAGTACTTGAGAGTTTGCTTCGGTACTCAGGAAGGCAAGAGGACTGACCTGTGTGTAAAAATCCGGAGCGGTAGAAGCAGTGAGGAGCTGGTGAGTTCCGTGAAGCTGGCGTGTGACGTCACCGCGGAGGAATCCCAGTACTGCTGGCTGTAGAAGGAGATCCGGAAAGGAACGTAGTAACGTTTGCTACGTATAGCGGTAATAGCGAAGCCTGAGTGTGGTAAGCAGGCGAGTGAGAACAATAACTTTAGAACTTGACAAAAGTTGAATTACACAAAGTTCAAGGAGATTTTAAAGAAACAACTGTGAGTTGTTCAGTAGCTAGATCAGGAGAAAATCCAATACCAAGCAATGAAGTAAAGGATACTGGGAAATTTATAGGCTGGATGGAAAAGATAATTGAAATTTAAAGAAACAGTATAACGACACAGAAAAATAGGTTGTCAGCTAGGAGGATCCTGACAAGACCCCCCCTTCAAGGAGCAACTCCGGTGCTCAGGGTCGAGGACGATCCGGGTTCCTACGATGGAATAAGGCAACAAGTCTGGGAGCAGATATGTTGCAGGCGGCTCCCAGGAGTCATCCTCTGGAGAATAGCCCTTCCAGCGAACCAGATATTGGAGAATTCCACGGGAAAGTCTTGAGTCCTGGATGGAGTGTACCTCATATTCGGTATTTGGATCAACGACCAAGGGAACAGCCAATGAAGAAGGAAGAGAATCCCTGAGAGCTCTGTATGGTTTTATCAATGAAACGTGAAAAGTTGAATGAACCTTGAACGAATCTGGAAGACGAACAGCATTCTGGTTAACGATATGTGATATAGGATAAGGCCCAATGTACAGAGGAGAGAGTTTTTTAGAAGGAGTGTTCATGTTGAGGTTTTTCGTGGATAACCACACCAAGTCACCTACAGAATAAACCGGTGGTGGAGTCCTTTTCTTATCGTAGTAATACTTTTGGATTCTCTTAGCCTCATTGATACGGGCCTTTATGGTAGTGAAATTAGAAGAAATCACATCTGCTAGTTCTGAAACAATCAATGAAGGAGACTGGAGATTGGGTAGAATTTGAAACCTCGGATGGAACCCATAATTCACGAAGAAGGGGGTTTCTTTTGTAGTGGAATGGACGGTGTTATTAAAACAGAACTCAGCGTATGTTAGATGAGTGGACCAATTTTGAGGTTGAGATGAGCAGTAAGTTCTGAGAAATTGCTCCAGCCACTGGTTTGACCTTTCAGTTTGGCCATTTGACTGAGGATGATATGCGGTGCTTAATCTTTTATTGATTCCGAAGGTTTTACAAAACTCAGACCACAATTTACTAGAGAATTGAGTTCCTCTGTCACTGGTGATGCTATCAGGTATTCCGTGGTATTTGAAGACATTAGAGATGAGAAGTTGGACGGATTCAGATGCTGTGGGAGGTTTGTGATATGGAACAAAATGACACATTTTGCTGAATAAGTCAACAATAACCAGGATGGTTGTGTTATTGAATGATTTAGGTAAGTCAACGATAAAGTCAACGGCAATATCTAGCCAAGGCCTACTGGGTGTAGGAAGAGGAATTAACAACCCATAAGGAGAATGTTTTGACCTTTTTGATATGGTACATTTTCTACAGGAGAGTATATGGGTCCTCACGTCTCGAGACATACCTGGCCACCAGTAATTCCTTCCTAAAAGTTCTTGAGTCTTCCTAATACCAGGATGACCTGCGAGTACAGAGTCATGTGAGGATTCAAGGACCATCTGACGGAGAGTGGGTGGAATGTACAATTTGTCCTGAAAATAGTAGAGACCGTTACGTCTTTTCTGTAGTAGCTGTAAAGGTTTGTTTGTATCATGTAGTTGTTCTCCTTTTAGGTAGGATTCAGAGTCAATAACGAAGGAGATGAAATTTTCAGGAGGTATAATGCTTTCTTCTGAGGACTTTGAGCGGATATAATTCGGAAGCCTTGAAAGTGCATCTGCCTTATGATTTTTGTTTGCGGGACGGTAAACAATCTGATAATTGAATCTAGAAAAAAAAAGGTTCCATCGTACTTGTCTAGCCGAGAGAGTCTTTGTAGATTTGAGATATTGCAGATTACGGTGGTCCGTATAAATTAAAGTTGGTATCTTGGTACCCTCCAAGAGATGTCGCCAGTGTTCAAGTGCCATCTTAATGGCCAAAAGCTCTTTATCCCCAATAGGATAGTTTTGTTCAGGAGGGGACAACCCGTGAGAATAGAAGGCCACTGGATGTAGAGGTTGATCTAAGGCTTGGCGTTGAGAGAGCACAGCTCCCACGGCGACATCAGAGGCGTCTACCTCGAGAACAAAAGGCAAATCAGGATTCGGAAATTTGAGGATAGGAGCTGTTGTGAACCTGCTTTTTAAATGATCAAAAACCTCTTGAGTAAGCTGATCCCAATGGAAAGGTATATTTTGTTTGGTAAGATTTGTTAAGGGTTTAACAATATTAGAGAAGTTTTTGATAAATTTGCGATAGAAGTTCGCGAATCCGAGAAAACTCTGAACCTCTTTTCTGCATTTGGGGATAGGCCAATCAATAATCGCCTGAATCTTAGCTTCCTCCATACGTATACCCATAGAACTTATCTCGTAGCCTAAAAAGGTTATTTTATTCGAATTGAATATGCATTTCTCAGGTTTTGCATACAGGTAGTTAGTTCTTAATCTTGAGAGTACCTGTCTGACATGTGATATGTGCTGAGTTAGAGTTTTTGAGTAGATCAGAATGTCATCCAAATAAATGACTAGGAAAACGTCAAGAAAATCTCTGAATAAGTCATTTATGAGGTGCTGGAAGGTGGCCGGGGCGTTACATAGCCCAAACGGCATTACGGTATATTCGTACAGACCGTAGCGAGTACGAAAAGCCGTCAGCCACTCATCACCACTTCTTACTCGGATTAGATTGTACGCTCCCCTTAGATCTAATTTTGTAAAAAATTTGGCTCCTTCCAATCTCTCTATTAACTCTGGAATAAGCGGTAAGGGGTTTTATTGTCACCTTATTCAGCTGTCGGTAGTCAACTATAGGGCGTAAACTGCCGTCTTTATTTTTTACGAAAAACATACCGGCACCTGCTGGTGAAGTAGATGGCCGTATGTATCCCTTCCTTAAGTTATCCTCAAGATAACTTTTAAGTTGTGTAAGTTCAGGTTTAGATAGAGGGAAAATGTGGCCATAAGGAATCTGTGCTCCAGGGACTAGCTCTATGGGGCAGTCGTATTTCCTGTGGGGTGGAAGTGTTTCTGACTCAGTTTTGGAGAAGACATCAGCAAAATCCCTATACTCATTAGGTAGGTGGAAATCTAAATCAGTGGTGGAAGTATGCATAATACTGATAGGGAAACAAGTTGTTAAACAGAATTTTGAGTCAAAAGTTACAGAGAGAGTGTCCCAGGAGATACTAGGATTATGTAAGGTTAGCCAATTTAAACCAAGTATAACCGGAGATACCGGAGAGGAGATTACATCAAATGTAAGGTATTCTCTGTGATGATCTGTGGAACTAACTAAGAGAGGGATAGTTTGATAGGCTACTGGACCTGATGAGATAGGGTTACCATCAATTCCTCTTAATAAAACAGGAGACTTTTTTTGCATAAGTGGAATTTTATTTCTAAGGGTATATTCTTTATCAATATAGCAAGCAGTAGCTCCTGAGTCAATAATTGCGGGGACGTGGAGACGATGGAGATCCCACTGGAAAAGAAGTGAAAGTTTACAGTAGGCACTTCTATTATCATAAGTATTGCAACAGGTGGAAAATAATAGGGACTTACCCCTGTTAGATTTCTGGAGAACTGGGCACTCTTTTACTGTATGCTCATCTGATGCACAGTAGAGACAAAGATTATTTTCTCTCCTTCTGGTCTTTTCTTGTGCGGTTAAAGGGGCTTTGAGGAACCCAATATCCATTGGTTCAGAGTGTGATTTAGCAGTGGAGGTAGAGGGTGTAACACTAGTGGTTTTCTTTGTGTAAGAATCAGGATATGATCTTTCATGTTGTCTTTCTCGTAAGCGTCTATCTATTGTGATGCTTAGATTTATCAAACCCTCTAGAGTGGGGGGCATGTCAGTTCGGGACAATTCATCCTTAACCGCGTCTGAAAGACCCAGGTGGAACTGATTCCTTAAGGATAAGTTGTTCCACTCTGAGTCTTTTGCCCACCTCTTAAAGTCAGCTATATAATCTTCCACCATTCTTTTTTTCTGTTTAAGTGCCCTAAAGGCAGTTTCTGCAGTTTGTTGTTTGAATGGGTCTTCGTATAATTGACCCATTGCAGAGAAGAAATTCTCCAAAGAGTCTAATATGGTGTCATTAGATTCAAAAAAACTGTTTGCCCAACTACGTGGTTCCCCCCTTAGGAATGATATAGTTGTTAGGACTCTGATTCTGTCAGTGGGGTAAGATTGAGTTTTCAATGTAAATAAAAGTAAGCATGAATTCTTAAAGTCCCTATAGTATGCCCTATCACCATAGAATTTTTCAGGTAAACTGACTTGTGGTTCAGGAGTATGTAATTTTGTCTCAATATAATCCTTAATGTAAGCTTTGAGTGCAGTGTTTTCAGCTCTAAGTGTATTTAAACCTTCAGTCAAGGAATCTACTCTTTGAGTTAGAGTCTGCAGAAGTGTAGTCATCTCAGCTGGGTTCATTTTGTTAAAGGGCTTGGTATTCTGTCAGGCGAACTAAAACACTAAAGAAATAAGTGTTACAAATATTGTGAGCCTCAGCTGCTGAGATACTTATAGTATATGGTTTGTAGCTAGAATGTGTGGGATGAGCAAATGAATCACCTGAGAGGTGATTTGCAAACCCCATTAACAAATAGCAGTTGTTGTAATTGGAATGATGGTAAATAGAACTCTATTCCTGCATCTTGTATCACAGTGTGAAATATGTGCAGCAGGGATCTATTCTGCAATCCAATAAGAAAAACTTAATATGCAAAAAGAAAAAATAGGCAAAAATATATTAAGGCAGTAAATGTATTCTTAACCGGCATTAGAAGTAACAAACTTTCTTAAGGCAGAATTAAGAGAATATGGTATGTCACAAGATATATATATATACACACAGGTCGTTGGTGGTGTAGCAATATTTATGACAAGAGTAAAGCTAGCGAGTACTTGAGAGTTTGCTTCGGTACTCAGGAAGGCAAGAGGACTGACCTGTGTGTAAAAATCCGGAGCGGTAGAAGCAGTGAGGAGCTGGTGAGTTCCGTGAAGCTGGCGTGTGACGTCACCGCGGAGGAATCCCAGTACTGCTGGCTGTAGAAGGAGATCCGGAAAGGAACGTAGTAACGTTTGCTACGTATAGCGGTAATAGCGAAGCCTGAGTGTGGTAAGCAGGTGAGTGAGAACAATAACTTTAGAACTTGACAAAAGTTGAATTACACAAAGTTCAAGGAGATTTTAAAGAAACAACTGTGAGTTGTTCAGTAGCTAGATCAGGAGAAAATCCAATACCAAGCAATTAAGTAAAGGATACTGGGAAATTTATAGGCTGGATGGAAAAGATAATTGAAATTTAAAGAAACAGTATAACGACACAGAAAAATAGGTTGTCAGCTAGGAGGATCCTGACAGATCCTCTTTAGGAAAAGCATTCCTTTCAAATTCCACAAAAAAATCAGGGATCCAGAGGGCCGGTATTTAATTCTCATAGGCACATTATTTAACAGCCAAGTCACCTTAGCGAGTGTGTATGCACCCAACTCTAATCAAGGGATATTCTTTAAGAGATTTACTAGTATACTCCTAGAGGAGGGTAAGGGATCACTTATAATAGGGGGGGACTTCAACATTACACTCAACCCAGTCATAGACACCTCCACAGGCTCATCATATATTTCCCATAATACCATTCATAACATTAAAACATACCTACAAAATGCAGTTTTGCAGGACGTATGGAGAATAACTCACCCAGAAGATAGGTCTTATACTTACTATTCTTCTCCTCAACAATCTCACTCACAAATTGATTATATTATGATGGACGTAACTAGTCTCTCAACAGTCAAAAATATAACTATCCTACCCAGAGTTTGGTCCTACCATTCTATGATCACATGTACCCTGTCTTGGTCTACAGCCCCACTTGTCCCCTTCCAATGGAAGTTGGATGAGAGCGTGCTAGATGATCTAATCTACTACACAAAAGTGGAAAAAACACTTATCAAATATTTTGCTATTAATAAGGGCACGGTACAAGATGATAAAACCCTCTGGGAGGCTTATAAGGGAGAACTTACGGGAGAATTTTTGAGTATCAAAGCCCATCAAACTAAAGTGAACAATATGAATTTAAAGAAAATCCTGGGTGAGATTGAATACTTAGGCCCATATTTATCAAGCTCCATACAGAGCCTGAAGGGCTGTGTTTCTGGCGAGTCTTCAGACTCGCCAGAAACACAAGTTATGAATCAGTGGTCTAAAGACCGTTGCTCCATAACCCTGTCCACCTGCTCTTAGCAGGAATCCCTTTCCAGCGGACAGGAATCGCCGGAAATCAATTGATTGACACCTCCCTGCTGGCGGTGAGTCAGCAGGGGGCGGCGTTGCACCAGCAGCTCTTGTGAGCTGCTGGTGTAATGTTAAATGCGGAGAGCGTATTGCTCTCTGCATTTAGCGAGGTCTTGCGGACCTGATCCGCAGTGTCGGATCAGGTCCGCAAGACCATTGATAAATAGGGGCCTTAGAGTTAGATCAACTAAGAGACCCTAACAACCCCACCATCAAAGAGGACTTGGAAATTCAAAGAAACAAAGTTAAAACCCTCTTAGCTTACGAATATAAAACCCAAGCACTTAAACTACAACAAACCTACTATGATGGGGATAACAAATGCAGTCACTTATTTGCATGCAAACTGAAACGTAAAACATATAAATCCTTCATACTGGAGATAAAGGGCAAAGTTCAAAGAAAATATTCTACAACCGAACAAATAGCCGAAGCTTTTAGGTCCTACTATGAATCTCTATATAATTTGGCATCCCCTTACACAGCACCAGGATATAACCTATCCCAGACTAAACAACAGAGAATAAATGCCTACTTAGATAAACTTAAGTTTCCCCAAATCTCTAAAGATCAATCCGACTCCCTTAATAAATCCTTTACCAATGTTGAGTTAGAAAGGGTCATCAAAGACCTACCGGCTGGTAAAGCCCCGGGACCAGATGGTTTTACCAATTATTATTATGAAAAACTAAAAGAACACCTGATCCCGCATCTCTTACCCATCTTTAATTCCATCTCAGAAAACAATCCATTCCCCAAACAAGCACTTGAAGCGCATATATCCGTCATCCCAAAGCCCAGAAAAAGCCCCGATAGGGTAGAAAATTATAGGCCTATATCTTTATTGAATTTTGATGTGAAAATCTACGCAAAACTTCTAGCTGTCCGATTGAATCAAATTCTCCCAGATATTATAGTTAGCGATCAAGTGGGATTTATTCCCACCAGAGAAGCCAGGGACAATATGATCAGGGCCCTCCACCTCATTGAGCATGCATCATCTAAACAACTTCCCCTAGCTATAGTGTCAATGGACGCGGAAAAAGCCTTTGACTGTGTCTGTTGGCACTTCCTCAAATCAGTATTGACAAGATTTGGGCTTGGCGAGTCTGTCATTTCTAAAATATTTGCCCTATACGTCAACTCATGCGCCAAAGTTAAAATAAACGGAACCCTCTCCCACTCGTTTTCTATTTCAAACGGCAGCAGACAAGGGTGCCCCCTCTCACCCTTACTTTTTGCTTGCCTGGTGGAAGCATTTGCTATACAGATACGTGCCCAACAGGATATTAAGGGAATGCAGATAAAAAACACTACACATAAGATAATGCTATACGCCGACGACATCTTAATTTTTCTTACAAATCCATCTATTTCCATCCCTCCACTTCTACACACTTTTTCTGAATTCAGCTAAGTTTCCAACTTTCTGATTAATGAATCCAAGTTGGAAATTCTCAACGTCTCACTACCCCCTGTAGAAATACAATTGATAAAACAAATTTGCCCTTTTAAATGGCAAGCAAAAAAAACTAAATACTTAGGTATCTTCCTAACACCATCCTTAAATAACATCTTTGAGACCAATTTTAAAACATTACAAAAAGCCCTGATAGCTGAAATGTGCTCTTGGCGCTCCCGCAATATATCATGGCTAGGGAGAATAAATGCTTTCAAAATGAATATCCTACCAAAAATTTTATATCTTCTACAAACCCTACCAATCCCCCTTCCTTCCCCTTTTCTCAATACCCTGCAGAAACAAATTTTAGACTATATATGGAATAAAAAACCTGCAAGAATTAATAAACACATTATGAGTCTAACTTTTAAACATGGAGGGCTGGGGGTCCCTAACCTAACTAGATATAGACAGTCATTTTTCCTACAAAGGATACTGGACTGGTTTTCAAATTAAATTTATGACCAAAAAGCTTGGGCCTGCCTAGAACATGACTTAACAGGCTACGCGCACCTCGGCGCCTTGTGCTGGGGACCAAAAACCAATAAACTAATTTCCCCAACTTGCAATGCAATGATAAATTAAACTTACAGTATGTGGGAAAAAATACTAAAGGCATACCCCCTCCTCTCCAGTAGACCTTCTCCACTAACCCCTCTTACCGATAACCAAGATTTTATCTCTGGGTTGGGTCATATAGGATACTCAGCCAAAAAAAATCATAGATCCCTAATGGCATACCAGTTAGGCAATGAACAAAGATGGTTCACTGTAAACGAGCTAAAAGAAAACAGGCTTACCTTTCTACAAGACTGGTTCAAGTTATACCAGTGCCACTCATACATAACTAGTCACCCAGATAGGAAAAACATAATGAGACCATTTACCCAATTTTAATCTTTATGCAGTAAACATACCCCAATAAACCACACTTTATCACACATGTACGCCCTTTTGCAAAATCAGTCACTGGGTCAATCCCCTTACTATATGGATAGATGGGAACGTGAACTTGGACTAGATATTACCCCCTCAGAAATGAAACGGATATTTGCCAACATTACTAAGACCTCCATCTCCAGTAGAATGCTCGAAATTAATATTAAATTAATGCATAGATAGTATCTCACTCCATCCAGATGTCACAAACTATTTAGCAAAATTAATAACCAATGCTGGAGGTGCCATTCCCAGATGGGAAAACAATGTCACACATATGGTGGCAGTGCCCAGTCATCGCCTCCTTCTGGACAAAAGTAATAAAGGAAACAACCTCTATTCTAGGCCCCAAAATACTGAAGACCGACTTTTGTGGCTATTTAACCTTACTCCTAAAAAATTGACCACCTTCCAAACTAAATTACTACATATCCTAATTAATAGCGTAAAAACACTGATAATCAAAAATTGGAAAACACCTACAACTCCTTCCCTAGTGCAATGGATAGACCAATGTCAAAATGTTTTAAATTTAGAGGAGTACCACTACATGAAAACTAGACATAAAGACGTGTATTTAGAAATTAAAATTCTAAATTCTACATAATAGACAAATTTAGGAGGCCCTCTAACCCTACACCCACCACAAACCACAGATCTAATGGTTACATGACGGAATTCTGTCTGTACCTATAAACTTCCTTTTTTGATGTCATGGTGCCTATATTTATGACATTATTGTTCCCATGTCATTTGATGTGTCTAAGATGAAAACTATTGTCAACTTTTGTTATTTCATTTGTTGGTTTAACGTTTGTTTTATTGATACCTGTAAATCTTCAATGATGTGTATAACTTATGATTATAATAAAAAAAAACATTTATAAAAAAAAAAAAAAGAAAGAAAATTAAATCATTCTGGAAGACTGTTTTAAATTGAGAATAATCATAAACCCAAACATGCCTTTACAAAATAATTCCCACTGGTAATACTTTGAAATGTATGAGATAATATACAAATGTCCAATGGTAACTGGAGTGAGACCACCAACTGATTCCACTGAGGCTACTTACTGTAAGTGCCAAATCCTCAGTCTTCAACCAGTAAGCCATATATCTCCACATCAAAGTGTCTTCAAAGAAAACAGTGTGAAAGTACAAATACATATGTGGCAGCTCAGCATTAAAAACATCAATTGTGGTAGTGTTATTTTCTTTTCATAGACCGCAGAGAATAAAGATACTAAAATTAAATTGCAATAAATCTGACTGAAATAACATTTGTCTTACAATGAATGATAAATAGTTTTAAAGATATTATACCAAAACAGTTTCAATATAAGTTATGAAAAAGACAAGAAAATAATCTGCGTCACAATGATCTATTTTATATAAAGACTTGAAATTGGAAATTCAGGGTAAAATTTATCACCTGCATCACAATGATGTTACCTACACATTACCATTAAAGAGTGACATTATAGTTCTTCACTGATACAGAGTGCATTCATAAGCCATTCCACTGGTCCATTCTACATTGTCATGTTTCCCATATAAAGGAGTTGAGTTCATGGGGCCTATTTATTTAATGCCTGTCAGACATGATCCGACATTGCGGATCATGTCCGACAGACCTCGCTGAATACGGAGAGCAATACGCTCTCCACATTCAGCATTGTACCAGGAGCTCTTGTGAACTGCTGGAGCAACGCCGCCCCCTGCAGATTCATGGCTACTAGCAAGGGGGTGTCAATCTACCCGATCGAATTCGATTGGGTTCAATTGCAGCGATGTCTGTTTGCCTCCTCAGAGCAGGCAGACAGGTTATGGAGCAGCGGTCTTTAGACCGCTGCTTTATAACTGGTGTTTCTGGCGAGCCTGAAGGCTCGCCAGAAACACGGGGCATCAAGCTCCATACAGAGCTTGATAGATTGGCCCATATCTGCACAAATAGCTCTCTGGTGTAGTTACACTTATTTCTTATCTATTAGTATGTTCTATGACATTGAATATCTAAGATTATTGATGCAGAACCATGACCCTCATACATGCTAAACAGTGATAGGTTGACATGTGTAGGAGCTAGTTTTTATCTGGCCACAGCAAAGGAAATAAGATAAACAACATTAAAGAGTATTTTCAAGTGGTGTGCCCCAGATCTTAAAAACAATTAATATTTTTCTAAAAAAAAAGTAAAGCATCTATTTTGCCTGCATTCCTTTTGTAATGTTGTGAATAACTTCTGATGTATAAATAAAAAAAAAAATCTAATTTCTAGTTGTAGTGATATACTTTTCAGAAGAGAATAAGAAAGAGGATAAGAAAGAGCATAATTTATTTTAATTCAGTCTAAGGGTTAGATTTAATAAGCAGCAGATTTCTGGCTCGACAGAAACTGAAGTTAAGAAGCAGCGGTTGTAAGATGAATCATGTCTGCCCGGCATTTAATAAATTGGCCCCTAAAAGTATTTTTTCTCTGGATAGCCTTATGCACACCTCAGGCTATCTTGAAGTTCATTACATTATTTGTTCTTACCTCCTCTGTTGAAGGTTTATTCCATGAAGCAACCACACTTTCTCTGAATGAGTACTTATCCCTTATATACACCACAAAGCTTTCTGTTAATTAAAGGGACACTTAATCAAAATAAACTTTTAGGATTCAGATAGAGAGGCCTAGTTATCAAGCCGTCAACCTCAAATACACTGGAATTCCGCAGCGTATTTGTGGCGAGGCTGATTCGCCTTAGTTATCAAGCCTTGCTGCCCGGCAAAAGTAGAATATAGTGACGTAAGCTTCGATCCGCCAGGCACAGTCCGACACAGATCGATTCTTACGTCACTCCAGATGTTCCGAACGCAAGTTTGGCACAATCTGACTACTTTTGCTAGTTATCAAATGACTAGCAGGTACGCTCGGCACTTTTCCTGCCCAGCGTACCTGGTTTTCAATCCGCTGCCCTGGAGGCAGCGGATCCCATAGGAATCAATGGGAGTCTGACCATAGCAAAAGTTCATGTTCGCTGCTGTCCGATATCCCATTGATTCCTATGGGAGATGTCTGCACCTAACACCCTAACATGTACTCCGAGTCTAAACACCCCTAATCTGTCCCCCCCTACACCGCCGCAACAAAATAAATGTATTACCCCCTAAACCGCCGCTCCCGGAGCCCACCGCCACTCTAATAAACTGATTAACCCCTAAACCGCCGCTCCCGGATCCCGCCGCCACTATAATAAATATGTCAACCCCTAAACCGCCGCTCCCGGACCCCGCCGCAACTATAATAAATATGTTAACCCCTAAACCGCTTCTCCCGGACCCCGCCGCAACTATAATAAATATGTTAACCCCTAAACCGCCGCTCCCGGACCCCGCCGCAACTATAATAAAATTATTAACCCCTAGACCTAAGTCTAACCCTAACCCCCATCTAACTTAAATATTAATTAAATACATCTAAATAAATATTATTCTTATTAAATAAATTAATCCTATTTAAAACTAAATACTTACCTATAAAATAAACCCTAATATAACTACAATATAAATAATAATTATATTGTAGCTATTTTAGGATTTATTTTTATTTTACAGGCAAATTTCAATTTATTGTAACTAGGTACAATAGCTATTAAATAGTTATTAACTATTTAATAGCTACCTAGTTAAAATAAAGAGAAATTTACCTGTAAAATAAATCCTAACCTAAGTTACAATTACACCAAACACTACACTATCATTAACTAAATTATTCCTATTTAAAACTAAATACTTACCTGTAAAATAAACCCTAAGATAGCTACAATGTAATTAATAATTACATTGTAGCTATTTTAGGATTTATATTTATTTTGCAGGTAACTTTGTATTTATTTTAGCTAGTTAGAATAGTTATTAAATAGTTATTAACTATTTAATAACTACCTAGCTAAAAGAAATACAAAATTACCTGTAAAATAAATCCTAACCTAAGTTACAATTAAACCTAACACTACACTATCATTAAATTAATTAAATAAATTAGCTACAAATAACTACAATTAAATGCAATTAAATAAACTAACTAAAGTACAAAAAATAAAAAAAACTAAGTTACAAAAAAAAAAAGTTACAAACATTTAAAAAAATATTACAACAATTTTAAGCTACTTACACCTAATCTAAGCCCCCTAATAAAATAACAAAGCCCCCAAAATAAAAAAAATGCCCTACCCTATTCTAAATTATGAAAGTTAACAGCTCTATTACCTTACCAGCCCTTAAAAGGGCCTTTTGCGGGGCATGCCCCAAAGTATTCAGCTCTTTTGCCTGTAAAAAAAAATACAACCCCCCCAACATTAAAACCCACCACCCACACGCCCCTACTCTAACCCAAACCCCCCTTAAATAAACCTAACACTACCCCCCTGAAGATCATCCTACCTTTAGCCGTCTTCAGTCAGCCGACCACCGATGGAACAGAAGAGGACATCCGCAGCGTCCAAAGTCATCATCCAAGGGGCGCTGAAGAAGTCTTCCATCTGATTGAAGTCATCATCCAAGGGGCGCTGAAGAGGTCTTCCATCCGTTTGAAGTCTTCATCCAGACGGCATCTTCAATCTTCATCCATCCGGAGCAGAGCAGAGCCATCTTCAGACGAGCCGACGTGGAGCCATCTTCTTCCACCGACGACTTCCCGACGAATGACGGTTCCTTTAAGTGACGTCATCCAAGATGGCGTCCCTCGAATTCCGATTGGCTTATAGGATTCTATCAGCCAATCGGAATTAAGGTAGGAAATATCTGATTGGCTGATTGAATCAGCCAATCAGATTGAAGTTCAATCCGATTGGCTGATCCAATCAGCCAATCAGATTGAGCTCGCATTCTATTGGCTGATCGGAACAGCCAATAGAATGCAAGCTCAATCTGATTGGCTAATTCAATCAGCCAATCAGATTTTTCCTACCTTAATTCCGATTGGCTGATAGAATCCTATCAGCCAATCAGAATTTGAGGGACGCCATCTTAGATGACGTCACTTAAAGGAACCGTCATTCGTCGGGAAGTCGTTGGTGGAACAAGATGGCTCCGCTCCACTCCGGATGGATGAAGATTGAAGACGCCGCCTGGATGAAGACTTCAATCGGATGGAAGACCTCTTCAGCGCCCTTTGGATGATGACTTCAATCGGATGGAAGACTTCTTCAGCGCCCCTTGGATGATGACTTCGGCTGCTGCGGATGTCCTCTTCTGTTCCATCGGTGGTCGGCTGGCTGAAGACGGCTAAAGGTAGGATGATCTTCAGGGGGGTAGTGTTAGGTTTATTTAAGGGGGGTTTGGGTTAGAGTAGGGGTGTGTGGGTGGTGGGTTTTAATGTTGGGGGGGTTGTATTTTTTTTTTTACAGACAAAAGAGCTAAATACTTTGGGGCATGCCCCGCAAAAGGCCCTTTTAAGGGCTGGTAAGGTAATAGAGAATAGGGTAGGGCATTTTTTTATTTTGGGGGGCTTTGTTATTTTATTAGGGGGCTTAGATTAGGTGTAAGTAGCTTAAAATTGTTGTAATATTTTTTTAAATGTTTGTAACTTTTTTTAACTTTCTTTTATTTTTTGAACTTTAGTTAGTTTTTTTAATTGTATTTAATTGTAGTTATTTGTAGCTAATTTATTTAATCAATTTAATGATAGTGTAGTTTTAGGTTTAATTGTAACTTAGGTTAGGATTTATTTTACAGGTAATTTTGTATTTCTTTTAGCTAGGTAGTTATTAAATAGTTAATAACTATTTAATAACTATTCTAACTAGCTAAAATAAATACAAAGTTACCTGTAAAATAAATATAAATCCTAAAATAGCTACAATATAATTATTAATTACATTGTAGCTATCTTAGGGTTTATTTTACAGGTAAGTATTTAGTTTAAATAGGAATAATTTATTTAATGATAGTGTAGTGTTAGGTGTAATTTTAACTTAGTTTAGTTTTTATTTTACAGGTAAATTTCTCTTTATTTTAACTAGGTATCTATTAAATAGTTAATAACTATTTAATAGCTATTGTACCTAGTTAAAATAAATTGAAATTTGCCTGTAAAATAAAAATAAATCCTAAGATAGCTACAATATAATTATTATTTATATTGTAGCTATATTAGGATTTATTTTAAAGGTAAGTATTTAGTCTTAAATATAATTAATTTAGTTAATAAGAGTTATAATATTTAGATGTATTTAATTAATATTTAAGTTAGGGGGGTGTTAGGGTTAGGGTTAGACTTAGGTTTAGGGGTTAATAATTTTATTATAGTGGCGGCGGTGTAGGGGGGGCAGGATAGGGGTTAATAAATTTATTATAGGTGGCGACGGTGTAGGGGGGGCAGGATAGGGGTTAATAAATTTATTATATGTGGCGATGGTGTAGGGGGGGCAGATTAGGGGTTAATAAGTTTAATATAGGTGTCGGCGGGGTCCGGGAGCGGCGGTTTAGGGGTTAAACAATTTATTTAGTTGCGGCGGGGTCCGGGATGGGCAGGATAGTGGTTAATAAATTTATTATAGGTGGCGGCGGTATAGGGGGGGCAGGATAGGAGTTATTAGGTATAATGTAGGTGGCGGTGGGCTCCGGGAGCGGCGGTTTAGGAGTTCATAATTTATTATAGTTGCGGTGGGGTCCAGGAGCGGCGGTTTAGAGGTTAATACATTTATTATAGTTGCGGCGGGGTCTAGGAGCGGCGGTTTAGGGGTTAATAACTTTATTTAGTTGCGGGGAGCTCCAGGGGCGCCGGTATAGGGGGTAGAACAGTGTAGTTTAGTGTGGGTGCTTAGTGACAGCTTATCAATAAAGCTGGGAAAAAGCCGAAGAGCAGCGAGATCAGATGAATGATAACTATCACAGTCCGCTGCTCATCGCCCCGTACTTGGTGTGCGGCTTTTTGACAGCTTTATTGATAACTTTGGCAAGCTTATTCAGGTCAGCGGCAGCGATGGTAGGCGAGCTTAGGTGGGCGTATTGGGCCGGCGAAGGAAGGTAAGTAGACACGTTGATAACTAGAGTCCAGAGAATGCACTTTCCAATTTACTTCCATTATCAAATTTTTCACACACTTTTTATATTCACACTTTCTGGGGAACAAGATTCTTCTGAACATGCGCACAGGCTCATAGGTATACTTATCCTAGTCTGTGATTGGCTGATGTCTGTCACATGATGCAGGGGGCTGGAAAATGGGGAAAAAAATAATTTGTCAGAAAAAAATCTACTGCTTATTTGAAATTCAGAGTAGGTGTTAAATCATTGTCTTTTTATTATGCATGTGTCAATTATGCAATTCTACTGCATTGAGTGGTCCTTTAAAGCATTCAGCTGTTTGTCCTCAAGACACAATTCTACTTAATTAAAGGGACATTGTACCTATGCTTTTGAAATGCATTGCTTTTGTGCAGGGTTTCCTGATGCTAGGGTAAATTCTGTCCTCACCTCAATAAAACCCTGTACACAGTTAGCATTAACACAACTGCCTGTACGTTAAGAGAAGTTGAAGTGCTGACATTTGGGGATTGACCTGTGGTGTAGGAGCTGAGCTAGTCTCACAGGTAAGAATTAAAAATGAAATAGAAAAGCAATTTGTGAAAGGAGAAGAATTTTATAATACCATAACATTCATGTATGCTACTATCTTGACAATACACTATGGGCTAGGTTACAAGTGGTGTGCTATTTTTAAAAAAACACTTTTTTTTTTCAAAATTAGCGATAGTTACATTGGAACACTGATATCTGTCTGGAATCCCTGAATATCCCTTGACATGTATATATTTTTTTTAGAAGGCAACCTAAAGTATTGATCTAGGCCCATTTTGGTATATTTCATGCCACTATTTCCCCGTCAAATGTGATCAAATAAAAAAAAAATCGTTAACTTTTTAACACATTTTTTCACAAACTTTAGGTTTCTAATTGAAATTATTTACAAACAGCTTGTGCAATTATGGCACAAATGGTTGTAAATGCTTCTCTGGGATCCCCTTTGTTCAGAAATAGCAGACTTATATGGCTTTGGTATTGCTTTTTGGTAATAAGAAGGCCGCTAAACGCTGCTGTGCACCACACATGTATTATGCCCAGCAGTGAAGGGGTTAATTAGGGAGCTTGTAGGGTTAATTTTAGCTTTAGTGTAGTGTAATAAACAACCCAAAGTATTTATCTAGGTCCATTTTGGTATATTTCATGCCACCATTTCACCGCCAAATGCGATTAAATAAAAAAAAAAAGTTACATTTTTCAAAATTTTAGGTTTCTCACTAAACATATTTACAAACAGATTGTGCAATTATGGCACACATGGTTGTAAATGCTTCTCTGGGATCCCCTTTGTTCAGAAATAGCAGACTTATATGGCTTTGGCATTGCTTTTTGATAATTAGAAAGACGCAAAATGCTGCTGCGCACCACACGTGTATTATGCCCAGCATTAAGGGGTTCATTAGGGATCTTGTAGGGAGCTTGTAGGTTTAATTTTAGCTTTAGTGTAGTGTAGTAAACAACCCAAAGTATTGATCTAGGCCCATTTTGGTATATTTCATGCCACTATTTCCCCGTCAAATGTGATCAAATAAAAAAAAAAATCGTTAACTTTTTAACACATTTTTTCACAAACTTTAGGTTTCTAATTGAAATTATTTACAAACAGCTTGTGCAATTATGGCACAAATGGTTGTAAATGCTTCTCTGGGATCCCCTTTGTTCAGAAATAGCAGACATATATGGCTTTGGTGTTGCTTTTTGGCAATTAGATGGCTGCTAAATGCCGCTGTGCACCACACTTGTATTATGCCCAGCAGTGAAGGGGTTAATTAGGTAACTTGTAGGGAGCTTGCAGGGTTAATTTTAGCTTTAGTGTAGAGATCAGCCTCTCACCTGAAACATCCCACCCCTGATCCCTCCCAAACAGCTCTCTTCCCTCCCCCACCCCACAATTGTCCCCGCCATCTTAAGAAAGTCTGCCAGTGCTAAAATAAAAGTTAATTTTTTAATTTTTAAATATCTTTACTGCTGTGTAGGATCCCCCGTTAGCTCCCAACCTCCCTGATCCCCCCCCCCAAACAGCTCTTTAACCCTCCCCCTCTACCTTATAGTGCGCCATCTTGGGTACTGGCAGCTGTCTGCCAGTACCCTGTTTGCCACAAATAATGTTTATATTTTTTTTATGTAGTGTAGCTGCACCCCCCTCAATAGCCAACCCCCCACCCCCTCCCCGATCACTTAGATAACCCCCTCCCTCCTCTCTCCCACCTTACCATTAGCTACATATACTGTGTCAGTGTAGCTTCCCACGCACAAGCCCCTGTGAGCTCCCCATGCGCACGACCACCCCCCACACATGATCCCGCCCCCCTGCGATGAACTCCTCGCATCGATGGCTGCCCAGCCGCCTCCGACATCAGCTCCCACCCACCAACGATCATGGCCATCGATCTCAGATGCAGAGAGGGCCACAGAGTGGCTCTCTCTGCATCGGATGGCTAAAAAATGTTATTGCAGGATGCCTCAATATCGAGGCATCAATGCAATAACATGAAAGCAGCAGGAAGTGATCAGGATGATTGTTAAGGACATTTTTTTGTAGGACGCACCCTGTACGTCATTGGTCCATAAGGGGTTAAAGGGACACTGAACCCAATTTTTTTCTTTCGTGATTCAGATAGAGCATGCAATTGTAAGCAACTTTCTAATTTACTCGTATTTTCAATTTTTCTTTGTTCTCTTGCTATCTTTATTTGAAAAAGGCATCTAAGCTATTTTTTTGGTTCTGGACCTTGGATAGCACTTGTTTATTAGTGGGTGAATTTATTCACCAATCAGCAAGAACAACTCAGGTTGTTCACCAAAAATGGGCCGGCATCTAAACTTACATTCTTGCATTTCAAATAAAAAATTTGATAGTTGCTTAAAATTGCATGCTATATCTGAATCACAAAAGAAAAAAAATTGGGTTCAGTGTCCCTTTAAAAGGGCCTTTTGTAGGGCATTGCCCTTAAGAAATCATCTCTTTTTCTAAAAAAAAATACAAAGACCCACTAACATTACAAACCCCCACCCCCACAAACCCACAAAATAAAAAAAACTATCTAAAAAACCCCTGAAAGAGCATTTGTATGGGCATTGTCCTTAAAAGGGCATTCAGCTCTTTTTATTGCCCCGTAAAAGGGCCTTCAGCTCTTTTAAGAGTGCCCATTACCCTAATCTAAAAAAAAAAACCACCCCAAAAAACCCCCACCTCTTTAGGTACCCCAGCTGATGAAGTCCCGCTTGAACGATCTTCATCCTAGCGGCTCCATCTTCATCCAGACGGCTCCATCTTCATCCATCGCGGGAACGGCATCTTCTTCATCCCTGCGGAGCCGGAGCGGTCGATGCGTGGAGGTGCAGGTCCAGGCAAAGGTCCAAGGCGGAAGTCCATCGATCCGATGTGGAGGTCCTCTTTATGCGATCGTCCGCCGGACACTGAGGATTCAAATGCAAGGTACCCCTTTTTACTGGGGGTTCCATTGCATTCCTATTGACTGAAAAATTTAAATCAGCCAATAGGAAATAGAGCTGCTTAAATCCTATTGGCTGTTCAAATCAGCCAGTAGGATTTAAGCAGCTCTCATTCCTATTGGCTGTTTTTTTATTTATTTTTTATTTTTGTGTTTTTTATTTTTTGTAATGGTAGTTTTTTTTATTTTTGTAATGTTAGGTTCTGGTGTAAGGCAGCTTAGGTTTTATTTCACAGGTAAGTTTGTATTTATTTTAACTAGGTAGTTAGTAAATAGTTAATAACTATTTACTTACTAGTGTACCTAGTTAAAATAAATACAAACTTAAGTGTGAGATAAAAATAAAACCTAAGCTAGCTACAATATAACTATTAGTTATATTGTAGCTAGCTTAGGTTTTATTTCACAGGTATGTTTCTTTCATTTAAGTGGCAAGAGTCCATGAGCTTGTGACGTATGGGATATACATTCCTACCTGGAGGGGGCAAAGTTTCCCAAACCTCAAAATGCCTATAAATACACCTCCCACCTCACTCATACTTCAGTTTTACAAACTTTTCCTTCATTGGAGGATAGTGAAGCAATCTGTGAAAGGCGCTTCTAAGCATTTTGAAGCCCAGTTCCTCTCAAAGTACAGTGTTTGTCTGAGGGATGGGAAGGGAGTATTTGATTAATGATGCAATGTTTTCACCTATGGGGAATCTATTCTAAGGCTCTCTGTAAATTTGGTCGTGGGGATCATTCTGCCACTTCCCTTTACAGATAAACATTATACTCCTCTACTATTACCTCTGCTGATATGTTTCAGTACTGGTTTGGCTGTGTGCTATATGTGGATGGGTGTCTTCAGGTAAGTATATATCTTTTATTAAGACACTCTCAGCTATGTTTGGCACTTTATCTTTAAAGTTTTAAATATATATTGCATATATTTGCCATTATTTAGGTCTTTGCATTTCCCTTTGCAGTCTAACAGTTTCAGCATGGAATATTATGTTTGGGAGAAATTTAGTAAATTTTATCTTACATGAGGTTCCAGCTAGTTGTAACTTCGGTGTTGTTTTTTCAAATTTTCACGGGCAAATTAGGCTTGCGATGGCGCAAAATGCATCTATTTATTGCGTCATTTTTGGCGCAAATTTTTTGGGCACGAAGGTTGCGTTTGTTGTGACACGAATCACTTAATTTCTTGCATCTTTGTTGACGCAATTTGTTTGGCGCAAAGTCGTGCCTGTTAGGAGGCAAATCGTGTCATTTCCTGTTAAACTTAGCGCCAAAAGTTTTTTTCTCAGCATTTGCGTCATCTTTGTTGGAGTCATTTTTGGCGCCAAAAAAACAGCAGTTGTGAAGCAGCAGTCACAAAGACCGCTGCTCCATAACCTGTCCGCCTGCTTTGAGCAGGCGGACAGACATCACCGGAAATCAACCCGATCGAGTACGATCGGGTTGATTGACACTCCCCTGCTGGGGGCCGCTAGTCTGCGGGGGGGGCGGCGTTGCACCAGCAGCTCTTGTGAGCTGCTGGTGCAATGCTGAATACAGCGAGCATATTGCTTGCCGTATACAGCGAGGTCTGGCGGACCTGATCCGCACTGTCGGATCAGGTCCGCCAGACCTTGATAAATAGGGGCTTAAGTCTCTCCCTCTTTTTTGCTCTGTTTTCATTTGTTACAGAGGGCTATGATATTTGCTTTTGTTTTTCATATAAACATTTTTTTCCCATTTCTGAAACTGCTATTTTGTGGAAATTGGATATTTTGTTTAATGTTATTTTTGTCTTTTTTGTTACTTTTTTTAAGCTGTCTCAAACTGATCCTGCTTCTGATGTTACTGTAGAAACTATGCTGCTTGTACACAATTTCTACCAAAGCTAAGTGTATATATTGTTTATTTAGCTGATTTTATTTCTTCAGCTCAAATATGTGGCACTTGTTATATTTTATTATTCATACTGATAATATTTCTATAGTACATATACATCTACTGTTTTACCTTCACGGTCTAATGTGCATGATATTACTGTTGATATAAAGGATTATATTGCAAATGACATAGAGAAGGCTATGACTGCTATTCCACCTTCAAATTAAACGATCTCTCCTAACTTCTCATAAACCTATAAAGTTTGTATTGATCGACAGCATACTGTAGTATTTCTGCTGATGTGGTTTTCTCTGACTCAGAGGATCCTATTTCAGAGACTGATTTTGATCATTTAAACTTTCTATTCAATGTATTCATTCTTTATCAAGGAAGTATTGTTTACTTTGAGTTTTGAGGAATCTAGTCCTCTTGTTAACAAGAATAGCAAATGTTTGAATTCTGTATTTTTAAGCTTCTGAGGTAACTCTTGAAGTTTTTCTTATTCCAGATGCTATTTATCATATGTTTATTAACCTGCCATTTCTATGGCTAATGTTGCTGCTGTTTCAATTTTTTTGGTTGGACAGTTTAGTTATCAGATCTTGATTTGTCTAAGTATTGTTCTTTTACTTCAACATGCTAATCATTTAATTTATTATGCTATATTTTATGTCATTTTAACTGATATTAAATCTTTGTTTTTAGCCAGTTTTATGGCTTAAATCTCTGATATGATGTTTACATTTAGATTACTATCTTATTATTTTGGGATAAGTAATTTTTTAAAAATATTTTCTATTGGATTTGTATTTATATCCTTATCTCCCTGTATTACTGGGAGAAAGGGAGTTTTTTCTGCCCAAATTAAAAAATCTAAGGGTAATTTTTAAGCTCCCAATTGTTTTTTCATTCCCTTAAGGCCTCTGGCTCTGATTTTAGATTTTTTGCTGAATTTGAATAATTCCAAGCCTTATAATTAAACTAATTTCAGCCCCTAAGACTGCATGAAGGTGCTGCCTTTTAACCAGTTCTACTGGTGGTGGTGGTGGGGGGGGGGGGGGGGGAGATTGAATTTATTTGGACAGTTTCTGAATCAGAATATTGTTTTCTCAGGAGTATCAAATAGGTTTCAGAATAAAAACCTCCCATGGGAAGATTATTTTCCATGTTATAACAAACCCTGTGAAAGCTCAGAGTTTTCAGGGGTGATGGTTCCAGTTCCTCTGCAGGATCAGAGTTTGGGTTTCTATTCAAATCTATTCATTGTCCTAAAGATAAAAATTTGTTCAGATCAATTCTGGATCTGAAATTTTTATATTGGTTTGTAAGAGTCCCAACTTTCAGGATGGTGACTATAGGCACTATTCTGCCTTTCTGTTTAGCAAGGTTACGTTATGTCCACAATAGACTTACAGGACATTTATTTTAAATTCATTCAGACCACTATTGTTTTCTGAGATTCTCTTTTCTGCATAAGTATTACCAATTTGTTGCTTGTCCTTTTGGGCTAGTGGCAGCTCAGAGATTCTTTTCAAAGATTCTTGGTGCCCTTCTATCTGTATAGAGAGCAGGGTATTGCAGTGTTTCCTTATTTGGATGATATTTGGTACTAACTTTAATCTTTTCATTTAGCAGAATCTCAATTGAAACAACTAGTGTGGTTTCCTCAAGACATGGTTGGAGGATGATTCCTTAGGCAAGGGTCACCTTTTTAGGTTTCCAGATAAATTTTAGTGTCTATGATTCTTTCTCTGAAAGACTAGAGACAAATTAAGTTAATTTTAGTTTGTCTACACCTTCTGTGGTTAGGTGCATGGAATTTTTGGTCTCATGACTGCAGCATCAGGTGCGATCCTCTTTGCTTGTTTTTAGTTTAGGGCCTCTAAAACTTTGCATGCTGCACCATAGGTGCAGGGACTATTTTCAGTTATTACAACTGATATACTTCAATCCCAACACTTTTTTCTCTCTGATTTGGTGGTTGGACTATCACCTTATTTTTCAGGGGGCCTCATTTGTTCGTCCCTACCTGGAATGTATTCTCATCAGATGTAAGTTTTTCATGTGGGGGAGCTGTCTGAGAGTGTCTGACAGCACTAGGGGTTTGGAAACCTTAAGAGGCAAGGTTACCAATCAATATTTTAGAACGCCATGCTATTTTCAGGGCTCTTCAGGCATGGCTTCTTTTGAAGAGACAACTTCTACATTTGTTTTTTAAACAGACAATATCACAACAGTGGCATTTGTCAATCATCAAGGAGGGACTCGCAGTCCTTCAGTCATGGAGGAAGTATCTCGGATACTTTCTTGGATGGAATCCAGCTCTTGTCTAATTTCTGTGATTCATATCTCAGGAGTAGACAATTGGGAAGGGGATTATCACAGCCGTCAGACTTTATATCATTCAGATGTGTTTTTTTATCTTGTACAGATGTGGGGTTTTCCAGAAATAGATCTGATGGTCTCTCGTTTAAACAAGAAGTTTTCCAGATTATTTTCTAGGTCCAAGGATACTCAGGCGGAGATAGTGGATGCTCTAGCAGTTCTTTGGTTTTTACCAACCTGCTTATGTTTTTTCAGCCTCTGTTTTTTTTTTTTCCAAGGGTGATCTTCAAGATCATAATGGAACATTTTTTATATGTTTCTGATAGCTCCAACTTGGTCTCTCAGGTTTTGGTATGCAGACCTTTTCAGGATGTTCAGTTGTCAGCCTTGGTCACTTCCTTTAAGGCCAGAACTTCTGTTTCAGGGGGAATTTTTTCCATAGGATCTCAAATTTCTAAATTTGAAGGTTTGGAAATTGAACGCTTAAGTGTTTAGTCATACATGTTTCTCTGACTCAGTTATTAGCACTAAATACAGGCTTGTAAGTCTGTTTCTAGGAGCTTTTTGGGGGGTTTTTGAAAACCTATATTTCATGATGTTCAACACATGATTATTCTTGGCATTCTTTTACAGGGATTTTACAGTTTCTTCAGGTTGGTTTGGATTAACGTTTTGTCTGCAAATTCTTTGGAAGGACAAACACACACATATACAGACACACACATACAAACACAAACACAGTCACACACACATACAGAAAGAAGTGTCAGCCAACAGTAACAAAGGGAAAGGAAAATACTCAATGTTATTGGTGTAGGGAAAACAGGGGTCATGGTTATAGGTTAGTATGGCTTTATAATATCGAGAATAATCATTTAGTGTTCCATTCCAAACTATTACGATGCCAGTCTCCCCTTACAATTCTCTATGCATCTTTGTATGGCCTACTGATTTTGTAAAACTAGCAACTGGGGAAGCTAAACAGCGCACAACAGGTTATATATATATATATATTTTTCTGTGCATGCGCACACTCCTGTGCACACACGCACAGGGACATGGGACAGGGACATGCTTTCAATACTAGTAGGCCTCATGGATTAATTTGAATATCAGTTCAGGTTGGCTGGGGGCTCGATCAATAGAGATATTTGTTCTGCCCCTTTCTAAGAGCATCCCGGCATCTCTTCACTGACAAAATATGGATGAACTTTTCAAGGTAAAAAATAATAAAAATATTATATGTGTTTTTTGTTGTTATTGCCATCTTTTTTTTTTACATAGTCCTTTAATCTTTTTCTCGACTATTCCTTTAGTATGTGTACAATGTCCCTATCACTATACTTGATCCTAGTCTAATGTAATGCAGTTTATTACTTTATTATATTAAACAGTATGAAATACTTTGCTAAAATCTCCATACACTACATTTACTTATCCACCCTGGGCTATAACTTTAGATATGTAGAAAAACAAATCAACTAAATTAGACTGACATGAACTTTCTGCAGTAAAACAGCATTGTCCATGGGCCTGTTATTGCAATGACTCAATGTAAGATGCCTTTCTTTCTTTTAAAATAGTATTGCATTAATATAAATCACATCTGTATTTACAGAGTTCTGTTCTGTCCTTTATTTGAAGAGGTACTACATTAGTCAGTGATTGATTGATTGATTAAACAAACCAACTAATACTACAGCTAGCATAGATGTAAGTTCCACTAAAACCCTTGACCCGCAGAAACTTTCCCTTTTTTAATAATGTTGCCTTCTGTTAAAAAAGTGTTAACCACATTAGTTCTCCTATCTCCATAGTCTGTTTTGATGACAGAACAGAAGTAATTATGGACAGTGTGCTATTTCCTTATCTTGCTCTACAAATGTCTTAAGTTTTACTATTCCTCTTTTTTTCCTCATATTCCATTCTCTAATAACT
Source organism: Bombina bombina (assembly GCF_027579735.1). Taxonomy (NCBI): domain Eukaryota; kingdom Metazoa; phylum Chordata; class Amphibia; order Anura; family Bombinatoridae; genus Bombina; species Bombina bombina. The sequence goes on along the minus strand of NC_069500.1, from coordinate 296,002,828 downwards.
AAAGAAGTTGTCACACTTTGTCATTGACATCTACATGTTTGTTATTAAGACCACAGCTACTTAACACGTGTTTCAAATATTTGAGCTCCAAAGCAGCATCATAAATGGGGCCCTATATCACTGATTGTGAAATTGAAATCTAATAAAGCCTCTTTATGAGTTGGCTCCTTAACAAAATGCTCAAGTTATTCCTTTCTCTCTGTTTATAGTATTTTGAAGTCCCCCACTACTACAAACAAAAATTGCTGTATCATGATTCTGTAACAAGTACCTAATCAGACTTGTCTCTAATTATTATTGAAGTTATTGAAATGTATTCCCTAAACTGCCAGCATTAGACTACATTGCAGGGCTAACACAGATACTAGAATTTATAGATCATTTTAATTGTTGTTTAAATCCTATACTTATATTACTTAATATGTTATTGCTCTAAAGAAAATTATTGTAAATTGAATAGACCATACAACAAACTCTGTCTTTGTGCCTTCATGTATATGTTGGGGGAGGGGTGAATTTATTATTGTCACTACTTATCCCTCCTTAACCTTTGATCCCTCATTAACCAATCGCAAGTCCCTCTTAAATATTTGTTTGTCTTGCGAGACAGAGCTGCAGTGGCTAATGCAATTAGTTCTCTCTGACTGCACCACTTTTCTAACCAATCTTTTGTTTGATAATTACTGGCAAGTTAATGGCTGTTGACGGGCCATTTTCAGGGGTGACTCCTGTCAGGGGCCCAATGGGCCAGGGGGGCCCCATGAGGCAAGAGCAACTAAAATATTTTTATTTTTTTATTTTGGCAGCCACCAGTGGATACTACAGCAGAGTGCTAATTGTTATTACAAGGAGAAAAGTATTAGCATTTGAGAGGATTTCTGAGTGTGCACTAAACCACTATGCACAGTGTGAGACAGACTTTGTGCTTTGTTTGTACAGTGTGTGCCAGACGGCAGATCACTTTCATTTGCAGAGGAGGTAGGACTTACTTAGTAAATGTTTTTTATTTCTTTGTGCGATTTTGGATTGTAACTTCAGTGTGGTAGTAGTTGTATGGTAGGGCCAGGGGTAGGGCAAGGGGTCCATAAAAACACATTTTTTAGCAGCAGTGTATGTATGATTATTTGACAATGCTGTAGAAATTCTATATTTAAAGCCATGCAGAAATATTTCCTCCTCAATACACAAATGGTAGGTGCCCTTTTGGCAGATATGCATTTTTTAAATTAATATATATATATATATATATATATATATATATATATATATATATATAACATTCCAGTTTACTGCCCCTTTATGCAAGGACTTTATAGATGCAAGGAGGCATTTTATCTAAGATTTTTACATCTGCATAAAATATTATACTATAAAGAAATGAGGATACCTGCTGCAAAGAAATTAACCGCCACAAAAAAAGCAAGTAAAATGACTTTATTCAAAGTCAAAAGTAAGGACAAGGTACAGTGAAGCTCGGGAGGGAGCCAGGAAGGATAAGAACGTCCGACGCATTTCCTGCGCGTAGGCACTTCGTCAGGGACTCAAGTTAATTTCTTTGTAGCAGGTATCCTCATTTCTATATCGAATTTCCTTTTCCTGAGACTTGGGAGTGTCTCGTTACCTGACTGCAAGGAGCCTCGCCTTCATCTTGCACAGTGACTCAGCGGATTCAAGGTAATATTTTTTGTATCCGAGATTCCTTGTTACTACATTACACAATTGATATACCACGACAAGTTTTTACTTCAGACCGACTGTTTCACTACAAGGGATTGACAGCGAAACTTAAGAGATATACTTGACATTGCGCGTTTTACAACGGTACAGTTTGGTATACTGTGATACAATTTGAACTGCTATTTGTAATGCCACATCTTACCATATTAAGTGCAATATTGCAACATAGTGTTTAGAGTGCATTATCTATTGATTATTAAAATTTTAAACTCTCAGACTAAGATTGCTCAGTGTTTGAAATGGACAGGTTAACTTAAAACTGTTCAGTTTACACTACAACTGACTTAATTTTGAAATACATACAAACAAGCCTAAAACCTGCATTTAACAAGATCTAATGGTATGAGTACCACAGCTTATGCTTCCACCAAGACCATATAGAGTACAGCTGACAGATGGGAACATTTGTACACTATATTGGAAGTGGTGCTCTTGGTTGGGGAAAATGGGGGGAAAAAAACAAAACATATGTCAACCTTTTAAACTTACTTTTCTTCATCTAGCCATCTACCCAGATCATTAATGTACTATTTTGAATTCACAGAATTATTTTTATTTGCACATTTACAAATATGATTCTTTAAAAAGTAATCTCTTAATTTCTGCAATTTTTTTTTATCATGCATGTCACACACTGTTGATTTAGGGGATGCAATGTGCAGAAATGTTACCTCCTGTGAGTGTTTCTGTGGGTGTCTGTGTTTATGTTGTTGTGCTTTTGTTTGTGTCTCTATGAGTGTGTATGTATTTTTTTCTGTGGGTCTCTCTATGAGGGTAGGTGTGCATTTTCTGTGGATGTTTGTGAGGGTGTGTATGTATGTCTTTGTGCTTTTTCTATTGGTGTCTCTGTGAGGGTGTGTGTATGTATGTCTGTGTATTTTCTCTGGATGCCTCTGTGAGGGTGGGTGTGTATGTCTCTGTGTTTTCTGTGGATGTCTCTGTGAGGGTGGCTGTGTGTATGTATGTATGTATGTCTGTGTTTTCTGTGTATGTCTCTGTTAGGGTGTGTGTTTTCTGTAGGTGTCTGTGAGGGTGTGTGTATGTCTGTGCATTTTTTGTGGGTGTCTATGTGAGAGTGTGTGTATGTCTTTGTGTGTTTTCTGTGGATGTCTCAGTGAGGGTGTTTGTGTATTTATAAGGATATGTATAGGAGCGCCAAAGGCTAAGGTATACAACATGTTAATACTTCGGCAACACCACTAGAAATCTATGGGTGTGTAAAGACAACTAGATGGAATCTATTAATTACAATACAATCCACCAACAGAAATTCATATAAATGATAGTTTAATTCACATTTAGTAAAACATTAAAAACAGTATAAAAAACATAGATGATCAGACCTATCTAGGTGGGGTAGGAATCTGAAATCAAAATCGTATAAGATCAGATCTATCTATTAGATAATCAATTTGTGGTTCAGATAATTATTCCATTATCTCAGAGAATGGTCACAACATTAAAGTAAATCGTACAATTGTGATCTAAAACAATGTGTATATCAAGTGGTGGCCCAAATATGGGTACAAATTTGTGTGTACAAATATTGTGAAAAAATTAAAAATTAAAAATTGAAAAATAAGTGAATAAAGAATTCAAATTGAGCCAAGATAAATTGTGCCTAGCCCAAATTAGATCAAATACCGGTATGATCAAAAAAAAGAAAAGATAACAAAAAAGTGGTGAAAAATTGTGTTCAAATATAATCTCAAAAGCAATTACTACAAAACTGTGTGTCACAATCCTAGTGTCACAATTAAACTTACAGTGACAATGTTGTCTCTGAAGGTATATAAACTAATCAAAGAAATCTAATATGAATCCCTATTTAACAGAAAATAAATCCTGCAAATAAAAACTAAACAGAGATATCTAATACAATCGGTCTTTATCTCACATTAATTAAATTAACATATACATAAATGTTATGGATGATAGGTTCAATCCATCAATGTTCCCTACATAATCAAATTGAATTGCACAGAAGTCCCCAAAACCAACGAATTGAGTCCCAAATTCCAATAGTCCTATATTGAGCCGATGAATAACTTCAATTCTTAAAAATAGGTGGAAATAGTCCCAGATTCCCAATCCATAGAAACAAAGTCCTGTGGGAAAAAAAACAAAGTGCACTAAACACAAAGACCTATGGGATATGGTCTATTGGTACATAGACTTACCCAAGTGCCGTGGTCCTAGGAGTATATTGAGCCTCACAAATCTACTTCGAGTTGTCTACGCGTTTCAGCCCCAATGCAGAGAATTCTCTTTCTAACCAATCACACACTTATCTAGGTGCTAGTTGCTTATTTCTATATGTTTGTGTATTTATGTCTTTCTGTGTTTTATGTAGTTGTCTTTCTGTGTGCGTATGTCTTTGTGTGTGTTTTGTGTGTGTGTATGTATTTGTGTGTTTTCTGAGCCTGTCTCTGTCTGTGTTTCCTTGGGTGTATGTGTAAGTTTTTTTTTGAGTTTGTGTGTGTGTGTCCATTGTCTCTTCCTTTTTAAGACATTTTGACCTTACTACTGATTATTCACATCTTTCTATAGACATTGAGACTAATGAGACCTTTCCGGAAGTCACCAATCCACCATTTAACCTTTAAATTATTGTTTAGGCAGTTCAGGGTCCTTCCTTTCAGCCACTGCATGCTGTTGTCATCATTTAGTTGGCATCTTCCTTGACAAAAAGATAATCAGAACTCCATATTTTGTTTTGTAAATCTCCTTTTTTGACAAAACTGTAGTCTACCTTATTACTTGTCAGGTCAATGTAAACAAAAGCTGAGTGTATGTTTGGGTGTTTGTGTCTGAGTGTGTTTCTTTGCGTGTCTGCTAGAGTGCCTATATGTGAGTCCTTATGTGTGAGTGTGTGTTTCAGTGTATGAGAGTGTCTGTGTGTTTCTGAGTTACTACCTTTACAACATTACCAAGTTTGACTACACTTAAGAATAAAGTGCATATACGTTTTAGTCACTTGGTCAAAAATTGCACATGTCAAAGGGGGGGGGGGGGGGGGGGGCTGATCAATGGTTAAGTCAGTGGCCCCAAAATTTCTAGTGGCAGCCCTGATTGCACTACTGGCAGCTAGATGATCACATCTAGTTAGCTAATCACATGAGACAAATGTATACAGGCACCAATTAGTAGCAGCTCCCACTAGTCTAGGATATGTGTGTATTCTTTTTCAACAAGGGATACCAAGAGAATGAAGCACATTTGAAAATAGAAGTAAATTTAAAAATGTCTTAAAATTATACGTTCTATCTGAATCATGCAAGTTTAATTTTGACTTTTCTATCCCTGTAGCAACACATGCACATATTTAACTTATGGAATTCAACAGCTATAAGGACTCGACAAACCCCCGGACAATGCTTTTTTACTTACGTACCGAGTACCACAAAAGTTTTGGAATGTAACACTGGCATTTTACATGGGTAAAACACACTGATATCATTACCCGCTGTCATACTCAGCCATATACAAATGCTTCCTGCTTGATCAATTAAAGTTAAAAATGTAGCAATATACACGCTTACACTAATAGACAATTAGCCAATCCATGTAGGAGTTAAACACATAGTTATATGCAAAGAAGTGCAATAATACAACATTCTAATTCATTAGAGCATTTTCATTTTGCACTTTTATGTCACTTTAAATAAAATCTCTTTTAACAGAGGAACAATCATGAAAGGCTGAAAAGTTTAGTATATAAGCTTAGGAGATATTGCATAGACATAACAGCTAACCATGAATCCAAGAACATATATTTGTGATATTTGTTTGTATTAATTGTGAAATAAATTATGCTTTTTATATCTACTATATGCCTCTTACTATACAGAGCTGGTAATGGGTATCTCACAAATGTGAAGGAAAATTATACCAAGATGAGTTGGTGTTTATTTATCATGTTATTGTATTCAAAATTCCCATATGTTGTTTTTTTTTGCATTCCTATTAGTCTTCAAAGGGTCCTTTTAGCAAAATATATGTTGTTTTAGTGATATGGCAATATTTTCTGAAGTGCCACTGCCATGAATATTAGTCAATTTGCTTGAATGGAATAGTTTACCCTTTCTGCCTCTAGGTGGTGCTGTGCACTAAACAAAGATTATAAAATAATGAAATTAATTCAACTGATTGTCTTTGTCAGAGAATATGTCAGGATAAATTGATGAAAATCTCCATCAAAGTCGATTTACAACAAAACGTAAATATATATAATATGCTTTGTTTAAGCATTCAATTAAATAGCGAAGAAGTAATATCATTGTGCGTTTAGTGAATATGGGCTAGATTACAAGTGTAGCGCTAACTGTTATACACAAGCAATAAGGGGTTTATCGTGGGTGTTTGTGCACATTGGGTTTTCCGCTCGTATTAAAAGTTGAAAGTAAACGCGATCACTTGAGCACAATTCAAGTTAACGCTCGTCGATTTAGCGAGTCCTCAGAGCTCTGCTTAACTGTTTTGCGAAACAGAAAAATGTCATAAAACACATCAAAAATACATTACACATTACAGTTACACTAATAATAACACTGTCTAATAAAAATTATTTCAAAAAAATATTGCACAAAAAAGTTATAAGGGCTCAAAGATATGAGGTTCCAGGCGTTAGAAAATAAAGGAAGTCAAAGGGTTTTAACATAGATATACACATACATATACATGTCTAAAGATGTATATGTATGCATATATATATTTATATATATATATATATTTATATATATATATGTGTGTGTGTGTGAACATATGTATTTATGTAGTTATATGTGCATATATGTATTTACAGATATATATACACATATAAACACATTAATACATTTGTACACATATATATAAGTGCATTGCACCCTTTTGCAGTTAAGCAGATGAATACATGTGAAATTATTACAATGGAAGGTGTTTTCAGAACCACAGAAGGTCAGGAAGAAGAAAAAGAGAGGGGGGAGGAAACATAAGTCAAAATATCAGGGAACCAAGTCGATATCCCCTGAAGAATCAACAACAACAAACCCCCACATAACATCATCGAAACAAGTAGTACATTTATCAGATAGAATTTTAACAAAAGTAGAAGAAAAATAACTATCGCACACCTAGATTACAAGTTTTGCGTTGCGGCTTGTAACGCTGAAAATATGTCATTTTCAGCATTAAAACAGCACCGCAGCTATTACAAGTGTTGTCGGTATAGGTGTACCGCAAGCCTTTTAGCCTGTACCGCAACGTCAGTCCCGCACTCCTAAAAATTACGTTTTTTGAATGGGATTCCCATAGTGCCGGTATTACGAGTTTCGCGGTGAGTCTATAATGCAAGCGTTACAGCCTAAAATGACAAGATCTGTACCACCATCTAAAGTCAGTAGTTATGAGTGTTACGCTACAAAGCTGTAACATAAAACTCATAACTAAACTGTTACAAAGTACACTAACACCTATAAACTACCTATTAACCCCTAAACCAAGGCCCTCCCGCATCGCAAACGCTATAATAAATGTATTAACCCCTAATCTGCCGCTCCCGACATCGCTGCCACTAATAAAACTTATTAGCCCCTATTCCTCCGCTCCCCAACATCGTCACCACTATAATAAACTTATTAACCCCTAAACTGCCGTCCTCCCGCATCACAAACACTATTTAAATATTATTAACCCATAATCTGCCGTGCCCACACCGCCACTATAATAAACCTATTGACCCCTAAACCGCAAGCTCCCCACAACGAAATAAACTAAAATAAACTATTTTAAACTAAAATAAACTATTAACCCCTAAACCAAAAGCCCCCATAATGAAATATACTAAAATAAACTATTAACCCCTAAGCCTAACGACCTCCTAACTTTATGTTAAAATTACAATTTCCCTATCTTAAATTAAATTAAAACTTTCCTGTCATATTGAAAAAACTAATTTTAAACTAACAATTAAACTATTTTAATTATTAAACTAAAATTAAACTAACTACCAATTAAATAAAACTAAACTACACATTAAAAAATCCTAACACTACTCTAAAAATTACAAAAAGTATCTAATTACAAAAAACAAAAACTAAATTACAAAAATAACAAACAAATTATCAAAAATAAAAAAGAATTACACCTAATCTAATAGCCCTATCAAAATAAAAAAGCCCCCCCAAAATAATAAAACACTAGCCTACAATAAACTACCAATGGCCATTAAAATGGCCTTTTGTGGGGCATTGCCCCAAAGATATCAGCTCTTTTACCTGTAAAAAAAAAATACAAACACCACCACAACAGTAAAATCCACCACCCAACCAACCCCCCCAAATAAAAAAACTATATAAAATAACCTAAGCTACCCATTGCCCTGAAAAGGGCATTTGTATGGGTATTGCCCTTAAAAGGGCATTATCTCTTTTACATTGCCCAAACCCTAATCTAAAAAAAAAAAAACCACCCCCGACGATCCACTTACAGTTGTTGAAGTCCCGCTTGAAGGATTCAATCAGCCAATAAGCATTAGAGCTGCTAAAATCATATTGGCTGTTCCAATCATCCAATAGGATTGAGCTTTCATTCTATTGGTTGTTCCAATCAGCCAATAGGATTGAGTTCTCATTCTATTGGCTGATTAATAATTCATTTGTTTTTGATAATAATTTCTACAATCAAAAACTAGGTACAGCAATGGATACTAGCTGTGCCCCCACATATGCCTGTCTGTACTTGGGCAAGTGGGAAAGAGCTGTTGTACTTAAAACAGATAAATTGGAAGGTAACCATATAGATCTCTGGCTTCATTTTATTGATGACATTCTGGTACTATGGAATGAAACTGTCACAGAGTTAAAAAATAACTTTCATGACTTATTTGAATAAAAATATGAGTGAGAAGGAGATTGAATTTGAAAATACACATTTCCAATAACAAAAAAGAAACAAGTACATATAGGAAACTATTTATTGCTAGCAGATAGTCACTAATAAATAATATAGCGAAAGGTCAATATTTACGGCACAGACGTAATTGTTCAAATTTCACAAAATTTAATGAAGAAGCCACAATGTTAAAGAATCGATTTGAAGAAAGAGGATACTCTAAAATTTTTTAAAACAAAGCATATACTGTAGCAAAAACAGAAAACAGAGATAAATTACTATTAAAATTCATGACCAGAAAGTAAGATTTTTCAGTAAGATTTATCAGTCCATATAATAATAAATGGAACAATGTTAGGGCAATAATGCAAAATCATTGGCAAGTTCTAACATTAGATAATGACATAAAACAGATAGTAGGGGACAGACCCCTCATGACGGCAAGAAAGGCACCTAATTTAAAAGAACAAATTTACAAAAAGCCATTTCATCAAAACCAAAGAAACAATCTGGTTAAATAAAATAATTAAACCAGATGGCAATGAAAATGTAGAAGATGTTCAGTGTGTAAAAATATGCAAACAGGTAGTTACTTCTGTGACAAATGGGGAAAGCTACATAAAATCATAGGGAACATAAATTGCAGAAGTGAGGAGGTTGTATACATTGTTTTCTGTAACTGCCCCATGTACTATGTAGGTAAAACCTACAGGGTTCTAGAAGAAAGATTAAAGGAACATAAGAGGAGCATTAACATTGAAGTCAAAACAAGCAGTGTGGCACGTCCCTTTTAATTACACCATGGTAGCAATGAGGAGGAATTGAAGTTTATGGGGTTGGAAAGGATTAATTTCCTAGACAGAGGGGGTAATGTAGATAAAAATCTACTCCAAAAGCAATGCAGATGGATTTTTCATTTAAAAGCATTGACCCCCTATGGATTTAAAGAGGAAATTATTTATGCACCGTTCCTTTAAAAATTAGATTCATTTTTAATCTCATACTGTAGAGACAGGCAGGAACCACCTTATCTGGACCCATAAACACACACAAACAAAAGATAATATATATGAAAATGATAAAACTAATTCTTCATAATGGAGTAATTTTAAGATTTCAGGGGGTCTCTATATCTATCTTAACATTTAAAGATTTAGATTTTTATACTTAGAATTATCCCAACTTAATTATTAATCTGTCCATATTAGTTAACAAGTGTATGTATGATTTTACACAGTAGTCAATATATATGTAAACTGTTATCTTATAACAATAAGAAGAACAAGATGTTTAATATTGTATACAATGTAATTGATCAATTTGTATCCACAAGAGCGAAATTTTTGCAATAGTTTTTAGTTTGTAGCAAGCAAGGCATCAATAAAGTTACTTAACACAAGTGGGCGTGGATAAAGAAACAGAAAAAAGAGCTTGGCTAATAGCCGAAGAAATAACACGCCAGATGAAGCCCATGATGCACAGAAAGTGCAGGGTAAAATGCGCGTAGCGAGTTGTCTTTTGAATTCTAAAAGGGGGAATCAGCTGACTCCCTGATACATGCTAGTACAGATACCAAAGCTGAAATTACTTTGAGGTAGAGCATAAGGCACTAAGGCTAACCCCAACGGTAAGACAAATACACAGCACCCAAGTATAACGAGACCAGCTGAATATGTGAGTATGGACTGAGTACTACATCCCCCTAAGAGACCAGATGGCTGAAAAGGCTGTATGGAGCAATACACCAAACCATCCTTGGAATGTCGTGAATAGGAGGTATAAATTAAAGTTACTATAACCAACGAACAACACAAGTTATGCCGATGTCTTGTCAGGATTTTACAGGTATGCTGACCTTACTTACTGTATTATAAATTGCAAGGAATTTGTCAGGATTGTACAGGCATGATGACCTAGTTATAAAAGATATTTGATCCGCCATCAGTTGGGACGCCCTATAAAGTCTGATGAGTTGGACACTTCTAATCAATACTGAGACAGTGACCTTATTTATTCAGGTCCCTCTTTTCTTTTATGGACTCGGATGTGTTTTCACTTTAAGACTGTTCATTTCATCATTACGGACGTTCATTGACATTGGGGACTTTAATAGTCTACACCTATGATATATCCCAACTTTATTTCATCTCCTGTATTGACAGCACATGATTTTTACCACTCCCAAGAGTCCTAGTTCTTTTGCAGTGACCGGTCACTAGTATAGCATGATACCTAGGCTTGCACATTTAGCTTAATTTAGGATTTTCTTCCTTAGCATTATTTAATTATTGATTTGTTATTTTTCATATCACATGATCTTATTGTATTATTATTTTTTTCTCACCTGGATACACAATTTATAGTTTTATAAATTACTAACTCATTGTGGTCTGTTCAGTTGGTGTCTTAGGACTGGGGCTTTTTTTGTATAATATTTGGAATAATCAGTGCGGAATAAGATAGACTAGGGAAGTTGTTTCGGTTGAAATAGTTTTCCCAATTTCTCTTCCTAATTACATGTGAAATTATTTTTATGCAATATTCATATTTAATAAAGTGTTATAGTGTGTATTTACTGTAAATATTTCACATTCAAATGCTCTGTACATAGCATAATATGTTCTATGTATTTATAAATAGATATTCCTAAATATATCTGTATATATCTATACCTATATATAATCATGTATATATTCACACATATATACCGTATTGTCCCAAGTATAGGCCGCACTTTTTTCTCCTACTGCAAGCCTTTAAACTAGGTGTGCGGCCTTTAATTGGGATGTTGTATAAAACACAATAAAAACACCAGCATTTGTTAAACACGTTAAGTACCTTGAAGTGCAGTTCTTGTTACAGGGGTTTGGCCACACACTTGGCTTACTTAAGACTCCACTGGCCGCCGCCGACAACCAAAGCTTCTGCAGAGACTATTAATACAACGCCCTAACTCTGCATATATAGATTGAAAACCACTGCTCTAGCTACTGCTTTACCACTAACCCGGCGCTTCTAAGTGCTGAGTAACAGCCGCAACTGTGCTCACTTCAATTTTTTTTCTCCCACGTCGTGTATGCCAGGCCCCAAGAGCTCATATCTGGGACACACAACGCCAGCACACCACTGCTGGAGAAGCCCATAAGTTACCGGTGTTACCGTACATCCCTGTGAGGCAATCATAGCTCCCAATGCTGACTTGGGAGTATTACGAGTTAGTGCAGAGGGGGTCTGATTGTTTAGAATCTTTACGACCCTGTGAGGCATCCATAGCTCTGCATGCTGACTTGTGAGCCATCGCAAGTTTCCTGATGAGTCTTAGGTTTTTATGATACTTTTATGCAAGGGTTATTTCTGTGTGGGGCTTCTTTCAGTTAAAAAAGTTAAACATTTTATTTCATTAAAATGGCACCAAACTTTAAAGGTGCTGCATATAATCAGGAGCGGCCTATACTCGGAACAATACGGTATATATATATGTGTGGGTGTAACAAACATCAGATATATGTAGAAATATATATATAGAAATAAATAGAACATTGTCTGCTATATGAAGAACATTGGAATGGGAAATATTCATATTTCATGTCGGGTTAGCGCATTTGAGAATATGAGATTGTGTTTTTCCCCCACTTTTTTTGCTTGATTGACTTATATCGGGAAATAGGTTATCACGCACGTGATATCCTAAATTTGACTTTTTGCCCTCGTTAGGTTAGTGCGCAAGTGAAAACAGTTTACTTTCAACTCATAATACGAGTGCAACCTGATGTGTGCAAAAAGTTTACTTCTAGCTCAGTTAACGCTCGAGCAGGAGCATTAAATAGTGCTCCACTTGTAATCTGGCCCTATATTCTTTATCAATATTATGGTTTGGTTACTAACTGTATACCTTTTCATTTCTCCAGTTTTAAAGGAGCATGAAAATCATACTTTACACAAATCCCCGAAGTGTAGTTTAAAATATACATGCTTTATTCTGCATATTTTAAATTACACTCACTTAGCAGCTTCTTGTTTCCACTCTCAATATATTCTACAAATTAGCTTGCTGGTCATTTAGCCAATCAGAGACTGTATTGCCAGACCATTATCTTCTAGTATGTTCATGAGAAAATAAAGTGCACTGAATGAATGCAATACTTAAGCCAGCCTCTTCCCTGAGGCAACAATCATTTGAGTGTGTGCTCCTGTTGAAGATAACAAATTGTATGGCTGTACCTCCTGCAACTTTATTAAACAAAAAAAAAATCAAGGTAAGGCAAGGGCTTCAGAAATCAAAATAAAAAAATGCAATTTTTTAAATGACAACCTATGTAATGAGTTTCTCAAAGGACTGGATATGATGCATATACACACACACATACACATACATACAGTATGTCAGCAAAGTGAGTACACCCCTCACATTTTTGTAAATATTTTATTATATCTTTTCATGTGACAACACTGAAGAAATTACACTTGCTACAATGTAAAGTAGTTAGTGTACAGCCTGTATAACAGTGTAAATTTGCTGTACTCTCAAAATAACTCAATACACTGCCATTAATGTCTAAACCGTTGGCAACAAAAGTGAGTACACCCCTAAGTGGAAATGTCCAAATTGGGCCCAAAGTGTCAATATTTTGTGTGGCCACCATTATTTTCCAGCACTGCCTAAACCCCCTTGGGCATGAAGTTCACCAGAGCTTCACAGGTTGCCACTGGAGTCCTCTTCCACTCCTCCATGATGACATCACAGAGCTGGTGGATGTTAGAGACCTTGCGCTCCCCCACCTTCCATTTGAGGATGCCCCACAGATGCTCAATAGGGTTTAGGTCTGGAGACATGCTTGGCCAGTCCATCACCTTTACCCTCAGCTTCTTTAGCAAGGCAGTGGTCATTTTGGAAGTGTGTTTGGGGTCGTTATCATGTTGGAATACTGCCCTGTGGCCCAGTCTCCGAAAGGTGAGGATCATGCTCTACTTCAGTATGTCACAGTACATGTTGGCATTCATGGTTCCCTTAATGAACTGTAGCTCCCCAGTGCCGGCAGCACTCATGCAGGTCCAAACCATGACACTCCCACCACCATGCTTGACTGTAGGAAAGACACATTTGTCTTTGCACTCTTTACCTGGTTGTCGCCACACACGCTGAACCAAATAAGTTTATCTTGGTCTCATCGGACCACAGGACATGGTTCCAGTAATCCATGTCCTTAGTCTGCTTGTCTTCAGCAAATTGTTTGCAGGCTTTCTTGTGCATCATCTTTAGAAGAGGCTTCCTTCTGGGATGACACCCATGCAGACTAATCTGATTTAGTGTGCGGCGTATGGTCTGAGCACTGACAGGCTGACCCCCCCACCCCTTCAACCTCTGCAGCAATGCTGGCAGCATTCATAGGTATACTTCCCAAAGACAACCTCTGGATATGACGCTGAGCATGTGCACTCAACTTCTTTGGTCGACCATGGCGAGGCCTTTTCTGAGTGGAACCTGTCCTGTGAAACCGCTTCTTCTTATAGCCTAGGCCATCTTTATGTAGAGCAACAATTCTTTTTTTCAGATCCTCAGAGAGTTCTTTGCCATGAGGTGCCATGCTGAACTTCCAGTGACCAGTATGAGAGAGTCTGAGAGCGATAACACCAACTTTAACACACCTGTTCCCCATTCACGCCTGAGACCTTGTAACACTTACGAGTCACATGACAAAAGGGAGGGAAAATGGCTAATTGGGCCCAATTTAGACATTTCCACTAAGGGGTGTACTCACTTTTGTTGCCAAATATTTAGACATTAATGGCTGTGTGTTGAGGGGACAGCAAATTTACATAGAAAAGAAGTACAAACGTACAAAGAATCTCCAGAAAACTGAAATTGGTGCCGGTTATAAAAACAATATTGTATGCATGAATAGTATAAGCAAACCCTGGGGAGTAAATAACTTATATTGTGGAGGGTATCGTAGCTATAAAAAACACTGTATCTTTATGCTGACAACCAACGGAGTTCGTTACTTACAGGAATGTAGGCATACCCGCTAGACGGGGAACCAAAAGCATTCAGACGGTCCTGTTCCAGGAAGTAATAGCCAGGTTACTCCTTGACCGGTGAGCCGATTCAGCGTTCAGTGCCTTCTCCCTCCTCGAGACTATACGACCCGGCGTGCCGGCACTCACTGATGACGTAATCCAATGTCAGATGTGAACAGCGATCCCAGCTACATTGCCATCCTCCTCATGATACTACACCCAGGGCGCATACAACAACTCACGGCTGCAGGGCACTGTTAGACAGAAGGGCTCCTTACCCTTCTCAATATATAGAAAAAATAAGTCCAGAAAGCTCCCATTAGAAAGTATATAAAAGTCCAAACTTTATTTAAATCCAAAAGGTAAAAGCAAATAGAGGTAACATCAAGGAAAGGTGGAGAGACAAATACGTCTTACATGTTTCGGCCAAAAGCAGCCGTAATCATAGACATAAATTCGTACAGGTGTCACCCTTATTTACAGAGGTAAAATGTTCCTTATTGGTTAAAACATAACACACCCTTCCCCTTCCCTCCCTTGCAAGAAAACAAATTAACCATTTAAACAATGCAAACATATTTCCATCATATAAATACAAAGTGAATTAGGATTTAGCTTAAACCAAATTTATATATATACATTAAACAAACAAGTCAATGGATTATAGTTCTTAAAATAGACAAACATCAGAGCACAGAGTTACTGATTACTCAAATATATATAGCAATAAATTACATAGATAATGTCAAACAAAGGTGCAGCTCAACTTTGCTGCTTTACATATTTCCTCTTACTAATGATTTTGACTACTAGCAAAATATATCACACTCATTGAGTAACTATATTCTTATAGCTCTTGAATCAATAAATTTATTTATTTATTTTATTTAGTTTATTTTATTTTTGTCTTCCATCCATGACATAGACTTGGTCCCTTGTAAGAGAATTGATTTACAAACGATCAGCAATCACACCATCAACAGTTGGGAGCTAGCGCAAAAACACCTATTCCCAAAAGTTGATAATGTCATTTTCCGAATTAAACCCATAAGGAGTTAAAGTGCACATCTTATTAATCCAATAGACTTCTTCTCTGGCAAGAATTGACCATTTATCTCCCCCCCTCGGGGGTCTACTTATGGATTCTATTGCATTCCATTCAAAGGTGCGCACATCACCCCCATGTACAAAAATGAAGTGTCTGGCCAATTCTGAGCATTCAATTTTATTTTTAATGTATCCCAAATGTTCTCGTATCCTAGTACGGACGTCACGGCTAGTCATGCCAATATACTGTAATTTATGGCATGTACATCCTATCAAATAAACCACAAAGGTGGTTGAACAATTGACACATCCCTTGGTATTAAAGTTATCATTGGTAACATAGGAGGTAAAGCTAGGTCCTACTTTAATGACATCACAGGCTTTACAATTCTTCCCACATCTGTAGGTTCCATTATGCCTTAGCCAAGAACTCTGATTTTGGGGGGCCCGAAGTTCACTTGGGGAAACCATATTTCCCAAGGATAAATTCCTCCTATACACAAACCTGCAACCATCACTAACAACATCTTTCAAAAGATCATCTCCATATAAGATGGGAAGATACTTTTTAATGATGTTGCAGATCTGATAGTATTGCATGGAATATTTAGTAATAAACAAAGGTTTATTATCATTCTGATTCTCAGACTGTCTGTTAGAACCTCTGTATTTTAAGAGACTGGCTCTATCGATTTTGATAGTATCCTCCATGGCATCATTGATGACTTGGGCCGAATATCCTCTATTCTCAAGTCTTTTACTTAATGCCTGGGACTCGGAATAAAAAGCAGCATCATTTGAACTAATTCTCCTAGTTCTTAGGAACTGGCCCTTAGCGATCCCCCTAAACACATGTCTTGGATGTGAGCTTGAGGAATGCAATATAGAATTGCCTGCAATGGGTTTGCGATAGATATTTGTTTCTATCCTCTTAATGCACATGTTGAAACTCAGTTCCACATCCAAGAAGTGTATGGTGTCAGGCCGCCACTCATAGGTAAATTGGATATCGGGAATACAAGAATTAAGATATCCTACAAAATCTCTGGCTTCCAGTTCAGAAAATGTGCCAATGAAGATCAGATCATCAATAAATCTCTTGTAGTACAATATCCTCGCCGAGTGGGGGTTCACATGTCCTAGCAAATACTTATATTCCATCCAGCCCATAAATAAGTTCGCATATGAGGGGGCGAATTTCGCCCCCATGGCTGTGCCTTTTAGCTGGACATAGTGGACCCCCTCAAAGCGAAAATAATTGTGCTCAAGAAGAAATTTAGTAGCCAGGACAATAAACTCTTTGGTTTCGTTAGAATATTCGGTTAACAAATCTAGAAAAAACTTTAAAGCCTCTAAACCCAATGAATGTGGTATTGACGTATACAGCGCTATAACATCAACTGTCAGCCATGTCATACCTTCCACCACCTGCACAGTATCCACAAGGTTGAGTATGTGGGTAGTATCTCTTAAAAAACTGGGAAGTTACATAACCAGCGGCTGCAGGATACTGTCTATCCACTCTGATAGATGTTCAAACAATGACCCAATTCCAGCAACAATTGGTCGTCCCTTAACTTGCTCCAAACTCTTGTGGATCTTGGGCAGGTGGTGGAATATAGGTACCACAGGATCAGGGACAAACAAAAACTCAAAGGTACTTTGATCAATAATGCCCAGATACAGAGCATCATCAAGAATGGATTTCAATCTATTCTGATACAATCTAGTAGGATTACTTCTGAGTGCTTTATATGAGGCGACATCACTCAACTGACGTATGGCTTCATTCACATACATGTCCCTGTCCATTACCACAATATTGCCGCCCTTATCGGCCTGTTTGACCACTATTGACAAGTTATTTTGTAGAGATACAATCGACTCTCTTTCTTGTCTACTTAGATTTGAGTGATCCACGGTTGTGGTTTTGTCTAGGGCATGTAATTCTTCAATTACTCGTTTGTGAAAGCTCTCCAAAGCTCTCCCCCTAGATTGCACAGGATAGAATTTAGACTTATTTTTAAACCTGGGGGTTTGTGTGTGTGCCATATCTGGATCAGTGAATTGTTCTTTTTCCAGAGATTGTAAAGTTGTCAAATCACACATCTCTTTAAAATTCAAAAGTGAAAGTTTAGTGTCAACCTGTTCAAAGTTTTGGGTATCCTCTCTAGGTGCTCCCTCATTTGTAAAGTGTCTACGCAAAGTTAGATTGCGCACAAATTTGTTTAAGTCTAGGATAGTTTGGAAAATATCAAATTTTTTGGTTGGACAAAACCCTAGACCAAAATTTAACACTCTAATTTCAGTTGCACTTAGATTGTAATGAGAGATATTAATAACCAAGTCATTTTTTATTTCTTGGTTGCTCCTCTGAGGGTGTATCTGTTTGCCCCTCTTATCTTGTTGGCTACTCCTGTCCCCCCTCCTCCCTTTGTTTTTAGAGCTGACCGAAAAACCTGGTTATTAGATTTCGTTACATTAATTGTGTCATTTCCTACAGATACTGATGAGCCACTTGCTACATTATTCGCTATACTAGTATTCTTAGGAATCGCTCCTGGGTATACAGTTTGATCATTGCCATTATGTGAGCCCTTACTTTGGTCATTGCTACACGCAGATTTAGCTTGGTTATACTGAGTTAGTGGTACATGTGAGGATGCATTATTAGCTGTTACATTCTGACCTGCATTAGTTTGAATACTATCTTCATTCCTAGTAATTGATACACTTTCATTTTCAGAGTTAGAACCCTCATCGTAGGAGGTAGAGAAGTTAGAGAGGGAATCATCATCTGTGCTTTCATGATCATTTTTGAAGGTCACCCTTCTTCCTCTATTCTTCCTTCTCCTCCTCCTACGATTACTCTCAGTAGTATTAGATATCATATTTTTACCATCCCCATCCTCATTATCATGAATAAACCAAGATGGCTTGCGTCTGTGTAATTTCTGCCATATAAAGACTTGACCAGTAGAGTAGTCTTTCTGATCTCTAAGAAATTTTACATGTTTGGTTTGTATGATATCTTTCTTAAGGGTTTCTATAGCATCTTGTAACATTTTATCAAATTCACCATAACCTTCATTTAACTGGTGCTTATTAAGTTCAACCTGTAAGGAAATAATATCATTTCTAATAGCATGCAGTTGTTCAGTTTTGTATTTTATAAGCATTAACATGAGGCGTATGGAGCATTCAGACAGGATGCTATTCCACTCTTTTATAAATTCAGAGTCAGATACTTCGAATGTGGGGAACTTTTTTACCCTTAGTCCACGAGGGATCATGTTTTGAGACACATATTTATTCATTATCCAAGTGTCTAATTTAAGCCTTAGTTCTTTAGTACGTAATTGCTCCATATTAAAAAATAAATTACTCAGTTTGGTATTTGCAATGTCCAATGTAAAAAAATCCTCTAGTTCCAGACCAGCTAAATCCAAATCATTTACTTCTGCAAGCGAAAAATAGTTCATTTGTTCCCTTGGTACCTCCATAGCTATTAAAATATACTGGTATAATTCAGTTAGAGTTCAATTGATCAGCCTAAGCACAATTCAAAATCCGTACTGGAGTAAGGAGAAAAGTTCCATAGAAAAGAAGTACAAACGTACAAAGAATCTCCAGAAAACTGAAATTGGTGCCGGTTATAAAAACAATATTGTATGCATGAATAGTATAAGCAAACCCTGGGGAGTAAATAACTTATATTGTGGAGGGTATCGTAGCTATAAAAAACACTGTATCTTTATGCTGACAACCAACGGAGTTCGTTACTTACAGGAATGTAGGCATACCCGCTCGACGGGGAACCAAAAGCATTCAGCCGGTCCTGTTCCAGGAAGTAATAGCCAGGTTACTCCTTGACCGGTGAGCCGATTCAGCAAATTTACACTGTTATACAGGCTATACACTCACTACTTTACATTTTAGCAAAATGTCATTTCTTGAGTGTTGTCACATGAAAAGATATAATAAAATATTTACAAAAATGTGAGGGGTGTACTCACTTTTGTGAGATACTGTATGCATATCAATACATATACACACATACAAACATACACACACTTATTCCTACATACATAATTTTTAATTTCTGATGCATTAATAATCT
This sequence comes from Bombina bombina, assembly GCF_027579735.1. Classification (NCBI taxonomy): domain Eukaryota; kingdom Metazoa; phylum Chordata; class Amphibia; order Anura; family Bombinatoridae; genus Bombina; species Bombina bombina. Next base: position 295,983,036 of record NC_069500.1, on the reverse strand, counting down.
TTAGTTTTGTCCATTTTAGTGTAATTATGAGAACTACATTTAATAATTAAAGACCAACATCAAAATGATGGTTGCTTGAAACACTATTTAATAAAACTGCATAAATAGCTTCTAAAATAACAGTTGCGACAAAAGATTTTGCACACCTGTGCAACCTAAAAGGGATATAAAACCCCATTTTTTTCTTACATGATTCAGATAGAGCATACAATTTTTAACAACTTTCCAATTTACTTCTGTTATCACATTTTCTTTGTTTTCTGGTTATCCTTTATGGAAAGTCAGGAAGGTAAGTTCAGAAGTGTGCACGTGTCTGCAGCACTATATCAAGGGTCGCCAACCTTTCGGACCTCAGGGACCACTAAACTCACAATTTTGAATCCCGTGGACCACGTCCACTAACATGAATTTTTTTTTTAAAAGGTACAAACCTCTATAATGTGTGTATGTGTGTGTACTGTGTACAGTATATATATATATATATATATATATATATATATATATATATATATATATATATATATATATATGTATATGCATATACACACACATACTATATATAACTAGTATAACCATAGCTAAGTTTACATTATGAATATATTTACACATTTTCAAGAATTTTTGGAATTAACTAATTGAGTGACAGGACTGAGAGAATACTTCCAAATGACAGATGAAGCAGAGTGGCAGAATGTGGGAAAAAGAATTATGTTTAAAAGGACCACAAGACTTCCAAGTAACCTCCACAGTTAGGAATTATTCAAAACTACTTATGATCATGGACAGGACAGACATTGGAGTCATAAATACAGTTTATATCAGAAAGCTCTCAATATGGATGTGAGCTAACCATGACTGATGTTACTGGCAATTACTATAATACTGGTGGGATATGACTGATCTGCTGGATGGCAATTACTGGAATTCAGGTGGAATAAAATTATTTGAATGAAAAATAATTAATATTTAATAGAAAACGAAGATGGAGGGGAGCAAGACAAACAGTGATGTCCATCTGAAGGAATTAGAAAAACTACTACAAAGGGACAAGTAAAGGGAAGAAAATAAATGAAATAAGAGAGAGTTTTTTAAGATTTTCTTTTTTTATATACTTTAATTCCACTATTTCAAGCCAAGACTATACAACCTCTGCTGGCTTTAGAATTGAAGCATCTTCCTCTGAGCAACGCGCAGGGTGGGAGGAGTTAAATATACAATCTAGCTGCGCAAGTTGCGCAGTGCTACGCAACCTGCATAGGGAGATTGTAATTTAACTCCTCCTCCTTTTCATTGATGTCCAGCCAGGCACTGTAGGGAGTTGCGGCGCGACTGTGGTGACACCATCAGAGAAGATTAATTCCTGCTTGAAGGTGTCAAGAACCACCAACATCTTCCACTGGTTGGCGACCGCTGCACTATATGGCAGCAGTTTTTGAACAATGTAATACATTAGCAAGAGCACCAGATGGCAGCACTATTTCCTGTCATGTAGTGCTGCAGACGTGCAAGCTACCTATATGGATATCTCTTTAACAACGAATAACATGAGAACAATGCAAATTTGGTAATAGAAGTAAATTGGAAACTTTTTTAAAACTGCATTCTCTATCTGAATAAAGAAAGAAAAATGTTGGATTTCACGTCCCTTTCAGTTTGTATTTTACATATATTTCTGCTTTAAAATGTGTAGTTAGCATTACAGACATAGATAACAATTACTTAAATACATCCATAAGTCTATTTTTTATTATTTTCCAGTAATTACAGTAATGTTCTGTAGTTTAAGCATAAACAATAATTTACAGTGAAGATAAACAAAGCTTTCCATATACATATAAACACATTATTAATTCATTAAGCAGATGAGGTCACTGCCTGAGTGTTTATTTTTTAGTTCTTTGGAAATATTTACAAAAACGCTTCATTACTAATGAAAAATGAACATGCAGTGTGGTGTGAATAAAAACTACACAGTACATCAGCATCATCTCAAAGCCTGAGGGCCGATAAGAAATAAAAATGAAAATACTGAGACTTTCTATAGACTTTGCTGCATTAATGAGATATTTAGGACCAGATTACAAGTGGAGCAATAAATATTGCTTTCTAGAAAGTGATAATTACACTCCACTTTGTAATACCAGCGCACGCTAATGTTACCTGGTATTAAAAGTTTGGTGCAATGCGAACGCGACCTCTATCTCCAGATGGTATACAGTCAAGGGTTTTACGGGCACTTAGCATTGTTATAGACAAGCCTCTACTCTTAATTTTTCAAGACTCGCTATCCTAGTACCCCAGGACTGGCATAAAGCTGATGTGGTGACTGTGCCACTCTTTAAAAAGTGAAGCAGGACTAATTTAGGAATCTATAGACCATTTAGTCTGACATCAATGGTGGGAAAGATACTTGAAGGGATTATAAGGGATAATATTGATGAGTATATTCGTGTAAACAAGATTATGAGTTCAAATCAGCATAATTTTATAAGAAATAGATCATTTAAAACTAATCTTATTAGATTTATTTAAACATACAAGAGGCAAATAGTGCTAATATGAATTTAGTTAATAATTATACTGTAACTGTTGGTGCAGACCCTTAAACAAAGTATTTTGCACAAAGAAATCTCTGACAGAAGCTGAGATTTATGGGCAAGAAAAAAGTTCAGAGAAGAGCAACAAAGCTAATAAGGGGAATGAAGAATTTAAGCTTTGAGTAGAACATTTGAGAGGTGACATGATTATTTTATATCAATATATTCAAGGCCCATATACAGAGATGGCAGAAGCTCTGTTTGTGGTAACAAAAGAAATGCTGGCGCTATAGAACACCCTAATGCCGAGTACGGGAAGGCTCCCTCAAACAGGCCCCAGAATTAGAAATTAAAAAACAAAGCAGGGGTACTGGCGCTAAAAGCTAGGAAGAAAGGATATAGCTATATAAATGGTCATATGACAAAAATACAAAATAGTGTATACAGGAAAATAACCTAAAATAATAACCTATAATCTAAAGATTAGCTTGAAATAAGCAGATTTCAGTAGATATAAGTTTAATAGTACCATATACAATATATAAAATAATGCAATATCCTAACCACAATGTAGAAGTGGAGTTCAATAAATTACAATAAATTGGAATAAATAACAATAATGAGTAGAAAGTAAGCCTTACTGATTAAGTGTTCATTTAGAATAAAACCAAACAAATAAAGCCTAAGAATTAGGCTTACAGCATATGACAAGGTGTATCCGGATAAATACGTTTGCACAGGAGCCCAATAAATTAAGTTCTATAATAAAAAGTACACTGAACTATACCTAAAATTCAATGATGAAACAAGACTTATAATATTACTAAAACACAACATACAATGGCCATAGAAAAAATACAATACAAATAATATAAAATGATTTAAAATGTATATGCGCTTCACTGGACGTCTGTGATAAAAAACTATCCGTGAAAAATGTGGATAAAAAATAATTATCAGAAATAGTCTTGTTTAAGGTACGTACTGCCAAAAATAAGAAAGTTTAAAAGAGGTGTACTGATCAACTTTTAAATCACAATATAGTCAATGCAGCTGCTAGAGCCGAATGATACCTACTTATACTCTCTCTGTGTCTAGAGGAATACCTTTGTGGTCCATTCTCGTGTTATAGAGGATGCAAACCAGTTCTGAATCTGGTGGCACTAAATTTCAGCCGCTCCAGCGGTTCTGTTTGCTTTCTTTGATCTTCGGTGAGCTAATGCTCCACAGGAAACTCCAGCATGTGTGTGTAGTTCACTTCCACATTCTGCTGCGTCAGGCGGTTCTGTGGTCACATGTACCTTCACTCAGCTGTAGCCGGTGAAAGTGACATCATCCTCTTACGATCGGAACAGAAACTCCTTATTCTCGCATCTAGTATGGGGTCTCTCTGGTAGCTTTTCAAGTTCTTCAGTGGTGTAACCCAGACTTATGGAGACCCAGTCTTTACATTCTGTATTAGAGTCTGCAGAAAAATGTGGATTAGCAAAGAATAGCGTTTTCAGCTCAGGTCAAGTATAGCGCATCCAGCTATAGTAATTCTGGATCAAGTTCCAAAACACAGTCAAACACAATCAACGTGTTTCACCCCTGCCTGGGGCTTTTTCAAGATGAAGCTCTGTTTATTCCAAGATTTTTTTTGTGACAAGTAGTCAAAATTTAAGGCTGGAGGAAAGGAGATTTAATCTCCTGCAATGAAAACATTGTGGAACTCATTACCAAAGGAGGTAGTAAATGCCAATACCTTAGATACATTTAAAATGGTTTAGATACATTTCTGGCTAGAAACAGAATTCAGGGATATATGATTGCTTGTGTTAAATAGGAATAATTTAAGCTTAACTGGAGCTTTTATGTAAGTATTTTAAGTTTTGTATAGGTTGAACTTGATGGGCTTCTGTCTTTTTTCAACCTCATTTACTATGTTACTATGTATTTTCCTGGCATTGGGCTCTTCCAATGCTTTGGAGGCATTCTGAATTTTTTTCTCTGTTCTATGAGCCAGTTGGGGATTTATTTATCCGCAGAAGTTAAGGAATGGATCTGGAAGAGAGAGTTTCTAGAGATCTTTTCATTGTTGCCATTGGATAAAGTGGTTAAAATAATGAGGGCATTCAGCAACTGCTCAATGGCATTTTGTATTTTAGCTGGAGGTATAAGTGAGAAATTTCTGGAAAAATGTCTGTGTTTTGCTACTTTTATGAAAATGCTGGGGCTTCAAAGCGCATACAGTGGTATTGCTTGTTTGCAGATCACTTTGGTCAGAGACTGGTTGTGCAGCCTGAATGGTGGTAGGATCTTTGGAACATAGTGTGTGATAAGAGGTTCAAAACTAGAAATTGGTGGGAATATGGCAGTGACAACCAGTTCTTCCAATTCAATGGTCGCAAAGGTGTGGGTGTAGGGGGCATGTGTTGTCCTGTCAAGTGGGGAAAAGAAAGCTGTAAATGTGTAGAGGGTGTGGACCTCATTGAAGGTAAGAAGTATGCTCACACAGCTTGAGTGGTACACTAATTTTTGTAGCAAGGAGTGGTACATTAATCTGTTATTGATAGGCTTAAAGGGACAGTCTACTCACGAATTGTTATTGTTTAAAAAGATAGATAATCCCTTTATTACCCATTCCCCTGTTTTACATAACTAACATGGTTATATTAAAGAGACAGTATACACCAATTTTCATATAACTGCATGTAATAGACACTACGGACTCCATGTACTAAGCCGTCAATTAATCCAAAATTGTAGACGTGGATAAACTCGCCGTTACTCGCCATGGGCGAAATGGTGTCCGCTGTCACTATGTACTAAAAATCCACCCAGAAATAAACACGTTTAGCCCGACGTGAACAGTGGTGGATTATTGATAAATTTGACGCCTCACTCGTCGCAACTAAACTAATGTACTTAAAGGTCAGTAGAATTGTATGGCCAATTATTAACACGTGACATGCAAGGTGTCAGAAACGTCATAGTAGTCGCAGGAAAAGAATTTGGCTACTATAAAAGTGCAACTTTTCTAAACAACTTTATTATTGTTCCAAATTTTTTGAACAGTGACTACAGTGCGTTATTTTTGTAATATTTATTTACAAATTTGATATGGCTTCATCTGGATCTGATACCACTTCAAAATCCAAGAATCCTCACTTTTCACATCAGCAAAACGTAGTTTTGATTGATATGATTATTGACTCTTATGATTATTTATTTGAATGTCATTTTTCAAGGAGGACGTTGATCTGGCAAAGGATAAGTGATGCTGTTAGTGCCCAGAGTCCTGGAAAAAACAGGAACAGCTCAAGAAACATTATAACGATATCAAACGTTTGCCAAAGCTAAATTGGCCAGAGAAAAAAATTCTACACTTGCTACCGGGGGTGGACCAGCATATGTGGCCGACTTAAATTACTATGAGCAGAAGCTTGTTTAGCGTCTAGGGATTGAGATAATCACCGGCATAACAGACAACTGTGACAGTGATTTGAGAGGTAAATATATAACGTAATAATTGACGCAAAATGCTTATAAAATAACAATAGTTCTGTGTCTCCAATATTATGGATGAAAAATAACCTTATTGGTCTTCTTACTAAAGAAATTAGCTGCTTATGTATGTTAAGTTGCACATAGGCCAAAAATATTTTTGATTCATAGAAATTATGGTGCATTTAAAAAAAAAAAAAATCTTTACTATGGATTATATATATATTTATAATTATCTGTTGTATGAAACTATAACGGGAATATAAGAAAAATGTTGATATATATCTACTGTATTGTTCATGCATACAATAGTGTATTAAAAACATAAAGATTTACTTGATAGTAAAAGAACTTTTTTTATGACGCCTATAAACTCTTTTTTTTTATGAGTTTTTTTATAAATATAGGGGAGAACTATTAATGTGATCCCTAAAGATAACATTGTACTCATGCCGTGACTTTGTAATCAAATCAAAATATTTGTAAGAAATGTAGGGCCAATTTAATTGTAATATTTATGTAATTAAATGCCATGTGAGCAGGTTTGCTTTATAATATTGTTCAATACAAGTAAATCATATGATATTAAAGAGACATGAAACAAACTATTTTGCTTCCCTGATTTAGAAAGATCATCTACCAGTGCAGCTCATGGTCAATTTATACGGTCCACATCTACTGTCACACACAGTTCTTCATCTGCGAACACACTCCTTGATGTAAGGACCAGCTCTCTAGATACAGGTGTTGGAAGAGGAACTGGTAAGTAAATTATTATTTCTAACAAAATTACAAATTAGCATTATCATTTTTCTTTTTTCAAAATAAAAATCTAATTTCCCCCCCAAAAAATTTAAATGGCGTGTGTTATGTCTTTCATCTATAAAATCCAAAAATTTAGATTTTCATAAACAATAACAAATGTTCAATGTTAGTATTGACAGAATCTAGTTCAATATAGTTTAGAGATGTAATGACAGTTGAATGACATATACCAATGATCTGAGCTTATCATTAATCTCAAACTTAATTGATATTAAATGTATTTTTAAAATTACATTTACAGGGAATTAATCGCATTCTAATATATGTCAATAATTCCAATTTACTAAAATCTTATTGTCCATTTTTTTTTTGTTTATAGCTGATTTGGGACATCTGTTCCATAGTTTGACTGGACATTCATCGCCATTATTTGATGGTATGTATCAATGATATATATAATATAATTTAAATTTTTGGTATGACTGTTTTATCATCTCTCTCCATCTATTCCATTTATGAAACCGTCTGTAAAATGTTTTTTGTTTTTTTTCATTTTCTAACATTTTATTTTTTTTATCTAGAAGAAGAAAACTCATCAAGGGAGATCACCATAAATCTCATACCAGTAAGAGAGGAAAATCCAAATTCTGAAGAAAATACAGGATGTCAGGATGGAAGTGAGACTCCATATTTTCTTGATGAATTTGGAGATGCTCAACAATTGGAAATACATACCCCTGAGAATCAGGAGGAACAAGTGGAAATACATGCACCACCACCACCACCACCACAAGAAACAGGGGATGTAAATATTCCAAATCCACCAGCTGATGGATGATTGGCCGATGTTGGCTTAACGGAAATGTTGTCACTTGCCAGGCAATATAGAGAGGACCACAGGGACATGCAGAATGTTATTAACAATTATATTGAACGTTGGGCAGCCATTTAAAAAAAAAAATATTGAAATTGAAAAAGAAAAAATGGAAATTGAAAGGCAAAAATTAAATCTCCAAAGAGAAATGTTTCAGTGGCAGAGGCAGATGGACGAAGAAAAAAAACAGCAAATAAATAGAGCCATATGCCTCACTGAAAGGACACTCCAATCACTATTATATATTATAAGTGAAAGGAAGGGTACAACAGACCCAAAAAGACCAAGGCTACAATGAACAATTTTTTTTCTAATTTTTATACCCCCAAAATTCAAAAGGTTATATTTTCTGATTATTGTTTTCATACATATATATTTGTTCTATAATTGTTCTTTATTTTTATTTTTATTATTTTAAATATTTTTTTGCAAATAAATACAAAATTGTTTTTAAAAAATATCCTTTATTCACAGAAACTCAAAATCCTGAATTACTATTGAATGTTCACAAACAAAAAAAGGATTTGGCATTTTTTTGTTGTCTTTCTTATGAAAATTATATTCCAATTTTTTTTTATAAAACAAATAACAGAATAAAATCAAATAACATATTTTCAGTACAGAAAATCTACTTGCTCCAATAACATTCCCAAAGTTGCCCTAATTTTAGAGATTTTGAGTTTAACATTATCTTCAAGACAACTCTGAGTACTTTTGTCTTCAGTTTCAGATACATCTGTAGAATAACAAAAACAAAAGAATTAGTATTTAAAGTTACATATCCATATTCAATTTATCATATGGTTATCTGTTCACAATGATTACCTCCTGCTGGTGTATTATCTATTGCATCCACTATATTGGCTTCTACACTGTTATCCACTCCGTTAAAGCTTTCATCAGACCCAACTCCTAAAAATATGGAATATTTAATATTTTTTTGAAAAATGTTTGTTTTAAGAGTAATGAGTATGAAACATACCTTTATCTTCCATCATTGCTCTTAAAACTTCAATTCTTGGCTGACCATCATCTGAACTCAACCCTTCACCTAATGGCACACTATCAGGATTTTGAAAATCATCTATTTCAGCCATATTTTCTAGGTCTTCAATGGTAATATCTATGTTACAGTAATAACAAAGATAAAGATAAACAACTATGAAGCCAAAAACTATTTTAAAAATATAAATGATATGTTAACTAACCATTATCTGTCTGTGTGTTTTTATGAAAACCTTGATATGGATTGGGAGATAATTCAATATCCAATAGTGTTAGTGGCATATTATTATCGGTTATTTGTAGAATGCCAACAGATTCCGCAGCGCTATAAACAAAGGGGGAGTACAACAAAACAATTATAGGGTAGAGGGCCCTGCCAAGAGTTGCACTGTTGTAGTCAGCTCTTAAGAAGGTGATCTACAAACAGCTGGACTTTTAGGCTTACATGCTAAGAGGGTTCAGGGGATTGCAGTGGAGGAGAGGAACTGGTATTAGGAAAGGTTAGCGTAGGTTGTATGCGTCCCTGAACAGTAGAGTCTTTAGGGAGCACTTGAAGCTTTTAAAACTAGAAGAGAGTCTTGTGGAGCGAGGCAAAGAGTTCCACAAGATGGGAGCCAGTCTGGAGAAGTCCTGTAAACGGGAGTGTGATGAGGTGACAAGAGAGGAGGAGAGTAGGAGGTCATGAGCAGAGCGAAGGGGACGGGAGGGAGAGTATCTGGAGACAAGGTTTGAGATGTAGGGGGGAGCAGTGCAGTTGAGGGCTTTGTATGTAAGAGTGAGAGTTTTGTGTTTGATCCTAGAGGCAAGAGGAATCCAGAGAAGGGATTGGCAGAGAGGCGCAGCAGCTGAAGAGCGACTTGTAAGGAAGATGAGTCTGGCAGAGGCATTCATTATGAATTGTAAAGGAGCTAGGCGGCAGGTGGGGAGACCAGAGAGGACAGAGTTGCAGTAATCAAGGCGGGAAAGAGTGAGAGAGTGGATTAAAATCTTAGTTGTGTCTTGTGTAAGGAAGTGTCTAATTTTAGAGATGTTTTTAAAGTGGAAGCGGCAGGCTGTAGCCAAGGACTGAATGTGAGGAGTGAAGGAAAGATCTGAGTCAAATGTGACCCCGAGACATCGGGCATGCGGGGTAGGGGTAATGATGGAGTTGTCGACAGTTATAGAGATAATGGGGGTGGAGATTTTGGAAGAAGGGGGGAAATGAGGAGCTCAGTTTTGGAGAGATTTAGCTTGAGGTAGTGAGAGGACATCCAGGAAGAGATGTGAGAAAGACAGTTAGTGACACGGTTTAGCAAGGAAGGAGATAGTTCTGGTGCAGAGAAGTAGATTTGGGTGTCATTGGCATACAAATGATATTGGAAACCGTGGGACTTAATTAGGGAACCTAGTGATGATGTATAGATTGAGAAGAGAAGGGGACTGAGGACAGAGCCTTGTGGTACTCCGACAGAAAGTGGTGACGGGGCAGAGGAGGCCCCAGAGAAGGCTACACTGAAGGTACGGTTTGACAGATAGGAAGAGAGCCATGAAAGGGCTGTGTCACAGATGCCGAAGGATTGGAGGGTTAGGAGCAAAAGAGGGTGGTCGACAGTGTCAAAGGCTGCGGACAGATCAAGGAGGATAAGCAGAGAGAAGTGGCCTTTTGATTTAGCTGTAAGTAGGTCGTTGGTGACCTTAACAATAGCTGTCTCTGTGGAGTGATAGGGATGAAATCCAGATTGCAGCGGGTCAAGAAGGGAGTTTAACGTAAGGAAATGGGATAGGCGTGCATATACTAGTTTTTTGAGAAGCTTTGAAGCAAGAGGGAGGAGGGAAATAGGGCGGTAGTTGGATGGGGAGGTAGGATCAAGGGAAGGTTTTTTGAGGATAGGTGTGACCAGCGCATGTTTCATCGATGAGGGAAATGTACCAGTGCTGAGGGAGAGGTTGAAAATGTGTGTTGGTATAGGGGTAAGGATAGCAGAGAGAGAGGGGAGCAGCTGTGAGGGGATAGGGTCAAGGGGACAGGTAGTGAGGTGAGAGCGCAGTATAAGTGCTGAAACTTCGTCCTCAGTAACAGGGGAGAATGAACTAAGTTTCAGGTTATGAGGGTTGTGGTTGAGTGAGAGTATTTGAGGGGGGAGAGAATGGAATTGTGTTGAGAGCTGATTTCATGTCTGATGGAGTCAGTTTTGTTAATGAAGTGACTGGCAACGTCTTGAGCTGACAGAGAAGTTGTATTAGGAAGTGGGGGAGGGCGAAGGAGAGTATTGAAAGGGGAGAACAGACGTTTTGGGTTTGAAGAAAGATTAGAGATAAGAGTAGAGAAGTAGTGTTGCTTGTGGAGATTAAGGGCAGAGTAGTAGGAGTTCAAGATGAATTTGTAATGAAGAAAATCAGCCTAACTCCGTGATTTTCTCCAATGCCGTTTATGCATGCTACTCCAATTCTATTAATAGTATTATTTTTTTTTTAAGCAAGAATTATAAATTTCATTCTACTAACACAGTTCGGCATGCTTATTTTTCTTACAATTAAATTTATAATCTACTAACATTGTTCATCAAGTTCATTTTTACCAACTAATTACAATTAAATTTTACTCTACTAACACAGTTCGGCATGGTTACTTTTCTAACTTTTTAAACTTTAATATACTAACATTGTTAAAGTGCCACTCAAAAATTGGCAATGTTTTGGAAAAGATAAGACTCGTGAGCGCTTTCAGCTTAATTACCCAATAAGGAAAGATTTCTAATGACACAGTGTGATTTTGATATACAAAAATAATTTATTTTGTTAAAAAGTGTTAAATATAACGATGCTATTAACAATGTCTAAAATACAGCTATGTTCAGATATGAGTGGTTGGCCAACCTTCTAAAATTGTATTTATATTAGTGTTACTTGATCAATAAAAATGATATAAACACTATAAAAATGTAGTCAAGTAGTAAAATAATTTTTGAATATTTTTATTTTATATTACTTTTTCTTGGGTAATGTATATGATCATAGGGAATAGACTGTAGTATCCAAAAAATAAGTATGCGACAAGGTGGTAATCTAATAAGGTGGTAATAAAAAAGTCTTAATATGTCGTGCCACAGAGCGGTTGTTTGTTCTCAAAGTTTTTAGGCTCTCAAAGTTATTACGCCTGCCTAATAACTTTGAGAGCCTAAAAACTTTGAGAAAAAACAACCGCTCTGCGGCACAACATATTAAGACTTTTTCATATGTAACTACCAACATTTGTTTCACCTGTAAAACTGATACTAAACTGTTTTTCAAAAAACGTTACAAGTACTGTTGCATTAATTAACCCTGTTAATTATATAGGCTATTGTCTGCTAATTTAGATTACCACCTTATAGTATTACTATTGCATACTATCATTTTGGATACTACAGTCTATTCCCTATGATCATATACATTACCCAATGAAAAGTAATATAAAATAAAAATATTCAAAAATATCCAGGATTAGAAAGTTGTATCCAAAAAATTATTTTACTACTTGACTACATTTTTATAGTGTTTATATCGTTTTTATGGATCAAATAACACTAATATAAACACTATTGTAGAAGGTTGTCCAACCACTCATATATGAACATATCTGTATTTTAGACATTGTTAATAGCATCGTTATATTTAACACTTTTTAACAAAATAAATTATTTTTGCATATCAAAATCACACTGTGTCATTAGAAATCTTTCCTTATTGGGTAATTAAACTGAAAGCGCTCACAAGTCTTATCTTTTCCAGAACATTGCCAATTTTTGAAGTTTAGAGTTTACTTCATCTGACTTAGTAGTATTTACCCACACAGCGCAAAGTTTATATACCTACCACAAAATAAAGTGCCACTCAACCAAATTGTTTTATTTCCTGATTTGGATAGAGCATGTCATTTTAATAAACTTTCTAATTTACTACAATTATCAATATTTTCTCTAATTTAACTTGATATATTATTTTTAAGAGCAGGAATGTAAATCTTAGAAGCCAGCCTATGTATTGCTCAGCCACATGGATAGTGCTTGCTTATTGGAGGCTTCCATTTACCAACCAATAAGCAAGAAATGTTCACAAACAAAAATGGGCCTGCTCCTATGCATCACATTCATGTTTTTTAAAAAAAGATAGCTAGAGAATGAATAAAAAAATGCTAAAAGTAGTAAATTAGGAAGTGTCTTAAAATTGAATGGTGTTTTTGAATCAGCATCGGATTGACCTCGCATTCTATTGGCTGATCGGAACAGCCAATAGAATGCAAGGTCAATCCGATTGGCTGATTGGATCAGCCAATCAGATTTTTCCTACCTTAATTTCGATTGGCTGATAGAATCCTATCAGCAAATCGGAATTCGAGGGACGCCATCTTGGATGACGTCATTTAAAGGAACCTTCATTCGTCGTCTAGTCGTCGATCAAGGAGGATGTTCCGAGTTGGAAGTCTTCAAGATGGTGCCCCTCCGCTCCGGAAGGATGAAGAAAGAAGATGCCGCTTGGATGAAGACTTCTTCCGGTCTGGATGTCCTCTTCTGCCCGGATAGGATGAAGACTTCGGACCCTCTGGAGGACCTCTTCTTGCCAGATTGTATGAAGACTTCAACCCGGCTGGGTGAAGACGGCTCAAGGTAGGGTGATCTTCAGGGGGTTAGTGTTTTTTTAAGGGGGGATTGGGTGGGTTTTAGAGTAGGGGTATGTGGGTGGTGGGTTTTAATGTTGGGGGGTATTGTATTTTTTTTACAGGTAAAAGAGCTGATTACTTTGGGGCAATGCCCCGCAAAAAGCCCTTTTAAGGGCTGGTAAAAGAGCTAATTACTTTGCGGCAATGCCCCGCAAAAGGCCCTTTCAAGGGCTATTTGTAATTTAGTGTAGGGTAGGGAATTTTATTATTTTGGGGGGCTTTTTATTTTATTAGGGGGATTAGATTAGGTGTAATTAGTTTAAAATATTGTAATTTCTTTTTTATTTTCTGTAATTTAGGGTTGTTTTTTTTCCTCGTAATTTAGTTTATTTAATTTAATTGTATTTAATTGTAGGTAGTTTAGGTAATTAATTTAATTATAGAGTAGTGTTAGGTGTAATTGTAACTTAGGTTAGGGTTTATTTTACTGGTATATTTGTATTTATTTTATCTAGGTAGTTATTAAATAGTTAATAACTATTTAATAACTATTGTGCCTAGTTAAAATAAATACAAAGTTGACTGTAAAATAAAAATAAATCCTAAAATAGCTACAATGTAACTATTAGTTATATTGTAGCTATATTAGGGTTTATTTTATAGAAAACAAGTTGAGTGGAACAGCACTTTCTATATAGTGGGTGCTCGTGTAGACCGGTGAACTGCCTATTCACCTATTAGAAGTCACAAAGATGATAATGTCCACAGCACTCCAAATGACAAATTTCTTTTATTTCAGGACACAATAAAACAGCGACGTTTCGGGATTAATTTCCCTTAATCATGCATGGGTTAATACTGTGATGTGTAAGCTTTTATACCTTATGTATTGGCGCCAAATGGCAATTTTTCATCACTTAATGTCTCTCTGATACCATCTAGTGGTGACCACATGTATAACTATACAACATTAAAAACAAATATATTAAAAACAAAGAAAGAGTTACAAAGTTGTTACACTATTGGTACTAAATAATGCTACATGTATCAAGCATAGTGTGTATATACATATTGAATATCTTATTTGAAATTTATCTCAATTCTAATATTTTACTTTATTTTATAGGTATTTAGTTTTAAATAGGAATAATTTATTTAATTATAGTAATTTTATTTAGATTTATTAAAAATAGATTTAAGTTAGGGGGTGTTAGGGTTAGGGTTAGACTTAGGTTTAGGGGTTAATACATTTATTATAGTGGCGGCAGATTATGGGTTAATAATTGTAGGTAGATCTTGATAAAGGCCTACTGGGCTGAAACGCGTAGATTTGCTCATCTGTACACTTCAATTGGGAATTTCTGTTATAGTAGGTGAGGTGCATTAAAGCCGTTTAGAATTTGCAAGCGGTGTATACATATGCGTAATTCCTCACCCAGGATCTATTTACCGAGTTCTCACCAAACCTTACTAATAATTGCTAAATCAAACGGACTCTCTACTTGTGACCCCTTACACCGGAACAGGTAATAGGACCTGGAGGTACAGCCCACATACATATTGAATATCTTATTTGAAATTTATCTCAATTCTAATATTTTACTTTATTACAGGTATACGGACATATCCAACTCTTTATTTAACCCCTTAGGGATCAGGGTTTCCAATTTATGTATCCACCAAGATTCTCTTTGTTTGAGAACTTTCTCCCTGTCCTGTCCATTTCTCTGTGTTTTTACATGATCTATGACTTGCCACCTCATCTGGCTAATATTATGCCCTTTTGTAATAAAGTGACTAGACACTGGTGCTTCAGTATTGCCACAACGTATATTAGAGCGATGTTGGCTCATTCTGTCTTTCACCTTGCGAGTGGTCTCGCCAATATAGAACAAAGAACATGGGCATTTAATAAGATATACCACGTGAGTGGTATCACATGTATAGTAGCCATTGATTTCATATTTTGTACCTTTATATGGGTGGTGAAAATTTTTTCCTTTTATTATGGAACTGCAACTCATACAGTTAAGACAGGGATATGAGCCATAGTTTTTCTTGGTAATACAGGACTGTACACTAATTTTACTAGGGCCCACATCGGATTTAACCAAGTGGTCCCTCAAATTTTTTACTCTCCTGTGAGCTATGAGTGGGGGGGTTTTTAAATAAGGATACTTTCTCATTGCAGTCCCTCAGCACATGCCAATGTTTACATATACTTTTTGAAACTTCTTTGCTGAGTGGACTGTATTGAGAAATGAATACCATTCTATTGTCCTTATTTTTAGGGTTACTCATTACTTGTTTTCTTTGAAAAATTTCAATTTTCTTTTCTTCAATTAGTTTTTTTGGATAGCCTCTATTCAAAAATTTATTGGACATCTCCTTAATCCTCAGATTGCATTTCTGTTCATTGCTCACAATTCTCTTTACTCTGAGCAATTGACTTTTTGGGAGTGATTCCACCAATGGCCTGGGATGAAAGCTGTCGAACCTTAATAGTGTGTTCTTATCAGTATCTTTTGTGTATAAGTCAAATTCTAAAGTGTTACCTACTTTACTTATTCTAGTGTCTAGAAAGGTTATGCTTTCTTCACTATATGTAATAGTGAGTTCCAGGCCTTCAACAGACGAATTAACCTCCCTTACAAATTCTTCCAGGGATCCAATGCTGCCCCACCATATGCCAAAGACATCATCTATGTATCTCCACCATATTGAACCATACTGTTTAAATGTATCGTTTTCATAGATGAAACGTTCTTCAATTTCATTCATAAATAAATTGGCATATGATGGGGCAACACTGGACCCCATGGCTGTACCTCTCAGTTGCACATACCAATCATCTTGGAATAGGAAATAATTCCAAAAGAGTATAAGTCTGAGTAAATCTTCAATAAATATGCCCTGTTTTCTTGTGCATATATTATTGTTCAAGAGATTTTTCATAACAATGGCGATACCTGTCTCATGCTTGATACATGTATACAGACTTTTTACATCCATTGTATATAATATATACCTATTGGACACAAATTCAAGAGATCTGGCTTTTTCTAGAAAATGATTAGTATCTTTCACATAAGATGACATTTTGTGGACCTCTGGTTGTAAAATTTTGTCTAAAAAAATAGAAATGTTAGAATATGCTGATTGTACACTAGAGACAATAGGTCTGCCTGGGTGCCTTTTATCATGTTTGTGAATTTTTGGGACTGTATAAAAAATGGGGGTACGTGGACTTTGTACATATAAATAATCCTTCAATTTCTTATCAATAACACCATCTTTATGTGCCTTATCCAATATGTGAGTTATTTCTTTTTGGATGGAGAATATTGGATTATTATTTAATTTTTTATACGTACTTTTATCCTGTAATTGGTTTTTAATCTCCCCAATATAGTAACTTTTATCCATAAGGACTGTGGCCCCTCCCTTATCGGCCCCTTTCAATATGAGATTGGTTTGTGCTTTTAAAGATTTTAAAGCTTTTTTGTCATCATATGAAAAGTTGGTGTTAACGATTTTTTTATGCTTATTTGTTTCTTTCAATTTTGCAATGTCGTTCTCTACCAACTTTACATATGTATTTACACTGTGTTCATTTATAATAGGGTTAAATGTGCTATTTTTCTTGCTTAGCCCCAATTTTGATAATGACCAATCACAAGTTTGTTGTCTCTCTAGTGTATTGCAATTGTTACCTTTATTTGCAAACCAGTATTTCAACTTAATATTTCTAAAGAATTTGAACAAATCTTTTTCCAATTCAAAAAAATTCACATTAGTGTAAGGGCAAAAAGAAAGGCCCTTGTCAAGCAATTTCTGCTCATATGAAGTTAGTTCATGTCCCGAAATATTAACAACAGTTGAAATGTCATTCTGCAAATTGCAGTTTACTTGCGGTTTTGGACTTTCTTCCTGTTGCCGGGTTTCCTCGTTATCATGCCTCCCCTTCTGCTTCCACCGGTTGTGCTTTCGGCCCCCTCTCCGGTACTTTCTTCCCCGCTCTGCTCCAAAGGGGATGGTGATAGCTCCGACGAGCTGCCCTGTGACGATGATCCGGAAGTGCCTCTCTGCTGACGTGTGCGTTGCGCATTGGCTATGCGTCTGCCTCTTCCTCTATTGGTTGGCCTGTTGCTGTTGTTACCGGAACGCCATTTGTAAACAAATCCCCTCCGGTAATCATCTTCATCTCTGAGGAACTTGATCCGCTTTGTTTCTTTGATCTCGATCTGTGTTGTCTTGATGCTTTCTTCAATCTGTGTCTCCAAGGCTGACATCTCCTCTGTTGTCATTATTTTTAGCAGCTTGTCACGGCTCTCTTTGATCTTCGTTTCTTGTACCTCCATCTCCTTTAGGAGCGACTCTACGGTGAGTACCATTAGGTCGTAAGAACATTTGTTCAGAATCGCCTCAAATGTGTTGCAATATTCTTTGTTGTCCCGTAATAAAGTTGGACATGTACTCATCCGGAGTCCTCTGGGTATTCTCTTCACTCGGTAGTATTCGGCCAAGGTGGTAGCGTGGAGATCCCATCTCATGTGCTTGAATTTCAATTGTTCATATTCTTTACCCAGATTCTCGCTTGGCTGTATTTTCAAGAAATCTCTTGATCCTTTTACCAGAGTGGTGATGCGTGCTGCATCCATTTCTGTATAAGCAAATGTTCTAGTACCATCAGTACCCATATTAGTGTCCTTTTCCATGTCGTACAGGTTGTGTAGAAGTGCACGTTCCTAGGCAGTGTAGTATTGCAGAAAACAAGTTGAGTGGAACAGCACTTTCTATATAGTGGGTGCTCGTGTAGACCGGTGAACTGCCTATTCACCTATTAGAAGTCACAAAGATGATAATGTCCACAGCACTCCAAATGACAAATTTCTTTTATTTCAGGACACAATAAAACAGCGACGTTTCGGGATTAATTTCCCTTAATCATGCATGGGTTAATACTGTGATGTGTAAGCTTTTATACCTTATGTATTGGCGCCAAATGGCAATTTTTCATCACTTAATGTCTCTCTGATACCATCTAGTGGTGACCACATGTATAACTATACAACATTAAAAACAAATATATTAAAAACAAAGAATGAGTTACAAAGTTGTTACACTATTGGTACTAAATAATGCTACATGTATCAAGCATAGTGTGTATATACATATTGAATATCTTATTTGAAATTTATCTCAATTCTAATATTTTACTTTATTTTATAGGTATTTAGTTTTAAATAGGAATAATTTATTTAATTATAGTAATTTTATTTAGATTTATTAAAAATAGATTTAAGTTAGGGGGTGTTAGGGTTAGGGTTAGACTTAGGTTTAGGGGTTAATACATTTATTATAGTGGCGACAGATTATGGGTTAATAATTGTAGGTAGATCTTGATAAAGGCCTACTGGGCTGAAACGCGTAGATTTGCTCATCTGTACACTTCAATTGGGAATTTCGGTTATAGTAGGTGAGGTGCATTAAAGCCGTTTAGAATTTGCAAGCGGTGTATACATATGCATAATTCCTCACCCAGGATCTATTTACCGAGTTCTCACCAAACCTTACTAATAATTGCTAAATCAAACGGACTCTCTACTTGTGACCCCTTACACCGGAACAGGTAATAGGACCTGGAGGTACAGCCCACAAGAAAAGTCTCGGCTGCCAGCAAATACCTCGGCCCCAGGACTTACCTGCAACTGAGTGAAAGCACCACATATGTTATCCAGACGCAGCAGGATTTGGTAACTTTGTTACTTCAAAATACAATCAGCATTGTTTGCCACCTACACCGCATAGGACATCACCGCCGGAGCGGATTCACTCACCTTTTAGGTCCGCAAACATATCTTTTCACCATATAGGATTTTCTAACAGCTGAGGACGGTAATCCTACACAACAGTACAGTAAACACTACCAACCCAATAGGAAGCTTATGATTTTCTTTCCTATGTGGCTACATTGATATGAACTGCTAACGATAACAGACTTTATCTTATTGTAATTTTTAGCCTTTTATGTTATGTTAATGCATTACCATATGCTTTTTAATTGTTGTTCCTGATATTTTGGTGCCGGCACCTTATAAGCTGTACATGCAGATCCTCTACATTTGTTTTTTATTTTATTAATCGATCTTTTCTCGAATTTGCACAATCATTAAAAACAAAGAATTTTTATGTTATACTTGGTGTATATATTTGTATCCGGTTTAATCATAGAGGTTATGCAAACCTTATTACGCTGAATGCGTATCATTTTTCCTAATCTAGTTGCAAAGTATTTGACACTTATTTATTTGTTGCATTAATTATTCTAGACATTCTAGTCTGTCTCTAGATTATTCTAGTGACCTCCCCCACTATATTGTCACTTATACAGTTTTCACTCTATATACTGAGTTCAAAAGGTATCAAATACACCATCTCTAAGCTTTTTAGCGCTACCCTATAACACTGTTTTTTTCTTTCCCACCTAAGAAAGGACCTGGGCTTGTCCCATTTGGCCAGATGCGGTAACTAACGTTTCCATTTTTGCTTTTAAATCTTAGCTGAGAGCTTGTAAGTGAGTGCTGGGTGTTCTCTGTGTTATATATATACAGGTATATATATATATATATATATATACACATACTGTATATATCTATAGGTGAACATTGTTTGTTTTATTCCATATACTACTGACAATCGGCCAGATTATGAGTTTTGCGTTATGAGCTGTGCGGTGCTAACGAGCAGTTTTTTCTCACCGCTCACTTACCTGCAGCGCTGGTATTACAGGTTTTTACAAACCCAGCGTTAAAAGGCAAGAAGTGAGCGTAGAGCACAATTTTGCTCCATACCGCACTCCAAAACCATCGCTGCTTAAGTCAGCGGTGAGCTGGTTGCACATGCTCATGCACAATTTCCCCATAGACATCAATGGGGAGAGCTGGCTGAGAAAAAGTCTAACACCTGCCAAAAAGCAGTGTAAATCTCAGTAACGCAGCCCCATTGATTCCTATGGGAAAATAAAAGTTATGTTTATACCTAACACCCTAACATGAACCCTGAGTCTAAACACCCCTAATCTTACACGTATTAACCCCTAATCTTCCGCCCCCGACATCGCCGACACCTACATTATTCTTATTAACCCCTAATCTGCTGCTCCGGACACCGCCGCCACCTACATTATACTTATTAACCCCTAATCTGCTGCCCCCAACATCGGCCACCTACATTATATTTATTAACCCCTAATCTGCAACCCCCAATGTCGCCGCAACCTACCTACACTTATTAACCCCTAATCTGCCGTCCCCAACGTCGCCACCACTATATTAAATGTATTAACCCCTAAATCTAAGTCTAACCCTAACACCCCCTAACTTAACTATAATTTAAATAAATCTAAATAAAATTACTATAATTAACTAAATTATTCCTATTTAAAACTAAATATTTACCTATAAAATAAACCCTAAGCTACCTACAATATAACTAATAGTTACTTTGTAGCTAGCTCAGGGTTTATTTTTATTTTACAGGCAAGTTTGTATTTATGTTAACTAGACAGAATAGTTACTAAATAGTGATTAACTATTTAATAACTACCTAGCTAAAATAAAGACAAATTGACCTGTAAAATAAAACCTAACCTAAGTTACAATAACACCTAACACTACACTACAATTAAATAAATTACCTACATTAAACACAATTAAATAAATTAAATTAGCTAAATCACAAAAAAAACACTAAATTACAGAAAATAAAAAACAAATTACAGATCTTTAAACTAATTACACCTAATCTAATAGCCCTATCAAAATAAAAAAGCCCCCCCAAAATAAAAAAACCTAGCCTAAACTAAACTATCAACAGCCCTTAAAAGGGCCTTTTGTGGGGCATTGCCCCAAAGTAATCAGCTATTTTACCTGTAAAAAAAATACAAATAACCCCCCTAACAGTAAAACCCACCAACCAAACAACCAACCCCCCAAATAAAAGCCTAACTAAAAAACCTAAGCTCCCCATTGCCCTGAAAAGGGCATTTGGATGGGCATTGCCCTTAAAAGGGCATTTAGCTCTATTGCAGGCCCAAAGCCCTAACCTAAAAAATAAACCCACCCAATAGACCCTTAAAAAAATCCTAACAATAACCCCCGAAGATTCAATTACCGGGAGAAGTCTTCATCCAAGCGGCAAGATGTCCTCAAGGAAGCCGGCAGAAGTGGTCCTCCCGACGGACAGAAGTGGTCCTCCAGACGGGCAGAAGTCTTCATCCAGACAGCATCTTCTATCTTCATCCTTCCAACCCGGAGCGGCTCCATCTTCAAGACATCCGGCGTAGAGCATCCTCTTCAAACGACGGCTTCTTCAGAATGAATATGACTTTAAGTGACGTCATCCAAAATGGCGTCCCTTAGATGCCAATTGGCTGATAGAATTCTATCAGCCAATCAGAATTAAGGTTGAAAAAATCCTATTGGCTGATGCAATCAGCCAATAGGATTGAATTTTAATCCTATTGGCTGATCCAATCAGCAAATAGGATTGAGCTTGCATTCTATTGGCTGATTGAAACAGCCAATAGAATGCCAGCTCAATCCTATTGGCTGATTGCATCAGCTATTAGGATTTTTCCTACCTTAATTCTGATTGGCTGATAGAATTCTATCAGCCAATCGGAATCTAAGGGACGCCATCTTGGATGACATCACTTAAAGTGATATTCATTCCGTCATTTGAAGAGGATGCTCCGTGCCGGGATTTCTTGAAGATGGAGCCGTTCCGTGTCAGAAGGATGAAGATAGAAGATGCCGTCTGGATGAAGACTTCTGCCTGTCTGGAGGACCACTTCTGCCGGCTTTGTTGAGGACATCTTGCCACTTGGATGAAGACTTCTCCCAGTAAGTGAATCTTCGGGGGTTAGTGTTAGGATTTTTTTAAGGGTGTATTGGGTGGGTTTATTTTTTAGGTTATGGCTTTGGGCTTGTAATAGAGCTAAATGCCCTTTTAAGGGCAATGCCCATCCAAATCCCCTTTTCAGGGCAATGGGGAGCTTAGGTTTTTTTAGTTAGGCTTTTATTTAGGGGGTTGGTTGTGTGGTTGGTGGGTTTTACTGTTGGGGGGGTTGTTTGTATTCTTTCTTACAGTTTAGTTTCGGCTAGAGTTTTTTTTATTTTGGGCTGCTTTTTTATTTTGATAGAGCTATTAGATCAGGTGTAATTAGTTTAAATATCTTGTAATTTGTTTGTTATTTTCTGCAATTTAGCGGGTTTTTTTGCGATTTAGCTAATTTAATTTAATTTATTTAATTGTATTTAACGTAGGTAGTTTATTTAATTGTTGGGTTAGGTTAGGTGTTAGTGTAACTTAGGTTAGGTTTTATTTTACAGGTAAATTTGTCTTTATTTTAGCTAGGTAGTTATTAAATATTTAATAACTATTTAATAACTATTCTACCTAGTTAAAATAAGTACAAACTTGCCTGTAAAATAAAAATAAACCCTAAGCTAGCTACAATGTAACTATTAGTTATAATGTAGGTAGGTGGCGGCGATGTTGGGGGCAACAGATTAGGGGTTAATAAATATAATGTAGGTGTCGGCGATGTCCGGAGCGGCAGATTAGGGGTTAATAAGTATAATGTAGGTGGCGGCGATGTTAGTGGTGGCAGATTAGGGGTTACTAATATTTATCTAGTGTTTGCGAGGCGAGAGTGTGGTGGTTTAGGGGTTAATATGTTTATTCTAGTGGAGGCGATGTCCGGAGCGGCAGATTAGGGGTTAAAATTTTATTATAGTGTTTGCGATGTAGGAGGGCCTCGAATTAGGGGTTAATAGTTCGTTCATGGGTGTTAGTGTACTTTTTAGCACTTTATTTATGAGTTTTATGCTATAGCGTTGTAGTGTAAAACTCATAACTACTGACTTTAGAATGCGTTAGGAATCTTGTGGGATAGGCTGTACCGCTCACTTTTTGGCCTCCCAGGACAGACTCATAATACCAGCGCTATGGAAGTCCCATAGAAAAAAGGGTCTACGAAGTTTACGTAAGTCGGTTCGCAGTAAGGCTAAACAAGTATGCGGCGCCCCTAAACCTGCAAGACTCGTAATAGCAGCGGTAGTGAAAAAAGCAGCGTTAGGACCTGTTAATGATGCTTTTTCAGCTTACCACAAAACTCGTAATCTAGCCAAATATTTGGTGGAATAACCCTGATTTTCAAACACAGCTTTCATGCATCTTGGTATGATCTCCACCAGTCTTTCAAATTACTACTGACTTACTTTCACGCCTGGTGCAAAAATTCAAGCAGCTTGGCTTTGTTTGATGGCTTGTGACCATCTATACTTCTTTTGATTACATTCCAGAGGTTACCAATGGGGATCAGCTCTGGAGATTGGGCTGGCCAATTACACAGTCTTGATCTGTTATTTCTCCATCCATACCTAGATTGAAGACCTGGAGAGGCCTACAAGTCACAGTGTCTCACACCCACTGTGACATTTGGTGGAGGATTAGTGATGATCTGGGGCTGCTTCAGCAAGGCTGAAATTGCGCAGATTTATCTGCATGAAGAACGCATCAATCAAGCCACGTACAAAGCTATCCTGGAAGAAAACTTACTTCCTTCTGCTCTGACAATGTTCCCCAACTCTGAGAATTGTTTTTTTTCAAGCAGAAAAATGCTCCATGCCACACAGGCAGGTCAATCAAGGTGTGTATAAAGGACCACCATATCATGGCTAGCCCAATCTCCAGACCTGAACCCCATTGAAAACCTGTTATGACACTAGGTTGCCATGACACTATTTTGATGCCAGATTGCTCCGTATCACGTCACCTGTGGCGCATCACTTCACCTATGGTGTATCGCTTCACCTGTGACGTATCGTGTTGCCTGTGGCATATCGCATCACCTGTGGCGTATTGCATCACCTGTGATGTAACACGTCACCTATGACGCATCACACTACCTTTGGCACACTTTTTCCTTTAAATGCCATTCAGTTTCTCTATTTCATTGCCATGGTAATCAGCTAAGTGTCTCCTAGGCATGAAACCCCTCTGTTGAAAGAGGGCAACTATTCTTTTAAAAGAGTGATCACCTTATAAAAGAATGATCTCCACCAGTTTCTCTATTTCTATTTTATTTTTATTTGTAATTTGGGAGAATTGTTGTCTGCAGTTTATAGAATAAAAGAAAAATGTTAATTATTACCCATACATATAAATAATAAAACCAGAGAAATAATAGTTTTGCAGTGGTCTCTAAATTTCTTCCAGAGCCATTAATATGTATTTTTTTTTTTAAAAAATAGAAAGTTTTCTTCTTTATGAAAAAAATAGGAATTGAAAGTATTTCTAACTCACTTCAGGTTTAACACAGTTGGTCTAACGCTGTGTCTGGTTAGTGAGTGCTGTTTTCAACGCACCCCACAGAGGTAAGCGAGTCACAGTATAAGAAGTAAAGTTAACGAGTGAAAGACTAATGCACGCTTACTTTTTATTTTCAACTTGTACGCCCGGTCATGATAATTTTTTACTTTGAGCGAAAAAGTTATTTAGCATGTCACTTATAATCTGGCCCACTATGAGGTACGAATTTGTTATGACAATGATTTGGCAGCTGGATTAAAACAGGACCACTTATTTGAAAAATAAGGATCCCTGCTTTAAAAAAGGATCTTAAGTATGTCTATTTATTCTGGGAGCAACATAAAGGATGCCCAACCCCATGATGTTGTTCCAACATGCCTAATATGGTTCCATTATGTGATCACTATTGCTATGGTAATCAGCTAAGTGTCTCCTAGGCATGAAAACCCCTCTATTGAAAGAGGGCAACTATTCTTTTAAAAGAGTGATCACCTTTCCCTTTGCATAGCTTTATTTGGGGTGCTATTGTCCCTTTGCTGCACAGAACATAGAAAAGGGCACCTTTTAGACAGGTGATTACAATTTCTATGTCTATATCCTACAACTTAAGCAAGCATGAGACAACTCATTTTAAAATATAGAATCCTCTCTTTTTATGTCTAGGTTATTGTTTGTGTCTTTGTGTTTTAATTGCTGCTGCAGGTTAATGCCATTTCCATTTCATCATCTACAGGGTCATGAGGTCCCTTATTTGAAAGTGCACACATCCCTGTGTGCTGTCTGGTGGTGGTTGGGCTTTTAAAGCCTCCCACACACAGTCCCCATGATCAGCATCAGAAGGGAAACCCCTATGCAGATAACACATTGTCATCCTTTGCACTATTAGGGCTCAGGGCAAAAAATAACATCTCTTCTTTAAGTGGTTAAAAAGACTCTCTTTAAAATCCAACAGAAATCATTTAAATAACGTTAATGTGCCTTTAAAGAAACAGTCTAGTCAAACTTAAACTTTCATAATTCCGATAGGGCATGCAATTTTAAACAACTCTTCAATTTACGTTTATCATCACATTTGTTTTGTTCTCTTGGAATTATTTGTTGAAATCTAAACCTAGGTAGGCTCATATGCTAATTTCGAAGCGCTTGAAGGCGGCCTTTTATCTCAGTGCATTTGGACAGTTTTTTTTACAGCTAGACAGCTCTAGTTCATGTGTGCCATATTGATAACATTGTGTTCTCTCCCATGGAGTTACCTAGGAGTCGGAACTGATTGGCTGAAATGCAAATCTGTCAAAAGAACTGAAATAAGGGGGCAGTCTGCAGAGGCTTAGGTACAAGGTAATAGCAGAAGTAAAAAGTATATTAATATAACCATGTTGGTTATGCAAAACTAGGTAATGGGTCATAAAGGGATTACCTATCTTTTTAAACAATACAAATTCTGCAGTAGACTGTCTCTTTAACACATTGATGGTAAGCACTGTCCGTATCATTGATTCAAGTTTACCACACTCATTGGATGGAATGAAAACTGAACTAGCCCCTGGCCCCATTATTTGACATTTTCTTTTTGTCAGTTATTATATTAGCATTTCTGGATAGGAAATAAAACATTGTTCCAGTGATTTATTTTCATACAGGCATCTGCATTTTAATCAGTGTAAATCAATTTATTTTGAAAATGCCATGTTGTCAGCACCAGTAAAGAACAAAGATTCCTTGCTAATGGCGCTGAAATGTAAATACCAAGGTTACCAGGAACAAATAAACACTAATGCATGCTGTTATTAGAAACATATTGCATTCTTTAAAAAAACAGTATATGGATATTGTTTGTTCTAGTGAATACAGGAATGAAGGATAATAATGGACCCTGCTGAGCAAAAGAAGGACATAATGTTTTGTTATATCTTTTTGCCATTATTGTAGTTTAAGTTCAGATGTTTAACTGGTAGATCTACTTTGTTACTGGAAATAAACAAACATGGGGTCATTTTGTAATAAAAAACAATATTTCACAGAAAGTAAATAATTTCACCCTTAACCTCTGTTTGTATATTTAGTACAACTTATGATTACTGATAGAAGTAATAATGTTAGCTTTAAAATTATTGGACACTTTCTGGCACAAACCTAATACAAGGGATATTAAAGATATGTATATATGTGTGCAAGCCAAGAACAGTTCAAGGATTTACAACTTGAAAAGTATGATAGAACTTAGTGGTGACCTTAGCTGTAGCCAGTTAGGGACAGAAGCAATGAACTACTTGGCTACTCAAATCTTCATTTGTCTATATCCTTTTAGTTATAGTGGGATAAGAGTCCTGTATGTCTACCTGCCATGAATGATTCTGGGGTCAGTGGATGCTTAATGGATAATCATGTAGCTCAAAGATTATGGATACCCTGTCTACACAATAAAAATCCAGTCCACATTCAACTAATTTATGTATCAAATTTGAAAATTTTCACTATCGGACCAAGATATTAAAATATTATTAATTTTGATTTGGTATTCTCAACTAAATTCCTTTTAGTTCAATGTCTCCCCTGGCTACAGAGGCACAACCAAATAATTGATTGTGAAATCGGTACTGTGCAATTCAAGTCCCAATTTTGCCTTAATCATTGCCTGATGTTCTATCTGATTTTCATACCTGTACAATTTTCCTTCCCTCTATCTGAGCATGCTCAGTATGAGGTAATTGCATTCCACAGCTGACTCATAGGAATGTGTGGAATGCAATTAGGCATGCACAGAGCTACTGGTAGCAGAATAAATCAGATAGAACACCTAGCATCTAACATCTAAATGTACACAATGTTTACATTAAAGGGACAGTCTAGTCCAAAAAAAACTTTCATGATTCAAAAAGAGAATGTAATTTTAAACAATTTTCCAATTTACTTTTATCACCAATTTTGCTTTGTTCCCTTGGTATTCATAGTTGAAAGCTAAACCTAGGCGGTTCATACGCTAATTTCGAAGCCCTTGAAGGCCGCCTCTTTTCTCAGGGCATTTTGACAGTTTTTCACCACTAGAGGGTGTTAGTTCACGTTTATCATATAGATAACACTGTGCTCACGCATGTGGAGTTCTAGTGAGCAAGCTCTGATTGGCTAAAATGGATGTCTGTCAAAAGAACTGAAATAAGGGGGCAGTTTGCAGAGGCTTAGATACAAGGTGTGAAACAGTCCCTGAAAAAACAGAAAAAGAGGAGCGCAACTCTGTGCACCATAAAGTACACAGGAGATCTAAGTGTAATTTTGAAAACACTTTAATATGTTACAAATAATGAAAAAATACACACTCACATAGTGCAACCTCAAACATGTGAGGTATGTTCTTGCATATACGTAATAAATACGTAATGATTAATCACTCCGCCAAACAGTCTATGTCCCCCTTCTGTGATGGTGTAGGTAAAGCGGATTAGTTTCTATTTCAGCCGAGGACCTTGTATAACAAACAGGAGATCGGTACGCTGTAAATTGCCGGCTCCAGTGAAACCCGCTCCTGTCAGTAGCGTGCGTCCTACGTACAGTCGATGGGCTTGGCGTACCGCTCTCCTGTTTGTTATACAAGGTCCTCGGCTGAAATAGAAACTAATCCGATAACTAAACTAAACTTATTTTTATAGCTGTATCATATATGTAAACTATATTTTAATAAGTTTAATAGTAGCCAATATATTATATATTTCTCTGCATCTTTTGAATTTTTATTGTTATTTTGATTACCACATACATGTGGATATTTGATTAATTGTTTGAAGTTTTCCAGTGGCGCTCTGGGTGTTTTTCTGTTAGATGCAAGGTAATCACAGAGGTAAGAAGTGTATTTATATAACTGTGTTTGTAATGCAAAACTAGGGAATGGGTAATAAAGGGATTATCTATCTTTTCAAACAATAAAAATTCTGGTGTAAACAGTCCCTTTAATAATTTATAAATTCCCAAGATGTAGCAAGATTTTAAAGATGTATTGGAGAAAAAGAGAGCTAATCACCCTTCATACCTACCTGCAATTTGCCCAATTGACGTTCCTAGAGAACCCATTTCTTTTGGTCAATCTATCCCCTACCTGAGACAGAGCTTTGGGTGTTCTAAGAATATATTGGTGAGAACAAAAACGGATATTAAACAGTCTGTTTTATTGTTTGAATAAAAAAGCACCAAGCAATGCGTTATACTTGATATGCAGTGATATTACAATATGTATCAGTCATTTAACTTCATATGTGCAGTATTCTTTACTTCCTGTCACAGCCCTGAAAGGAGGAGGGGGCCTCTGTAGAAGGGCAGATTAGCAGTTAGTCTTTTGAAGTTTTGCTACGAGACACCTCCCTGCTTGCTGCAATTAGTTAATTACCCATGTTCAGTATAGGACTTTTGCTGCAAAAATCACATGACCTCAAAACTTAAGTTTTGTAGTGGTGGCAAATATATCTAGCTGTGGGCAGGGCTACACTGAGAATTTCTAGAGCTCATTTAGAAAGAAAGCAAATACGTTGTTTGCTGTTTATTACACAGTCTGTTTATTTTAAAGTTTACTTTGATTTAACATATTTCTTTTTACAAAAGGAGCACTCTTTTATATCCCTTTAAAGTGATGGTGAATCTGAACATTTTAAAAACAATGCTAGGATTTACCATCACTAAAAATAAACAGGACTTTTAGTAATCAGTTTGCAAAAAAAAGGTGCCAAACTTATTCTTTCTGTGCCGATGTCTCCTCCCTAAACTCAGTGGCCCCTATTTAACAAAGTCTGGCGGACCTGATCTGACAATGCGGATCATGTCCGCCAGACCTCGCTGAATACGGAGAGCAATTCGCTCTCCATATTCAGCATTGCGCCAGCAGCTCACAAGAGCTGCTTGTGCAACGCCGCCCCCTGCAGACTCGCGGCCAGCAAGGGGTGTCAATCAACCCAATCGTACTCGATCGGGTTGAATTGCGGCGATGTCTGTCTGCCTGCTCGGAGCAGGCGGACAGGTTATGGAGCAGCGGTCTTTGTGACCGCTGCTTCATAACTGCTGTTTCTGGTGAGCCTGCAGGCTTGCCAGAAGCACGGGGCATCAAGCTCCATTCGGAGCTTGATAGATAGGCCCCAGTGGCTCTGGCTGCCCACAGCACAGTGCTTTTTTTCAATGAGGTGATGTTTTCACATCTAAACCAATAGCCGTGCTAGTCATATGACAGTGTTCTGTGCCATGTCACAGAAAGGGTGAATAGTGTGAGTGAGTGAGCGAGCGCTAGAAGCTAAAAAGGCTAAGAAATGTGTGTTGATAGGCTAAACAATGTACATATTTATTAACAATATCATAAAATACATAATCGACAGGTAAAAACACAATGATAAAATCAGATAGAATTTTACTAAATCCTACATGGATCCATGAGAAATGTATAAAACCACAATTCACGTAAAAAATCACAATTTGTGTCCTATACTATGGTGACAGTATTTCTAGCATATGATGATTACAACACAACTTAAGGAAAATGTGGCTACTAATAAAGTGGTTTACAGATGGGTACTAATATGTGTACATGAGTGTAAGTGTGTACAAAAATATACCAAGTGTGTACAAAAAATAACAGGTGTATACAAGATAAGATTATGTAAGGCAACAAATGTAACAAGGTAAACGTGACATAACAAAAAGAAAAAAGGTGAAAAAATGTTACGTACAATGTCCAGGATCAATGTCCAATGTTGGTGTAATCCAAAATAATAATAATAATAATAATAATAATAAATACCAAAAAATGAAAAAAATGACAAAAAATTATAAACAATGCAAAAAGTATCCAGTGAAGCTATATGCAAATGGATTTCCCTTGTTGATTCACAGTGGTGCAGAAAATGATTGGTGCAGATAATAACCAAAATCCAATCTAATGTGGAAGGTAACACTAAAATAAATCCAAAAACGTGATCACAAGCAAATAAAAATGTGGAAGCAATGGAACAATTCAAAAATTAGAAACAAGTTAAAAAGTGGTCCAAAATGTCTTCTGAACCTGTGAATAAATGAAGAAAACAATAGTGCAATAACGTCTAAACACTGTATATAATAATTGGAAATGAGCTCACCAGTATGTCAACGCGTTTCATCCTTACCAGGCCTTTATCAAGACTATACTGTTGTATATTTTCTGGGAGCTTTTAAATGCTAGTCACTTTGATGATTGGGTCTGTTTTGGCGCCAAAAATTAATGTCCGCCCTTTCCTGTTTAGCCCAATGTTTCATGGGAGATTTCCTGTTCATTTCTTATATCTCATAGTTTATGTGATTTCGGAGTGTATATAGAACAGCCTATTCTTTGTTGTGCATAATAAAGGGGTTATCAACATTAGTACTTAATTCTTTGGCCATTGAAGCATTTTTTGTTATTTACCGTTTTTGCCCCACTTCCGGGTCTTGTGTTTACTGTCTGTTCCGGTTGCGATGTATATTGCATCACATCTGGTATCGGCAGCATCACTTCCGGTTTCGCTACTACCTGAAGTTGACGCATATCGGACTTCATCTTCATGAACATCCGGTTTTGGTGATGTCACATCCGGTTTCGCTATTGCCGGAAGTTGACCTGTATCGGACCTTCTGTGATTTAGTTGAGCAATCGTACTCTGTATATTTGGAAATGCAAAAACTTGGCCAAATAAATTGTGTCAATATGTAAGTTTTTGTGGCTTAATCATTATCCTAATGGGGTGCAAGAATTGCAATCTAAAAGATGGTCTTAGGTGTCAGTCTAGGATATCAACCTAAACAGTTAAAAACATATAAAGTTAAAAGCATATAAAAATTGTCACAGTAAAAGATGGGTTATATTACAAATGGAGGAATCACAATAAAAGCCAATTTAGGACGACTTCCGGTGGGCGGAGCTAGCGGCTGGCAGCAGGAGTGAAGAGCTCCGTGAATCTGCCTAACCTAAATGACATTTACTGCTGCCGGCCGGCTTATCCCACGGTATTGCCTTGCTGGGTAGCCCCCTAAGATACCCCAGCTGGCCGAAGTAGCATCGTGTAGGGCAGAAAGATCGCCCTTGCCCTGGAAGGCTAAGTTAATTGACCCACGTGGCGCGCACACAAGCGCAGGTCGGCGCCATCTTGCCGGAGCCCTCCCCGACTCCTCTGTGTTATAGCTCAGTCGGAGCCCTTAGAAGGACATCGGCCTTCAGAACTGCTGCCGGGAGGAGTGGATGAGAAGTGGGGACGTCGCAGCAGATTGGATTGACGGTTGGCACCGCTGCACCCCAGGTTGTGTCATTCCGGAGTCCGGATAAAAGGTACCCCAAGGGACACTTCCCCCCACACTCATGAGAGACTTTCAACCACTTTGGTCACGCATAAGGAGTGATATAATACAGACACAAGTACACCCATTTTTCACTTCAACTAGCTCCAGCTTATTACCAATAATTCAAGCCATCACATCTTCATTTTGAGACTCAAACCGCTAGCAGTTGTATTCTCCCCAGGGCTACATCAGCTATCACTTTCTCCTGGTGCCCCTGTGACTGCTGGGGGGTGATTTACATTAACAAGTGCATATTCAGTGTCTGGACTCTATGTAGTGCACCAACCTATGCTACGGCTATATTTCAAACTATTTGAGTATCTCAAAACTTGCATCTGTTGTAGTGCAAGCTTTCAAGATCATAATTGGGATTCTTTGGCTGTGAGTGTGAGATCTGCTAGAGGGTGAGGAAGCAATACAATTTTCTTTTTTTTTAAGTGCATATTCAGTGTCTGAACCCTAAGCAGCGCAATAACCTGTGCTCCAACTATATCCCATATTATCCGAGTACTTCAAATTTTGCAGCTGGTATAGCTCAATTTTTTCAGGATCATAATTGGGATCCCTTAGCTACGAGTGAGAAATCTGTTTGAAGGAGAGGGAAGCAACACAATCTACATAGCTGGTATAGCTAAATTTTTGTCATTTCACTTCTCCAGCCTGGGATGTGATATCTGCAATCATCTTATTTGTGTTTACTTTTTCTTCTATACTCCATTCCCCCTCCATCTCTTCCACTCATTTACAGCAGTACACAGCTCAACAACGCCACCTGGTGGATTCTTCACAATATTACAATATTTTCAGACTTTTCTGCATTTTGTTCTATGAAAGTAGACAACTATTTCCACAGGCTGCCCTCGCCTTTAAGTAGCACCATGAGCCACCGATCAAAAAACCTGGAAAAAAGACAAAAGACTCTATCAGAAACACAGGCCAACCCTCCATTTGCAGATACTGAAGGCAACTCCTCAGGAGACCATTCCTCACTCCTGCAGGACCTTAAGGCATTTTTTTTACCAAAAATGGATAGCTTGCAGACGGGTGTTGACACCTTGACCAGCGAAGTGAGGCTTTTCTCTGCACGCATGTCAGCTGCGGAACAAAGAATCTCGGGGGTCGAAGACAGACAGCATGAATCAGACATCTCTCTAAAACGCCTATTGAAACAAAATCAGCAACTAATGGATAAAGTGGAGGACTTAGAAAATCGTAGCAGACGAAATAACCTCCGAATCATAGGAGTCCCTGAATCCATTAAAGATAAAGATCTGCTAGAATTTGCTGCTATGACCCTTCCAAAAATCTTAGGCCTGCCTCAGGACTGTCTGCCTCTAGACATAGAAAGATCACACCGCATAGGCCCCAACAGGCATTTGGAAAATTCCAGAGAGAGGCCACGACAGGTGATTTTTAAATGCTTGAATTTCCAAGATAAGCTGGCGATCCTACGAGCCTACAGAGCGACCAAGGAAGTTATCTTTGAGGACCACCGCATCTTGCTTTTTCAAGACTTTTCAATCGAGGTTACCAAGAGACGCAAAGACTTTGCTTCCATTTGCTCCACTC
Organism: Bombina bombina; assembly: GCF_027579735.1. Lineage (NCBI taxonomy): Eukaryota > Metazoa > Chordata > Amphibia > Anura > Bombinatoridae > Bombina > Bombina bombina. The sequence continues at coordinate 295,949,486 of NC_069500.1, read as the reverse complement.
TGCATGACCAGGGGCGTAAATTTGCGCTCATGTTTCCAGCCACTCTAAAAATCCAGAGCATGTCAGGCCCCAAAACCTTCCATTCGCCTGCGGCAGCACAGGCATACCTGGCATCGGAACGGAAACAAAACAATGGATGAAGAGACTCTAATAAGTATCATTGTTCACAGTTTCTTTAATTACACATCATGTTTCTTATAATGTGTATCTTGCTCTTGCGGGGTCTGTGGTTCTGCTGGTATTCTCCAGTTTCGTGTGAGACCGGATACACGACCCCGCAAATGACAATTTGCTATTTTTGCTGTTGCACTGTTTATGCAGGTTTGTGTTCTTTTGCACATAGAATTATTATGGTTGGGAAACAATATTTAGTGTACTTTAATCCTGTTTTCTATATGGGTTCTATCAAGATAATTATTAGTTATTGCTGGTTTCTCCTATGCCTCCTTAAGTGCTTTAACCCCGCCTCGCCCCTTGTAGACCTTTGTGGGGACCTTATGTTCGCCACATGCCTTCTGACACTAGTGGCCGTTGGTGTCGCAGTACTGTTTTGGGCCTGCCATATTGATACCAAGCACAAATTCCTTCAATACTCGCCGCCACCTCCGCCACCGCCCCTACCTCATTGTCTACAATCTATTCCCTGGCACATATTGTGTGCACAAAACATTGGTATGATTATTCTCTCTAAAGCTTTACTATATACCTTAAGGTCTCATATGGCTCTGTCACCCTATTCCCACCTTCCCTTGGGCCGGCTCCTAGAGCTGAGAAGTCATAATATCTGCTGTTGTTATGTGTTCTTATTACTCCTCTGGTTTCCTTATAAACAGATTATCTCTAGGACAGGAAGCCTAGACATGGGCGCAGCCGTGATTATGTACCTCTACCTCATATGTATCATTAACGCAATCATGTTTTCTCATTTCTTAGAGATTTCCTGGTTTACTATAGACAATGTTATGTATAATCTTACTGAAATTTCATTACAATTACTCATGTTATGTACCAAACATTCTGATCTGTTAATTCACATGGTTGCCTCATTTGATAATATCTTGCATCTCAAAACGTGCCTGCTTATAACTATGTTTTCTTTTTGGATCCGTCCTCAGATCATTTCTGGAGCGCTTGTGGTCTCTCCCCCCATGGGCACGAATTCAGAGAACATTGCCCCTGTTCCTTTCTTGCTGGTGAGTCAATCTCTTGGGTCCCAACTTTTTGGATACCCATTTAAATTCCACACACATGGTTTTCATCTCACGTGGAGGGCCTTTGACCTAATATGTCCCAGACTAGTCGTCCAAGAGCAAAGACACACACCGCGCAGCTCACTTTTTGTACTAGCCCACTTTTATCTTAATACTAATACCATATGACCATAAACCTTAGGCTAACTTCCTGGAATGTTGGGGGCATTACGTCCCCCGCAAAGAGGAGTATGATCCTACAACAGCTTAAAAAACTCCATACTGATATAGCTCTGCTCCAGGAGACCAAATTGACTTCTGAAGAACATGAAAAACTGAAAGTTAGATGGGTAGGTCATATTCTGTATTCCCCTACTGAAAGTAGGAAAAGAGGGGTGGCCATCCTAGTGAGAAAGGGACTCCAGGTATCTTTTTCACAAGTAGAGATAGATAAGGACGGTAGATATATAATTGCAATTCTAAAAGCGGGGAATCTGGAATATACTATATGCAATGTTTACGGTCCTAATGAATTCTGCCCCTTCTTTTGGTCCTCTCTAATAGCTAAATTGGCCACTTACGCTGCTCCTATCATTTTGGGGGGGGATTACAACATGGTCCAGGCCCTCCCTTTGGACAGGTTTAGGGACCCGGCATCAGCTAGCTCCTCAGGTTTCTCACACTCAAGATATAAGAGGGAGGTCTCATTGATAAATAATTTAAAGACTACTTTGAATCTTGTAGATGTATGGAGAATACTAAACCCATTGGAGAGAGATTATACTTGTCTGTCTAAGACACACAACACCCTTTCACGAATAGATTATTTCCTCACCTCCTCTGTTATCACACCTCAAATCCAGCATCCGACCATAGAACACATAACGATTTCAGACCATGCCCCAATTCATTTCTTACTTCAGCCATCACCCATGAGACCCCCAAGTAGATCCTGGAGATTCCCTTCTTATCTATATAATGACATGAATTTTCGTCAACACCTGAAAAGTGCGTGGGTAAATTATGCCTCAGATAACGACCAGCACAAAGAGGACCCCAACTTGTTTTGGCACGCCTCCAAGCCCGTTATGAGGGGCTCTATCACCTCCTTCGCTGCACATCACAATAAAAGTATTAAAAAAATTGATGAGACATTTTTAGCAAACCTTACTGAGGCATATAATGAGTACCTCTCTAACCCCACTCCTGGATCTAGAAAACTATATTATGAGCTTAAGATGGCTAGAGATACATACTTAGCTCAGCAGAATATCAATTTTGATATACACAGACAGGGAAGATACTTTCGGCATGGCAACAAGTCGGGTAAGTTGCTAGCGAATTTAGTCAAACTTTATACGCCTAAATCACACATACTGGCCATAAAATCTAAATCACATCTAACTTCAAACAACAAAGAAATCATGTCAGAATTTATTAAATATTACTCCTCTTTATATACCAGCCAAGAGATTAGCTTAGAGGCTAAGCAAAGCTTCTGGGATGCTACACATATCCCGGCTCTCTCAGAAGAGCATAACTCATTACTTAGCGCCAGCATTCTACCCCAGGAAATAGTTAAAGCTGTAAATAGAACCAAACTCGGAAAAGCGGCAGGCCCTGATGGGCTACCTGTAGAGTACTATAGACTTCTCGTGAATGAGATGGCCCCAACTCTTGCCTCCCTATATACCGCATACTTGGAGGGTTCCTCTCAAATAGATGCCAGATTCACGGAGGCAAACATCTGTCTCATCCCTAAGCCTGATAAAGATCCCACAGATACCTCCTCATATCGCCCAATTTCGCTGTTAAACAGCGATTATAAACTACTGACCAAAATTTTAGCTGACCGGTTGGCCCAGATTCTTCCCTCAATCATACACACAGATCAGACCGGGTTTGTAAAAGGGAGATCATCAGTGATCAATATCAGGAAAACATTGGCAATTACCTCCTATTATTGGTATAACACCCATTCCTCTAATCCTGTAGATCTACAAGACGCCTGTCTCCTCGCCCTTGACGCGGAGAAGGCATTTGACAGGATTGAATGGGATCATTTGCATACGTCACTAGAAAAATTCGGCATTTCAGGCAACTTTACAGCTTTTCTCCAACGGCTGTATACAGCCCCTAAGGCTTCTTTGATAGTTAATGGGGAGCTTTCCCCCTCATTTGTATTGCAGAGGGGTACCAGACAGGGATGCCCTTTGTCCCCTTTGCTCTTTGACCTAGCCATAGAACCCCTTGCATGTCACATCCGACAAAAATGTGCGGGATTAGACGTTTTAAACCATAAGCAACATCTGTCGCTGTATGCAGATGACTTGTTGTTATTTATAGGCAATCCTGCTACCAACTTGAATCCCCTCTTAGAGGTAATTAAGACTTTTGGAACTTTCACAGGTTACAAAATTAATATCAACAAGTCTGAAGTCACGTGGCTGCAAAATAAGCAAAACACCACTTTGACAAACACCACTCTTAAAATGACAGATGGCTCATTTAAGTATTTAGGCATTCATATACATGTGAATCCCAATAAATTATACCAGTTAAATCTGTCAAATACTATAAGCAACATAAAACTTTTACTCTCGGGTTGGTGTAGTTTACCCCTATCTCTTATGGGCCGAATTCACTTGTTTAAAATGGTGGCGTTGCCCAAACTCTTATATCCTCTGCAGATGTTACCTCTCCTTCTTACCAAACAAGACACCAAGTCAATACAATCCGCTCTGGGGCAGTTTATCTGGAGGGGCAAGAAACATAGGATAGGACAAAATTACTTAGCGATGCCCCTGGAAAGAGGAGGACTTCGTCTCCCGAACATTTTATGGTATAACTGGGCCACTCTGACTAAACTCATACTAGTTTGGCTTGTAGATGACAATCGATTCACTGTCCCTGCCTTAGAAAATAGTTTGGTTAAACCAATAAGCTTGGCCTTCCTGCCCCATGCAAGCTTCACTTCGCTACCCTCACACATACAGTCTCACGTATTATATAGGGACCCGCTTAGGGCTTGGGCCAAGTTGTGCAGGTTGTGGGGGGTAGACAAATCAGTGAGTAAGTTCTTGCCGATTCAGGGTAACCTAAATTTTCTCCCTGGATACACCACAAAAGCATTTCAGGAGTGGCGTGATCAAAAGCTCACAAAGATTAAACAGCTTATCAATCCTTTGACTCTGGAAATTGTCCCTTTTCAGGATTTAAGGGATGTGTTTGGTCTCCCAAGCTCCCATCGCTTCGCATACTTTCAGTGCAGACATTATATCACTAAGTTAAAAACAGAGGGGCGTCTTCTCAGGGAGCCTACCCAGGTTGATAACCTATGTGCGCTAGCAAGGCAGGGTTCATATAAAATCACACACACATACAATTTAATCTTAAAACATTTTGAAAACTCAGCTATGTGCGGGCTTATATCTAAATGGGACGGTTTTACTGATTTATTAGTTAATGAAGAGCTTATTCACACAAGTCTGAGAAAAATACAGTCAGTCACCATTTCTGCCAAGTTGAGGGAGTCACATCTAAAATTCATGCATCAGGCCTACATAACCCCGCACCTACGCTCTAGATGGGTTCCTGGAGCTAGTGATACTTGCCCCAAGTGCAGTTTGGCTTCACCAGACTGGCTGCATTTGCTTTGGAATTGCCCCAAGCTACAGAGCTTCTGGCTCAAGATATCATACTGGCTCACAAAAGCGACAAACACCCAGATAGCTCTCTCACCTCAACGTATTATTTTCCTAACCCTTAATGATAACCCACCCTCTTATGACAGCTTAGTATCCACAGTCATAGTTTTGGCGAAACAAGTGATCTTGGAGGGTTGGGCTAGTAATAAAACCCCCTCTTTCCAAAAGCTTCTTAGAAATATACATACGCAAATGCTAATAGAACAGGCAGATGTGAAGGGTGATCCGGAAAAACGAATAAAACGTTTCATACTGAAATGGGGAACCTACCTTCTATATTTACCGGAAGCAGTTAGGGAAAGGGTCATTTACCCATTTAGAAACAGTCTTTTTATCTTAAATGAAAACCTTAAAGGAAATTGGTCTTTCCCGGCCCCCCAGAATTAACCAATAATACTGCATTGGTGGTGCACAAACTTACCTACCCTGACGCCTTCTTTCATGGTGCCACTATTATTACCACTTCTCTCTCCCTTTCCTGCTCCTATTGCGTGTCCATGGGGGGTGAACCAAACCGGAGTGCTCAGGTATGTTATTGTGTGTTTGTATTATGCGTCTGTGTTACCTTTTGTTTGTTTATATTTCTGTTTGTTTTTGTTAGTTGTTTTTTGTTATTTTACTTATAAGAAAATGTGAACCCATACCTCTACATGGTGGAGTCATACGGGTCGTTGATTATGTGATTGTATGAAGGATCTTACAATGTAGTGCTTCATGTACTTTTCTATTGGACTCTTTATGCCCTACTGCCATGTATGTATTGGATTCCGATAATAAATAAAGTTATTAAAAAAAAATAAAAAAAAAGCCAATTTAGGACAATAAGAATGTGTAAAAGTGTGTCATAAGATGTCAGAAACTGAATAAAAGGACCAGTATCATAACTAAAGTACTACTTAGAAGATCCGTCCATCTTATTTGGCGTTATCTATCTTAATTGTTAATGTTTGAGCCAAATCTCAGTATGTTATTATTTTCTTAATTTGTGACACTGATCTTAGTGTGTCAAAAAAATACTATTGTTTCCCAAATTCGCTTGATGGGAGCAACATATGCTAGGCTGACTGAAATGATGGGGAGTTAAATGTAAAAATGTTTGTGGACAGGGGGCTTCTGCAGAGTTAATTGTTTATGAATTCATTTTGGCTGTCTAGTAGGAGCTTAAGGCTTCAGGTGGATATGGAGAGGGGGTTAAAGCATTCTTATATTGTACTCAATAGAAGAGTTTATTCTTTCAGATAATGCTAGCTCATCTGGTTTACCAGCTTGTCCAATCTGTCCATTAATGTGTCATAGGACTTACTGGTTTAATTTATCGGCTAGTTTGGACCTGTCAGCTGATTTATCAATCAGGGTCATACATGAAAGCTAGTGTGAAAACACATGCAGTCAATAATGTGACTTATTCTGATAAAACTGTTTGGATAATGGAATGTCTTTTTATTATCCTATGGTGGAGTTCAATTTAGTGAACCTAATCTTAAGGGATAGTAGATACTGTCTATTCTTTTCTTAGGGACAGGAGATGTGACAGGTCTTCTTTGTGGTTCAGTCCCTTAGGGTAAAGACTATCCAATGTGAAGATCCATTTGGATTCATTAAATAATAATTTTCTCTCATGGTCACCTCCTTGCCAATTGTTGTTTATCTTTTGTATTCCAAAGAACTTAAAGTCTTTAATGTTGCCTGAGTGTTTTATAGAGAAGTGTCTGTATAATGGAGAATCAGTGTTTAGCTTTTCTATACATAATATATGTTCTCTTATTCTGTCCTTTAGGGCTCTTGAAGTCTGTCCCACATATTGAAGGCCGCATGGACAGAATATCACGTAAATAACTTCCTTGTCTTGGCATCTAATGAGGTCTCGTATTTTGTATTCGTCCCTCTTGGTTGGTCTTTACTCCACTTTTACAGGCCTTGCAACTCGGACAAGGGAAGAAGCCTTTAATTGTTTTGGCCTGGTAATTCATGATAGTCCTTATCTTGTTCCTCGGGACACTTGGGACCCGTAGACTTTTCAAATTGTCAGTCTTCCTATAGATGAATCTCGGTTGAGATATCAACTTCTCACCAATTACATCATCCTCTTTCAGTATGGCCCAATGCTTCCTAATAATTCTTTCTAGAATATGTCTGTTGGAGCTGTATTCCGTAATCATAGTCAATAAGGTTGTCTTCCCATTCTTTCATCGACTTGGTCTTATACTTTATGAGGCTGTTTCTGTCGATTTTTCCAACTTCATCTCTTTTTTCTTCCAAGATCTCTTTGTTGTACCCCCTATCCAGGAACCTTTCTTTCAATATGTCTGCTCGTTCTACCCACTTGCTGGGGTTAGAACAATTTTTTCTTACCATTAGGAGCTGCCCTTTTGGTATATTGGCCTTCCATGTTGGATGGTGGCAGCTCAGACTGTGAATGTAATTGTTGCAGTCGACCTTCTTGAAGAAGGTCGACGTCTCAATTTTGCCATTTCTGACCTTCATTGTTAGATCCAGAAAGTTTATTTTGTTGTAACTATATTCAGACGTGAACTTTAAATTCATTAGATTGAGGTTCATTACATAGATAGTATGATTCAGATCTTCCAGTGATCCCCTCCAAATGATCAGGATATCATCTATGTATCTCGAATACAGGACCAGGTCTGCGCTAGCTGGACATGAGTCCCAGAAAATGTGTTCCCATTGACCCATGTAGAGATTGGCGTAGCTAGGCGTGAACCTGGTCCCCATTGCTGTGCCACATATTTGCTTATAGAATTTGTTGTTACTGCAAAAATAATTGTGACTTAAAATGTATTTTATACTTTCTAGTATAAATAGACGTTGTTCATCGAATACTTCTGGGTCTTTCACTAGAACATGTAACATCGCACGTCGCTAGTATGTAATTCTCATCCCAGACTAGTTTGTCTAGTATGGCTAGCACTTGTGTAGAGTCCCTCAGGTATGATGGAAGTCTGGTAACATATTTCTGCAAGTTCTTATCGACATACTCAGAGAGGTTGCTAGACAAAGACCCTATCCCTAAGATGATAGGCCTTCCCGGTGGATTTTCCAAAGATTTGTGAATCTTGGGCAGTTGATAAAAAACTGGAGTGATGGGATGTGATACTTTAATGTAGTTGAATTCTTTATCGTTGAGTACTCCCTGTGTTTTGGCCTTTGTTAGTAAATCTTCTAGTTCTTTTTTATATCTTTCCACTGGGTTACTTCGGAGTTTTTCATAGGTTTTTTCATCATTTAGAATTCTCCTGCATTCACCGTCGTACTTGTCTTTGTCCATGACGACTATGCCGTCGCCTTTATCTGCTGGCTTGATTATCAGCTTGTGGTTCCTTTCAAGTTTTCTTATAGTTCCTATTTGGGACCTTGATAAATTGTGTTTAATGTGTTTGACCTTATCAGAGCTTAAGTTTTTAATGTCTTGACAGACGTTAACCTCAAAGGCTTCTATAGTACTACCTTTGCTACTGGTTGGATAAAAGGTAGATCTGGGTTTTAGGTCTGTATTTATAAATTGATCCTCTGGAAGTTGTTTTGCTGTATGATACTTCTTTCAGTGGGAGTTCTTGAAAAATGTCTCTTCAATGTCAGCTTCCTGACAAATTCTTTTAATTCTTTTTTGCTGGAGCAAAACTTAAACCATTGGATAGTACTGATACTTCTTTGTCTGATAGCGGTGTGGAACTGAGATTGTATATTCCTTTAGTTTTCGGACTGATCAACTCTTTTCTAGTAGTAGTATGGCAGGCCATAGGCTGTTGTCTTTCTTTTTCCTCTTTTCTTTTCCTTAGTTTCGCACCTCCTCTCTTGCCTCTAAAGGTCTTCTTTTCTGAATGGGGCTTCTTGGTTCTTCTGAATCTGTGTTTTTTCTCTTCAGTGTTGGTCTCTCCTTCTCTTTTTCTCTGGGAGGCTGGGGGCTTCCCCCTAAAAAAACTTGGTCAGAAGTGGACGCTAAGTTCAGGATCTTGGTGCTTCCCGGATTCGGATTGCCCTTGTGAGATTGGGGTATCTGGTTATGGTGGCGTTGTTCCACCTTAGAGTTGTTCCGTATATTGCTTGAATTTCCATATTGCCTTCTCTCATATGAATCGTACCAATGTCTGGTTTCAAGTGGCATGACATTCCTTCTTGGGCCTTGATATCCCAATGTTCTCCTTTGGGGATGGTGGTCTTCCCTGTGTCCCCTAAATTGATTATTAGATTTGTTGTGACAATGTTCTTGTCATCTCATACTTCTCTTTGCCTCTGACCAAGTGTCCCGAGTTTCCGAATTTCCGTTGTCTTCAACCTGTAGTTCATCTATCTGCATAGAATTTGATTCAGTCTGTTTTTTCATATTTAGTTCTCTGTTTAGTTTTTTGGTTTTCTTGGTTATTATATCTTCTCTAATTTTTGTGATTCTTTTAACCAAATTTTCTTTTCTTTCTGTTAGTTCCTTGGACTCCGATTCTGTTGTATCTATGTTAGTGATCATGACCTCATCGTCTTTAATCTCATTATCTAACTTTTTGATTAGAGATGATCTATATTCTATGATGAGTCTGATCAGTTGTTTGGATGTTTCTAAAAGTATACTAGCCCATTTATCTGCAAATTGTGGGTCAGCTAGCTGAAAGGCACAGGCTTTCTTAATACAAAGGCCTTTGGGAATAATCTCAAATTTCAAGCATTTACTTAGGAAAGATATTTCAGCTTTGTATCTTACTTCTGATGTTAGAAGTTTTTCTAAATTTTTCAAAATAGAAGCAATATCTAGTCTATCTGGATCAGTCTGATAGTCAGGTATAGATGTCGAAATATTTAGTGTAATGTCCCTCCTCAATGTTACTAATGAATCCATAGTGTGCCCTTTAATTATGCGAGCTACTGTAGTCGGGGTATTGACTGGGATTAGACGGGTCCTCTAATCTAATTTCAAAGTGCGATACTAGATGGGTCCTCTTATCTATCTCTTAGTGTGATACTTATTGGGGTTTAGGTATCTGGTGACCTTGTGAAATACTGCTGCTCAGAATACAAACTAGGTAAAAGGACTATTCAGAAGGATTTTGGATTAGTAGACCGAGCGCTAGTAATGGGATGCCTTATCCTCACTAACAAGAGCCCCCTAGTGGACTTGAAAATAGACTAAATAGTGTGAGTGAGTGAGCGCTAGAAGCTAAAAAGGCTAAGAAATGTTTGTTGATAGGCTAAACAATGTACATATTTATTAACAATATCATAAAATACATAATCGACAGGTAAAAACACAATGATAAAATCAGATAGAATCTTCCTAAAACCTACATGGATCCATGAGATATGTATAAAACCACAATTCACATAAAAAAATCACAATTTGCGTCCTATACTATGGTGACAGTATTTCTAGCATATGATGATTACAACACAACTTAAGGAAAACGTGGCTACTAATAAAGTGGTTTACAGATGGGTACTAATATGTGTACATGAGTGTAAGTGTGTACAAAAATATACCAAGTGTGTACAAAAAATAACAGGTGTATACAAGATAAGATTATGTAAGGCAACAAATGTAACAAGGTAAACGTGACATAACAAAAAGAAAAAAGGTGAAAAAATGTTACGTACAATGTCCAGGATCAATGTCCAATGTTGGTGTAATCCAAAATAATAATAATAATAATAATAATAATAAATACCAAAAAATGAAAAAAATGACAAAAAATGATAAACAATGCAAAAAGTGTCCAGTGAAGCTATATGCAAATGGATTTCCCTTGTTGATTCAGCACCACCCTTTTTTACAAACTGATGAATGAAAATCCTGTTTACTTTTAGTGATGGAAAATTCTAGGTTTTTTTAAAAGCTCAGATTTACCATCACTTTAAAGAAGGGTTTTATCTGGCCATCCAAGTCACCTAATGGGAAATGGAAGTATATCCTTTGTTGGCAAGAAGGATGTGGAACTCTATTACATCTATTTATTAGAGAGCTCTAAATGCCATTACAGTCAAGAACAAATTTCCACAACCTCATCTCAAAACTCATGGCTCAGATTCGGTCAGCAGTCAATCTCAGAAAAATATATCTAAAAGGAGCCTATTAGTTACTGAGCATCTGTAAAGGAGCTGAGTGGTAAACAACATTTTACTTTTGCAATGGAGACATTGGGGTATATTTATCAAGCTCCGTATGGAGCTTGATGCCCCTTGTTTCTGACGAGCTCTCAGGCTCGCCGGAAAAAGAAATGATGAAGCAGCAGTCTAAAGACCGCTGCTCCATAACTTGTCCGCCTGCTCTGAGGCCTCGGACAGAAATCAACCTAATCAAATACGATTGGGTTGATTGACACCCCCTGCAGGGGGCGGCATTGCACCAGTAGTTCACAAGAATTAATGGTGCAATGATAAATGCCAACAGCGTATGCTGTCAGCATTTATCGATGTGCGGAGGACAAGATATGATACTTCGTATCATGTCCGCTCGCACATTGATAAATATTCCCCATTGAATATACCGTGATGCTTTTTGGCCTATATAATGCCCCAGCAACTGTCCAGAGATTTGTGGATGACATCTTTCAAGATATCTTTGTTGTATTTTTTTAGATGACTTTCTCTCTACTTCTGTTTACTACATTATGATCATATAAAGGCAGTTTTATCCTGGTCTACTCTTAGGGGCCTATTTATTAAAGTGCGAGCGGATATGGTACAATGTAGCGTATCATGTCCGCTGTACATCGATAAATGCTGACAGCACACGCTGTCGGCATTTATCATTGCACAAGCAGTTCTTGTGAACTGCTTGTTCAATGCCGCCCCCTGCAGATTTGCGGCCAATCAGCCTCTAGCAGGGGGTGTCAATCAGCCCGATCATATAGGATTGGGAGCATTGATGTCCGCAGCCTCAGAAAAGGTGGAGCAGCTGTTTTCCGGTGAGCCATTCAGCCTTTTGTTGGATTTGCCGATTTTTAGAGGAAATGAAGAATTTCTTCTGTGTAATTCAACTTATTCCAGTCCTTCACAAAGAAGTCTACCAATTTTCAGTGGAGAGAGGAAGCACATTAGGCATTTGACACTTTTAAAGGGTGATTATGGTTAAAAAAATTATCTTATTCCTTAGAGCATGTCATTTTAAGACTAGTAACCCTGTACCTCTATGTGTTTAAGCCCTGCAAAGGTCCTGGAAAGATGTAATGCTGGTTCTGATCATAAACAGCAGCTGATATAAGTAGCACAAGTTACACAGCTGAGTCGTGCAGCTTATATAAGGAATTAGAGCATGTTATTTTTCAAATATAACAACCCTTTAAATAACTATTTAGCTCTGCTACCAATATGACCCTTCTAGACCCCAGGGAACCCAACATTGTGAAAGTGGATGCCCCCACATTTGCAATTGGAGCTATGTTGTCTTAAAGAGCTGGCAACAAAGACATCCTTTATCCTGTGGCCTTTTTATTTTGTAGCCTGTCCTCAGTCGAAATAAATTATTATGTGGGGGACAGATAGTTGCTGGTCGTTAAAACAGCGCTAGAGGAACAGAGACATATATTTAGTGGAGGGATCTCATTACCCCATTATTGTGTGTCAAGCTGCTGTTATAATTTTTTCCCCTCATATTAGGTCTGACACCCAATGTGGGGATTGATCCAGGGTTCGCAGCATTAAAGAGCAGAAGCGCTACTGGTGTGCTACTGGGTGGTTTAAGCTTTTATCTCAGTTATTTCCAACCTAGTCCTTTCTGTTTTTGAACTCTCTAGCTCCACCTTTCTGCCAGCTGTGGCAGATCAACAATTATTTCAGTCTATAAATACCCAGGATTTAATGTGTTCTGAGACCATTTATTTGATTACATCCTGGGTGTGCTTCATTTCCTGTTTGCTGAACTTGTATTATTTGACTTGGATTGTTTTTACTTTTATTGTTACTTGCTGCTAACTACCTGCCTGAATTTTTGTTTGGCGATTTGTATACCTCTTAGCTATTTTTTGTACCAGTTTCTGCCTGTGTATTGGATTGATTTTGTTTTCCTTTGACTGATTGCTGCCTTTTTGAACTGTCTGACTTTGAGATTGGCTAGATCCTATTTTTTTTATACTGGCCCAGTATCTGAACATAGCTTTCTGGCTATACACTTTTCCCATTGGTTTCATCTTATTTCTCCACCTGATGTGACCAGTTATCGGATAAAGTCACCAATAGACACAGTACTTCAACACCTTTTTCTTATGCACTTTGGAATAGGGTTAATTCATTTACCAACAATTACAAACCTATACCAAACCATATATAACCTAATACTAATACCATATTTACATAGTGACACCTAGTGGTCAATAACTAAATTACAGTTTCTATAAGAACAGGAGAAGTGGACCGAGCGCTACACCCAGGGCCTTAAGCTTACTAACTATATAGCCTCCTAGTAGGCTAACAATATAAAAGTTAAAATGGGGAGAGAGTAAGCGCTAAAAAGCTTAAAAGGATAGTAAAAAGTACATTTTAATACATATAAAATTTTTTACAAATGGCAATCAGACGCATGGATCCATGTCTGACTTAACAAAAAATATAATAAACAAATCTAAAAATATCTAAAAATATCCAATGGAGTAAAGCATGTGACGCTGACTTAGTGAGCCAGTGATGAGGAGTTAGAAGGACATGTACATTCAATAATATAAACAACCTAAGTGAGTGATTGAGTGCACACAATAGCTGTCAAAAAAAAAAAAAAATAGCATTCACAAAAAATAGTGTTCACAAAAATTGGCGTACATAAAAAATGTTCAAATGTTCAACCGGTTATATGTCTACACGTCACTTTGGAGGAAACACTACTGGATTCACTTACATATAACCGGTTGAACATTTGAACATTTTTTATGTACGCCAATTTTTGTGAACACTATTTTTTGTGAATGCTATTTTTTTTTTTTGACAGCTATTGTGTGCACTCAATCACTCACTTAGGTTGTTTATATTATTGAATGTACATGTCCTTCTAACTCCTCATCACTGGCTCACTAAGTCAGCGTCACATGCTTTACTCCATTGGATATTTTTAGATATTTTTAGATTTGTTTATTATATTTTTTGTTAAGTCAGACATGGATCCATGCGTCTGATTGCCATTTGTAAAATTTTTATATGTATTAAAATGTACTTTTTACTAGCCTTTTAAGCTTTTTAGCGCTTACTCTCTCCCCATTTTAAATTACAGTTTCCATTGGGTTACATTTAAAAAAAATGACAATGCTCTATACAACAGAATGTATCAGCATTATATCAGACAGCGTAGAAGCACTAATTTACATGCACCTATAATCCTTCATTTCAAAAATACTGTCATACCTCTTTCTTTGTCAAGGCCTTTAGGGATCATTGTGTCCAATTTTTTATCTAAAATCCCTCTCTTTGTTTGAACAAAATTTCCCAATTGCAACCCCTTCTAGGTTTTTAACACCGTCTATAATCTGCCAGAGTAGCTGGCTAATAGAATGACCTGCTTCAAGAAAGTGTATAGACAAAGGGACCTCTCTATTTTTACACCTTATATTTGACCGATGTTCATTGATACTATCACTAACTTCATTGATACTATCACTTCTGGTCGTTTCCCCTATGTACATTTTTGAACAGGGGCATTTGATTAGATAAATGACATAGGTTGAATTGCATGTGTAATAGTCATTCATTTGATATTTATACCCTGTTCTGGGATGCAAAAATTCCCTCTCCCCAAAAACTTTTATGGAGCTTGCTAAAAAGAGTCCTTTCCTTTTATTGCTTGCGAGCTAACCCTGAAATGTATGTATGTATACAGTATATGTCTATATATATGTGTATATGTGTTTTATGCATGTATGTGTACACATACATATTTATACATGTAAACACATAATAACATACAAACACATAATTATGTATACATACACACATACAAGAGCAACTTAAAACTTTTAAAATAATGGATGCGCTAGACCAATGTTGGCAACCTTCTCTTGTAAATCTGATTTACCATGGACATGTAATATCACATTACACTGTAATATGGGGTCCAGCGATACTTTTTATTGTGTCCCACGCTATAATTAGTAAGTAGTGTATAATCTGGCCCATTTGTTTACAGACAATTGGGTCAATTTATTAAGGTGCAGATGGACATGATACGCTGTATCGTATCATGCCCGCCGCACATTGATAAATGCTGACAGCATACGCTGTCAACATTTATCATTGCATTAGCAGTTCTGGTGAACTGCTGGTGCAATGCCGCCCCCTGCAGATTTGCGGCCAATCGTCCTCTAGCATGGGGTGTCAATCAACCCGATTGGACTGATTGCTGTCCGCAACCTTAGTTGTGGTGGACGAGTTAAGGAGCAACTTTCTTAGGACCGGTGCTTCTTAACATCCGCTTCAGATGGACCTGAAGTGGAGTGGGTTGGAAGCAGCATCCGCTGCTTCATAAATCGACCACAATAATTTTTGTGGCTTAATATGAAAAACAAAATTGAATCCAATGTGCAAATCTTGTCCAGTATGTATGATCAACAGGGATTCCTGTCAATGCCTAGTAGGACTACTGTAACTTCTATCTCTATCAAACAGACCTTGGACAAAAATGATAATGTGTTTTTTATATACTCACCTAGCTATATTCCAGTCTCTAACTTCAGCATTGCATTCCTTAATACGGAATGCCAAAACCATCTCCTGTTGCAACAGTAGTGTATTTATTTAAACCTGCCCAGGTGCTCAGTGATGATGGTAGCAACTACGTCCTTCTATATCCAGAGTCCAGTTTCCTGCTGTATTTAATGTCCTGATGTATCCAGTGCATTGCTGTATCCAATGCCCTGCTGTGTCCAGTGTCCTGCTGTATCCAGTATTATGCAGTATCTTCCTTAGTGTCTTTCTGTATCCAGTGACCTGTTGTGTCTAATGTCCTGCTGCATCTTTTCTGGTGTCTGATATCCTGCCTGTGGTCTGGCCCTAGACTGCCCTTGATGTTTGTGCCATATAGGCCTATATTACAAGTGAAGAGGTATTTTGAGGGAGATTTCTAGAGTAAAGTGTACTTGTGTGAACCTTCTACCGCAACTATATCACAAGCATCTGTGCACTTGTTTTAAAAGTAAAGTTCTCCCACCTGAGCGTTAGTATTACTTGAGTGCAACTGACCAGAGCTATTACATTGTGACATTACCAGAAACCTACGAGTTACACTTTATACAAATACAAATCGCTAGTGCAATGGCCATTCAACAGGAATATACTTTAAAGTACAAGTGAACAATATGATAATTATAATAGTATTAGTCATACATTTCAGCTGGGGCATTATGGGTATGCAGGACATACAGTATGTGTATGATGTGTAAGTTCTATGCATTATACTGTAAAATTCTTCATTAAACATTTTTCTAAGTTTGTTTATTGTAAAAAGCAGCTTTTTGGTCTAGAAACAAGCTTAACAGTAAAGGATATTAATTAATTATTGCATAAAAAATGGCTGCGTCTTTTCACATTCATGATAATCGCATTTTAAAACATTCTTACACAGTAAAACTGTTTTGAAAAAAGGCCCAATTTCTACCATTTAAACTAATGAGCCACTTCATTTGAGCAAGACTGGCCTCTGTGACACTGCTCTTTCCTGGATTCACTCCTATCTTTCTCATAGATCTTTTTCGGTGTCATTTGCCGGCGACTCCTCCTCTCCTATGCCTCTGTCTGTTGGAGTACCTCAAGGATCTGTTCTGGGTCCTCTACTCTTCTCCATTTAAACTTCTTCACTGGGTAAACTTATCAACAGTTATGGCTTCAAATATCGCCTCTAAGTTGATGACACCCAGATCTACCTCTCCACCCCTGCTCTCTCTCCCTCTGTCCTCTCTCATGTCAGCGACTGCTTATCTGGTATTTCTTCCTGGATGGCTTCTCACCACTTAAAGATTAACATGTCCAAGACTGAGCTCCTTCTTATCCCTCCCCCCTCAAGCTCTACGCCGACTTCTGACTCCTCTATCCCTGTTGATGGCATCACCATTTTCCCATCATCCCAAGTCTGCTGCCTTGAAGTAACACTTGACTCAAACTATCCTTCGTCCTCCATATCCAATCGCTTTCTACATCCTGCCGCAACCATCTACGCAATATTTCCAAGATTCAACCTTTTCTATGTGCTAACACCACAAAGCAAATAATCCACTCCCTTGTTATTTCCCGACTTGACTACTGCAATAACCTACTTTCTGGCCTTCCTCTTTCCTGCCTTTCCTCCTTCAATCAATCCTAAATGCCTCTGCCAGGCTGATCCACCTTTCCCGTCGCTCTGTATCTGCTGCACCTCTTTGCGAGTCCCTTCATTGGCTCTGCATTCACCACAGAATTAAATTCAAAATTCTCACCCTTGCATACAAAGCGCTCACCAACACCGCTCCCCTCTACCTATCCTCTCTAATCAACAAGTATACTCAAGCCCACCCACTAAGATCCAACAATGATCTGCTCCTTGCATCTGCGACTATCACCTCTTCTCATGCTAGACTGTAGGACTTCTTTCGTGCAGCACCTACCCTCTGGAACACTCTCCCTCGTGCTATCAGGCTTTGCCCTAATCTTTCTTCCTTTAAATGCTCTCTGAAGACTTTTCTGTTCAGAGAAGACTACCACACAACTCAATAATATTTCTCTTACTTAACAACATTTCCCTCATTCAATCTTGCAGTCCTCACCTCCTGTTTCTCAACCTCCTACTCTTCTAGATTGTAAGTTCCCATGGGAATAGGGCCCTCAATTCTTCCTGTATGTGTTTGTAAATTTTGTCCTGTCTCTTGCAAGTTTTATATTATTGTTTTATTTAAATGAACTGTATCCATGGACAGTGCTGCGGAATATGATGGTGCTTCATAAATAAAGTATAATAATAATAATAACTTTATATCACTGTATCAGCCATGTTTCTAAAATAACCAGTCCAACTTCACACAGACACTTTTGTCTTGTGTGGAATTTTTATAAAATCATTGCTAAATACTTTCACTATATTTTGCAGTGCCTAATCCAGGAAATCTAACTCAGTTATTATTATTTTATATTTTATTAGGAAATAGATTTGCCTTATTCTTGCATAGCATAAATTAGCTTATTACTGATTTATCACCACAGTTGTTTTATCATTTCCATTTACTTATTCTAACCATTTTCATTATAGGTTCACTATTGCTAATAAATTGTAATTTCACATACAATTCATGACTGACATTATCTTGTCCTAATCCTAATTTGAGGGCATACACAAAATGGTGTCTAATACATACACACAAACATCTCTGGGGAAAAAATGAAGAGACCACTGCAAAATTATCAGTTTCTCTGGTTTTACTATTTATAGCTATGTGTTTGAGTAAAATTAACATTTTTGTTTTATTCTATAAACTGATAATGAGAGAAGCAAACATCGCAACCCGATTCAAAGTAAAAACAATTTATTAAAAGGTAACACCCTGCTACAAAATGCACTTACAGGGTTGAAATAACAGTTACGCTCATCATAAAACCATTGTCCTCAATACAGCCAGCTTCAATACAACTTCTGCTAGACTTTAACGATTTATGCCATTTTCAGTGATCTTACAAACAGATGTATACTCGCACTGCTTACTCTGGCAAATGGAAGCAGAGAAGACCGCTGTTCACTTGGCTGTTTGTTGCAGTATTGTCCGTTAATTACGCTTTTTAGAAGATGAAACGTGTAGGGTTTTAAGGGAAACCTTCTATTATCTTGTGGACATTCACGGACAATACTGCAGAGTTCAGAAATTAATATTTGGTGGAGTTATCCTGATTTTTAATCACAGCTTTCATGCATCTTGGCATGCTCTACCTGTCTTTCACATTGCTGTTGGGTGACTTTATGTCACTACTTGTGACCATCCATCTTCCTCTTTATCACACTCTAGATGTTTTCAATAGGGTTCAGATCTGGCGATTGAATTGGCCATGACTGGGTCTTGATCTGGTGGTTCTCCATCCACACCTTGATTGACCTGGCTGTGTGGCATGGAGCATTGTCCTTCTGGAAAAAACAAACCTTTAGAGTTGGGGAACATTGTCAGAGCAGAAGGAAGCAAGTTTTTTTTCTAGGATAACCTTGCATGTAGCTTGATTAATGTGACAAAGATAACTCTGTTCTATTCCAGGTAATCTC
The DNA here is from genome assembly GCF_027579735.1 of Bombina bombina. Lineage (NCBI taxonomy): Eukaryota > Metazoa > Chordata > Amphibia > Anura > Bombinatoridae > Bombina > Bombina bombina. The sequence goes on along the minus strand of NC_069500.1, from coordinate 295,930,398 downwards.
TGATGAGTCAAATTTTCAGCTTACCTCAATACCTGGTCATCTAATTGTTAGATGGAGATGCCTACAAGCCACAGTCTTTCTCTCACCACCGTGAAATTTGGTGGTGGATCGGTGATTATCTGGAAATGCTTCAGCAAGACTGGAATTGGGCAGATTTATGTTTGTGAAGGACGCATGAATCAAGCCACATACAATTTATCCTGGAAGAAAACTTGCTTCCTTCTGCTCTGATAATGTTCCCCAGCTCTGAAGAATGTTTTTTTCCAGAAGGACAATGCTTGATGCCACACAGCCAGGTCAATCAAGGTGTGGACGGAGGACTACCAGATCAAGAATCTGCCATGGAAAGCCCAATCTCCAGATCAGCAGCGCTAGTTATCAACTTCAGCTGTTTACGCTCGTAACCAGTAGTGTTCTGTGGGTCCTGAGCGGTTCTTCTACTGTGTATTTATCACCTTTGAGGGGGTTAAACACACAGCAGTATAGGGTTGATAGTCTTAAAATTACATGCTCTAACAAATTAGAGCATGTCATTTTTTTAATATTATAGACCTTTAAATCTCAGCTACTCACCTTCTCTTTCTTTTTTAGCTCAAAGTAAATGGCACAGATTTAGGAATAGATTAAGGGGCCTATTTACTATGGTGTGAGAGGACATGATCTGATATAGCGGATCATGTCCGCTGCACATCGATAAATGCCGACAGCATACGCTGTCAGCATTTATCATTGTGCCAGCAGTTCTTGTGAACTGCTGGTGCAATGCCGCCCCCGGAAGATTTGCGGCCAATCAGTGTCCTTTTTTTTTTGCTCTCTCTCCCCATCTCTCTCTTTTGCTCTTTCTCTCCATCCCTCTCTTTTTCTCACTCTCCCCCCTCTCTTTTGCTCTCTCTCTCCCGCCTCTCTCCCCCTCTCTTTTGCTCTATCTCTCTCCCCTCTCTTTTGCTCTCTCTCTCCCCCTCTCTATTGTTCTCTCTCCCCTCTCTCTTTTGCTCTCTCCCCCCTCTTTTTCTCTCTCTCTCCCTCTCTTTTGCTCTCTCTCCCACCTCTCTTAAGGGGCAAACCTCCTATTCCGTCTTAAATTAATCTAGGCTTACTCAAAATAAATACACAACACATATGTATGTGGGAAAAGACCGGTCACGGTCGCATTTATTAACCTAACCTTTATCACGGCTAAATGCCGCATCAGGCAACTTTCAAATTTTTAACTTGTAACAAGTTCAGCAAAAATTGGTGGCGGCATCTACTCCTTATCCTAACCCCTACTGACAGCCGGCCCGGACCCCCCAATCGGGGGACTGCAGCACAGCACGGGTTGCTTGCGCCCAAAATGGCAGAGAGAGATAGTTGCAGAACTGTAGAGATCTTCAACGAAAGATTAGTAAGGGGGAGGACCCCCCAGGCCGGCACCCGGCAGGCATCCCTCCCCCATCCAAGGGTGTCACTCAAATCTCTCTCTACCCGCTTCGGGGGACCAAGCCGACCGCCAGCTAGGGTATTCAATTCCAGCCCGAGAAGGCACCCACGCCTGGCGAGTTGTAAAAACATGCCAATCCGTGGTGGAAACTAAATTTACAAGACTTGGACTTTCCGGGCTGGCTCACCTAAACCTACCCGGGCCGAGTCTGACTAAGACCTCACATTAACTAATATGCCGCATCTCCTCTCTCCGGGCTGGGCGGGTGGGAAAGTTCTTCTTGAAGTCTGTGCACTGGAACAAAGAGGCCGGATCTACTGCAACAAGAACCTTTAAAGGTGAGTAGAAACCCCCGCCCCTTCAATTGCAACATTGTTTTACCTAGAACCATCCAGACTTCAAGTCCCTTGCCCCTTAATTTTGCTACAGGCCCACTAGAGGGCCCTCCACTTCCATAAGGGGCAAACCTCCTATTCCGTCTTAAATTAATCTAGGCTTACTCAAAATAAATACACAACACATATGTATGTGGGAAAAGACCGGTCACGGTCGCATTTATTAACCTAACCTTTATCACGGCTAAATGCCGCATCAGGCAACTTTCAATTTTTTAACTTGTAACAAGTTCAGCAAAAATTGGTGGCGGCATCTACTCCTTATCCTAACCCCTACTGACAGCCGGCCCGGACCCCCCAATCGGGGGACTGCAGCGCAGCACGGGTTGCTTGTGCCCAAAATGGCAGAGAGAGATAGTTGCAGAACTGTAGAGATCTTCAACCAAAGATTAGTAAGGGGAAGGACCCCCCAGGCCGGCACCCGGCAGGCATCCCTCCCCCATCCAAGGGTGTCACTCAAATCTCTCTCTACCCGCTTCGGGGGACCGAGCCGACCGCCACAAGAGAACAGCTCCCTGCCCTCTTGCCGCCACCACACAAAACACAACCAGCATTAACTCAATAACTTAAATTAAACATGTAACACTGTCCATAGAACAAAACTTTCTTAAACTTTATAAAACTGATAGCAAACTCCTTCTAATGTCTGCCAGAAAAATGTCCATCCCAGCATCCGCCAGGTGAACTCCGTCTGGACGGTATAAATCCTTCTTGTCGGCTGTAATTGAGTCATGCCGAATTACAAAGCCGCCCAATGCCGTGACCGCTCTCCCTACTTCCCGGTTGACTTTTTTCTTGACATTATATGCCGCCCTTTGTGTCACAATATGTCTCCAGTGCAGCCGTGCAACCACGTTGGACCACCCTACTTGCACACCTTGGAGCCAAGCATACAACCATCGTAAATCAGACACCATCTTTCTGATCAAATCCAACACTGGGACAGCACCCAAGTCATTGCCTCCCACATGCAAAATTACAATCTGAGGCTTCCCCCACCTCCTGTGAGCATCCTGGAGGAGTGCTGGCAACTCATCCCAAGCCAATCTCCTGCGACTCAACCAACGCACATTGGCCCTTGACCACGGAATTCCCAGCTGCTGCCCTTCTGGTAACCTCAATGCCCTGATGGCCGCCCAATGAATAAATGAGTGGCCCACTATCCAAACGCGTGATGAAGGGGTATTCCTGCCTGAAAAGACATGACATAAATGCTGAGCAACACTCATACAGATCGCCCACCCCTTCAGACCTAAGAAGCCCGAGAGAGCTCCCTTCTCACCCCTCCCACACCCCGGAAGCCCTTCTGACTAGCGTTGATTGACCTGTCCTCCTGTTTTTTGATCCGACCCCCGTGAAACCTTCACCAGCCGAATATACAACTTATACCTGCCCGACTACCAGCGCCCCAGCCGCTGAATTTCCGTGCCTGAAGACCCGAACGCAGCAGCCGACGTCGCAGCCCCAATTCTAAATGAATGAGACCCTATATTAGCAGGATCCAACCCAGCAGCCCTCGCTGCTCTCGCCAGAACCCTGCGGAACTGGAAGGCAGATAAGGATGACCCATCCTCATGCACGAGTAGCTGCAGTGGACCCACCGGGCGCACTGCGCAAAACTTTTCGAAGTTCCATACTGGGCAACAATCCTCCTCCGCTGACCTGCCCAAGCATAACCATGCTCCTTTTCCTGCTTGGTCCGTTTTAGACCTAGGAATGAGCAACATAAGGCCATTCTCTGCCAGCCGTACATTTTTCCACAGAATACCGCCAGCGCCCCCAGAACCCGATGACGCCACTAACTCCCCAATCCTAAGTGCCCCCGCAAACGCCAACGCAAATGCCGCGCGGAACAACAAAACTTCGAACTCAGAGGAGCATACCTCCCCCAAGCATCCCATCAACGCCCGCAGACGAGAAGGCGTGATGGGCTCCCTGTGGTCAGGAGGGTGAGGGGCAACGCAACCCCATCCCTTCAGTACCTGCCTAACAAGGAAAGACCCCGAAAAATCTGGAATACCAAGCGTTCTATTAAAGAACGCCATTGCAGCCAACCTACTTTGAGCAGCCAATCTAGAGGTCCCTTCTTTCCGCAAGCTCGCCAGCCACTCTAAGACCTGTACCTGCGATGCCTTGTGCACCTCAAACCCTTGATTAACAGCAAAACGTTCCCACACCCTCCAGTGACTCACATAGGTTGTCCATGTCTTAGGCGCCACTGAAGCCCGAATCAAAGGGATAATAGTTTCCCAGCCTCCGCCATCTGCCAAAGAAAAGGAGGGCATGCCAAGCCATTCTGCTCTGCCTGAGGGGCAGCCTGCCTAAATAATTCCCAATTAAACTTAGACAATGCGTCCGCAACCACATTATGGACGCCTGGGACGTGACGGGCCACAAAGCAAATGTTAAGCTGCAAGCAGCGCAACACCAAGTGCCGAAGGTAGGTGACTACCCTCGGGGAAGACGCCGATAGCCTGTTGATGGCGTATACAACGCTCATGTTATCTGACCAAAAGACTACATATTTGTTAGCCAGCACTGGTCCCCACAGTTCAATTGCTACCACAATAGGAAACAGCTCCAACAGCGTCAGATTCCTATTAAGGCCAGCTGCGACCCACTCCCTAGGCCAAGGAGCGGCGCTCCATGACCCATTCAGGTAAGCCCCGTAGCCATGGCTGCCTGCTGCGTCTGTAAACAGATGCAACGCCTGATTTGACTTGGGCTCTTCCTGCCAAATACATACGCCATTAAACTGACTCAAAAATTCTTCCCAAACTTCTAAGTCATCCCTCATGGCTTGCGACACTTTAAAATGACGCGCCCCGTCGCGTGGCCCCCGTAATTGCTCTTCCAACCGTCTGTTGAAAACCCTACCCATGGGAATAGCCCTACCGGCAAAATTCAGCATTCCAAGTAAGGATTGCAGATCTTTTTTGGACACCCAAGTTGGCCTTTTCACTGCCCCCACAGCCCCCAACATGCGCACCACTTTGTCACCTGGGAGCCGACATACCTCAGCCACTGTATCAATTTCTATACCTAGAAATGTGAGACAAGTGCACGGCCCCTGCGTCTTATCTGCCGCCAAAGGGACACCAAACCTGCCCATCATGTCATGTATAACGTCCATTAGGACCCTACATTCCGATGTGTCCGCACGCCCCACCAGAAGAAAGTCATCCAAGTAGTGGGCCACGGCCCCACCACCCGACGCCTTCCGGATAACCCAGTGAAGAAACGTACTGAAACTCTCAAATAGGGCACATGACAGCGAGCAACCCATGGGCAAGCAACGATCAACATAAAATTCCCCTTCAAATTTCATGCCCATCAGCCTAAAGGCCGACGGGTGCAAAGGGAGAAGCCGAAACGCTGACTCAATGTCCAATTTAGACATCAAAGCCGCATGTCCCCTGTCTCTGACCAGTGCCAATGCCTTGTCAAAGGACTGGTAGTGCACCGAACTAAGCTCGGTGTCGATGGCATCATTCACAGATGCCCCTTTGGGGTAAGACAAGTGGTGTATAAGCCGAAACTTGCCTGAATCCTTCTTTGGGACAACCCCCAACGGAGACACCACCAGGTCCAGAAGAGGCTTAGCCCCGAATGGGCCCGCAACTCTCCCCAAGGACAATTCTTTAGCTAACTTTTCCCTAACCACACCTGGAAACTCATAGGCTGATTTCAGATTCCTATGCAACGAGGAACCCACCACCCGGCCCGACACAGGTATCCTAAACCCCTCCTCCAAACCCCGGCGGAGGAGTTCGGCTACTCCCCTGTCCGGGTACTGTGCCAGCCACACATCCATGGCCTCAAGCCTAAGAGGCATTGGGGCCCTTGTTACCAGGGGCCCCTTTTTGGAACTGCTTGTCTCCACCAGCCTCTCTCTTCTTGTTGCAATCAACTCCTGGGTGTGGGCCGCTGCAGAACTTGCAGATGTGACGAAAGGAGCAACTTGCCCCCCTGTCACACTGCTTGTCCTGAAACTTCCAGCATTCACGTCCGCGTCTCTTCGGACGCGGGGTGCCAGGCCGCCCAGGACCCGTCCGCGGGCCTGTTGTCTGGACCGCTTGACCTTCCAACCCCAATTTGGACCACAGGTATAAATCCTGCGTCCCAAAGTGGAGCATAGGGTTCCCTACCATCTTCCTACAAAAGGCCATGTCATATTCGCGCCACGCCCCTTCCCTGAATCTGGCATGGACATCATCGATAGTGTCTTCATATTTAAAGAGGTTATGCCCTTGCGTCTGCCACTTATCCAAATAGCAGGTTGCGAGGACTCTGAAGCACCTCTGCCATTCTTCATATGTTTCTGGCCTTTGGACCTTCTTAGGGCCCGTGCCATCTGCTGCCTGCTCTTTAGTGCGACATGCCTCAGGTGAAAGTTCAAAGATGTTCACGTAGCGACCATCTTGAGGTGCCCATAAAGGGAGTGAACCAAGCACGGGTAGGTATCACCCTGCGAGGCCACTCTCCTTGTCACTGGCACCCCCAAGGGGGGCTGCAAAACCGCACCCACCCCGGGGACAAACGGAACCAACGCTGAACCCGACGCTTGCGCTGCTTGGTTCTTCACCTGCGCTGCTACCAGTTTCTTAATCATTTTAAACATCTCCTTCTGGCCCTTACCCACTAACCCTAGGTCCCCATCGCTATCTGAACCTGACTCACTAGAGGGTACCATGTGTTCAGTGTGTGTGGAAGTGCCAAGTAAGTACTCACCGCTCGAGGCCAAAGGAGGTGCCGCTCCCGTTCCGCTTTGTGCAGCTGCCGTTGCAGCCATTGGAGGGACAGGCTGAGATCCAGAAGGGGCTTGCCCAGCTGAGGAATCCATCTGCGCTGCTGTCAAATCACTGCTAACCTGGGGAAATAAAGGAACATGGGGAGTACTCTGTGCGTAGGATGAGGCCCCGAGGGGCCCCCAGCCGCCTCCCCCACACACCTTTGCCCCCTACTACCATCCCCAACAGACATCCCAAGCGCAGCAGCCACAGCCTTCCTTATCACTTCTTCATTCACACACCCTGTTTGTGCAATAGCCGCCACCAAAGTCTCCTGACAGTGCCCAGTAACCCCCCTTTCTGCTCCGGGCCTGTCCCCAAATGCACCCTGTCTGCCCTGAGGATTACACCTTCCTGTCTCCTGCATAATCACTGCATTCGGCATGTCCCCCAACACCCCTTGTCTGCCCTGTTCTGCAGACCTTCCGGTCTCATGCATAGCCGATGCATTCAGCCTGTCACGCATTACCCCCTGTCTGGCCTGCTCATGCAACGTTCCTGTGTCAGGCATATCCCCTGCATTCATTCCCTCAGCAGACCTAACCACTGCAATGTTCTCTCCCCTTGTCTGAGCCTCAACACCGGACATTCTGCTTCTACCCCCTCCCGGGGTCTTATATGCTGCCTTTCCGCCAGACCACCTGTCCCCCCTCCCATCAGGAGACGTATCCTCCGCCCGGAGTCTCCCCAACTTACTGGGGGCCTCTCCGGAAGAGGATCCGCTCCTGCTGCGCACCCTGCGTCTCCTCCTTGGACACCAGCGCTCCTCCACGCTTGATGAGTCACATGGGGAGGACGCGCGTGACGTGAACAAGGAGGCAGAGCCAGCCGGGGACACGCATCGCGGCCTAGTAGGCGTCTGAGGCCTGCAGGCCGCACCACTGCCACCCGGGACTTCGCCGTCACCGCCTGCCCCAGCCGCACCAGAGGCTATGCATGCCGCTAGGGACTGGGCCAAGGAGGCAACGGAAGCCAAGGCCTCCGAAGGTAAGCCCCTTAGATGCTGGCATGTGGCCAGCCAAGCCTCAACCTCCATGTCCGGCCTCGCCACGTGGGGCACCGCTGTGCCATCCTGAATTACCGGGGACATTTGAGCGACCGCAGTGTCCACTGCAGGCCGCTGCACTCGCTGCCCGCCGCTTGCTGAGGGCCTTTCAACCGCCCCACTACCCGACGGCCCTTCCACTTCTGTTATCCTAGAGGGAACCCCTAGCAAGCCTGGGGCACTCATTTCCTGAGCTCCCATTCCCTGCTGAGCCCCTTGCCTCACCACCCCTCCCTGTAACCCAAGGCCTCTCCTAGCCCCTGGCCTAGCTCCGGCCACTTCCCACTAACTGGTTGAGCCCTGGGGGTGGGAGGTATAACTCCCTCAGAACCTGATTCTTCTCTTGCTCTTGCAGGGCCTCTCATCCCTGGGACCTCCTTCACCACTTCAGCATATCTCCTTGGAGGAACAGATCTTCTCTTTGCTCGCCTCATCTTGCTACAGCAACAAAAGTTCTTCTTGAAGTCTGTGCACTGGAACAAAGAGGCCGGATCTACTGCAACAAGAACCTTTAAAGGTGAGTAGAAACCCCCGCCCCTTCAATTGCAACATTGTTTTACCTAGAACCATCCAGACAGACCATTCCCTTGCCCCTTAATTTTGCTACAGGCCCACTAGAGGGCCCTCCACTTCCATTTTCTCTCTCTTCCCTCTATTTTGCTCTTTTCCCTCTCTTTTGCTCTTTCCCCTATATTTGCTCTATCTCCCCCCTCTCTTCTGAACTTTCCCCTCTCTTCTGCTCTTCCCCCTCTCTTTAGCTCTTTCCTATCTCTTTTTGTCTCTCCCCCTCTCTTTTCTATTTCTTTCTTTCTATTTCCGTGCCCGGCCACGCCCCAGTCACACCCGACCACGCCCGACCATGGACGGGCATGCCCGGCCACGACCATGATCCCGCCCAGCCATGCCCACTTTTGCCGCAAACAGCATGTCAGGTAAGGTCAGGTGTGTTTGTCCTCGTGCTGTCTCTACTGCGCATGACAGCTTCGGACAAACACACTTGGCCTTTTATATTATAAGATAAAAAATACAAAAATATTAGTAACAATAATTATACATGCTGTAAAAAGTATAGATATATTTTATGAATTATTTAGAATATTTTACAGTTTGTATAATAGTTTTTAATAATGTATATATATATACACACTCACCGGCCACTTTAATAGGTACAACTGTACAATTGCTTAGTAACACAAATTGCTAATCAGCCAATCACATGGCAGCACTTCAATGCATTTAAGCATTTAGACGTGGTGAAGACGACTTGCTGAAGTTCAAACCGAGCATCAGAATGGGGAAAAAATGGGATTTAAGTGACTTTGAACGTGGAATGGTTGTTGTTGCCAGACGGGCTTGTCTTAGTATTTCAAAAACTGCTAATGTACAGGGATTTTCAAGCACAACTATTTTTAAGGTTTACAGAGAATGGTCCAAAAAAGTGAAAATAGCCAGTGAGCTGAAGTTGTGTGGACAAAAATGCCTTGTTATTAGAGGTCAGAGGAGAATGGGCAGACTGGTTCGAGATGATAGAAAGGCAACAGTAACTCAAATAACCACTTGTTACAACCAATGTATGCAGAATACAATCTCTCAACATACAGCACGTCAAAACCTTGAAGTAGATGGGCTAGAGCAGCATAAGTCCACACTGGGTGCCTCTCCTGTCATCTAAGAACAGGAAACTCAGGCTACAATTCGCACAGGCTCACTAAAATTGGACAATAAAAGATTGGAAAAACGTTACCTGGTCTGATAAGTCTCAATTTCAGCTGCGACATTCAGATGGTAGGGTCAGAATTTGGCTGAAACCACATGAAAGCATGGATCCATCCTGCCTTGTGTCAATGGTTCAGGCTAGGGGTGGTGGTGTAACGTTGTGGGGGATATTTTATTGCACACTTTGTGCCCCTTAGTACCAATTGAGCATCGTTTAAACACCACGGCCTACATGAGTATTGTTGCTGACTATGTCCATCCCTTTATGACTACAGTATACCAGTTTTCTAATGGCTACTTCCAGCAGGATAATGCACCATATCACAAAGCTCAAATAATCTCAAACTAATTTCTTGAACATGAAAATGAGTTCACTGTACTCCAATGACCTTAACAGTCCCCAGATCTCAATCCAGTAGAGCACCTTTGGGATGTGGTGGAATGGGAGATTCGAATGATGGAGTTGCAGCCGTCAAATTTGCAGCAAATGCGTGATGCCATCATGTCAATATGAACCAAAACGTCTGAGCAATATTTCCAACACCTTGTTGAATCTATGCCACGAAGAATAAAGGCAGTTCTGAAGGCAAAAGGGGGTCCAATGTGGTACTAGCAAGGTGCACCTAATAAAGTGGCCAGTGAGTGTATACAGTATGTATGTATACATATATATATATATATATATATATATATATATATATAGTATACAGTTTAAAGAAGAGAGTGCACTCACTGGGTCTTTTTGCTAAATTTAATGTGCAAATGTGAATGTTTTCGGGGGTTTAGCCCCTTCCTCAGACATACATCAAATAAGCTACAGTATACAGTATGTATAGGTATGATATATTTTTTTATAAAAAAAAACAAACAAACAGATTTTTTTAGAAATATGTATATGAATAAATAAAACATATTCTTCTATGTGAAGAACATTGGAATGTGAAATATTAATATTTTATGTCAGGTTAGTGCACTTGAGAAAATGAGATCAAGTTTGCGTGCGAGTATCTTTTTCCCCACTTTTTCCACTCCATTGAAGTGTATGGGGGGAAATGTTAATGCGTTCGCATTATTCAAACTTCAGCTTTTTGCGCATGTCAGGTTAGCTCGCAAGCAAAAAACTTTTCACTTTTAACTTTTAAAATGTGCGCTAAATGATGCTCGCAAAAAGCCTATGTTGAGCACTGTAAATGCACAAGCAGGAGCAATAAATAATGACCCACTCATAATCTAGCCCCATATTAGCTAAAATAGTTAAAAAAATCACACATCCATGTTATTATTATCGGGTATTTGTAGAGCGTCAACAGATTCCGCAGCGCTATTCATAGCTAGTGAAATATACCTAACTGAAATTGTTTCTTTGTTTTGCAATGAGTTCAAGCAGAAGTTGCACCCTCAGAAACTGATTATTTTACCCAAGACTGTTAAACTATGAATTTGTTTAGAAATGCATTTCAGAGTCCTATGAATACAATGTTTTTGTAAATAGAATTCTGGAAACATGATTCATTATTGCCCTCTGCTGGAACGTTTTGAACATTTCACTATAGCATTAAATATTCAACAAAGCAAAAAAAGCATTTGGGACAGTTCAGTTATATACTAATAGGAAAATGTACCTCACAATTAACATTTTTAAATTCTTACATGTTTTATTTAGATTTTAGATGTGCATAATCAAAATTATTTTTGCAAACACTGTCTGCATTTAAGTTCAAATTAATAATTGTTATTGAACAAACGTTCAATATTTAAAAGATCCAGTTTGTCCGTTTCTTGGAATGAGTTATCAATAGCTCTTAACTTTCATAATCCCTTTTTTCTTTGTGTAAGAGTCACTCAAAATCGAGGATTATAGTAGTGAGAAAAGAAGTGAGCAGCACACCCTATTTAATTTCTTACAATTTTTTTACACAACAGTAATTTACTAAATCACCTAGCTCAACTTGCAGTAAAGGTACAAAGTAATCTGGTTGTATCTACACAGATATAGCTGTAAAGAGACTTTTATTTGAGATGAGCAAACATTCACCAACAAGTTATGATGCAGTGATTTGCTTTTTAATCGCTCAGACTGATTCATCCAAGATAATTGATTTGGCACAATTGTTTAATTGAAGTGATGTGGGCAGCAGATGCTTTTTCGCTGGCAACTGGCTGGGATTGGAACCTTGTCTGCTCACATCTTTATAAATCGACAGTAGTCATGTGACCAATCATTTGAAGTATGGAGACACTGCAAAACAATACCTGAACTGTGTAATTAATTATTTTTGTTAAGAGTGGTGCAGTTTCCTTGACCATTATTTAATTAACCATACAACATTTAATGGTCACATGTCCCTCTGTTTCACAAAGGTTTTGTTAAGGTCTGTTTTACTGTCTAGCCCAGATATGTTATGTATGTAGCCAAGCTGGATTGGTGGGCATTAGTCCTTTTTAGAGTGGAGGGCATTAGGTCCTTCTGGATTGGAGGGCATTAGTCCCTTCTGGAATAGTGGGCATTAGTCCCTTCTGGATTGGTGGGCATTAGTCCCTTCTGGATTGGTGGGCATTACTCATTTTTGGATTGGAGGGCATTACTCCTTTTTGGATTGGAGGGCATTAGCCCCTTCTGGATTGGAGGCCATTAGTCCTTTTTGGATTGGAGGGCATTAGTCCCTTCTGGATGGGAGGCCATTAGTCCTTTTTGGATTGGAGGGCACTAGTCCTTTCCGAATTGGTGGGCATAAGTCCCTTCTGCCTTGCTTATCAGATCTTAGCTTGTCAAGACATTTGTAGTTGCAGCAAGTGTAAAATTATCTAAGTGTGACATTTATAAGTGTATTTGAATAAGATATAGATTTGGACAAAAGTAATTTTTTACATTTAAACAGATACTGTCAGATTTCCAATCTCTCTTCCCTTTAAGTTAAACATGCTACACTTTCTCCTGTCTTCCTTTAAACTAGCTTCCCTTGTCCCTAAAATCACTGATTCTTCTTTCACAAGCACTCAAACGATTCATATCCCACCTTATCTTCTACCCTCTACAACACACATGAACTCTATTCCTTTCTATCATCACTCAGCCAACTATGCTCCACTGACACTATGTTTAGACATAAGACACATTCTCATCTTCTTTCTATTACCATCTTCCTTCTCCTTGTAGCTGGGGATGTCTTGCCTAATCCAGGTCCACCCTCTCTTTCTGCTCACTTCCATGGCTAACTCCTATAAAATCTTGTCCACATAACCCTCTCAGTCTCATTAACTGCACTTATGTTAACAATCCCCCAAATTATCTTGTGCCATTTGGAAAGCAAACTTCTATACATGATCTATTAATTTCACCTTAACTTAACCTGTTAGACCTCACAGAAACTTGTCTCTCCTCCTCTAACACAACTGCTGTGTCCTCTCTGCCCTATGGTGTCTGCACATCAGTCACACTCCCAGGCCAGGAGACAGACAATGGAAAGGGGAGTAAGCATTTTTCTGTCTCCATACTGTACCTAACACTGCATTTCTTTACCCCTTCACTTTTTTTCTCATCTTTTGAAGTTCATACTTCTGCCTCTTCTCCCCTGTAGCTTTCCATGTTGCTGTTAAGTATTGGCCTCCTAGTCCAGCATCATTTTCAGATGACTTTGAAGCCGGATCCTACATTTCTTTTCTTGTAACAATCCTCTCATCTTAGGTGACTTTAACATACTCATTGACAATCCTAACATGCCTGCTGTCTCAACTTCCATCTCTTACCACCTCGTTGGGCCTGTCCCAGTGGACAAAATCTCCAACCCTCTATGAAGGCAACCAATTGACCTGATATTAACCTGATAATGAATTTCTGTGCAATTTTCAAGTTCTCTAACTTCCCCTCTACTCTCTGTTACTATGGCCACCATCTACTCATTTTTTGGTTACTCAAACTGCAGCATTCTCATCAGCCCCCAAAAACTGTTACCTTACAGGAATTTTAATGACTTGGATCTCACAGACTTTTATGCTTAACTGCAATCTCTACTCTCCAATATTTCAACCCTCTCTTGTCCAGACCTTGTGACCTTGCAGTATAATTCAGCAGTAAAATCAACACTTGACAAATCTGCACCCTCCACATGCATCATGCACTTTATGGCAACCATGACACACCAAATAGACCACTATCTTCAGCGATGTTTAAGGACTGCTGAACGTCAGTGGAGAAAATAATGCACCCATGCTAATTTCCTGTATTATAAATTTTTCCTCAGATCATACAACTCATACTGCCCTCAGCCTGGCCAAACAATTCTATTTCTTCTTCCTCTTGTCAACTCACCCATCCAGGGCCGGTGCAAGGATTTTTGCTTACACATGCGAAGGTGTATTTTGATGCCCCCAATCCCCCACAACGACACCATCACCCCCTGACAATGCCACCCACCCCATATCAAGTATATATATATATATATAATCAGTGGCGTTATTAGATTTTATGGTGCCCTAGGCACTCAAAATTCTGCTGCCCCCTCCCGCCTCTCTGATTTTATGCCTTTTTTGGCATTAATAATTTTTTGTCAGGGTGTAACGAGATTTTTTTTTTTAATGTCATGGCAAAAAGATGTTCATGTTTAAGCAGGTGTGTCTGTTACGGCGTGTGTGTGTTTGGTGAGTGTGTGTGGTGTTTGTATGTGTAATGCAGTGTGCATGTATGTTTAGTGTGTGCGTGTGTAGTGCAGTGCGTGTGTAGTGAGTGTGTGTGTGTGTGTGTGTGTGGTAAGTGTGTGCGTGTATGTCTGTCTAGTGTGTGTGGTGTTAGTATATGTAGTGCATTGTGCATGTAATACAGTGTGCGTGTAGTGTGTGTGTGCGCATGGTGAGTGTGCGTGTATGTCTGTCTAGTGTGTGTGGTGTTTGTATGTGTAGTGCAGTGTGCATATTTGATGAGTGTTTGCGTGTGTAGTGCATTGCGCAGTGTGTGTGTAGTGAACATGTGTGTGTGTAGCATCACTCTGTGTAGTTTGGATATTTTGAGCATCTATGTAGGAGTTTACATCTCTGTTAAATTATACCAGCAAAACCTTTATCTGTACATTTATATACAACAAAGTTACAAGATAATAATATAATACAATCTAAGGGGGCGCTTGTAAAAGAGTAAAACTGCTTAATAGTTGGCAGTATACAGTATGCCTGATACAATGTATAATATACAAATAACCATATTAAGTATACATACAGATTTTACAAAGAAATGTCCCAAGTGAACAAAATATACTTCTTGGATATAGGAGAATCCCCCTTAAAATAAATTTTTGTATGTTGGCTGCCTCCTCCTCACCGATTGATCCGGGTTAAAGCTGTAGAATATAAAGAAGAACAGAGGGGCGCCTCATGTGCAGGATCATCAAACACAAATATGAACTCGATATAATATAGGCCAAATGGGTACTCACATATTAATAGAGCACACCAATGTGCTAGTAGGTGCAAGCTGTAGAATTATCGGGTGTAACAGCTTACCCACAGCTGGGATTTTTAGTGTGCTGCAATGGATATAAAGCATAGATAGAAGGCACTACATGTGCAGATCAATCAAAGTATAACCATTTACAGGTGAAACTCGAAAAATTTGAATATCGTGCAAAAGTTCATTTATTTCACTAATGCAACTTAAAAGGTGAAACTAATATATGAGATAGACTCATTACATGCAAAGCAAGATAGTTCAAGCCGTGATTTGTCATAATTGTGATGATTATAGCTTACAGCTCATGAAAACCCCAAATCCACAATCTCAGAGAATTAGAATATTACATGCAATCAATAAAACAAGGATTGTACATAGAACAATATCGGACCTCTGAAAAGTATAAGCATGCATACTGTATGTACTCAGTACTTGGTTTGGGCCCCTTTTGCAGCAATTACTGCCTCAATGCGGCGTGGCATGGAAGCTATCAGCCTGTGGCACTGCTGAGGTGTTATGGAAGACCAGGATGCTTCAATAGCGGCCTTCAGCTCTTCTGCATTGTTCGGTCTCATGTCTCTCATCTTTCTCTTGGCAATGCCCCATAGATTCTCTATGGGGTTCAGGTCAGGCGAGTTTGCTGGCCAATCAAGCACAGTAATCCCACGGTCACTGAACCAGGTTTTGGTGCTTTTGGCAGTATGGGCAGGTGCCAAGTCCTGCTGAAAAATGAAGTCAGCATCTCCATAGAGCTCATCTGTGGAAGGATGCATGAAGTGATTAAAAATCTCCTGGTAGACGGCTGCGTTGACCCTGGACTTAATGAAGCACAAATAAACACAGACTGTTGAAAATTCACACTGGACTTCAAGCATCTTGCAGTGTGTGCCTCTCCATTCTTCCTCTATAGGTTTCCAGAAAAGAGGACTTTGGACCACTGATCAACAGACCAGGTCTGTTTTTCTTTAGCCTAGGTAAGACGCTTCTGATGTTGTTTGTTGTTCAGGAGCGGCTCCAACTGTATCTATTGGAATAAAGTCCAGACTCTCATTTTCAGAGAGTCTGGACTCTATTCCAATAGATACAGTTGGAGGGGGGATAGGGCCCCTGAGGAATGGTACTCTGTTTTCAGGAAGCATGTGATGTTAAGGTTTTGGAATCACTCGAAGAGGAGGGTGATGAAGGGAGGCATGGAGGTGCCAGGGCCCCTAAATTTAGGGAAAAATCTTCCTTCTACCCTATACAGAGTAGGGGTAATCTCCTTGAGAGATTCCAAAGAGAGTGGAGGAAGATCTTACATGCCTCTATTATAAATCTGAAAGGGGCAAGAATAGAAACATCACTCACAAGCAGACGAAGGCACTCAACAGTTTGGGTAAAAATGACAACATCATCATCAGGGCAGATGATAAGGGTGGGGCTATAGTCCTCATAAATAAAGGTGATTTTATAGCGGAAGCAAACAGACAGCTAGATAACACAGAGGTCTACTTTAATCTTCCAAGTGATCCCACTCAGACCTACCAGTGACAATTGGCCTCCCTTATAGATGATGGAGTAGAGCTAGGCTTTATAGATCTTGACACTAAAAAGTATCTACTGGTGTCGAACCCTGCCATTGCTACTTTTAACCACCTTCCGAAGGTCCACAAGTCGGTGGAAAATATACAAGGGAGGCCAATAGTCAGCGGGATTGGGTCGTTACTTGAACATCTGTCAGAGTGGTTGGACAACATCTTGCAGCCCCTGGTGAGCACCCTGTGGAGTCATTTGGCAAAGCATGTATTAAATTTACTTTGTGACATCAATTGGCAGACAGGCTACAGATGGCTCCCAGTGGATGTAAGATCCCTCTACACCACCATACCTCATGAAAAAGGACTTGAGGCAATACGATTCTTTTTGGATAAACACCATGGTGAGAATCAGACTTTTGTGGATTATGTAGTTAAAGTTACGAGGTTCCTCCTGACCAGTGTTCCCTCTGAGGCCAGTTTTGTGAGCGGCCCAGCAGTGAAACAATTAATGAGGGTGTCACCTCTTGCAGTCTGCATTGTGTAGTATTTGCTACGTGCTCTAAGTAACTGTTTCCCTGCTGGGCTGCTCACAAAACTAGCCTAAGAGGGAACACTGCTCCTGACTCATAATTATTTTGAGTTTAGGGGAGATTTTTTTCCTCCAGAGACATGGGACAGCTATGGGGGCCAAGTTTGCCCCCTCCTATGCCAACCTGTTCATGGGTTGGTGGGAGCTGTCCCACGTCATTTGGAAAGAACAATCCCTATAGGAGAGAAATAGTATGGTATGGTCGGTACATAGATGACCTCCTGTTCATTTGGTGGGGCCAGGATGAGACAATGACACAGTTTATTAGCAATCTTGACAATAACAACATGGGTATTAGCTTTACGTCAGAGGTCCAAGATACCAAGATAAATTTCCTTGATATTACACTTGAGGGTATACCCGGCCAGAGGATTAAAACAGAGTTGTACCGTAAACCTATTGCAGGTAATTCACTTCTTCATGCCTCTAGCTGTCACCCCCGAGGGATCTTTGAGGGTGTAGCTAAGGGTCAGTTCATCCGCCTTAAAAGAAACTGTACTGATCCGGATATTTATGAAAAACAAGCGGATGATCTAACCATAAGGCTTAAAGAAAGAGGCTATAGGATTCATACTATTTCCAAGGCCAGATGCACTGTAGAAAGCATTACCAGAGAGAGCCTATTAGGCCATAGAAAAAACGTTTTCGAAAAGGATGTAAAAGTAAAATCACTTTTACTACTGAGTACTCAAAACAATACAGAGAAATATGTAGGATAGTGGATAAACACTTCAAACTCTTGGCAGCCGATGATGGCTTGATCAATGAAGTTGAAATGGGAGTGAGGTTCTCCTATAAAAGAAACAGGACGATAGGGAATATTGTTGCCCCAACCAGGATCATAGAAACATAGAAACATAGATATTGACGGCAAATAAGAGCCACAGGCCCAGCAAGTCTGCCCGATATTACCTAATAGCATAAACTTATCTAGTTTGTAGGATAGCCTTATGCTTGTCCCATGCATTTTTAAAGTCCCCACAGTGTTTGTCGCTACTACCTCTTGAGGAAGTTTATTCTGTAAATCAATCACTCCTTCTAACTCCTGATGGCTAAAATGTAATGGCACATTCAAATTTCACCATCATACCTGTGTGGCTTGTGAGAGTATAAGTGTAGGGAATACTTTTTGTTCTGTGGTGAAAACTTTGGAATCAGGTTTTGCCTGAACTGCAGACAAACTTTCATAATTTACCTTATCACTTGTAAAAACTGTGCCCTTCAATACGTAGGGTTAACTACCAGGGAAGCCAGGACCCGAATAAAAGAGCATTTGTCAGACATCAGAGCAGGCACTCTAACCACCCCACTCATTAAACATTTTTCGGGTGCCCATCAGAAAGACCTAAGGTTTTTCTCATGGATGATCATTGATAAAGTGATAGGGTATGTAAATTAGGGGAAAGGGAGACCTTCTGGATTTTCAAGTTGAGAACGCAAACTTCAGAAGGTCTCAATTCTGAATTTGATTTAATTAATTTTTCTTAAATTCCAAGTTACCCATTCACAGTAGTTTTGAAATACCCTCCTGTTTCCATTTTGTCAGATTTATGACCATTATGTAATTTAGTATTTTGTTTTTGTAACTAGTTGTTATATATCGATCCCAAGTTGCTTTATCTAAACCCCCCCTCGTTATAGGCTTAGGGTGTTATAAGCCATGTAAGTCACATATATGTTATCTTAACTTCTTGCATGTATAGTCAAGTCATTTAAATCAAGTTGGAATCCCCTCTTACTGGGGCTCTTGTCTATTGGGCTGTTTGTTAAGTCTTATAGACACTCCCCCAAGGGTGCCCCATTGTATTTCATTTTTATTTTATTAGCTCCTGGCATCTGCCACTTTGGCTATGAGTTGGGGGTCCCTGTGTGGACTCTTTAAGGAGTCAACTATATACTCACACAGGTTTCCAATAATTCATCTCCCTTTTAGCCTTTGAAAGGGTTAATCCTCAATTGGGGGGGTCATTAGCAGGTACTCTCTGTAGGGCCCTTTTCTTATGCAATTAGATCTACGTGCCATAGACCTTACTTACCTTTAGCGGTTTAGTGTATCAATAGCTTTAGGTTCTCCGCTAGATAACTCTGGCAGGAGTATATTATATATATATATATATATATATATATATATATATATATATATATATTCATTTTTCCATATACTTTCTCAGATTTGTTTAGTCAGAAGAAATTAGTTTTAGATACTAATGATAACAATCTAACAAATAAATTAATGACTTTGGCTACGTTAGACATTTTACACGGGAGAGGGTGTAGGAGTGAGCATTATTCTGATTGGCCAAATAGCTAGAGGGTGTGAGAACCTGATAGCCAATCAGTATGGAGGCTTTATCTTTTTAACTTCACGTGTGTATTTATTATTTAGTATGGTTTAGTATGGTTATGAGTAAGGCTAATGCCAAAACGCATCAGCCATAATATCAATTAGAAGCCTCCTATTCACCTTTTCTCTGTATATTTTACCCCGGAGGCACTGTTCACTCAATTTTTTACATTGTTTGTTTTTTGGATGACAATTCCAATATATGGTTGTGCTCACCTTGCTAACTGTGCTTCTCGTATTTTCTGTGGATGTTCTTTTGAAATTACCTTTTGAGGCTTTCCCTCCTTATGGAGGGTGTCAATAATGGTTTTCTGCACAACTGTCAGGTCAGCAGTCTTTCCCATGATTGTGATTCCTACTGAACCAGACTGAGATACTATTTAAAGGCTCAGGAACCCTTTGCAGGTGTTATGGCTTAATTAGCCTAGAATATTGCACCTTTTCACAATATTCAAATTTTCTAGATTTGGGGTTTTCATGAGCTGTAAGCCATAATCATCATAATTATGGCAAATCATGACTTGAACTATCTTGCTTTGCATGTAATGAGTCTATCTCATATGTTAGTTTCCCCTTTTAAGTTGCATTAGTGAAATAAATTAACTTTTGCACGATATTCAAATTTTTCTAGTTTCACCTGTATTTTGCTAATGTCAAATGGGTACTCACATATTCACCAAGCACTCCAATGTGCTGGTAGATGCAGACTGACAGATTTATAGCAGGTGTGTCAGCTCACCCCACTGTGGTTCTCCCAATGAGCAGGATCCAGGTGCAGGGAAGTGCCAATAATGGTACTCCAATAGGAACTCAATAATCACAGGCAGGTATTTTCACAATCACAATTTGGATTTTTGTAAAATATGGTATTAAAAAGGTTTAAAAATAAATACAAAAGTGGAATAAAGGTATTCAAATGTCCCCGTTTCCTCAGGCATAGTATACACCTTACCAATACACCTGCTTTATATAGCACCTACCTAGCTCAAATGAACCATATCCTCCCTGTTCTCTAATTGATTTGTTGCATACACCTGCATATTCAACACTCTACACTCAGATTCTACCCATATGACCATTAAAGCTGTATGCCCTATCTTACATCACATATAAGGAGCAGCAATCTTAATAAGAAACATATATCCTATACCCACAAATGGTAACATTGAAAATAAATATAAATTTCATTTCATTATACATCTCTAAAATAACAGATATATATATATATATATATATATATATATATACATTTAATTTTATATTGCATCTCATTAGTCTCATCAATAATGATTTTCACAGTTACCCAGTTGATATAATACACATTTTTTGTCTCGCAATGATTTACATTCCATCTTTCATTGAATACATTCTTATCTCACAAATATCTTCACTCTGTCTTACAATTATTGATGATGTCTTATCTTTTTATAAATCCTTATTCCATCTATATATAAGACTCAATACATAGATATAGGGGTGTAATATTTTTTCTTGGTGTTTAGAAAGTTGATTGGCATGTCAATCTACTTTTCTCATCTGTTGTTATTTTTTTGATGTTTTCCATAATCATTTTTGTGAAAAAAAAACTTAGCTATCTTATCTACGTGAATCCTACCTTTACTGTTTTATTTAGTTGCGCTGTGCAAGATGTACTAAGTATGTGTCCGTTTTCGTCAGTGCAAGGTGTTGAAAGTATGTGTCCAATTTTTCCCCCTACACTCCAGTTTGTTTGTGTACACAGAATATTACACTTACGTCCGTGTTTCATTTATGCTAAATTTTATTTAGCCAAAAGATTCTCTAGCCTATGTAGGAAGTGAATTTTAGTTTAAGGGGTCTATCACAGCAGAGGTGTGTCCATCCTCATCACCACCCACTCCATATATGTGCCTATATGATAGGCTGCTGTGTACTCTGCCCCTTAATACTACCATATGATAGGCCTTTATAATTCATCAACAGTGTTACTGACTAAGGTAAATGATCGCCTCAATAAGCCGCAAAACACACTACAATGCCCCAACCCAAGTGTCATTGATACTCGATGTCACACCTGTCATGCAAATTTCCATGACCATACACCACAAATCCAAATGGGCAGAGAAGTGTACATATACCACATACAGTGTCCAAATAACATCAATACACTATTTGAATAGTGGTACCCTATCCATACCTCACGATAGACCTTCCCTCAAATATACAAACTGAAGAACCCATAGCTTATAACTAAGCCGGTTCCCCATCAAAGCCTCCACGAAATACCAAATCTGATCTACACCAATGTGGGTAATGTCCGCAAAACCTATCTACGTATAGATGATTATCTTCCCCAAACCCGAACAGAGGCACAAAACGGATACTACAGCCCCAATAGTGTCAGTGTGAAAGGGTGTTAACATGTAATGTGTGATTGAATGGATTAGTTATGTGTTTATATTAGTAAATAAATATACAATTATATAAACCCCCTAAAAATAAGGTGCTATGTAATAAATCAAACTAACTTATATTCTAGTATTCCAGTAGTCTTATTTGGTGGGTTTAAATATCATAATAAATGTGTGTTTCAGTGCTATATATGACTCAAATTATGTGATAATAATCTATATAGGTGCCCTACTTATGAGTATCTGTCATGTATATCCCTTTAAATCCTGTATCTGAACCCTATAAAAGTCTCCTCCCCCAACCTCTCTTTGCTTAGTATTGTCTTCTGATACCTGGATCACATTAACTACTGTCTAAGTAGTTCAGCTAAGCCTCCACTTAATTTACCATCTCTCATCAGCTGTAACCTGGAAAACAACTACTGCTGCAGCATTAAGCTCTCTCTGCCCTGGCAGTCTGAAGTAAGAGCTTCTGTTAAGGTAAACTTTACCTCTCCTTTCACAGGCAAATTCCTGGATATCCTGCTGGAATTGTAAGTCTTACCTTCCTTACTGGCACCTCCTCCTGCTCTCCAGCACTTCCTGACTCAGTCTGAAAGCTGTTACACAGAAACGGATTTCACAGCACCTCTCTCTGTCTCTCCTCACACTGTAGCTGCCAAACGAACTGCAACTCCTGGGGTGAGATTACTTTAAACTTGTTTTCTAAAACTCTGCACATTTGCCTTGCAAGACTTGATTTATATATTGCCTGCATTCTCTAGACATTCCTGTAATTAATCCTGAACTTGCTGCATCTGTTTATAAAGAGACTGCACCATTGTTTCTGATATCCATATTAACTGGAATACAAATAATCTGCAATATTGAGTGTGATTGATTTATTTTATCCTGTCTGTTGATAACTTTGCTACACTGGGAGTGTTTGTTATACCTTGCTATTTGGAGTGGTTACAGCTCAAAGCACCAATATTTAAAGAGACAGTTTGCAATCTCTGCAACACATTGCTGCTATTCCCTTTTGGGCCCTCAGTCTATGAGCAGAACAGGGATTATTTTATTAATTCCGCTATTTTGTGAGACTGAGTGGAACTTGAACCTAATTCCCAATTCTTAATAGAGTCCTGGTATTACAAAATACTAAGCCATAAAAGGAATTATAATGGAAATAGCAGACCTTACAAATAAGGTGAATGCTCTCACTCAGAATATGGATCTCTTAATACAGGGGATAAGAGAGATCCAATCTGAGAATCAATATTTACGTACTGTAATCAGAGATCATATTGATAAAAGACCTTCAGTATCTGAGACTCAGCCTGAACCTCAGGTTTGTCCCCCTGAAAGGTTCACAGGTGATAGGAACTCTTTCAGGGAGTTTAAAAACTCCTGTTTGTTATATTTTTCACTCAAACCTAAAACATATCCCACTGATCGTATCAAGGTTCTTACCGTGATATCATATCTTAAAGGGGAACCTAAAACTTGGGCTACTAATTTTTTCGAAACCAACGATCCAGTGTTGGATTCACTTCAGTTGTTCTTTGATAAAATGTCTTTTCTCTATGAAGACAAGAACAAACAGAGCACCGCTGAGATAGCCCTTAAAGCTCTAAAACAGAACAAACGCCCTGCTGAAGATTACATTTCAGATTTTAAAAGATGGGCACCTGACACCCTCTGGAATGAGGCAGCTCTATTTTTCCAGTTTTGCCAAGGGTTATCAGATCTAATAAAGGATGAACTAGCCCGGGGTTCTATGCCAACCACTCTGGATGCCCTTATGACCCAAGTGGTTACTATTGATCGCCGTCTAAGAGAGCGCAGATATGAAAAAGCTCCCACAGAACATACTTGGAAAAGGCCTCCCACATCTGCTTATCCAAACCCCACTCTACGTTTGGATGAACCAATGGAAGTGGCCTTTACTAAAGGACCACTTTCTGCTGAAGAGAAAAATAGAAGAAGGATAAACAATTTATGTTTATATTGTGCAGCAAAGACACATTCTGTCAAAGAATGCCCAAGTCTTCTTAAACAGAAGGGTAAGAGAAATTCTAGTAATATTATCTGTACAAATAGCACATTTTCTAATACTCATTGTAATCTCTCTGTTACTCTACAGTGGGAAACCCAAAGAATACAGACCCAAGCAATAATTGACTCTGGAACTTTTGGTAATTTAATAGATAAGTCTTTCACAGAGTTGTATGATATTCCATTAATAAAAAGAGGTGATTCACTTGCCATCCGTGTTATAGATGGTTCTTTTATTTCATCTGGGCCAATCACTCACCATACCACACCTCTTCTAATGACCACTACTTCAGGTCATAGGGAACATGTTACCTTTGATGTTATAGCCTCTCCTCTTTTTCCTATTGTACTAGGCTTACGGTGGTTACAAACACACGAACCACATATTGTGTGGAATACTTCAGAGGTAAACTTTATTTCTGAGTATTGCACTAACACTTGTTTTACATCCACACATATTCTTCAGACCACGTCAGAACAAGATCTTATTCCTGACTGTTATTCTGACTACTCAGATGTATTTGATAAAGTAGAAGCAGAGAGGTTACCACCTCATAGAACATATGACTGCCCAATAGAGCTCCTACCAGGTTCTGATATTCCTTATGGGCATATATATCCACTGTCAGAACCAGAGCTAGTACATTTAAAACAATACCTTGATGATAACCTAAGAAAGGGCTTTATTAGGCCCTCTACGTCACCCGCTGGGGCAGGTATGTTTTTTGTTCGTAATAAAGACGACACCTTAAGACCTATAATTGACTATAGGGAACTGAACAAACGAACCAAGAAAAACAGATACCCGCTACCCCTCATACCTGAAATAATAGAACGACTTCAGGCAGCTACGATATTTACAAAACTTGACCTAAGAGGGGCATACAATTTAATAAGAGTAAAAGCTGGACATGAATGGCTGACCGCGTTTAGAACAAGATATGGAGTGTTTGAGTATACGGTCATGCCGTTTGGGCTATGTAATGCCCCAGCGACATTTCAGAGTTTCATCAATGACTTGTTTCGTGACCTCTTGGATGTGTATATGATTGTGTACCTTGATGACATACTCATTTACTCTAAAACATTAGACCAACACATATCACATGTTAGAACTGTGTTACAGTGACTGAGACAAAACTCATTGTTTGCCAAACCAGAAAAATGTATCTTTAATACTGATACTATCTCTTTCTTGGGATACCATATATCTCCTCAGGGCATACAGATGGAGAATAAAAAGGTAGAGGCTATAGCATCATGGCCCATTCCCAAAACTAAGAAAGATGTACAGTGTTTTATTGGATTTTCGAACTTTTATAGAAAATTCATAAAAAATTTCTCTCTAATAGCTAAACCCTTAACTGCTCTCACAGGTTCCCATACTCCATTTTTATGGACATCACAGGCTAATACAGCATTTAATAAATTAAAGAAAGCTTTTACTACAGCACCTATCCTTAAATTTCCTGATCCCCAATTACAATATGTCTTAGAAGTGGACGCGTCAGATTATGCCTTGGGAGCTATTTTGTCCCAACGCATGTCTCCTAAAGATCCTCTTCACCCAGTTGGATTTTTCTCAAGAATTATGACCAGTTCTGAAGTCAACTATCCGATTGGTGAGAAAGAGCTCTTGGCAATTAAGAGCTCACTAGAATTTTGGAGACACCTACTTGAGGGCACCAAATATCCTATACTAATTTACACGGACCACAAAAACCTAGAGTATCTAAAAACTAATAAGACCTTGTCTGCACGCCAGATTAGATGGAATTTGTTCTTCTCCAGGTTTGATTATAATATCACATTCCGTCCTGGAAGTAAAAACGGAAAGGCCGATTCTCTGTCGAGGAAAGATCCAAGACCCACCTTTGCTGTTCCCGAGTCAACCGTAATACCTCAAGAGAGGTTCATCGCTTTAAGTATCGATTCTTCAACTCAGTTAAGACTAGCCCAACAACAAGATCAAGATCTGCCTACTAGCATCCTTGAGAAAGGTAAAGATGACCTATATTATCACCAAGGAAAGGTATATGTACCTTTACAACTTCGTACTGAAATACTCAATTCAACACATAACTCAATTGTATCTGGACATCCTGGTATACATAAAACAATTGAGTTACTTAGACGAGACTTCTGGTGGCCTGCTATGAATTCTGATGTTGCTAACTTCATTAAGTACTGTGATACCTGTGCCAAAGTCAAAAACGACAGAGCACATCCTTATGGTTTCCTCATGCCTCTACCCATACCAAATAAACCATGGAAGGACATTGCAATGGATTTCATTGTAGAATTACCTCCGTCAAACAACCATAGTTGTATAATGGTTGTAGTGGACTTATTTACAAAGATGGCACATTTTCTCCCATCACATTCGCTACCCACTGCTTCAGAAACTGCTCAACTTTTTCTCACACATATTGTCAGATTACATGGTCTTCCGGATACCATCACTTCAGATAGGGATTCGCAGTTTACCTCCAAGTTCTGGACCCAGCTTTGCCACATTCTAAAAATTCAACCTCGGCTCAGCACTTCCTATCATCCCCAGACAAACGGCCAGACTGAGAGAACAAATCAGACTCTCGAACAGTATTTAAGGTGCTATTGCACTCAACTACAAGATAATTGGTTTTCTCTTTTACCCACGGCTGAATTCGCTTTCAACAATACATTAAATTCATCAACTAAGATGTCCCCATTCTACGCTAATTATGGTTTTCATCCCCGATTTCATCTATATCCCAGAGAAGAGAGTACTTCCCCATTGGTTAATGACATGTTGAATGAACTAGCTCAACATTTTACTGTGATTCAAGACAATCTCAAGACCGCTCAAGCCCACCAAAAGGTTTATTATGATCTACGAAGGCGTGTCTCTCCATCTTATCAGGTGGGTGATTTTGTTTGGCTTTCCACTAAACATTTAAGACTCAAGTATCCTTCAAGAAAACTCGGAGCCCTCTATATTGGTCCTTTTTCCATTGTTAAAATTATTAATCCTAATTCTGTAATTTTGGATTTGCCTGAAACTCTACCGATACATCCTTCATTCCATGTATCCCTTCTCAAACCTTATACTTCTGACAAGCCTCCAGTTACTGGTTCAGCTTTCACACCTACTTATACCATTGAACCTGAGTATGAAATTCATTCCATTTTGGATTCCAGATATCATGGTGACACTCTGCAGTATCTTATTCATTGGAAGGGTTATTCTCATGAGGAGGATTCCTGGGAGCCATCTTCCAACCTCTCTGCTCCTCGAATGGTTTCTTTATTTCACTGCAGGAACCCCGATCGTCCCAGACCCTGAGCCCCAGAGTGGCTCCTTGCAGGGGGGGTTCTGTCATGTATATCCCTTTAAATCCTGTATCTGAACCCTATAAAAGTCTCCTCCCCCAACCTCTCTTTGCTTAGTATTGTCTTCTGATACCTGGATCACATTAACTACTGTCTAAGTAGTTCAGCTAAGCCTCCACTTAATTTACCATCTCTCCTTTGTCAGCTGTAACCTGGAAAACAACTACTGCTGCAGCATTAAGCTCTCTCTGCCCTGGCAGTCTGAAGTAAGAGCTTCTGTTAAGGTAAACTTTACCTCTCCTTTCACAGGCAAATTCCTGGATATCCTGCTGGAATTGTAAGTCTTACCTTCCTTACTGGTACCTCCTCCTGCTCTCCAGCACTTCCTGACTCAGTCTGCAAGCTGTTACACAGAAACGGATTTCACAGCACCTCTCTCTGTCTCTCCTCACACTGTAGCTGCCAAACGAACTGCAACTCCTGGGGTGAGATTACTTTAAACTTGTTTTCTAAAACTCTGCACATTTGCCTTGCAAGACTTGATTTATATATTGCCTGCATTCTCTAGACATTCCTGTAATTAATCCTGAACTTGCTGCATCTGTTTATAAAGAGACTGCACCATTGTTTCTGATATCCATATTAACTGGAATACAAATCATCTGCAATATTGAGTGTGATTGATTTATTTTATCCTGTCTGTTGATAACTTTGCTACACTGGGAGTGTTTGTTATACCTTGCTATTTGGAGTGGTTACAGCTCAAAGCACCAATATTTAAAGAGACAGTTTGCAATCTCTGCAACACATTGCTGCTATTCCCTTTTGGGCCCTCAGTCTATGAGCAGAACAGGGATTATTTTATTAATTCCGCTATTTTGTGAGACTGAGTGGAACTTGAACCTAATTCCCAATTCTTAATAGAGTCCTGGTATTACAGTATCCTATTACCTATAACTAAATATAGATGACTTATAGTCTAGTATTCCAGTAGTCTTATTTGTGTGTTTAAATATCATAAAATATATGTGTTACAGTGCTATATATAACTCAAATTATGTGATAATAATTTATATAATTTCCCTACTTATGAGTATCCTATTACCTATATCTAAATATAGTAATTGGGAGGTCAATAGATATTAACCCCATACCTTGTTAAGGATACATTTATATATACTATTGTGATATATCTTTAATATAACCCCCAATGTAATGAGTGTGTGTATTGAGTAATCAGATAAACCAAATATATGTGTAAATTAATATGACGTGTATTAATATTATGTGTTATAAAAATGTGACCCCAACTTGATAAGAATTAATATTAATTAATACTCAAATAAACCTCTCTGTGTATTGATATCTCTATTAGAATAATTAACTTTCTTATTGATAATGTTTTAGGGGTTACCCTGTCAACCACCATAACTCCCTAAGGTTCAATCATCTACAATATACCATACTGATGTGTGTGGTGTCTAAAAAGCTATATGGGAAATCCAAATATCCATCAATAGGCAATATGGGCAATCGATATTTCACCCAAGAGTGTCACATCCATGAATCTAGTGGGCTAATTTACTTTATCATTACTATTGGCTCTCTACTCATTGAGTTATTCCCATCAAAAACTAAGTATCAAATTGATGATATATGCCAAATTACAAATTAGTGATGTTTACCCAGTTACATACCAGAGTATCACTAAAAAGCAGCCAAATAAATCACTTCATTTAGGCCAGAGGGGAACAGGGACTGGAACCTAAATATCCAAAATGTCTCCCTCTGGCGCAAACGAACGTATCTATTGATGCCTACAGTGTGAGAGATATGTTCCAGAGGAGTGATCTTAAATGTATGATGGCCTCCATTGTGTTGGACTGTACTGTGCCTGGAAACACTATGTTTCATGGAGCGATTTTTTTATATTCCTCCAGTGCTCACTCCACCTGGTGCGGATTTTTCTGTAGGTGCGGCCTAAATATTGCAGGCCCACTTGCATGTGAGAACATAAATCACATAATCAATCACAATCAATTCTACTGTCAATTGAAATAGTTTCCCCTGTAGTATGACACAGTTTTGTTACCATGTGTGACATGTTTACACATGTAACACCTCTTTTTGTTACATCTGTATGATCCTATTTTCCCTTTCTTGTTAGTTGGAAAATTTTGGATATGTATGCCTTTCTTTTTGGATATCACTATCTTACTAGGGGATAATCTTTGTTTAAGGGTTGGTGCTCTACGAAACACTAATCTGGGATTTTTATTTAAGTTGTTTTTTAGAATGGGATCTTTCACAATTATAGGCCAATATTTGTTTAAAATTTGTCTAATTTGTTTGTGTTCAGAATTGTATTGGGTAATGAACACTGGATCCTAAGAGTGTTCTTCATTTTTTGTTTTATTATCTCCCTCCAATCTAGGTGCAAGAATGATATTCCTATCTTCATTCCTTGCTTTAACATAACCATCTTTAATTAATTCTATAGGATATCCTTTCTCTCTAAATCTTGATATTAAGGTCTCAGATTGAACATCATAAAGTTCCATCGTACTGCAATTTCTCGTATGCTTTATATCCATTGCAGCACACTGAAAATCCCAGCTGTGGGTAAGCTGTTACACCCGATAATTCTACAGCCTGCACCTACTAGCACATTGGTGTGCTCTATTAATATGTGAGTACCCATTTGGCCTATATTATATCAAGTTCATATTTGTGTTTGATGATCCTTCACATGAGGCGCCCCTCTGTTCTTCTATATATATACAACAAAGGATAGACATATATATCATGTACACAGGATGTAGGTTATAAAGCCAATGTAGAAAGCCAGTAATGCCACATGCATAGAGTCCACCATTTATGAATACATAGGGTACAGATATATCCAGAAATCCTGCATACAGAGAGTGCAGGTAAACAATCATTAGACAGGCTGAGCTTCTTCAAACAGTTTTTTACCTGTTACAGATATCCTAACCAATCAAGCCACAACCCAAGGAAAAAAAAATAAAAAACACTGTATATCTCTTTAGCAGACAAATAGTTAAAAAGACTTTTAAAGAAAGGTCTTTCCTCGCTCACCTATGTCCTAAGCAGGGAAATTTCTTGACAGCATATACTGAAACTATCTAACCAGGAAGAGGTTTGAGCTGACACTTTCCATGAATAATTACTTTTATCAGTTGAGGGGGGAGGTCAGCTCAGCACACAAACAGTAACTTTGACATAAGGCAGCAGTGCAGCACAGTTCAGCTTATACAGACAGAACACCGGCATAGGTGCCCCACCCACCAATTCCCCCTTCTCTATACTGAAGCTCCTTTGTTGAAACTAATTGCCCACAGGGCCATAAATGATGAGTAGAAAAAATATATATATGACTGCTGTGCCCCTGAACCACATGTTCCACTTAGTACTGTGCACACTCAAAGGTAAACTGCATGAGGCTGTGTGTCTGTCAAAAGCACTTAGATAAGGAGGTAAAAAGTATATTAATATAACTGTGTTGGTTATGCAAAAACGGGGAATGGGTAATAAAGGGATTATTTATCTTTTTAAATAAGAACATTTTTGGTGTAGACTGTCCCTTTAAGCTTATTTTGATATTGTTGATTAGGAGATTTATAAAAGACTATAAAAGTTTAATGTTATTTAATTAAAAAATGTGTAAATTATACTTTGATATTGTATTCTATTAAAAGGGGGTATAAAATCTTAATATATATTCTCTATAATATTCAACAGGTTTAATAAGGCATGCCAGGACTTGTCTTTTGCCAGAAATGCTAACGTTATGTTAGGGCATGTCTTTTAACCAAAAACAATGAGGTGTGTCAGGACTCAGTACTTATCTTTTGTCAGAAAATGTTACGCGGTATATTAGGACATGTATTTTACTCAAAACAGACTAATACCTCACACCTATTTAGTAAAAAACAAAACAAAAAACCCCCCATATAAATCAATTATTTATGAAAAACTCGCTGTATACTGCCTAAAGAATTGAGTCTGCTAACAGTCATCGTGGACTTGTATTAAAAGAATTATATCATAATCCTACAAACCCCGGATCATAAGGCGGTGTTGAAAATCTGTACAAAATATGGATTCAACAGAAAAAAAATTGTAAAATTTTTAATTCAGCAAGATGTTTATACGCTACATAAACCGGCCAGACGTATTTTTGAAAGAAATAAAATATATTCACATTTTTTAGATATACAATGGCAAGCTGACCTGGTATCCATGATAGATTACCATAAATATAATGACGGTATAAAGTATATTCTAACCGTTATAGATTGTTTTTCTAAATACGCTTGGGGCATTGGATTACATAATAAAACTGGTCCAAGTATCGCAAAGGGATTTGAAACAATATTCAAAGATGGTTGTGTACCTATGAAAATACAGACTGATAAAGGCAAAGAATTTTTAAATGGAACCGTACAGAAGTTATTGAAAAAATTAAAAATTCAACATTTTGTCGCAAACAACTGTGTTAAAGCAGCAATCGTAGAACGATTTAACTGTACTTTAAAGACTAGAATGTGGCGCTATTTTACACATCACAACACACACAGATATATAAACACATTGAACAAATTAATTTATAGTTATAATAATACATACCACAGAACCATACGTTGTACCAATAATACATACCACAGAACCATACGGTAGAAGTGATGCAAGAAAATTCACTCGTCGTCTGGAAAAATATTTACGACTCTTCTCCCAAAACGAAAAAAGGTTAAACCTGTTTTAAAAATTGGTGACCACGTCAGGATTTCGAAACATAAGGGCATGTTCACAAAAAGTTATGAGCAAAATTTCACAGATGAAATATTTTTAATTGAAGGTGTGAATACAAGAGGATTTAAACCTCTTTACAAACTGAAAGATTTAGCTGATGAGTCTATCGAAGGTAGCTTTTACCTCGAAGAACTTCAAAAAATAACACAAGATAAAAACCGCATTTACAAAATTGAAAACATCTTAAAACAGAAAAGTTTTAGGAGAAAGCAGAATGTTTATGTTAAATGGAAGGGCTATCCGGATAAATTTAACAGCTGGATAACCAAAAGTAAATTAACTGATATATAGAATAATGGAAGCATCACCATTTTACTTAACGTTACCTAGTAACGCGTCGTACAACATTTTTCCTAAAAATCAGATATCTAGTTTTACAACAAAGTTAGCTAAACCCGTTATATTAAAAGGAGAATGGGAAGTAGCTCTGACGGAGATACAATACCCCCATACGTGGGACACCCTAGATGCCGCTGATTCTAGAATAATTGTTACGGCATCAAACAAATTCACTATGCCGTTAGCCGTAAAAGCCGGCTATTATAAATATTTAAGCAATTTAATAAAAACTATCAATGAAAAATTAGTATCTCTCCAAAATGCTAACATAGATGTAAAGCTTAAATACGATGAACTGGGAAGAGCTGTTACTATTTGGACGGGTATGGCATGATAAACAACATCCCTACGGCATTTGAATTTCAGGAATGTTTTTACTACGGTTGTCCTGGTTGTTACAACGAACATGATGTAAACGATGTCACAGGTACCACCTACGGACAATTATATTACATACAACTCATTAAAAAACACTTCTTACTGTCATGCGGCTTTGAGGTCCGCAAGCTTTGGGAACACGAGTGGAAAGATATGTTATCCTCAGACACTGAACTGCATGCTTTTCTCATTGAAAAGCAGTTCTCACAATCCCTGGACCCCAGAGACGCTCTTTACAGTGGGCGCACAAATACAATTAAACTGTACCACAAAACAGAGCCGGGTGAAAGCATGCACTACTATGATTTTACCTGTTTATACCCATTTGTAAACAAGACAAAAGCATATCATTTATGAGAATTTCTGGAACATTAATTTTTACTTTGATATTGCTAAAGTACAAATGATTCCACCCAAAGGTTTGTTTTCTCCTGTTCTACCTTTGAAATTAAACGGTAAACTCATGTTCCCGCTATGTCTGACCTGCGCCACCGATAACAACATGGTGCAATGTGAACATAGCGATGAACAGAGTGCGGCTTACGGGTACATGGTGTACGAATGAAATTCAGGTAGCTGTAGAAAAGGGGTAGAAAATGTCTAAAATCTATGAAATTTTGAATTTTGACAACTACAGAAAGAACTTGTTTGAAGATTACATTAAGGTACACCTGAGGGATAAACAGGAAGCCTCTTGGTATCTGGATTGATGTACAGATGATGATAAAAAAAACAATACATTAGAGATTACAAAGAAAAAGAGGATGTAGAATTGCGATCCGACCAGATAGCGGTAAATCCTGCAAAAAGACAGATCTCTAAATTGTTTCTTAATTCTTTGTGGAGCAAATTTGGTCAAAGGAGTAATTTACCCAACACCAGAATAGTGACAGACCCTGATGAGTTATTCAAGTATGTTTTTCTACCTTATTATGAAGTCTCTGCTTTACATTTCCTAGATGATGAAACAGCTATGCTTAGCTGGAAGTACTCTAAAGAACATTATACAGTTAACAACAATACTAACATCTTTATCACTTGTTTTACTACAGCTTATGCCAAACTTGAATTGTACAGAGTTTTGGACGGACTGCAGGAGAGGTGTCTCTACCATGACACAGACTTTATCATTTTTGTTAGCAAGGAAGGTTATAGGAATCCAACTTTAGGTTACTATCTAGGTGAATTAACTAGCGAACTACCACTTACGGGTACAAACTGAATAATGGAAAAACAAATTTAAAAGTAAAGGGTATACCTCTGAACTCTGCAAACACCAACATAATCAATTTTGACAGTTTAAAAGATCTAGTGTTGGATTACCCTTCAAATTCTCGAGTAGACACACACAAGAAACATTTCATCAAGCAGAAGTCTATTGTCAGAAACAAACAATACTGGCAAGTTGAGACACGTCCGCTGA
Organism: Bombina bombina; assembly: GCF_027579735.1. Lineage (NCBI taxonomy): Eukaryota > Metazoa > Chordata > Amphibia > Anura > Bombinatoridae > Bombina > Bombina bombina. Next base: position 295,896,430 of record NC_069500.1, on the reverse strand, counting down.
GGAAAACACAAAAGTGTGTTTACACAAAGAGACTTTTATCACAGGACTTTACAACGCTACCTTTTGGTTACTAATTTAGAATCATGGACACACGTTTGCAACATCCCTTTTACTGTATTTTAGCGGGTCCTTCAAATTCTGGAAAAAGTTATTTTGTTAGACAACTGTTACATCACTCTGACACGTTTCTGTCTCACAGACCCGATAATATTGTTTGGTTTTATGCCTGTTGGCAGAGATTGTATGATGAACTATTAAAGTATTTTCCATATATAAAATTCATAGAAGGTCTACCAAATACATTTGTCGATGATGATTTATTTCCACATAGTAAAATTAATTTAACAATTGTTGATGATCTGATGGAGGTAGCCAGTTATAGTTGTGAAATTGAAAAAGCTTTCACAAAATACATACATGACAGAAATCTGAGTATTATGTATCTTGTACAAAATGTGTTTTGCCAGGGTAAAAAAACAGAACTATCACACTAAACACAAACTATATGGTTCTGTTTAAAAACCCATGGGATAAGTTACAAATCAACACTTTGACAAAACAAATGTATCCAGGTAAGTCACATTTCTTTTTAGAAGCTTTTGAAGATGTTACTTGATTACCATATGGTTATTTATTAGTAGACTTAAGAACCGCTACACCCGATGAGTTCCGGTTAAGAACCGGTCTCTTTCCACTTGATATACCCACTGCATACATTTAAAAAAAAATCTGATTTAAAAAAAGGGTACATTTTAATCTATTAGTCATACATTGTCAACCATTAGCGTGTGTAAACATGTCTAGCAGACTAATCCATAATTGGAAGGTTTTAAAAACCTTAAGACGTGCAACACCTCAACAAAGAAAGACTATTTTACATGGTGCCTCTAATGATTTAATCGCCTCTATATGTGAAATAGCCATGAACATTCTTAAAGGTAGATTACCATTGATACAGCAACAGAAAGGACATCTTAAAAAGTGACAGAATATTATAAAAACACTTAGTAATAAAGCTGTTGCTCTGGGTAAAAAGATTTTGGTGGCACAGAGGGGTGGATTTTTAGCGCCTCTTTTAGGATTTGCTCTTCCTATACTTACATCCCTCTTTACTAAGAGCTGATGGAGAATGCTCAAAAAATGTATCTTGTCCCAATAGTTGGACCGCTTACAACAACCACAACAAAATGAGGTAGACATTCGCAGGGCTGTGACAAACCGTTTGGATGTTGAAATAGGTGAAATATTAAATAATTCTGATTTACCAGAGGATGTGAAGATAAAAAAGTACAACGCTGTATTATAGAAATATTTGGTGTATGCAAAGCAAGACGCTAGAGAAAACTCTGTGTTAACACTATTAATGCCCCCGGAGAATCTATCCGCACCGATCATAACACAACTGATGCATCCTTTGAAAAAGGTGATAGAATATTTCATGAAGTTGTTAACAATGTGCATGACCAGTTTAAGAAAAATGCTGAACTACTTCTTTCTAAAATGGTACAAGCCAAAGATATAACTAGTTGGAATGATAATGGGGAGTTTATTTACAAAAACCAAAGAATCATCGGTTCAAACATACTAGACTTAGTATGCTGCGCTACACAAAGTCACAACGTGACCATGCGCAAAACACCGCAAGGTTGGGAGACTTTTATGAAAGCTATGGTTAAACTGAATATTCCATCGTAAGTTGTTGGTAATGCTAGAAACCGGGATACCTTTGAACATCTAAAAATGGAGATTAGGGATGTTACCCATTTACCAGAGACATTACCGCAACATGATATTTTACCATTACCTCCAACACCCACCAGGGGTCTATTCACACCTCAGGGTTACCTGATGCCGAAGAAAAGACCTAAATCACTTTTTAATCCTTCAACATGGTTGAGTTTGTAAATACCCAAAAAATCTAGCGAATATTGTGTACCTTTAATCATATATTTGAGGTAAAGCTTAAAATGTATCCAAGTTTATATAAAAAAAAATGACAACATAACAAGAATGTAATATAATGAAAATGTATTAATACATGGAAAATACATGATTTTATACATTGAGATATAATATTCATTATGGAGTTGTTTTTATCTTAACTGTTAATAAAGCTTAAAGTATTTTGTTTGTGTAAAAAAACTAAAAAAGTGTCTGTGTTTATTTAAAAATGAATACACATTAAATACATACTTGGATTATAACATTCATTACAAGAGGTGTAATAATAATTTGTTATAGCAAAATTTACACGTCCGTACATGTTTTGTTATAACAACCTCTACATGTTTGTACATATCCATTGCAAAAAGGATTTATTCTCAAATTTAATTTACAACGTTGTACATATTGCAAGACTATTTTATCATTCTTTTTTAAGTCTGATGAAAAGAAATTGAGTACTTTATCAAAACTCATACCCTTAGACAATGCATAAAAAAATACAATATTGACCACACACCACAGAGAATGTATCTTGTATCTGTTTATTCTGAAATACTATTCGAGTTGTATCCCTTTTTTAAAAAATTAAAAATGATTTAGGAAATACGTTGTTGTACGGGGAAATTCCATACGAATCAGAAAAATACCCAACAAAATAAATTGCTACTCAATGTTCACCAGCACATGTGGAAGGGTCAGTGTTAATAATAAAACCTATAGGTCTATTTCTTAGTCTTTGTTTTGGTAATAAATCACACGGGTATACACCGTCAATCACTGAACGTGTATAAGGATCTCTGGTTAGGATTCTTGTTATTTCCAAAGTGTTCATCTTTGTTTATAGATAGTAGTACAAGACCTCTCTTCTTTGATTAATTTCAATAATATTATCAAATACACTATAAATAATCATATTAATTGTGGTCTTGAAAATCGGATTTCAGATCTGAGATTACCACTGCGTATAAGAGAGTAGTGTGAACCACACTCGGTCTGGTGACAAATCAAAGGCAAAAAGTGTGTAACCACGTACATACTCTTCTCTATTAATGAATATCCCAGCATCAGAATTTTGTTTCCCAGCAATGATGACTAATGATATGTATTCACGTATAAAGTTTGGTTGAAAAGGTTTTGTTGGTATTTGTTCACCATCCAGATACAAGGCTGCAAAATTGCATAGTTATGTTTGAAACATAAGGGATTCCTGTCATAAGCGCCAGAGAAAGAGCCGTTATCAACAAATCCAATAACGACGGTTTTTGGTAGCTTTCCAAGAAATACATTTTCCTGATTGCAGACACGCGAGCCAGCGGCCACAGAATAGACCTTTAAACCGACTCTGTCCAAAGCGTATTTTGCATTTCCTGTTAGGAGTCCTTGTGCATGGCCTATGCGTACAGCCGGGGATATCTGTACTCTTTTGACAAAAAGAGAGGCGTTTAAGATTTGAACTTTATACTGTTCTGCTTCAGCGCTCATAATAGAAAAAGCATCTTTATTCCTCATAAGTTTTATTTTCAGATCAAGTCTATTCAATAACAATTTTTCTTGGAAAAACAGATCACTATGTAGATGACCTAGCAATTCAATAGTTTTACCACGCTCTAACATACGTGCTCTCTTTACAAAACCACTATTATCACCATCTAGTTCACAATTATCGTGTAACCCTGCTGAATCTTTATAAAACAATCCTGCTGTAAATTGTGTGGATAAAGCATCTACACTGTAGTTGAGAATTGTTTCAATGTACGACCGGTAAGCGTATAGGTTATTTGATTGTGAGATGAGTCTGTCTCCTAATGTAACATCGACTTGGTTAAACAGCGTGGCTAGTGGATAGTTGATGAGGCTAACTCATGCTCCAGCAGGCGGAGCTGTATTGTCTTGTTTGACTATTTTACATGTTATATACATCAAAGTGTTGTTCAGGTCAAAATATTGATCGCCACTTCTTGCTATATAAAATTCCAGTGCTGCATTTTCAGTTATAGCTGTGAGTGGCTGTATTTCGACATACAGTGATTTTTCTATACCCGTTTGTGTCGGCTGTATTTGAAATATGTAGAGTTCTGATTTGGTACATTCTAATGATCCATTGTGTATGAAAGCCATATTTTGATCAGTATTTCTAAAAGATGTCATCCACTGAGCGTCTTAATGTTTTTTGTTTCTTTTTGAGCCTGTGTATCACCTTTTTGCTTATGAATTGTGATGAAATTGGTAGAAAAGTAACTTTACGATTCCTTTTTGGTTTTCTCTTGTTACTGATATAAACAACACCAGATCCCTCTTGTGGACCGCTATTCATTTTATTCATAACAGCTGTTGAAACACGACCCACAACATACTTTTCTATACCTTGTGCCGCTGTTTTCATATGCGGTTTTTACTATATCTAGTCCACGTCGATAAAGTGGGACAGCCGTCCTAAAAAGATTACAAAATATACCCCCTAATCCGCGGCCATACATGTACGAACTACCGTAAAAACCTGGTAGACCATTACCAGCTTGTGCCCTATAATAATTACTGTAAACAGTCGGCTCACCATAAACCTTGACAGCCACCATTCTTTAGTACAAGTTGTTCTTGCGCGGCCTAAAGTGTAGCTTAATGATTGCCTTTCCGTATTTAAATCCCACGTTCTTGTTCTGATCGTTCTTAATTTCAGTTGTTATATCAAAATGATGATTGTTTACAGGTATGTAGTCTGGCTTGGTGTACCATTGAGTGATGATTTCATTATTGCCACCTGTAATTTCTATTGTTCTTATTAATGGTACATAACCATCACCCACACGTTGGTGTTCTATGATGTCTGTATAGATAAAGAGTGTGTAGAAGCCTTTATATTGCAATATATTTTGCCACCATCATTCTTTACACCTTGATTGTTAATTCCCAATATATGCGCCAACCTTTCTGAGGTTGAGATGGTAGAGTTGCCTAAGATACGCACAGCTCTTCCCAGTTCGTCGTATTTAAGCTTTACATCTATGTTAGCGGTTTGGAGAGATACTAATTTTTCATTGATAGTTTTTATTAAATCGCTTATATCTTTATAGCAGCCGGCTTTTACGGCTAATGGCGTAGTGAATTTTATTTGGTGCCGTAACAATTATTCTAGAATCAGTGGCATCTAGGGTGTCCCACGTATGGGAGTATTGTATCTCTGTCAGAGCTACTTCCAATTCTGCTTTTAATATAACGGGTTTAGCTAACTTTGTTGTAAAACTAGATATCTGATTTTTAGGAAAAATGTTGTACGACACGTTACTAGGTAACGTTAAGTAAAATGGTGATGCTTCCATTATTCTATATATCGGTTAACTGACTTTTGGGTATTCAGCTGATAAATTTATCCAGATAGCCCTTCCATTTAACATAAACGTACTGCTTTCTCCTAAAACTTTTCTGTTTTAATTTTTTTCAATTTTGTAAATGTGGTTTTTATCTTGTGTTATTTTTTGAAGTTCTTCGGGGGAAAAGCTACCTTCGATAGACTCATCAGCTAAATCTTTCAGTTTGTAAAGAGGTTTAAATCCTCTTGTATTCACACCTTCAATTGTAAATATTTAATTTATGAAATTTTGCTCATAACCTTTTGTGAACGTGTCCTTACGTTTCGAAATCCTGACGTGGTCACCGATTTTTAAAACAGGTTTAACCTTTTTAGTTTTTGGAGAAGAGCCGTAAATATTTTTCCAGACGACGAGGGAATTTTCTTGCGTCACTTCTACCAGTTTACAACGTATGGTTCTGTGGTATGTATTATTATACCTACGAATTAATTTGTTCAATATGTTTAAATATCTGTTGAATATTAAATATGTCCTACCAGTTCTATGTTAAATGTTTGCACATTTTGTGTATTATTATTGTTTTTGTATTTTATTGTACACTATTGTATCAATGCAATGTTTTGTGGTTCCAGGACATACTCGAAAACGAGAGAAATCTCAATGTATCCTTCCTGGTAAAATATTTGATAAATAAATAAATATGTGGGTGTTGTGATATGTAAAATAGCGCCACATTCTAGTCTTTAAAAGTACGGTTAAATCGTTCTACGATTGCTGCTTTAACACAGTTGTTTGCGACAAAATATTGAATTTTAATTTTTTTCAATAACTTCTGTACGGTTCCATTTAAAAATTCTTTGCCTTTATCAGTCTGTATTTTCATAGGTACACAACCATCTTTGAATATTGTTTCAAATCCCTTTGCGATGCTTGGATAAGTTTTATTATGTAATCCAACGCCCCAAGCGTATTTAGAAAAACAATCTATAACGGTTAGAATATACTTTATACCGTCATTATATTTATGGTAATCTATCAAGAAGGTGAATATATTTTATTTCTTTCAAAAATACGTCTGGCCGGTTTATGTAGCATATAAACATCTTGCTGATTTAAAAAATTTACAATTTTTTTTCTGTTGAATCCATATTTTTTAGATGCTTTGTACAGATTTTCAACACCGCCTAATGATCCGGGGTTTGTAGGATTATGATATAATTCTCTTAATACAAGTCCACGATGAACTTTAGCAGACTCAATTTTCTAGGCAGTATACAGCGAGTTTTTCATAAAACATTGATTTATATGGGCTTTTTGTTGTTGTTTTTTTTACTAAATACGTGTGAGGTATTAGTCTGTTTTGAGTAAAATACATGTCCTAACATACCGCGTAACATTTTCTGACAAAAGATAAGTCCTGACACACCTCATAGTTTTTGGTTAAAATACATGCCCTAACATAACGTTAGCATTTCTAGCAAAAGACAAGTCCTGACATGCCTTATTAAACCTGTTGAACATTATAGAGAATATATATTAAGATTTTAAACCCCCTTTTAATAGAATACAATATCAAAGTATAATTTACACATTTTTTAATTAAATAACATTAAACATTTATAGTCTTTTATTAATCTCCTAATCACCAATATCAAAATAAGATTAATCTTAATACCCCCTCTTAAAACCTTTTAATCCAAATCCTAATTAAAAAATATGCATATCAATTTGATATCAAATTCGTATTAAAAACACTTTTTAATATCAATTTAATATCAAATTCATATCAAAATCCCTTTTTAACAATTTGATATAAATTTGATATCAAATTTGTATTAAAAACACTATTAATATCAATTTAATATCAAATTCATATCAAAACCCCCTTTTTATATCAATTTGATATCAAATTGATATTAAAAAGGGGCGTAAAGGGGGAGTAGAAAGGGGCGGGGTTAAGGGAGGAAAAAGGGGCATGTCTACCTGTCAAAATGAGTTTGACATAACCTCCATACTCTTACTACTGTGGCACACTTGAGTTAAGAGACTAAATTGTCTAAATGGTGATTGATAGAGAAGACTGATGGAACTTATAAGATATAACTTTTATTGGTATATATTAAAAAGATAATAATTAAAAGCTTGACAGACAAAAGCATATAAAACACAGAGGATTGAATAGATATGGGGTTTATATCCTTTTATAGGTGTGAGTGTAATTCACTGAGACCACTGGTTGATAGTGGTGGTGGAGGGGTTTATTGGTCTGTAAATGTCATTTCAAATAATTTGCAGAAAATCCTAGGTATGACGATTAACTGCAAGGTTCCTAAATAGAAAAATATGGCTACAAAATATCACTGTGCCCACCACAAATGTATCCAAGGTCTACCTCTCTTATAGTGAGAGGTACACAATTAACCTGACTGTTAACCAGACCCCAAATATCTACTGTGTATATAAAATCGAATGATAACAGAATCATCCATAAACATTACATGAGAAATAATGTATTAAGTATATAAAATTTGTGTTCACAAGAGAAACACAGAGGTATGTCTCACACAGGCTTCTCCTGTAATATGAGGTATAGAAATATATACCTTTATCTATGGCTACTATCTATAAGAAAAAGAGCGTTTGCGATATATTTGAAGTCTCACAAATGGGTATCTACCTCTAACCCAAAATGAGAATGACTAGGTAGGGGGAAAATAGCAGTATTAATCTCACATAGTACTAGCAAGCAACACAAACCTACATACTTATATCCTTGTTACGAATCCCTCCTATACTATTGTGTGTATCAGCTTTTTAAATTAAGACCCAAAAGTAGAGACTATGTGCCAATTAAGGCCAACAAAATTAAGTATTAAGATATTTTGGACAGAATAGATGCAGGAGAAGCCGCTGCTCCATAACCTGTCCGCCTACTCTGATGATGCAGACAGAGATTGCCGTAATTCAACCCGATCCAATACAATCGGGTTGATTGACACCCCCTGCTGGCGACCGATTGGCCGCGAGTCTGCAGGGTGACGGCTTTGCACCAACAGCTCACAAGAGCTGCTGGTTCACTGCTGAATACGGAGAGCATATTCCTCTACGCATTCAGCGAGGTCTGTCGGACCTGATCCGCACTGTCGGATCAGGTCCAACAGACCTTTAATAAATAGGCCCCATAGTCTCTACTTTTGGGTCTTAATTTAAAAAGCTATCTACTGATATACTCAATAGTATATGAGGGATTCCTAACAAGGATATAGGTACGTAGGTTCATGTTGCTTGCTAGTACTATGTGAGATTAATTCTGCTATTTTCCCCCTACCTAGTTGTTCTCATTTTGGGTTAGAGGTAGATACCCATTTGTGAGACTTTAAATATATATCGCAAATGCTCTTTTTCTTATAGATAGTAGCCATAGATAAGGGTATATATTTCTATACCTCATATTACAGGAGAAGCCTTCGTGAGACATACGTTTGTGTTTCTCGTGAACACAAATTTTATATACTTAATACTTTATTTCTCATGTAATGTTTATGGATGATTCTGTTATCATTCAATTTTATATACACAGTAGATATTTGGGGTCTGGTTAACAGTCAGGTTAATTGTGTACCTCACACTATAAGAGAGGTAGACCTTGGATACATTTGTGGTGGAGCACGGTGATATTTTGTAATCATACTTTGCTATTTAGGAACCTTGCAGTTAATTGTCATACCTAGGATTTTCTGCAAATTATTTGATATGACATTTACAGACCAATAAACCCCTCCACCACCACTATCAACCAGTAGTCTCAGTGAATTACACTCACATCTATAAAAGGATATAAACCTCATATCTATTCAATCCTCTGTGTTGTATATGCTTTTGTCTGTCAAGTTTTTAATTACAGGTAGCCCTTAGTTTACGCCGGGTTTAGGTTCCAGAAGGAATGGTTGTAAATCTAAATCGTTGTAAATTGAAACCCAGTTTATAATGTCAGTCAATGTCAGCATTATAAACCTAATAATATAGATTGTATCATCATCTAACTAAGTTTAATGAACAAAAACATTTGCTAAACATCAGCTAATAAAATAATTACACAACAGATTGTATCATCATCAAACTAAGTTTAATGAACAAAAACTTTTTTCTGCAAACAGTTCTCTATATTGTTAGCATGTAAGATAATATTGGGTCTGCACATATTCTATGCATTTCAATCTGCAGTGATTAATAGGCAGTTAGGCACCCTCACCTCAAGCAGCTGGACAGGAAGATAATAGGGAAGTGGCTGCTAGATCTTGTTGCTCGATAGGTCTGGTCTGCTCTGTGTACACAGATCAATTTCAGTCTGCTAAGCTTGCATTGCTTTGCTGCAACACAAGTGGACAGCTCCACCTACCAGTGTTGTACAAATTGCTGGAGGGGTGGTATTGCTCTACCCTTCTCTTTAAAATACCCCAAATATATTCTACTGGATTCAAGTCAGGTTTTCACTTTTTTCTTCTTTAGAAACTCTTTCATGATTTTGGCAGTGAGCTTTGTATGGTTATCATGCTGGAATATTCCTCTTCTGGAGTCATTTTGTCTGCCAGTATTTTGGTATATCCACAGGCATTCATGGTGCCATCTATAAATGTAATCTCCCCAACACCTTTTATACCCATGCAGCCTCATTTCAACACACTCCCACCTCCAGTCTTCACTGTGCATTCACTGTAATTATCCTGGCTAGGTTCATGCCAAACATGCTGTACCCCATCTGAGCTGAACAAATTTATCTTGGTCTAATCTGACCAAAGAATGAGTTCCCAATATTCATCAGGCTTCTTTTCACGTTCTTTTAAAGTTTAATCTTGCAGTTTTGTGCTGAAAAACAAGCAAGGGATTTTTTTCTTGGATGCCTTCCAAAGATGTTTACATTATGCAATGTCCTTTGCACTGTGTCAGCTGTCACAGAGACTCAAATTTCCATTAATAACCCCTGAGCAAAGTATGAAGCAGTTTCACATCTATTTTTCAGAACTATATTGTGCAAGTAGCACACTGTCTGTGGCGTCATTTTAGGAGGTCGGCCACTGCAGGTCTGTATAGTTGCACCATGGCTCATTCAATACCTCCTGATTGCTGCTGCAACTTTGTTTTGATTGATTTTTAGCTGATTTATGTTGTTTTTTTAACTGATATCCCTGTATCTTTTTCCATTTTTGTGACATTACACAATCAGATTTTTCAATTCCTCTGGCAATTCTTTTCCATGTGAAGCAGACATGCAGATAGTCACATCTCATAGGTCCAGAATTGAGAATGTTCTAGTGTTCATGCAATTTGGCTAATTGGAAATCACAGGTGTACTTAATTGTGTTTCAATGGTCATAGGTATTCTAACTTGTGTGTCAGTGATCCCCTGTGTATTTACTTTTGTTGCACTGAGTTTCTACTTTGTGTCCTGTATTTGTAATATAGTATTTCTAAAGTGTTTGTCTTTGATTGTTCACAAGAGGAAATACTCTACTAGAAATAATGCAACTATTAGAGGTGATACCATTTTGAATAATTTGGCATTTAAGTGATATTGCACAGGGGTGTACTAACTTCTGTTGTATACTGTAATTCAAATTGAAATGCACACATGCACATTTCAATTTTGACCTTTCTATCCCTTTAAATATATGATTAACCATTGGTCTGACGTATGCTAATAATTTGAAGCATATCATTGAATCACTAATCATATGTTGGTGATTGTATTTCATAGCAACTAGTAATATATAGGGAAATTCATTACCTATCGTCCTCCTATTCGCTGATGCACATTCAACTGATTTTTCTCCTATTCTTTTTGTTATATCCTAGGACAAATGTTCCTGGTAATTTGCAGATTTTAAGGGGATTATTCACAATCTATTGTTTGTTACTCATCAGCATGTTAACATCTGTCAATGAGTCCTTTTTCATGTTGACACAATTACAATAAACCATTTTCAATGTTTATTGGCAGAACTTAATTTATTATTATTATAATTTATCGTTTCAGTGGTAATTAGCACTATACCTAGTATCAAGTGTCCTATTTTTCTGCTCACTATCTAAATTCTTGATAATGAACAACACATTTACATGGCCATTTTCTTTTATCATATTCCAAAGCCAAAATGACTTGATAAGCAATTTTCGGCTTTACTAAAAAGTATCCCAAAATGATTTTGAATGGCTTTGTGCATAGACAAAACACACTGAGATTACTCTCACAATATTAGATTGCATTAGAAAGTAACGTTACCAAACAAAAACAAATGCTAACTGCAAAGTTAAAAAATAATTAATAAGCACTTTTACAATAATAAAAATGAGCAAAATCAATAACCCAATAAATACTCATACCCACTATACTGATAATGCACCTGTTCAAATCCCTTATTAAGGCATACACACACATCTCTATGGTTGGAAAGTACAATAGGCTACTTGCACACCTGACACACAAACATATCTCAATGGCTTTGGAGTAAAATGCCCAGCTCACCTGTAATGAAATCTCTAAACCCCTGAAAGCGCCATTTGGTTTGTCCTAAATCCTGCACATTTTTTTCTATTAGGAAATTTGGAGATTAACAAGGCAGATAAGGATTTTGTGATGGCAATGATTTTAAACTTATGGATTAGTAATGGCAGATGCATTTTAGGATTGTGATAACTGGAAAAACATTGGGACAATACCAGCCAGTTCAAAAATCGTTTTCTTTTAAAAATAAGTTCAGTATTGTGAACAATTCCATGATCGGCTATAAATTCCCTTATAAGGATTGTTTTGCAGTAACACTTTCCTTGGACTTACATATGAACAGCAAAAAATAAAAAATAAAAATGTATTGAGCTATGGGGTTAACCTATTATTTTTTAAATATTTTTTCTTGGATTAAAATGAATCTTAATATTTTGTTCTATCCATTGGCCTGAAGTATAATATTATTTGTAAGCATGGCACTTAATTACAAACATAACTCTGTGGGAGGGAAATTATAACTTATGATGATTGAATTCCACAAAAACAAGTAATTTATAAGGAACAGATATTACTTAATGTTCCCTCGTGTTGATAAACATTTGTATTGCTTTGTCTTCCTATTAATGGAAAGTGTAAATTACATTTTTAAATATATGGTAACTCTATGTTCTTCATTTTAAGTTTTATATGAATACATACAAGGCTAAATCTTTATCTTGACTTTAAAGGTTTATTTTAACTTTATTTTAACATTTTCAGCAGAGCAATCCATGAACAAACACTATGGCCTCTATGACATTTGGAGCACAATCGTTACCAGGAAAGTGACCAATGCGTTTGAGATATTTTTACCTCTACAATGTGTACTTCATGTTGAGCGTGAAAAGAAATATTACGGAAAGAGCAGAACTTCTTATGCACAATGTTTAATAGTTAGATATTGAATTGTTAATTAAGGCTGGGGGCGTTCAATGAGTAAAACCAGGTATTTAAGATGCAAAAAAAATCTCTCTCCTCTGGGAGGTTAATTTATGCAATTTACATATTTATATTTTCAGTATAAGCAGCAGTTTCAACAGGTAAAATCAGCAATTTAAAACAAAAAATAAAGGTAAGGAGCTATTTGTAAATTATTTAATATACTTCAGCAGGTAAAATTGACCAGTGGGAACATATTACAAGGGAGGGATTTTATAGTATGATGTCCCTTTTAAGTTTTATTTAAAAAAATAAACGAAAAAACATTGCTTTTGTGCATAGAAAAAACATACTAATGCCATGTACCTAAAGGGGCAGTGTACTGCAAAATTGGAAACTGTAATTTCTCACTGTACAGACTGGGTTCCAGCAATCCCACTTTATACCGTGAGAAATTACAGTTTTGTGAGATTGAAGTGGCTCATTAGTTTTAATGGTGGAAATGGCACCAAAAAAGGTCTACAGTGTGAGGAATATTTAAATGGCAACTATTGGTAATGGGGAAAAGCCACAGCCATTTTGATGTACAATATTAAAACCCCTGCTGTTAATATGTCTAGACCAAAACCTCGCCAAATTAAAAAACACTTTTTTAAAATAAAGGAACTTAAAAAAAATGTTTAATGAACAATTTTACAGCATAATGCATATGAATGATGCATCCTACACACATGTGCTGTATACCCATAATGCCCCAGCTAATAAGTATGACTAATTAATTTATGGGTTATGATATTTCTTTGGAAGTGAAAAGATTAATTTCACATATGTAAATTGCGATTGTCATTTAACACTGTACAATGGAATATATGCAAACATCTGTATTGGAAGGGATAGACTTATTGAATGACCAGTGTATTAGTGTTTTGCATTTGTATAAGGCATAACTAATAGGTTTTTGGTAATGTTACAATGGAAATTAACTTCAGCTCTAGTAACTTGCATTAGTACATTTTCTTTTTAATTTGTAAAATAAGCACACAGATGCTCGAGATATACTCGGGGTATGGATTTCACTTGAAAACAATTTACATTAGAAATATTGCATACAAATACAACTCCATTTAAAATCTAGGCCTGTATATTATTTCTCTTCTTTTGTAATTATAAAATGTAGCTTTTTTTAAACCAGACTGTTTTTCTTTAAAATCCTACTAATTTAATCAGCACAAACAAGTTATTTCCAATTCCTGAACAGAATAAGTGATAAAAATAACAATAATGATAATAATAATGAAAAAATTGTAAAATAAAATTACAAAATAATGATACACTTCTTTTTTGTGTTATAAATTACAAATCCTGATTCATGGATTATAAAAACTGTAAGCAATATAATGATTAGAACAATATTACCAAGTCACTTCATTATTTTATGACTGTATATTGAATGGTCCAAAATGGTCAACTGAAACAGGTTTTCTTGATGGCTCACTACAGCACTTTAATAATTTGGGGTGCAGCTATTGAATAGCAAGATCCGTTGCTAGGTCCCTGGTTACAGCAATCTACAAAACATCCACGATTCAAGTGTAGCAAATCTATATTTTTAAGATGCACTTATAGAATAAAATTCTTCATAAAACCTTTAAAAACACACAATAGAAAGAGTCCACCTGTGAATGATTCCGGAACCTCACTGTGGGGAATCCTGTGTCACTGGATCACATGAGATTTCAGAAAGGTGGTGCCAATGTGCCGTGATTGAAATAAACAATCCATAACAGATCTAACCCTACGTGTTTTGTCTGTACTCTTTTAGACTTTTTCAAGGGTAATGTCTGGGTCTCTCCTGTTTTTTTTTATTATTGTTAGATCACCTTGTGTGAGTTAACACTTAAATTGATTTATATTCTACGACAGAAAGTGTAAATATGTTTATAAGGAAAACATCATTATTTCAGGAAATCCTTATTTTTGTATTTCTATGTGACCTGTATTACCATGTTTGCTATTTGCAAGTTTTTTAACACAGATCAGAACCCTGTCTAAAAACTCAAACTTTTGGAACAATTGATTTTAATTTCTTACATCTGGGTCAATCAGATCCAAGCGCAATTAATTTTTCTCACTACAGAAATTCATATGAGGTAAGCTGCGAACAAAGGGTGTCAGAAGACAGTGTATTTGCACTATAGTCAAACAGGAGAGTCTTAATATATTACGTCTTGAAAACATTCTATTTGACAGGCAGGTCATGTTTGGTACCACAATAATCCCCATGCTTCCATGATGTGAGTGGTCAACAGTTTATTGTTACTTAATATACCTAAATAGAATTTGAAAGTATCATATCATTTCAGTCAGACTTAAGAGCTATTTTATGGCCTTCCATAAAAAGGGTGGCTACATTCCTGGCCGCTCTTTGAATGGCCAGAAACCCGACCTCATCCAAAAATGTATTTAATATTGAATTTAGCCAAATTATATTATAGTTTTACACTGGAGGCTACTATAATGTAGTAGACTATGAGGCCTAGTTATCAAGCCGTCTACTTTACCTGCCTTCGCCAGCCCAATACGCCCGCCTAAGCTCGCCTACCATCGCCGCCGCGGACCTGAAAATTTTTGCCTAAGTTATCAATAAAGCTGTCAAAAAGCCGCTCACCAAGTACGGGGTGATGAGCAGCGGACTGTGATAGTTATCACTCATCCGATCTCGCTGCTCTTCGGCTTTTTGACAGCTTTATTGCTAGCCTGTCACTAAGCACCCACACTAAACTACACTGTTCTACCCCCTATACCGGCGCCCCCGGAGCCCCCCGCAACTAAATAAAGTTATTAACCCCTAAACCGCCGCGCCTAGATCCGGCCGCAACTCTTATAAATGTATTAACCCCTAAACTGCCGCTCCCGGACACCGCCGCCACCTACATTATACCTATTAACCCCTATCCTGCCCCCCCTATACCGCCGCCACCTATAATAAAGTTATTAACCCCTACCCTGTGGATCCCGGACCTCGCCGCAACTAAATAAATAGTTTAACCCCTAAACCACCGCTCCCGGACCCCGCTGCAACCTATATTAAACTTATTAACCCCTAATCTGCCCCCCCTACACCGTCGCCACCTATAATACATTTATTAACCCCTATCCTGCCCCCCCCTACACCGCCGCCACTGTAATAAAATTGTTAACCCTAACCCTAACACCCCCCTAACTTAAATATTAATTAAATAAATCTAAATAATATTTCTCTTATTAACTAAATTAATCCTATTTAAAACTAAATACTTACCTTTAAAATAAACCCTAAGGCCTAGATTTAGAGTTTTGTCGGTAACGACCCGCGTAGCTAACGCTGGCTTTTTTTCTGGCGGCACCTTTTAAATACCTCTGGTATTGAGAGTTCACAGAATGGCTGCGTTAGGCTCCAAAAAAGGAGCGTAGAGCATATTTAACGCAACTTCAACTCTCGATACCAGCGGTGCTTACGGACGCGGCCAGCTTCAAAAACGTGCTCGTGCACGATTCCCCCATAGAAAACAATGGGGCTGTTTGAGCTGAAAAAAAACCTAACACCTGCAAAAAAGCCGCGTTCAGCTCCTAACGCAGCCCCATTGTTTGCTATGGGGAAACACTTCCTATGTCTGCACCTAACACCCTAACATGTACCCCGAGTCTAAACACCCCTAACGTTACACTTATTAACCCCTATTCTGCCACCCCCGCTATCGCTGACCCCTGCATATTTTTTTTAACCCCGAATCTACCGCTCCGCAAACCGCCGCTACTTACATTATCCCTATGTACCCCAAATCTACTGCCCCTAACACCGCCGACCCCTATATTATATTTATTAACCCCTAATCTGCCCCCCACAACGTCGCCTCCACCTAACTACACTTATTAACCCCTAATCTGCCGAGCGGACCGCACCGCTATTATAATAATGTTATTAACCCCTAATCCGCCTCACTCCCGCCTCAATAACCCTATAATAAATAGTATTAACCCCTAATCTGCCCTCCCTAACATCGCCGACACCTAAATTCAAACATTAACCCCTAATCTGCCGACTGGAGCTCACAGCTATTCTAATAAATGTATTAACCCCTAAAGCTAAGTCTAACCCTAACACTAACACCCCCCTAAGTTAAATATAATTTAAATCTAACGAAATAAATTAACTCTTATTAAATAAATTATTCCTATTTAAAGCTAAATACTTACCTGTAAAATAAATCCTAATATAGCTACAATATAAATTATAATTATATTATAGCTATTTTAGGATTTATATTTATTTTACAGGTAACTTTGTATTTATTTTAACCAGGTACAATAGCTATTAAATAGTTAAGAACTATTTAATAGCTAAAATAGTTAAAATAATTACAAATTTACCTGTAAAATAAATCCTAACACAATTAAACCTAACATTACACTATCAATACATTAATTAAATACAATACCTACAAATAACTACAATTAAATAAACTAACTAAAGTACAAAAAATAAAAAAGAACTAAGTTACAAAAAATAAAAAAATATTTACAAACATTAGAAAAATATTACAACAATTTTAAACTAATTACACCTACTCTAAGCCCGCTAATAAAATAACAAAGCCCCCCAAAATAAAAAAATTCCCTACCCTATTCTAAATTAAAAAAGTTCAAAGCTCTTTTACCTTACCAGCCCTGAACAGGGCCCTTTGCGGGGCATGCCCCAAGAAATTCAGCTCTTTTGCCTGTAAAAAAACACATACAATACCCCCCCCAACATTACAACCCACCACCCACATACCCCTAATCTAACCCAAACCCCCCTTAAATAAACCTAACACTAAGCCCCTGAAGATCTTCCTACCTTATCTTCACCTCACCGGGTATCACCGATCGGTCCTGGCTCCAAAATCTTCATCCAACCCAAGCGGGGGCTAGACATCCATCATCCGGCGGCTGAAGAGGTCCAGAAGAGGCTCCAAAGTCTTCATCCTATCTGGGAAGAAGAGGCGATCCAGACCGGCAACCATCTTGATCCAAGCGGCATCTTCTATCTTCATCCGATGAGGAACAGCTCCATCGTGAAGACCTCCAGCGCGGACCAATCTTCTTCCGACGACGTCCAACTGAAGAATGGCGGTTCCTTTAAGGGACGTCATCCAAGATGGTGTCCCTTGAATTCCGATTGGCTGATAGGATTCTATCAGCCAATCGGAATTAAGGTAGGAAAATTCTGATTGGCTGATGGAATCAGCCAATCAGAATCAAGTTCAATCCGATTGGCTGATTCAATCAGCCAATCAGATTGAGCTTGCATTCTATTGGCTGTTCCGATCAGCCAATAGAATGTGAGCTCAATCTGATTGGCTGATCGGATCAACCAATCAGATTGAACTTGATTCTGATTGGCTGATTCCATCAGCCAATCAGAATTTTCCTACCTTAATTCCGATTGGCTGATAGAATCCTATCAGCCAATCGGAATTTGAGGGACGCCATCTTGGATGACGTCCCTTAAAGGAACCGTCATTCATCGGGAAGTCGTCGGAAGAAGAAGATGGGTCCGCGGTGGAGGTCTTCAAGATGGAGCCGGTCCTCATCGGATGAAGATAGAAGATGCCGCTTGGAAGAAGATGGTTGCCGGTCCGGATCTACTCTTCTTCCCGGATAGGATGAAGACTTTGGAGCCTCTTCTGGACTTCTTCAGCCGTCGGATGATGGATGTCTAGCCCCCGCTTGGGCTTGGATGAAGATTTCAGAGCCTGGAACGATCGGTGATACCTGGCATGGTGAAGACAAGGTAGGAAGATCTTCAGGGGCTTAGTGTTAGGTTTATTTAAGGGGGGTTTGGGTTAGATTAGGGGTATGTGGGTGGTGGGTTGTAATGTTGGGGGGGGGTATTGTATGTGTTTTTTTTACAGGCAAAAGAGCTGAATTCTTTGGGGCATGCCCCGCAAAGGGCCCTTTTAATGGCTGGTAAGGTAAAAGAGCTTTGAACTTTTTAAATTTAGAATAGGGTAGGGCATTTTTTTTATTTTGGGGGTCTTTGTTATTTTATTAGGGGGCTTAGAGTAGGTGTAATTAGTTTAAAATTGTTGTAATTTTTTCTAATGTTTGTAAATATTTTTTTATTTTTTGTAACTTAGTTCTTTTTTATTTTTTGTACTTTAGTTAGTTTATTTAATTGTATTTATTTGTAGGTATTTTATTTAATTAATTTATTGATAGTGTAGTGTTAGGTTTAATTGTAACTTAGGTTAGGATTTATTTTACAGGTAATTTTGTAATTATTTTAACTAGGTAGCTATTAAATAGTTATTAACTATTTAATAGCTATTGTACCTGGTTAAAATAATTACAAAGTTGCCTGTAAAATAAATATTAATCCTAAAATAGCTAAGATATAATTATAATTTATATTGTAGCTATATTAGGATTTATTTTACAGGTAAGTATTTAGATTTAAATAGGAATAATTTATTTAATAAGACTTAATTTATTTCGTTAGATAAAAATTATATTTAACTTAGGGGGGTGTTAGTGTTAGGGTTAGACTTAGCTTTAGGGGTTAATACATTTAATAGAATAGCTGTGAGCTCCAGTCGGCAGATTAGGGGTTAATGTTTGAAGTTAGGTGTCGGCGATGTTAGGAAGGGCAGATTAGGGGTTAATACTATTTATTATAGGGTTATTGAGGTGGGAGTGAGGCGGATTAGGGGTTAATAACTTTATTATAATAGCGGTGCGGTCCGCTCGGAAGATTAGGGGTTAATAAGTGTAGTTAGGTGGAGGCGACGTTGTGGGGGGCAGATTAGGGGTTAATAAATATAATATAGGGGTCGGCGGTGTTAGGGGCAGCAGATTAGGGGTACATAAGTATAACGTAGGTGGCGGTCGGCAGATTAGGGGTTAAAAAAATTTAATCGAGTGGCGGCGATGTGGGGGGACCTCGGTTTAGGTGTACATAGGTAGTTTATGGGTGTTAGTGTACTTTAGAGCACAGTAGTTAAGAGCTTTATAAACCGGCGTTAGCCCAGAAAGCTCTTAACTACTGACTTTTTTCTGTGGCTGGAGTTTTGTCGTTAGATTTCTAACGCTCACTTCAGCCACGACTCTAAATATCGGAGTTAGAAAGATCCCATTGAAAAGATACGATACGCAATTGACGTAAGGGGATCTGCAGTATGGAAAAGTCGCGGCTGGAAAGTGAGCGTTAGACCCTTTCCTGACTGACTCCAAATACCGGCGGTAGCCTAAAACCAGCGTTAGGAGCCTCTAACGCTGGTTTTGAGGGCTACCGCCAAACTCTAAATCTAGGCCTAATATAGCTACAATATAAATAATAATTATATTGTAGCTATTTTAGGATTTATTTTTATTTTACAGGAAACTTTCAATTTATTTTAACTAGGTACAATAGCTATTAAATAGTTATTAACTATTTAATAGCTACCTAGTTAAAATAAAGAGAAATTAACCTGTAAAATAAATCCTAACCTAAGTTACAATTACACCTAACACTATACTATCATTAAATAAATTAATCCTATTTAAAACTAAATACTTATCTGTAAAATAAACCCTAAGATAGCTACAATGTAATTAATAATTACATTGTAGCTATTTTAGGGTTTATATTTATTTTACAGGTAACTTTGTATTTATTTTAACTAGGTACAATAGCTATTAAATAGTTATTAACTATTTAATAACTACCTAGCTAAAAGAAATACAAAATTACCTGTAAAATAAATCCTAACCTAAGTTACAATTAAACCTAAAACTACACTATCATTAAATAAATTAAATACAAATACCTACAAATAAATACAAATAAATACACTAACCAAAGTACAAAAAATAAAAAAAGAACTGTTACAAAAAATAAAAAAATATTTTACAAACATTATAAAAATATTACAACAATTTTAAGCTAATTACACCTACTCTAAGCCCCCTAATAAAATAACAAAGCCCCCCAAAATAAAAAAAAATTCCCTACCCTATTCTACATTTAAAAGATACCAGCTCTATTACCTTACCAGCCCTTAAAAGGGCCTTTTGCGGGGCATGCCCCAAAGAAAACAGCTCTTTTGCCTGTAAAATAAAAATACAACCCCCCCAACATTAAAACCCACCACCCACACACCCCTACTCTAACCCACCCAAACCCCCCTTAAAAAATCCTAACACTACCCCCCTGAAGATCATCCTACCTTGAGTCGTCTTCACTCAGCCGAGCCGAATTCTTCATCCAATCTGACCGATGTCTTCATCCAAGCATGGCGCTGAAGAGGTCCATCATCCGGCTGAAGTCTTCATCCAAGCGGGGGCTGAAGAGGTCCATCATCCGGCTGAAGTCTTCATCCAAGCGGGGGCTGAAGAGGTCCATCATCCGGCTGAAGTCTTCATCCAAGCGGGGGCTGAAGAGGTCTTCCATCCGGCTGAAGTCTTCTATCAAGCGGCATCTTCAATCTTCTTTCTTCCGGCTCCATCTTCATCCCGCCGACGCGGAACATCCTTCCTCCACGACGAACTCCCGACGAATGAAGGTTCCTTTAAATTACATCATCCAAGATGGCGTCCCTCGAATTCCGATTGGCTGATAGGATTCTATCAGCCAATCGGAATTAAGGTAGGAATAATCTGATTGGCTGATGGAATTAGCCAATCAGATTCAAGTTCAATCCGATTGGCTGATCCAATCAGCCAATCAGATTGAGCTCGCATTCTATTGGCTGTTCCGATCAGCCAATAGAATGCAAACTCAATCTGATTGGCTGATTGGATCACCCAATCGGATTGAACTTGAATCTGATTAGCTGATTCCATCAGCCAATCAGATTATTCCTACCTTAATTCCGATTGGCTGATAGAATCCTATCAGCCAATCGGAATTCGAGGGACGCCATCTTGGATGACGTCATTTAAAGGAACCTTCATTCGTTGGGAGTTCGTCGTGGAGGAAGGATGTTCCGCGTCGGTGGGATGAAGATGGAGCTGGAAGAAAGAAGATTGAAGATGCCGCTTGATAGAAGACTTCAGCCGGATGGAAGACCTCTTCAACCCCCGCTTGGATGAAGACTTCAGCCGGATGATGGACCTCTTCAGCCCCCGCTTGGATGAAGACTTCAGCCGGATGATGGACCTCTTCAGCGCCACGCTTGGATGAAGACATCGGTCGGATTGGATGAAGAATTCGGCTCGGCTGAGTGAAGACGACTCAAGGTAGGATGATCTTCAGGGGGGTAGTGTTAGGTTTTTTGAAGGGGGGTTTGGGTGGGTTAGAGTAGGGGTGTGTGGGTGGTGGGTTTTAATGTTGGGGGGGTTGTATTTTTATTTTACAGGCAAAAGAGCTGTTTTCTTTGGGGCATGCCCCGCAAAAGGCCCTTTTAAGGGCTGGTAAGGTAATAGAGCTGGTATCTTTTAAATGTAGAATAGGGTAGGGAATTTTTTTTATTTTGGGGGGCTTTGTTATTTTATTAGGGGGCTTAGAGTAGGTGTAATTAGCTTAAAATTGTTGTAATATTTTTATGTTTGTAAATAATTTTTTTATTTTTTGTTACTTAGTTCTTTTTTTATTTTTTGTACTTTAGTTAGTGTATTTATTTGTATTTATTTGTAGGTATTTGCATTTAATTTATTTAATTTATTTAATGATAGTGTAGTGTTAGGTTTAATTGTAACTTAGGTTAGGATTTATTTTACTGGTAATTTTGTATTTCTTTTAGCTAGGTAGTTATTAAATAGTTAATAACTATTTAATAGCTATTGTACCTAGTTAACATAAATACAAAGTTACCTGTAAAGTAAATATAAACCCTAAAATAGCTACAATGTAATTATTAATTACATTGTTGCTATCTTAGGGTTTATTTTACAGGTAAGTATTTAGTTTTAAATAGGATTCATTTATTTAATGATAGTGTAGTGTTAGGTGTAATTGTAACTTAGGTTAGTTTTTATTTTACAGGTAAATTTCTCTTTATTTTAGCTAGGTAGCTATTAAATAGTTAATAACTATTTAATAGCTATTCTACCTAGTTAAAATAAATTGAAAGTTGCCTGTAAAATAAAAATAAATCCTAAAATAGCTACAATGTAACTATTAGTTATATTGTAGCTAGTTTAGGGTTTATTTTACAGGTAAGTATTTAGCTTTAAATAGGAATAATTTAGTTAATAAGAGTTAATTTATTTTGTTAGATTTAAATTAGATTTAATTTAGGGGGGTGTTAGGGTTAGGATTAGACTTAGCTTTAGGGGTTAATAATTTTATTATAGGTTGCTGCGGTATAGGGGGGGCAGGATAGGGGTTAATAAAAATATTATAGGTGGCGACGGTGTAGGGAGGGCAGATTAGGGGTTAATAAGTTTAATATAGGTGGCGGCGGGGTCCGGGAGCGGCGGTTTAGGGGTTACACTTTATTTCATTGCGACGGGGTCCGAGAGTGGCAGGATAGGGGTTAATACATTTATTAGGGGTGGCGGCAGTATAGGGGGGCAGGATAGGGGTTCATAGGTATTATGTAGGTGGGGGCCGGGAGCGACGGTTTAGGGGTTAACAGATTTCTTAGAGTTGTGGCGGGGTCCGGGAGTGGCAGTTTAGGGGTTAAAATGTTTAATATAGGTGGCGGCGGTGTAGGGGGGGCAGATTACGGGTGCTTAGACTTGGGATACATGTTAGGGTGTTAGGTGTACACACTTCCCATAGGAATGAATGGGATGTCAGGCAGCAGCGAACTTGAACTTTCGCTATGGTCTGACTCCCATTGATTCCTATGGAATCCGCCACCTCCAGGGCGGTGGATTGAAAACCAGGTACGCTGGGCCGTAAAAGTGCCGAGCATACCTGCTGGGATTTTGATAACTCCCAAAAGTAGTCAGATTGTGCCGAACTTGCGTTCGGAACATCTGGAGTGATGTAAGAATCGATCTGTGTCAGACTGAGTCCGGCGGATCGATGCTTACGTCACCAGATTCTACTTTTGCCGGTCTGTAGGGCTTCATAACTTAGGCGAATCAGCCTCGCCTCAAATACGCTGCGGAATTCCAGCGTATTTGAGGTTGACGGCTTGATAACTAGGGGCCTATATCTCCTCTAATCTTCCTTAGGACAAGAATCTGTGCTGGTAAAGTTAAAGGTTCTGTTACTTTCTCCATTTTATTTTAAACTGTTTGCTTTGTGTAATTGAGTTTGTTTTGGGTGGAGGGATTTTTAAATACATGCACTATGACTATTTTTGTTTATCACAAATATTCCTTTATTAAGTTTTGCCTTTGTCTAAAATTTGAACCATGTTACGGAAGAGACAACTATGACATAATTGTGTTTTTAGTTGATTTTTCCAAAACTGTGTTTTATGGTTTTTAGTCTATTACTCTGGGTTTTCCTTGGGATTTCCAATATAATATAATTATAAAGCTAGAGATAGTTTTGTGTTGGTAGCATAAAAAGAAAAGATATGAAATCAAACTCCCTGCGCTTCACTGCCAACTTCAAGAGTAAATTTTTATGTGAGCCAACGGTTTGAACTGTTCTCCAATCAGCACTGTAGCTACAAAAAAAGTGCCATATGGGGAGAACATTGATTAGAGAACTGTAAGCTCACAGAAAAACTATCAGAATAGAGATATGCATGATTTTTGGGAGAACCAGAATCAGAAAATATATCCTAGAAATCAAATAAGATGCAAACAAATGGACAGGAATATAGAGGAAAAAGGAATGTGGGAATCTCCTCCAATAGAAAGGAGAAAAAGGTCATATGCAAGCATGGCCGCAGATGGAGAGGAAATACAGTAAAAAAAGGAGAGACTTGAGAGAATGAAAAAGGGGATCTATAATCTATCCAAACACAAACTCTCAAATGAGGAAATTGTTGTTTTGAATAGAGTCCTCTCCTTCAGTCCCTCAAACTCTCACAACATTTTTGATCTTTTTGTAGATTTATAAGGAAGCTTTAACTCCAAACATATTTCTGTGGAAAAGGACAAAGAAATTTTGAGGTACTACCGATTCTAACTGATAATATGGATAGTAGAATGAAGAACGAAACTCTGATTTACTTAGATCCTGATGATCTCTGTGACTCTCTTTTTGAGATTTAAGTCATCCCTCTAACTTTAACCCCACTAACAATTGTCTAAAATTTACAATTATTCCAGACTGTGGTTTTGGATGAATTCAATAAGATCCCACCATTAGGTAACACTGGATGCAATCTCAATAAATATGAGAATAAAGTGCTCTTAAATCTAAGTAAGATTGAGGAGTTAATAATTAGACAAGTGGACAAGGGTGTGGGCATTGTTCTTCAAGACAGATGTGATTATCTCAAGGAAGCCAAAATCAAGAATACTATAAGAAACTAAACTTTTTTCCCACTTAGGTATTTTTAATCAACTTATCAGATTAGTAGATGGGGTCTTCCTGGAGGGTATTCTTACCAAGAAGGAGAAAGATTTTTTTACTCCATTTCATCCCAGCTTGGCTAATTATTACCACCTGCTCAAGACTCATAAGTTGCTGGTAGACCTTTTAGGAAGGCCCATTATTTCTGGCATTGACAATCTGACATGTAATTTGTCACCGTATGTGGATCAATTTTTTAAAGAAACTAGTGATTACTCTACCTTCATATATAAGGGACTCGGCAGACCTTATCACAAAAATGGATGAGATAAAAAAAGAGGATAGGGACATTTCTTGGCTCACCTGCAATGTCACTGCTTTGTATTCTAATTTTGCTCATTCATTGTGTCTTGAAGCAGTTAAATATTTTTTGAAGCAAGACATATATATGCCAGAAAGTCAACTTGAGTTTCTTCTCAAATCCATTCTTTTGTATTGGAACATAATTATTTTGTTTCTCAGGAACAATTTTTTTCTACAAACCAAGGGTACTGCCATGGGCACCAAGTTTGCCCCAAGTTTTGCCAATCTCTTATGGGATGGTATGAAGAGAAATACATCTATTCTTCCAAATTTGGAGTGAACTTGGTGTTCTATGGCCGATACATTGATGACCTCATCTTTATATGGGAGGGGTCCACTACTGATGCATTATTATTTGTTGAACATTTGAATTCTAACACTTTAGGCATTTCTTTGAGTTCCAAGTTGAATGCCGACAGTATAGAATTTTTGGACCTTGAGTTATTCTGGAATCAGAAGGGCTTAGTTTCCACTAAAACCTTTTTTAAAGAAGTGGATTCTAATAGTTATCTTAATTTTAAATGCAACCACTATGCCCCTTGGATTTGTAGCATTCCATACAATCAATGCTGCAGACTTAGAAGGAATTGTAGTAATATGAAGGTTTATGAAGAACAATCTGTAATCCTTATTAATAGGTTTTTGGAGAAAGGTTACCCGAGGGATTTAATAAATAGAGGGCTTCTGCAAGCCAAAAAAAAAACTAGAGATTAATTATTTATACCATGTAAAAACAAAATGGCATCTAAAAAAGAAAAAAAAATGATGGTTTCCATTTGCGTTTTATTACTCAATTGAATAATAATCATCAATACATAAGGGCAGCTTTATATAAATATTGGTTTATTCTACTGAAAGGTCCTATCTTGAAAAACTTGGTAGACAATTCTCCGGCATGCACATTTAGGAGAGCGCCAACTTTAAAAAATCAATTGGCACCTAGTAAAGTTGACATGAAAAAATCCTACTGTAAGCTAAAAACACACCATGGATACCAATATGTTTAGTAAAAAAGGTCTCTTCAAATGTGGCAAGAAGCTTTGTGGCTTGTGTAAATATATAGAGACAGGAACCAATAGCTTTACATCATATGTCGTCCAAGAAACTTTTTCAATCAATTCTAGAATAACTTGTGATTCTCCATTTGTAGTATATCTCTTAGAATGCAAGTCTGGGATCCTATATACAGGAAGGACCTCAAGACCCATAAAAAAAGAGGTGGAGCGAACATCTCAGAAATATTAAAATATCATCTCTTAAACACAGTGTCCCCAGACATATAGTTTGTAACCATACTAACTCAGATAATTTATTTAATATTAAACCTATTGAATATATTCCTAAAACATGGGGGGGGGGGGGGCAATAGTTTTCTAAGATTAAGGGAGACTTTCTGGATTTGGAAGCTCTAAAACCTTACCCCCTATGGACTTAATGAAAATATAGATATGGCCACTTTTAGCCAATATTATTTAGTTTTATATCTTCTAGTTGTAGTGTAGATGTATTTTTAATGGTATTTTGTATATATGATATATATTATATGATGACTTAATGTATTTATTATTTTTTATCTTGGCCTCTAGGAGGGAATCTTTTTAGCCTTTTTAGCAATATCAGTGTTTATATTATGATTTATTTTAGGTTATATATGCATTATGTATAGGTGTTTAGTGTTCTTTTAAGGATTGTACTTGTATTTTGTATAACTGCACATTATGACCTATTAGCAATGATTTTAAATGTGGATTGTAGACATTCCATATCTGTTTATCCAAAGGGGCAGGACTAGTTTACCATCACTTTAAGGAAGTTATAACAAACAGATAAACAAATCCAGTAATCAAACATTTTTACAATATATCACATGACAATAGATTCTTTGGGTACAAAGTCCTCTATTCATGTATAATGAAACCGTACTTTGGGAGAATACATCTCATAGCGTCATGCTTTAGCATCCATCTACCACTAAATGGCCATTAACAAGATTACTGTTATATATATTACAAAGTAAAAGAGAAGGGTTTATTGAAAAACAGAATAACAGAAGCACAATAAGTAAATAAGGAAAAGAAGGCAAGCAAACAAAATCAAACGTATCTAGTAGAAACAGCTACACATATTACTAATACATACACATAACTCATTAAAAAATAGAATTTAAACAGTTTATATTCCCTGCAGTTATATGATTAAACTTTAGACATTAATAATGTGTTCCACATCAAACAAATCCAACCACCCCAAATTTCAGGTCCGATGCTAATCCTTAAAGCAGTTATCCCCTTAAAAGTAACATCTAATGTAATTCGAACTGAACCAGGATTCTCATATAAAAGTCTTGGAGTAATACAAATCTAGGTTATCTGTGGTCAGTTAATGGTATCTATCTAATGACAAATTAAGTTGTAACTGAGTTTTCCACATAGTTAAGGTAGGTGTGGCAGCCTTTTTCCAAAGCTTTGGTATGAGTTGTTTAACACTATTAATGGCCAAATGGATCAGGCATTAGTGGACTTTAGATTGCATCTTGAGGAGTGAATTAAAAAGGAAAATTAGTGGGTCGAGCTGTAAAGTACTATGTCACAGATCATTTAATAGAACAGCCAAAAAGTACTGATTTTCAGGGCATGTCCATCAAATGTGAAATGGAGTTCCTATTAAATCACAGTCTCTCCAACATTTCAGAGGCCCCTGGAAATAGATATTTTAATATTTGAGGCATTAAATACCATTGAAAAAGAAATGCCATGCATTTAAAAAGGAGGGTAAGATTGAGGAAGGGGGAGTGATAGAAAATGCATGCCGAGGAAAGATTTTATAAACTACATAACTATTTAAATGACATACGCTGTCTAACCATTTGACCTTGCCTTTTATGGTAGTATAGGAAGTGGTTAGTTAATTATCCAGTGAAGATTACTCAAAGAAAGGATACCTTATAAACACCCAAATGTTCCGTAGTGTGGGCTAGATTACGAGTGCAGCGCTATTTATCGCTCCTGTACTCGCTTACTGTGCTAAACTTCAGATTTTTGTGCCCGTCAGGTAAGAGTGTGAGTGAAAACTTTTGATTTTCAACCTGTAATGCGCTTATAACAAGTTAAAAGTAAAAGTTTTTTGATCGTGCGCAAACCTAATGAGCGCAAAAAAGGAAGTTAGAATATCGCAACCGTGTAAACATATTTCCCCATAGACTTCAATGAAGTGCAAAAAGTGGGAAAAAATCTGTGCAAAGCCAATCGCATTCTCTCAAGTGAGCTAATCCAACGTGAAATATTTCACATTTCAATGTTCTTCACATAGCAGAATATGTTATATTTATTCATAAATACATACATATATATATATATATATATTTAAAATGTTAGGTACAGCACTGTGGACTGTCAGAGTCCTGCAACTCCTTGCATACAATACAAAAACATAGAGTAGTCCCAAAACTGTTTTCTCATAGAAATGATCTTTTATTTAAGTGAAAAGAAAGATGATCAGCTATGTTTCGGGCCTACATAGCCTTAATTACTCAATATGTACAGGACCGGTGCTAGGATTTTTGGCTACACAGGCAAAGACACATTTTGATGCCCCCTCCTCTGAAGAAATCATATACCCTGCCATTACTGCTTCTTAACAAAATTTTCTTGTGATGTATTAAACAGCTGTAGATAACGATTTTATCTATAATGATAGAGAAATTGATTCCTGTTATCGCATTAAATTCTTGACTGTTAATCTGATTTATTATAATTTTAATAGCTGTAATGGTTCATTTCTGCATGACATAACGTACCAAAGTGGTGGCTCTGTATAACACATCAAACCAGTGGTAGCTCTGTATAATCAATAACCCAGTGGTGACAATATATAAAAACACACAGACCTGGGGGCAGGATGACCTATTTTCTTTTTCAATGTTATACCTAGACTAACACTAGCATGGCTAACAGTAAAGCTGCAGGCAGACAAGTTCCCAAGCAGAGAACCTGTCATCTTGCAATCTTCACTTGGTAAAATAAAAAAATAAAAAATACACATTAAAAAAATAAAAACAAATATGTCATGCACCGAATTTGCATCCTCCCCCTGCAAGGGTGCTCTAAGGTTGTCATTACAATAGTATTGTAATTCACTGCACCTGGTATAACATACAAGTTCACTATTTGTAGATCTCCTAACAAGATCCCCAAATTATGTACAAGAGAGGATAGATAAATAGGAGCACCAAAGGCCAAAGTATGCAATCAGGGATGATTTGTGACAGTTGTATTACAGAGTGATAAATACCAAAATAGTGAAAGTTAATAAATGTATTGAAACTTTAAAATTAGCAGAATTCTGATAGGTGTTTCTACTAAATAGGATATAAAAATAATGAACTGTTTACTCAAGAGTGCCGTTACTGAGTAAACAAACCCCTTCCTCTGACAAACAAATAAGGTGCAAACAAAACTTAAATAGGCCTGTAAGGCCCTCCTAAATCAGTCTGCCAATGAAAATGTAGCGTGTGCAAAATATACATATGTTTACTAATTAGACAAGAAATCAAATTGTATAACTGCCAACTATATAAATTGTGACTAATAATTATAAGAGTAGTGGCTGCAGACAACAGCCCCAGAGTCCCCAAGTCCAAAGAGTCAGGAAAAATAACTAGCAAAGAAATCCATAAACAATGAGAACTAGACTTGTGCATGGTCGAAAAATTTGTTTCGGTTCGGTTCGGATTGATTCAGATTTTTTCGAATTTCGGTTTGGATTGATTTGAAGTCGGAAAAATTTGAATGAATTTGTTTCGGATTCATTCGGATTCAAATAAATTCGGCTGGATTTGGTTCGATTCGATTCGGAAATTCAGAATTTCGGTATGTGTTAGGTGGGATGTGCTGTGTATTAGACTAGTATTATGTACTGTATATTAGGTGTAACCCATAGCATAGTGATATAACCTAATATACTGTACAATACTAGTGTAATCCATGGCCATCTGAATCTACCGAATAAATCCGAACTAATTCGGATTTATTCAGTAGATTCGGTACCACCGTAATTTGGAAATTCGAATCGATCCGAATCTCCGAATTTAACAAATTTGTCCGAATTTGGATTCGGACGAATCGAAACGCACATGTCTAATGAGAACAGCCAAGCTCCTATTCCAATTGGAGGGCTAGCACACGCCCTCAACTGACGTATCGGCCAAAAACACAACCCGTGAAGCCAATCACTGAAGTCAGTATTGATTAGCATCGCACACAAACCCCAAACCAGCACATTGTCGGATCGTCATAGAAGCAGCTCTACCTCTATCAACACATATGGATGCTGACCGCAAACTGCCGCAATCTCTCCCCTCAAAGCTGAAGCGGATCAGCTGTACAACTCATATTGAGCCTACCCTAAGCATCGCTAGTCATTAAGGAAACAAAGTGACGTCACTCGCCCTAGCCAATCATCACTGTGATGCGGCTGTAGGGGACATGGAGTTATATACATAACCGGCATAAAGATAAATAATAACAATAACTAATAACATATAACATAAGTGGTCCACAAGCAGAGCAAATGGAGCATCGCGAGAAGAGGACCCAATTCGCCATAGTCTAATAATGTAAATAAATACATACACACCTGTATGTGGTGGACTACAATAAATCAAAGCTCAAAATAAAATTAAAATAAAAAGGCTAAATAAAAAAAATAGTACAACTGGGAGAAAATACATATGACGACACAGTCAAAGACAGCATAGGCAGAGTATCCATGTGTCAACAAAGCAATCTTTTTTCCCCCGCACCTTTTAAATACCGCTGGTATTTAGAGTTCACAGAATGGCTGCGTTAGGCTCCAAAAAAGGGAGCGTAGAGCATATTTACCGCCACTGCAACTCTAAATACCAGAGTTGCTTACGGACGCGGCCAGCTTCAAAAACAGGCTCGTGCACGATTCCCCCATAGAAAATAATGGGGCCATTTGAGTTGAAAAAAAACCTAACACCTGCAAAAAAGCAGCGTTCAGCTCCTAACGCAGCCCCATTGTTTTCTATGGGGAAACACTTCCTACGTCTGCACCAAACACTCTAACATGTACCCCGAGTCTAAACACCCTTAACCTTATGCTTATTAACCCCTAATCTGCCGCCCCCGCTATCGCTGACCCCTGCATATTTTTTTAACCCCTAATCTGCCGCTCCGTACACCGCCGCAACCTACATTATACCTATGTACCCCTAATCTGCTGCCCCTAACACCGTCGACCCCTATATTATATTTATTAACCCCTAATCTGCCCCCCACAACGTCGCCGCCAGCTACCTACAATAATTAACCCCTAATCTGCCGACCGGATCTCGCCGCTACTCTAATAAATGTATTAACCCCTAAAGCTAAGTCTAACCTTAACACTAACACCCCCCTAAGTTAAATATAATTTAAATCTAACGAAATAAATTAACTCTTATTAAATAACTTATTCCTATTTAAAGCTAAATACTTACCTGTAAAATAAACCCTAATATAGCTACAATATAAATTATAATTATATTGTAGCTATTTTAGGATTAATATTTATTTTACAGGCAACTTTGTATTTATTTTAACCAGGTACAATAGCTATTAAATAGTTATTAATTATTTAATAGCAAAAATAGTTAAAATAATTACAAAATTACCTGTAAAATAAATCCTAACCTAAGTTACAATTAAACCTAACACTACACTATCAATAAATTAATTAAATAAACTACCTACAATTATCTACAATTAAACCTAACACTACACTATCAATAAATTAATTAAATACAATACCTACAAATAAATACAATGAAATAAACTAACTAAAGTACAAAAAATAAAAAAGAACTAAGTTACAAAAAATAAAAAAATATTTACAAACAGAAAAATATTACAACAATTTTAAACTAATTACACCTACTCTAAGCCCCCTAATAAAATAACAAAGACCCCCAAAATAAAAAAATGCCCTACCCTATTCTAAATTAAAAAAGTTCAAAGCTCTTTTACCTTACCAGCCCTGAAAAGGGCCATTTGCGGGGCATGCCCCAAATAATTCAGCTCTTTTGCCTGTAAAAAAAACATACAATACCCCCCCAACATTACAACCCACCACCCACATACCTCTAATCTAACCCAAACCCCTTTAAATAAACCTAACACTAAGCCCCTGAAGATCTTCCTACCTTGTCTTCACCATGCCAAGTATTACTGATCGCTCCAGGCTCCGAAATCTTCATCCAAGCCCAAGCGGGGGCTGGCGATCCATAATCCAGCTGAAAGAGGTCGAGAAGAGGCTCCAAAGTCTTCATCCTATCCGGGAAGAAGAGGAGATCCGGACCGGCAACCATCTTGATCTAAGCGGCATCTTCTATCTTCATCCGATGACGAACGGCTCCATGTTGAAGACCTCCAGCACGGACCCATCTTTTTCTTCCGACGTCCAACTGAAGAATGAATTCAAGTTCAATCCGATTGGCTGATTGGATCAGCCAATCAGATTGAACTTGAATCTGATTGGATGATTCCATCAGCCAATCAGAATTTTCCTACCTTAATTCCGATTGGCTGAT
This sequence comes from Bombina bombina, assembly GCF_027579735.1. NCBI lineage: Eukaryota > Metazoa > Chordata > Amphibia > Anura > Bombinatoridae > Bombina > Bombina bombina. The sequence goes on along the minus strand of NC_069500.1, from coordinate 295,863,437 downwards.
AGAATCCTATCAGCCAATCGGAGATGAAGATAGAAGATGCCGCTTGGATCAAGATGGTTGCCGGTCCGGATCTCCTCTTCTTCCCGGATAGGATGAAGACTTTGGAGCCTCTTCTGGACCTCTTCAGCCACCACTTGATAGAAGATTTCAGCCGGATTATGGATCGCCAGCCCCCGCTTGGGCTTGGATGAAGATTTCAGAGCCTGGAACGATCGGTGATACCTGGCATGGTGAAGACAAGGTAGGAAGATCTTCAGGGGCTTAGTGTTAGGTTTATTTAAGGGGGGTTTGGGTTAGATTAGGGGTATGTGGGTGGTGGGTTGTAATGTTTGGGGGGGTATTGTATGTTTTTTTTTACAGGCAAAAAAGCTGAATTATTTGGGGCATGCCCCGCAAAGGGCCCTTTTCAGGGCTGGTAAGGTAAAAGAGCTTTGAACTTTTTTAATTTAGAATAGGGTAGGGCATTTTTTTATTTTGGGGGTCTTTGTTATTTTATTAGGGGGCTTAGAGTAGGTGTAATTAGTTTAAAATTGTTGTAATATTTTTCTAATGTTTGTAAATATTTTTTTATTTTTTGTAACTTAGTTCTTTTTTTTTTTGTACTTTAGTTAGTTTATTTAATTGTAGTTATTTGTAGGTATTGTATTTAATTAATTTATTGATAGTGCAGTGTTAGGTTTAATTGTAGATAATTGTAGGTAGTTTATTTAATTAATTTATTGATAGTGTAGTGTTAGGTTTAATTGTAACTTAGGTTAGGATTTATTTTACAGGTAATTTGGTAATTATTTTAACTAGGTAGCTATTAAATAGTTAATAACTATTTAATAGCTATTGTACCTGGTTAAAATAAATACAAAGTTGCCTGTAAAATAAATATTAATCCTAAAATAGCTACAATATAATTATAATTTATATTGTAGCTATATTAGGGTTTATTTTACAGGTAAGTATTTAGCTTTAAATAGGAATAATTTATTTAATAAGAGTTAATTTATTTCATTAGATTTAAATTATATTTAACTTAAGGGGGTGTTAGTGTTAGGTTTAGACTTAGCTTTAGGGGTTAATACATTTATTAGAGTAGTGGCGAGCTCCGGTCGGCAGATTAGGGGTTAATAATTGTAGGTAGGTGGAGGCGACGTTGGGGGCGGCAGATTAGGGGTTAATAAATATAATATAGGGGTCGGCTGTGTTAGGGGCAGCAGATTAGGGGTACATAGGTATAATGTAGGTTGTGGCAGTGTACGGAGCGGCAGATTAGGGGTTAAAAAAAATATGCAGGGGTCAGCGATAGCGGGGGCGGCAGATTAGGGGTTAATAAATATTATGTAGGTGTCGGCAGTGTTAGGGGCAGCAGATTAGGGGTACATAGGAATAACGTAAGTGGCGGCGGTGTACGGAGCGGCAGATTAGGGGTTAAAAAAATGTAATCGAGTGGCGGTGATGTGGGGGGACCTCGGTTTAGGGGTACATAGGTAGTTTATGGGTATTAGTGTACTTTAGAGCACAGTAGTTAAGAGCTTTATAAACTGGCGTTAGCCCAGAAAGCTCTTAACTACTGACTTTTTTCTACGGCTGGAGTCTTGTCGTTAGATTTCTAACGCTCACTTCAGCCACCACTCTAAATACCGGCGTTAGAAAGATCCCATTGAAAAGATAGGATACGCAAATGGCATAGGAGGATCTGCGGTATGGAAAAGTCGCGGCTGTAAAGTGAGCGTTAGATCCTTTCCTGACTGACTCCAAATACCAGCGGGCGGTAAAAACCAGCGTTAGGAGCCTCTAACGCTGGTTTTGACGGCTACCGCCAAACTCTAAATCTAGGCCTCAGAAAAGTAGAGAGAAAAGTAGAGAATTTGAGAGAACCCATCTCTCAAATCCAAAAATGAGGAAAAGAGAGATATGTCTACAATCAACAGCTGTCAATGTCAGACTATATGTCCTAAACCAAAAGTACATATAATTGGCTAACTCTTTGGTATGGAGCCCGAGAGAATGAGGCCATGGAGTCACCACAAAAGTGATCAATGAACATAAAACATATAAAACTAACACATATACAGAATAAAAATTATTAAAATATATATAATGATATATATAAATATAGAACTGAACAGACTAATATATGACAGAATATCTACGCAGACCCCTACCGAGTCCTGTGGTCAGCAGACAAATATATACATGAATCTGGACTCCCATAAATCAGATGAGGACTCTCATCTACAGGGGGAGAGCTAATGATATAGGTAGTAAATGTTATCACATATAAAAGAAAAGAAAAAAAAGAAAAATGAAAAGAGCATATAGTTAAATATCTGTGTTTAAGTCCTTGAATCAGTGGAAAAAATGACGTCTACACGTTAAAGTGAAAAAGTAAAAAATAAAAATTCAAATAGAAAAGGTTGGAAACAGTTTTTTTCAAAATATATCCTTATAGTTAGATCATATGGTGTAGAGCAGGGGTGGCCAGCCTTTTGGACCTCAGGGGTCACTAAACTCAACAATTTTGAATCCCGTGGACCACTAGCATGATTTTTTTTTAAAAAGGTACAAACCTCTATAATATGTGTGTGTGTGTGTATATATATATATATATATATATATATATATATATATATATAGAGGAAGCAGTGTGTGTGCACTCTCACCAAAAACACAGTCCAAAAAGTAAATAAAGCACTCCCTGGTCTTCAGTTAACAGTGAATCAAAGAACTGTTTATTCAAGCGTGATGTTACTGAGTAAACAAACCCCTTCCTCTGACAAACAAATAAGGTGCAAACAAAACTTAAATAGGCCTGTAAGGCCCTCCTCAATCAGTCTGCCAATGAAAATGTAGCGTGTGCAAAATATATATGTTTACTAATTAGACAAGTAATCAAATTGTATAACTGCCAACTATATAAATTGTGACTAATAATTATAAGAGTAGTGGCTCCAGACAACAACCCCAGAGTCCCTAAGTCCAAAGAGTCAGGAAAAATAACAATACGAATAAGAAAAATTAAAGCCTCAACTAGCAAAGAAATCCATAAACAAAGAAAACAGCCAAGCTCCTATTCCAATTGGAGGACTATAACACGCCATCAACTGACGTATCTGCCAAAGACACAACCCGTGAAGCCATTCACTGAAATCAGTAGTGATTAGCATTGCACACACACCCCAAGCCAGCACATTGTCAGATCGTCATAGAAGCAGCTCTACCTCTATCAACACATATGGATGCTGACCGCAAACCGCCACAATCTCTCCCCTCAAAGCCGAAACGGATCAGTTGTACAACACCTGAGCCTCCCCCAAGTGTCGCTAGTCATTAAGGAAGCAAAGTGACGTCACTCGCCCTAGCCAATCATCACTGTGATGCAGCTGTAGGGGATGTGGAGTTATATCCGTAACCGGCATAAAGATAAATAATAACAATAACTAATAACATATAACATAAGTGGTCCACAAGCAGAGCAAACGGAGCGTAGCGAGAAGAGGACCCAATTCGTAGTCTAATAATGTAAATAAATACATACACACCTGTATGTGGTGGACTACAATAAATCAAAGCTAAAAATAAAATAAAAATAAAAAGGCTAAATAAAAAAAAATAGTACAACTAGGAGAACTTATGACCACAAAGGTCATAGACAGCATAGGCAGAGTATCCATGTGTCAACAAAGTAATCACAAAATGAGTGTTATGTGCCCAGTGCCTAACTGGGGGGTTTGTGTTACATAAGTGAATGACAAAAATATAAGTAAAGATAGACTATATAACAATAAGAATAGACTATGAAAAGTAACAGGAGAGAACACATCTCTCAAATCCAAAAATGAGGAAAAGACTATATGTCCTAAACCAAAAGTACATATAATTGGCTAACTCTTTGGTATGGAGCCCGGGAGAATGAGGTCATGGTGTCACCACAAAAGAGATCAATGAACATAAAACATATAAAACCAACACATATACAGAATAAAAATTATTAAAATATATATAACGATATATATATATAAATATAGAACTGAACAGACTAATACATGACAGAATATCTACGCAGACCCCTACCGGGTCCTGTGGTCAGCAGACAAATATATTCATGAATCTGGACTCCCATAAATCAGATGAGGAATCTCATCTAGAGGGTGAGGGCTTATAAAAAAGTGAGAACTCTCAAAAATTAAAAAATAAATAAAAAAAATAGCCAAAAATAAATGGGAAAAAAATGGAAAAAATAGAATATAGAATCCCATCAGTTCCAATATAGGTACAGTCCAATCATAGGTAGCATCGCCATCCCATATTGACATTAAGTCCTTTGGGTGACAAAGTAGCCAACTCAAATATCCAGCATGTTTCCTTCTGAAGTAGAATCTTCTCTCTGTTGCCCCCTCTTCGGAGGGGGGGAACAGGATCTATGATCCGGAAACGTAGATCATTGACCAAATGATGAGCTTCAAGGAAGTGGTGTGCCACCGGTTGGTCAGCTTTACCAGCTTGTAGTGCCTGATGTATGGACGAACGATGATTTGCCATTCTTGTAGGAGCATCATCACAAGTCTTTCCTTTATAGAATTTGCCACATGGGAAATAAAGTAGATAGATGGTGTATGTGTTAATCTTGTACTTCTTTTTCTTGTCCGGATGTTGAAATGAAGAGCCAGTCACCATGCTGTTACATGTAACACAACTTATAGAGCGGAAACATCCCTTCTTTTTGAGCAGTCATGATCGAGGCATCTCCTCAATGGGCATGTCTGTATTTACAAGTAGATCCCTAAGGTTACACCCTCTTTTGTATGCCATCCTGGGTGTTCCTCACTGGGTAAATGGCAAGTTGGGGTCAGACTGGAAAAGTTTCCCTTCATCACAAATGGTCTTAACAAACCTATAATTATCCGGCGTGTAGGTTGTGAGAAAAGTTAACCGTTGTTGGTCATTTTGACTTGAAGGGACACTTGCTGTAAGAGCGAATTGCTTATTCTTATTTAGTTGTACTGGTTTGTATCCTCAGTGTCTGAACCTTTTGGTCATCTCGGCAAGTTGCTGTGTGCATTTATTTTGATCAGTATTGTTTCTGAGGACCCTCTGATATTGGGCTTTAAGGATATTTTGTATTAAGGATGGAGAATGACAGCTATCTGCACGGAAGATGGAGTTTCTATCCGTGATTTTTCTGTACAGTGTTGTACCCAATCTGATGCCATCCTTGAATACCCTTACATCCAAGAAGTCGATGGTGTCAAGATTGGCTTGATGCTGAAATCTGATGGTGCTGTCAAGATTGTTGAGATCATCAATCCAATTGGTAAGTGATTGTTCACCCACCCTCCCATACCAGAAAGAGGTCATCAATATATAGGCATTAGGCAATACAGCTTGATCTGTTTATTGATGAAGACGCAGCCTTAGAGTCTTGTCGGTTTAGCTATACTGCAAGCATTTTAGCCTGTAACGCAATGTCAATCCAGCACTAAAAAAAAATATGTTTTTGCGTGGGATTACCATAGTGCCCATATTACAAGTTGTGCGGTGAGGCTAAAATGCTTGCGTTCCAGCCTATAACGACACGATCCGTTCCGCTATCTGAGACCAGTAGTTATGAGTTTTGCGCAAAAAAACTGTTACACAAAACTCATAACTAAAATGTTACAAACTACACTAACACCCATAATCTACCTATTAACCCCTATTCTGCCGCCCTCCCGCATCGCAAACACTATAATAAAGTTATTAACCCATAATCTGCCGCTCTCGACATCGCCGCCACTAATAAAAGTTATTAACCCCTATTCCGCTGCTCCCCGACATCGCCACTACTAAATAAAGTTATTAACCCCTAAACCTCTGGCCTCCCACATCACCATCACTAAATAAACCTATTAACCCCTAAACTGCCAGCCCCCCACATCACAAAAAACTAAATTAAACTATTAACCCCTAAACAACTATTATACTAAAATTAAAAAAGCTACAAATTAAATAAACTAAATTGCACATTAAAAAAACCTAACACTACTAAAAAAAATTAAATCTAAAATTGCAAGATAAAAAATACTAAATTACAAAAAATAACAAACAATAAATCACAAAAAATTTTTTTTATCCAAAGTAAAAACAATTACACTTAATCTAATAGCCCTATAAAAATAACCCCCCCCCAAAAAAAAATAAAATAAAAAAAAAAACCTAGCCTACAATACAATTGGCTATTCAAATCAGCCAATAGAATTTTAGTAGCTCTCATCCTATTGGCTGATTTGAACAGCCAATAGGATTTCAGTAGCTCTTAACTTTATCTTATATGAATTTCAAAAATCAAATCAGCCAATAGGAATGCAAGGGACTCCATTTTGAAAAGGCTCCCTTGCATTAAAGATTCAGTGTACTGTGGCGACCGTATAAAGAGGATGCTCCACGCCGGATGTCTTGAAGGATCAACCCGCTGTGCGGATCGACCCGCTGTGCACCGCTGGGATGAAGATAAAAGACGCTGTCGCAATGAAGATAGAAGATGCTGCCTGGATGAAGATAGAAGCTGCCGCCTGGAAGGATAAAGACCTTGCTGACTGGATGAAGACTTCTTAGCCACCTGGATGTCCGGAGTTCAGAAACTGTAAGTGGATCATCAGGGTTTAGTGTTAGTTTTTTTTTTTTGTTTTTTTGGGTGTTTTTTTTTAGATTAGTGTTTGGGCTTTTTTAAAAGAGCTAAATGCCCTTTTAAGGGCAATGCAAAAGAGCTAAATGCCTTTTTCAGGGCAATGGGTAGCTTAGGTTTTGTTAGAGTTAGGTTTTTTATTTTGGGGGGTCGGTTGGGTGGTGGGTTTTACTGTTGGGGGTCTTTGTATTTTTTTCAGGTAAAAGAACTGATTTTTTAGGGCAATGTCCTACAAAAGGCCCTTTTAAGGGCTATTGGTAGTTTATTGTAGGCTAGGGTTTTTATTTTTATTTTGTGGGGCTTTTTTATTTTTATAGGACTATTAGATTAGGTGTAATTGTTTTATTTTGGATAATTTCGTTTGCTATTTTTTGTAATTTAGTATTTTTTATGTTTTGTAATTTTAGATTTCATTTTTTTTAGTAGTGTTTTTTGTAATGTGTAATTTAGTTTATTTAATTGGTAGTTTTCTTAATTTTAATATAATAGTTGTTAGGGTAAATTGTTAGTTTAAACTTAGTTTTTTTTAAACTTCACAGGTAAGTTTTTATTTATTTTAAGATATGGATATTGTAATGTGGGGGGCTGGCGGTTTAGGGATTAATAGGTTTATTTAGTGAAGGTGATGTGGGAGGCCAGAGGTTTAGAGGTTAATAACTTTATTTAGTGGCAGCGGTGTCAGGGAGTGGCGAAATATGGGTTAATAGATTTATTATAGTGTTGGCGATGTTGGGGTGCGGGGGAATAGGGGTTAATAACTTTATTATAGTGACGGCGATGTCTGGGAGCTGTGGAATATGGGTTAATAACTTTTATTAGTGGTGGCGATGTCAGGAGTGGCAGATTAGGGGTTAATAACTTTTTTAGGCAGCGGCAATGTCGTGAGCGCAGATTAGAGGTTAATAACTTTATTTAGGTGGCAGAAATGTCGGGAGCGGCAGATTAGGGGTTAATAACTTTATTTCTGTGGCGGCTATGTTGCGGCAGCAGATTAGGGGTGTTTAGACTTGGGGTTTATGTTATGGTGTTAGGTTTAAACGTAACTTTTTTTTTAGACATCAATAGAGTTGCGTTATGGCGATCACCATTCCGTGCTTCAGTTGTTTCTCCCAATTAATGTCTATGGGGAAAGTGTGCACGAGCACGTCAAAGCGGCCCTTAGATTTTGTGCGGTATGGAGCTCATCGCCACCATATCGCACGCAGAAGGAGGCTTTTCAGAAACTCATAATGGCAGCGCTATGGAGGGTGAAATAATACAACTTTTGTTGCGTTCGTTCCCCACCCTCTATAGCGCAAAACTCGTAATCTAGGTGTTTATTAGGTATCCTTTTAAAAATGGGTATATGCTTTAAAAACAACCATGCAATGAAAGCTACTGGTTTTATAATATTGTGTGATAATCTTGAATTAATAGATATAAAGAAAATATAATTATCTTGGGTATGACATATCTTCAAAAGTTAACCATAAATTGGAATTTCAATTGTATTTATGTTGGTATGACTGTATTTGAAGCAAATGCCAATACTCTCCAGCAGACCATTAAAAACAAATAATTATACAGAAACACAAGAAATTTTGAAACATCAGGGGCGCGATCCCATATACGCAGGTTTCGGCTCAAGCATTGGGAACCTGCACCGCCCGTAATTTCACCTTGTACATCGGGGTATTACATATACCCTGCCGGCAGTTCATAAAGTGCCGTAAGTCTGATAAACTAGCGATGTCCAGAAATGAGCGTAGCTACAAATTTCTGGAGTCACTAGTGACTTACGGCACTTTAGAAACTGCCGGCGCCTAAGAAAAGTAAAGGAAATATTACATTTCCCGTAAAAGTCTAACCTGCCTCTCAAAAATAAGCCCGACACGTAAAACCTTTATATCCGCAATCCCCCCTCTCACTACTAATAATAGGATTTTTCCTACTTTAATTCCTATTGTCAATTCAGCCAATCAGAATTCAAGGTACGCCATCTTGGATGACGTCATTTAAAGGAACCTTCATTTGTCGTTATTCCATCGGCCAGGAAGGATGCTCCGCGTCGGATGTCTTCAAGATGGAGTCGCTCCTCGTCGGATGGAAGAAGATAGAAGATGCCGCTTGGATGAAGACTTCTGCCCGGATGGAGGACCTCTTCTGCCCGGATCGGATGAAGACTTCTGCCCGGCTGGAGAACCACTTGTTCCCGGATCAGATGAAGACTTCTGCCCGGCTGGGTAGGTAGGCTCAAGGTAGGGTGATCTTCAATTGGGTAGTGTTAGTTTTTTTTAAGGGGGGATTGGGTGGGTTTTAGAGTAAGGTTGGGTGTGGGTGGTGGGTTTTAATGTTGGGGGGGTTGTATTTCTTTTTTTACAGGTAAAAGAGCTGATTACTTTGGGGCAATGCCCCGCAAAAAGCCCTTTTAAGGGCTATTTGTAATTTAGTATAGGGTAGGGAATTTTATTATTTTGGGGGGCTTTTTTATTTTATTAGGGGGCTTAGATTAGGTGTAATTAGTTTAAACTTCTTGTAATTTTTTTATTTTCTGTAATTTAGTGGGGGGGGTTTGTACTATAGTTTATTTTATTTAATTGTATTTAATTTTAGGTAATTGTGGTTAATTTATTTAATTCATTTTATGATAGTGTAGCGTTAGGTGTAATTGTAACTTAGGTTAGGTTTTATTTTACAGGTAAATTTGTAATTATTTTAACTAGGTAGCTATTAAATAGTTATTAACTATTTAATAGCTATTGTACCTAGTTAAAATAAATACAAAGTTGCCTGTAAAATAAAAATAAATCCTAAAATAGCTAAAATGTAATTATTAATTATATTGTAGCTATCTTAGGGTTTATTTTATAGGTAAGCATTTAGTTTTAAATAGGAATAATTTAGTTAATAATATTAATTTTATTTAGATTTATTTAAATAATATTTAAGTTAGGGGGTGTTAGGGTTAGACTTAGGTTTAGGGGTTAATAACTTTATTATAGTGGCAGCGACGTTGGTGGCGGCAGATTAGGGGTTAATAGATTTAATAGGCTATGTGGGCTATGGCGGTTTAGGGGTTAATACTAGAATAGATTTATTGCGGTGTGGGCTATGGCAGTTTAGGGGTTAATACACTTTATTCGTTATTGCGGTGGGGGATTGAGGTTGACAGGTAGATAGACATTGCGCATGCGATAGGTGTTAGTTTATTTTTGCAGGCATTTTCGGGAGTTACGGTGCTCCCATACTCAGAACAAGGCCTGCTACGGCTGCCTTTTATGGCGAGGTAAAAATGTAGTAAGATTTCTCCATTTTCGCCACATAAGATATTGGATACCGAGTTACGACGTGGTCCCATGTTAGCTTATGGGAGTAAAAATTGCGAGCAATGGGTCAAATATACATGCCGCTTTTATATGCGGCGCTGTATATAGGATACCAAAAACGCGCAAAAACTGGCGTCGCCGGCTTTTGTGGGCGACCCTGCATATGTAATGGGGCCCCAGATTTCTTTATTTAAGTTAACAACTTGAAGACAGCCACTAGTTCATTGTTTGCATGATTTGCCTCACAACTCAAGCACCAACAAAAATACAAGTAAATAACTTGAGGACACCTATTAAGTTTATTATAAGTTCATTTGCTTTAGAACCTAAATTTAAACATAGATACAATTGAAAAGGAATAACCCTGGAGAAAGAATTGCAGAAAGGGTTAAATGACCCCACTAGGAAGCAGGGCATGGGGTGAGATAGAGGGCAGGGGGCTGAGCTAGGAGGGGGGTTTATAAGGCCCCAACAGGAAGTAGTTGCAGTCACTTTTACTGGAGCAGCACAGTGGGAGCATCTTTTATCTTACCTGCGATGGAGGCCTTGTTAGCTGAGCTGGTGGAGGTGGCCAGGCAGAAAGGGGTCAGCTGGATACAGGAGCGGTTGCTGGCGGCTTGAGAGGCCGCCACTGGACAAGAGGAGGCGAGTCCCATTCCTAGGGAGGCAGCAGGCAGGAGGAGTGAATGGCTGACCAGGAGGTCTAGGCCGCCAGAGCGCCTCAGTCCAGAGCTGGGCACCGCTAGACCTAGGAGAGGGAGTGCCAGGCCTAGCGGTGGGTCATCTGATGGAGCGCGGGCAGGAGACAGGAGCAGGGACTACGGCCAGGCCCCGGACGGGGTTGAGGCCTTGCGTGGTAGTAGTTGATGACTTTGCGGACCGGCGTCGGCAGCAGGGGCCTAGCGCAGAGAGAGGCAGGTGTTGGAGTTGCCGGTCAGAGACACGGAGGGCCGCAACAGGTACAGGATGTGGGGTAATGCGGGGGATGCCGGGGAGCAGGATGGGGGATGTGGAGGCTGATACTGGGCAGTGGTATGAGACTGAGCCGGGTGGGGGCGGAGCATTGTCCGGATGGTGAGGGGGGGGACATGGAGGTGAGGTGGATGTCTCAGCAAGGTTGAAAGTATGGGGAGAGGTGAGAGGGGCATGGCGCAGGTGTTGTAGTGGGCACTGAGGTAGCGGTAGTTAAAGGGGAGGTTGCTTAATCAGCGGTAGCGGTTAGTTTGCTGGGGGGGAGGTGACGGGGGCGCACTGAGCGTACTGAGGGAGGTAAGGGTGGGTAGATGGTCCTAAGGAACGGTAAGTGGTAGGCTAGGGAGCAGCCTTATGTCAGAAGGGGAGATGTGGTGACAGGGGTTTTGTTTAGCAGTGTAGGGGCAGCGGTTAGTAGGTAGTGGGTAGTAGCCATATTGGGTAGTTGCATTCCAGGAGGCATGGTAAGGTTATTGGGGAGTGAAGGTTGGTATACAAAAAGGGGGGGAGCAATGAATGAAAAAAAAAAGACAGCAGAGGTGCCCTGTGTGGCTTAGTGGCTTGCTTACTGGCAGGGGTAACACAAGGTCACACGGGGGGGGCTTGTTAGGGAAAGGATGTTAGGGGGAGCTGATGAGAAGGGGGGATTTTCAGAAGAAGGAGGGTGCTGTTAGGGGGTCCACAGGTAGGGGGGTAGGTTGTGGGGTTTGGCCAGCTGGGGGTAACCAGGGGAGATGGGGGGCAAGAGAGGAGGGAACGTGGGGGGAGGACATGGGGAAAGTTTTTGACTTGTCATGTTGTTATTGCAGAGGGAAGGGCCAGTACGGCTGAGGGAGAGGCGACTGGCGAAGCCAGGGATGAGGACTTGGCGGAGCAACCAGAGCTGTGGACGGAGCCACCGCTGGTATTGGAGACTAGCGGTGACTTCAGTGGGGAAGAGGATCCATTGGAAGGGGCATCGACAGGAGCGGTGATGGCTAGCCAGGTAGGAGATATGACTACGTTGGCACAGCTTCTGAGGTTGTTGTCCCCACAAAGGGGAGGGATAGGTAGGGAAGGGGTTGAAATGGAGGAGAGGCGGGCTAGTGGGCAGAGGGGAAGGGATGTGACTGGCTCTTCTTCATCACAGGCTACAAGATCTGGACCGGGAACGGGGAGGGAGAGTGCCCCCATAGGAGGCGTGATTCGTCTAGAGGACGCAGGAGGTCCAGGTCACCATTGGGCAGGAGGAGTGGAGGGTTAGACGTGCTATCGCCAACATGGGCCAGGGTTGACAGGTCCAGGGACAGGAGCAGACACGGCAGAGGAAGGTCCCCTGCCAGGAGAGGTCCGGCGAGATGCCTTCTGGAAGCAGACAGAGGGATACGGCTGGGAGACCTTGGGGTCCCAGCCAGGAAAGGAGTGCTAAGACGGCAACAGGGGTCGCGGACGGAGGACAGAGAGAAGGACTGGCAACAGCAGGGCAGTCGGCAGGTGAGGCGACTGGTCTGCTTCCTAGCGTGGATGGTGCTTTGACTGGAGAGAGAGAGGTGTTGTTAGCGGGGTTGAAAAGTATGATTGCAACTTTGGAGAAGGCCAGAGGGTTGGGAGGATCGCCAACGGCTGCATGGGTTCAGCCAGGAGGTGAGGGGCAGTTGATAGCCCCACTACCGGGCGGTGCGGTGGCTGGGGGGAATGTGGGAACGACTAGCGGAGGGGAGACATTGAAAGTACCGGAGGATGCATTGAGGAGGCCATGTCTATGCTCGATAGGGCCGTTGGGTATCAATCTTCCCAGTGAGACGAGGGAGAAGATCTGGAAGAGGGAATTTTTGGAGATCCTATCAGTACTTCCTCTGGATAATGTGCTGAAGGTGAAGGAGGATGAAAAGGAGAAGGGGAAGAAGGAGGAAGAGGAGAGAAAGAAGCGCTGGAGGAAGTTACCTAAAACGTTTGGGAACTGGTCGAGGGCATTTTGCATTTTGGCGAGTGTGGTAAGTGAGAAGTTTCTGGAACAAGGGTCGTCCTTGTTTTGTTATTACGATGAAATTCCTAGTGCATATAGGACATATGATGGGATGGCGTGGTGGCGGTATGATGAGAGGTTTAGGCAATGGATGGCGGTGCGGCCAGAGATGCGGTGGGACAACAGGGACATGGGCATTTGGCTCGAGATCATGACGCCTCTGCAAGGGAATGAGTCCTTTCGGGCGGGGGGTCAGGGAGCAGGCAGCGGGGGAGCTAGTGGGAGCACGTCCACGGCCATCCGAAAAGGTCTGTGGTTTCAGTTCAATGAGGGACAGTGCAGATTTGGGGCATCCTGTAAATATAAGCATGAATGATCAGGGTGTGGAGGAATACATTCCTTTGCAAAATGTTTCAAGTAGGCCCGGCATGGGCTTAAACCAGGAGAAGTGGGTAACGCAAGCCCTGACCCCAGTGAGGGTAGAAAGGATGGTACCGTGGCTAGGGGATTACGCCAGTAGGAGAGGGAATGCGGGGGATGCTGAGTTATTGTTGACGTGTTTTAGTTCAGGTTTTGTTATTCCATTTAAGGAGCAGGACGGGGGAGTTTCTGGGGGTAATTTGAAATCGGCCAGGGAGTTCCCAGCAGTGGTAAGGGAGAAATTGCTAATGGAGGTGGCCTTGGAGAGGATGGAGGGGCCGTTTGAGGGTCCACCATTAGTGGGAATGCGGATTTCTCCATTAGGGGTCGTCCCTAAAAAAGGGTTTGTTGGGTTGCTACTTCAAGGGATCGTTTTTTCGTTGACCTGTGCCTGCCAATGGGATGCTCCATCTCTTGCTCGTACTTCGAGAAGTTTAGTACATTTGTGGAATGGGTGGTTAAAAAGTGGTCTGGGAAGTCATCAGTAGTTCACTACTTGGATGACTTCTTATTTGTAGGAGCGACTGGTTCGGGGGTTTGTGAGCAGTTGATGGAGGCATTCGGGGAGGTTACACGGGATTTCGGTATCCCGGTGGCGGCAGATAAGTCAGAGGGGCTGGTGACTTCATTGAGCTTCCTGGGTATTCAGCTGGATACCATTCAAATGGAGTGCAGGCTCCCGGAGGACAAGCTCTGGGACCTTAGAGAGGTGGTGGGGAAGGCATTAGCCTCTAAGAAGGTCACACTGCGGCAGCTGCAGGCTTTGCTGGGGAAGCTCAATTTTGCTTGTCGGATTATCCCGATAGGCCAACTTTCTTTGGCAACAGCTGGGGTGACGGAGGCATCACATCAGGGTGACTTAGGAGATGAAGGAGGATCTGAGGGTGTGGTTAACATTTCTGGAGGAGTTCAATGGGAGATTGATCATTCAGGAACGAGGACATTCGGTGGACAGCTTGTGTTTGTTTACGAATTCGTCAGGGGCCCATGGATTCGGGGCTTATTTACAGGGTAAGTGGTGCACGGAGGCATGGCCTGCCAGTTGGGGGGAGGCAGGTTTAACAAGGAATTTAAAGTTCTTGGAACTTTTTCCTCTGGTGGTGGCACTGCGGGTGTGGCCTTACATTTTGCGGGACAAGATGGTCAGCTTTCATTCAGACAATTTGGTGGTGGTCATGGCTATTAACAGGCTGACGGCTAATTTGCCACCGGTAGTTAAGTTACTGAGAGTGTTTGTGCTGGAATGCTTGCGAAGCAATGTCTGCTTCAGGGCGGTCCATTTACCTGGCAAATTGAATGGTCCCGTTTTCAGTGGGACCGATTTCGCATGGTGGCTCCAGATGTGGAGGAGGAAGGGTTTGTCTGCCCGAGGGACCTGTGGAGCTTGGGTGGTCTGGAATAGTCAGTATGGTTCAGGGAGCATTGGCACCGACCACATGGAAGGTGTACTCCTGTGTGTGGAAGAAGTGGTATGAATGGGAAGGAGGTGTCCTTTGGTCAGGGGACAGGGGGAAGCTGTTGGAGGCTTTGTTATCTTGGGTGAAATGGTGGGGAGAGGAGAGGCTGTCGCCATCTGAGATAAGGAAAATAATAAGGCATTAGCCTTCTTGTTTCAGTTGTTGGGGTGGGAGGATCTGACAAAGGTGTTTGTGGTAAGAATGGCAATCAGGGGTCTTTGCCGTGGCAAGGGGAGGAAGGATATCAGGAGGCCGATGACATTTGCAGTGTTGGAAAAAGTGACGGGTTGTTTGGGGGGTTTGTGTTTTTCGAAATTTGAAGAGGTGCTTTTCAGGACAGCATTTGTATTGGCATTTTTTGGGGCATTCAGAGTGTCTGAATTGGTGGGAAGGAATAGGAAGGATGAAGGGGGTATTAGTGTGGAAGAAGTGGTTGTGAAGGAAGGTGTGGTGGAGGTGTGGTTGAGAAGATCCAAGACGGATCAGATGGGGAAGGGTTGCTGGATAAGATTGAGGGAAGTGGGGGGGGGGGGGTGTTGCCCAGTAGCTGTGGTATGATCTTTTCTCAGTCTCCGCCCTGTAAGGGATGGCCCCCTTTTAATTCATGAGGATGGTTCGATCTTATCCCGGTACCAGTTTATCTCGGTATTCAGGAAGGCATTGGCGGTGTTGGGTATGAAGTGTAAGGCATTTGGGACCCATTCATTTGAATTGGGGCGGCGACTGAGGCGGCGGGGTTGGGACTGGGTGTGTCGGTGATTAAGGGGATGGGGAGATGGAAGTCTGACAGATACTGGGGGTATGTTAGGCTTGGGATGGTGGCATAATTGGGGAGGGTTGCAGCTTTATTTTTTTTGGCAGGTCCAGTGAGGTGCTGGGTGATCGGTCATTCTTATGTTTATTGGGCCAGGAAAGCCGCTGCAGTGAAGGAAGATGGAAGTCAGTTGGGAATGCCTAGGGAAAAAAATTGTGTTAAAATGTTTTGGAATTAGGGGCATGAAGTGGGGTCAATTGGTGGGGAAGGTGGTAGAGTATGCCAGGTTGTTTTCGCCTCCCCAGATTTTGGTGGTACATTTAGGGGGGAATGATTTAGGTTTTATGTCCCAGAAGGAGTTGGTGGATGAGATTAAGAGGGGGATGGATCGGCTGCGTCAGCTCTTTCCTGTTTTGATCATAGTATGGTCAGAAATTGAAAGCCGTTGGGTGTGGAGGTCTGCATGGGATTTGGGGAGGTTAGAGGCTTCCAGATGGAAGATTAATAGAATGGTGAGTGGCTTTGTCAGGAGGATTGGGGGTGTTGGTTTGAGGCACGTGGGGTTTGAGGGTGAGTCGGGTAGGTGCTTTTATTTAAAGGATGGGGTACACCTGAATGAGGTGGGATTACACCTATTCAATTTCACCCTAAAGGAGGGGATAGAAAAGGCCTTTGCTCTGGGTGGTGGCTCTCACCCGGGGGGTGAGTGGTGGTGGGGTGCTTGCTCTGGTTGGTAGAGGCTTACGCCTGTAATGAGGTAGAGTGGACTTCCTGTTTGAGCAGCAGGGGGTTGGTTTATTGGTGGTAGCCCCTCACCTGAGGTGGGCGGGGCTTGTGGAATAAATAGAGGAGCAAGCACTGTGATTGGTTAAGAAGTTTATGTTAATTATGTTACTTGGTTATGTTAATAAATGAGCTGCGTGCTTTTCAATCCCATACAAGGTGTGAAGTGTGTTTTTGGGGGATGGGGTAAAATGACAACTTGACTATGTGGGGTCAAGGAATAACCCTGGAGAAAAAATTGCAGAAAGGGTTAAATGACCCCACTAGGAAGCAGGGCATGGGGTGAGATAGAGGGCAGGGGGCTGAGCTAGGAGGGGGGTTTATAAGGCCCCAACAGGAAGTAGTTGCAGTCACTTTTACTGGAGCAGCACGGTGGGAGCATCTCCCGCCCTCCCTCCCTAAATTTGGGCTTTACTTTACTTGTCGCAGCTGTGGCGGCGTGCTTGCTCTGGTTGGTAGAGGCTTATGCCTGTAATGAGGTAGAGTGGACTTCCTGTTTGAGCAGCAGGGGGTTGGTTTATTGGTGGTAGCCCCTCCCCTGAGGTGGGCGGGGCTTGTGGAATAAATAGAGGGGGCAAGCACTGTGATTGGTTAAGAAGTTTATGTTAATTATGTTACTTGGTTATGTTAATAAATGAGCTGCAGCCTTTTCAATCCCGTGTGAAGTGTGTTTTTTGGGGGATGGGGTGAAATGACAACTTGACTATGTGGGGTCATGCCATTTTGTGGTTAATTTTGGAGATATGCAATTGATCCAAAGATAATTATAATATTTTCTTTATACCTAAATTACATTAATTCAAGATTATCACACAATATTTTAAAACCAGTATTTTTCATTGCATTGCTGTTTTTAAAGCATATACCTATTTTTAACATTATACCAAATAAACAGCTAGATTATGAGTTTTGAGCGATATAGGGAAATTACCAACCGGCACAAAAGCGGCGTTATTTCACCTCCCTAAAGCGCTGCTATTACAAGTTTTAAAAAAGCAGGCTTGTGCGGGCGATATGGTGGCATTGAGCTCCATACCTCACCCAAATACAAGCGCTGCTTTGACGTGCTTGTGCACAATTTCCCCATAGAAATCAATGGGGAGATCGCGGAATGAAAAGCTTTGTAACACAGCCCCATTAATGTCTATGGGGAAATAAAAAAAATATGTTTAAACCTAACACCCTAACATAAACCCTGAGTCTAAACACCCCTAATCTGCTGCCCATAACATCGCCGCCACCTACATACAGTTATTAACCCCTAATCTGCTGCCCCTAACATCACCGCCACCTACATTACAGTTATTAACCCCTAATCTGCTGCCCCCAATGTCGCTGCCACTATACTAAAGTTATTAACCCTAAACCTCTGGCCTCCCACATCACTAACACTACATAAATATATTAACCCCTAAACCTAACCCTAATGTAACCCTAAGCATAAGTCTAACCCTAACAACCCCTAACTTAAATATAATTAAAATAAATCTAAATAAACCTTACAATTATTACCTAAATATTTCCTAATTAAAAATAAATACATACTTACCTGTAAAATAAAACCTAAGTTAACTACAATATAACTAATAGTTATATTGTAGCTATCTTATGTTTTATTTTTTTTTCACAGGTAAGTTTGTAGTTATTTTAACTAGGTAGACTAGTTAGTAAATAGTTATTAACTATTTAATAACTACCTAGTTAAAATAAATACAAATATACCTTTAAAACAAAACCTAACATGCCTTACAATAAAACCTAATATTACAATCAAATCAAATAAATTAAATTAATCAAAAAACAATTATCTAAATTACAACCCCCCCCCACACTAAATTACACAAAATAAAAAACGAAATTATCACAAAAAAAAAAAATTACTCGTAATCTAATAGCCCTATCAAAATAAAAAAGTCCCCCCTTGGGCGGACTGCAGTTTAGGGATTAATAATATTTACGTAGTGTTTGCGATGCGGGAGGGCAGTGGCTTAGGGATAAATAGGTTTATTATAGTGGCAACAATGTCGGAATAGGGGTTAATAAAAATTTTTAGTGGCGGCGATGTCCGGAGCAGCAGATTAGGGGTTAATAATTTTATTATAGTGTTTGCGATGCGGGAGGGCATTGGTTTAGGGGTTAATAGGTAGTTTATGGGTGTTAGTGTACGTTTTAACACTTTAGTTATGAGTTTTATGCTACAGCTTTGTAACGTAAAACTCATAACTACTGACTTTAGATGGCGGTACGGATCTTGTCAGTATAGGGTGTACACCTATACCTACAAGACTTGTAATAGCGGCGTTAGGGGAAAAGCAGCGTTATGAAGCATAGCGATGCTTTTTTCACTCATAACGCAAAACTTGTAATCTAGCTGACTGTTATGTTTTAACATGCCATGCAGACAAACATACAGGGCCAGATTAGGAGTGGAGCGATATTGTTTGTGCGAGAGCGATATCGGGTTGTCACATTAATTTCCGTGCAAGTTAAATTGCGCTCATATTACAAGTTGAAAGTAAATGTAAACGTGTGAGAACATATGAGAATTACGCTAGAATGATTACTGCAACCTCAGACCTCTGGTTGATATGCTTTGATTTTCAAATTGCAATGCAACCAACGAATGCATAATAAAAAATATAATATATATATTACAAATTGATAGGTATTAAAAATAATGCTAGCTTAGCTAATCATGTACTGTCCATTTGTAATACCTAAACTATTTCTTTTTTTGTTTTTTAATTATTTTACTTTTTTTTTTAATTTTACTTTTATTATTATTATTATTATTATTATTATTTTATATGTTTTGGCGTTTTTGGGGGTACTTTCAAATCAAATAAAACTCTGAGGAACCGAAAATTTAAACTACCTAGGTTGTTAACCCAAAATATAATTAATTCCAAATATTCAATATTTATAAAATATTTGTTTGGATGGTTTTTATTTTTCCCTGTACATTGAAAATATAAAGTCAGAGTTCTCTAAAGGTGTGAGTATCACATTTGCTGTCTATTTGGCTATGAAGGGGTAAATACATTTTTTCTAATTTAATTTGAAAAAAAAAAATTATATTCAGTTTTACCAGCCAGGGAAGAAACGTTTGATCCAATGTATGAATTGTAATTTAATCTCTTGTTGAATAAAACTCTTATTATTGAGAGGGAGCTACTTAGTGACTTGATTAACAGAGAGAGGCCTATTTATTAAAGGTCTGTCGGACCTGATCCAACAGTGCGGATCAGGTCCGACAGACCTCGCTGAATGCGGAGAGCAATACGCTCTCCGTATTCAGCATTGCACCAGCAGCTCTTGTGAGCTGCTGGTGCAACACTGCCCCCTGCAGATTTGCGGCCAATCGGGGTGTCAATCAACCCTATTGTACTCAATCGGTTTGAATTGTGGCGAACTCTGTCCTCCTCATCAGAGCAGGCGGACAGGTTATGGAGCAGGAGTCTTTAGACCGCTGCTTCATAATTGCTGTTTCTGGCGAGTCTGAAGGCTCGCCAGAAACACGGGCCCTCAAGCTCCGTTCGGAGCTTGATAAATGCTCCTCAGAGTCTGAGATTAAAGGGACAGTACACTGTAAACATTTTTTTTATATTAATGTATTTTCAATGACTTGTTACACCAGCTGCAGAGTATAAAATGTATGAGAAATTGCATTTTCAGTTTTATTTGTGTATATGAAGTATCTGGTTTTCTTTTGTGCTTTTAAGCCACAGCCTATTACAACGGTTTGAGCTTGGAGGTAATTACATATCTCATTATGTTATCACTTTGTGTACACACACTTGCTTCCTTATCTTATATTTGTCTGGAAAACTAAAGCTCAATGGAAAATTATCATTTTATTACTTAACTATCCTGCACCCCACTGTGAGTTTAATTTTTTCTGCTGGCTGTGTTTACTTAAGCTATTCAATAGCTGTGACTCCAGTATCAATTTTTTCAGTATAGGTTGGGATCCCACAAGATAAATCAGCTATTTAAAAATCCAAAATAGGGGTAAAAGAGCTACTTGTAAACAATGTAATAAACTCCAGCAGGTAAAATGGATCATTGGGAACAATTTAAATGGGAAAACCGTGAACCATGAACTGTCCCTTTAAGTGCTACAAGAGATCTGAACAGCTTGCACTAATTAATAAGATAGACCCCTGCCCCAGAACATACACAAGTTTTTCTTTTCTCAATTCAGTAGCACAGCACAACAAGTTTATTATTTGTGCTTCTCAGTGCGAGGAGCTTTCAGTTATTCTATGGTTTATTATTATTCCCAAATATTTTGTTTAATTTTGGGGGCGTGGTTGGGGGCGGGGTTGGTGGGCGGCGTGATAGGGGGCCCCATTTTGGCATCCTGCCTTGGGCCCCACAATGGCTAGGGCCGGCACTGTCCCCCCACCACATTTTTCCCTTACCCCCTTCTTCCCCCCTTTTTTTCCTTCTCCCTCTCTCCCCCTTTACTTAATCTTCCTTATAGTTTTTAGTACTTTGGTTTCTCTTTTTTCACTCTTGCAAATATTACATTGCTGCAATTCGATTACTATGGTTGTGATATCACTTAGAGATGCATTGGATGTTTTTTCATTGTTTAACATTTATTCTCTTATTTTTTATTAATTTGTTCTATCTGCAAACAATGTATTTACATAGGACAAGATTACAAGTTGCACGTTATGACTTTTCCACATGCGATATGGTCTTTTCACAATCAATTTCCATTGCACAGCTATTTCAAGTTTTGAAAAATTCCGATTATCCTAATATTTTGAAGGTATAATCTAGATTTTATTAAAGACACAGAGACGAGTATTTTTGCATTCTCTCTTTTTACTACTCAATGCAGCTTTTAAAAGTAACAGAATGACATAAACAAACATATTAAAACAGCATAGAAAACAGATAACCACAATAAGTAGCTAGAGATAGAGCTAACTTATAACTCCAAGAAAAAAGTGACCAATCAGAGAAAGAATAGTGACCATAAACTGTCCAATGAGCATCCAAACTTCCCCTTTCTTGACTGATGCTCACCAATGGAAAAAATTTTAGAACTAGTAACAGTCCAAAAAGTCCTAAACAGAACAAAACATATGTATAACAGTTGAAAGTTTGATTGAAGAAAAACTTGTGGGATAAGAACTTGATTGCAGAAGATGACTTGGATTTAAGGGTACTTGCAAGGTGAAAATCCTCTTGAACAGAAGGTACAAATCCCGATTTAAGGAAAGGATTTCTTTCAGATGGAAACTGTCAAAATAAGAAAAAATAAGTAATAATAACAATATAACAATCCTTAAAGGGAGGGTATCAAACACAATTGAGGTGGGAAAATACTCGTCTCTGTGTCTTCAATAAAATCTAGATTATACCTTCAAAATATTAGGATAATCGGAATTTTATTACAAGACCAGAGACTCTTATTTTTGCAAGTTTAAAGCACATCAATCCTATCATAAACCATTTAAGAAAATAAGTTAAGTGAGGCATGTTGAATGGGTCTGACCAATCTGCCGCATCCAAAATCCGCTGAAGCGGAGCAGACTTCAAAAAGGCTTTAGAAGCAGCAGAACCTCTAACTGAATGGGCTGAGAAAGAAATATCGATCCCAGCTTCTTTCATGACCCATTTAACCCATCTCGCTATGGAAGTAGAGGATACAGCAGCATGAGGGGGAATAAAGGAAATTAAAAGTTGGTTATTAGAAGGTTTTCTAAAAGGTAAAGTTCTGGATTCATAAGATTTCAAACATTCAACCACACAAAGGGAAGGTTCATAAGGAAGGTAAGGGTAAAAGAAAGATGTGGAAAGGGTTTTAGTTCTTCGTGAAATGAAGAAGGTAACACCCTCCGGAGAGAAGCGTTTAGCATTCCAATCTAGGGCTTTAACGTCAGAAACTCTTCTGAAAGAAATTAGGCAAAGAAGAGTGGCGAGTTTAGCTGTGAGTTGTTTAAAAGATAATGAGGCATTATGTGGCCAGGACTTAAAAAGGGAAAAAATTAAGTCCACATCCCAGAAAAATTCATGTTTAGGAACTGGAGGTCGTTTTAGTCTCATGGCTTTGAGGATTCTACAAACTAAAGGATGTTTACCTACAGGAACATTATTAACCAAAATATTGATGGGTATGTATGTATGTGTATGTATGTATATGTATGTGTATATATATATATATATATATATATGTATATATGTGTATATATGTGTATGTATATATTATATATATTATGTTATATGGGTAATTTGAATCTCACATATTAAGCATATTGAGGGTAACTTTAAATCTAGTATCAAATGTTTATAAAGCAGCATTCCACAAGTTTCTTTCTGTATAAGTTGTAACATATGGTTCTAATATAAGGTCCTCTCTACAAATGGATATGGGCATATTCTGTTATGTGCTATAACAACATTCTTATTTCCTGTGGGCCCCTTATGCAGATGTGAAGTTAACTACGTTTTTTATATATTTCCTGTGACCTCATGTATGACGTATACATCACTATAAATTCTTTGTGTGTTCTTCAAATAAACGGGACTTTTGTGAAAACACTCAGTTGCATGTGTGTGTGATTTCAGTGGTCACCCCAGGGCCCTGAAGAAAACATGTGCCGCACCCTTATCAGCCAGAGCAGAGCTAAGGAACAAAAGAAGTGACCCTACAAAACTGGCGT
Source organism: Bombina bombina (assembly GCF_027579735.1). Classification (NCBI taxonomy): domain Eukaryota; kingdom Metazoa; phylum Chordata; class Amphibia; order Anura; family Bombinatoridae; genus Bombina; species Bombina bombina. Next base: position 295,840,466 of record NC_069500.1, on the reverse strand, counting down.
CAGAAGTGGGATGAAACAGGGAACTCTCGGAAGGTGAGTTGAACAAAGAGTCTTTTTATTCTGACCTTTTTTCTCTTACCACGAGACCCCTTAAGTTTCATTTTACATAGGAATAGTTGGGGAATATATATATGTGAATCTTTGATAGATTCTAAAAGAGGAATAGTAGATTTTTTTGGTAAAAATCAGGTTAAATATATATATGAATCTTTGGTAGATTCTAATCAAATCTTTGATTAAAAATAAAAAAAATAAAAAGGGAATAAGATTTCTTTGGTAGAAATCAGGTTATATAAAGTCTGGCTGAAGGGTTAAAACACACGTTTTCTTACTGCTTGCTTTTGAAATATTGCTGTATGGCTAACATTGTTTTAAAGTTATAAGATAAATACTGCATTGTTTATATGAATTTTCTTGCTGCTTGTTTTTAAATATGCTGTATGGCAAAATACTGTTTATTTGTATAAAGTGTTAAGGAAGTAAAATACTGCTTATTGTTTAAAGTATTAAGAAAGTAAACTGTTGCTTATATGTATTGCTGTTTCTGAATGTTAGTTAAAATGCTACATTTTTTCTGGTGAAGGGTGACATTTGACCTAGAGATAATTAATGCCAGAAACTACTGAAAGGATCAGCATAGTGATATTTTTTTTTCTTTCTCTTGTTGTAAACTTAAGCATTAAGCACAATAACTGGTAACGGAGTACAACCATTCTAGTTAATGTGGTTTATGCAAAAAGATTCAATAATTAATTGCTCTTAAAGGTAAAGGTATTGTATATTTTATTTTTATTATTTTTTATTATTTTTTTTGTTTTTTGTATTGTATTATATTTTGTTGTAAATGTTTTAAAAGATAAGTTAGGAGTTGAGAATGGGCAAATCCCAGTCTAAACAATTTCCATCACCTAGACCAGGTGAAAATTGTAAAGATTATGTGGGAAGGGTGTCGCCCGATGGGTTTATGTATATTATTCCTTGGGTTCAGAATATGGCAGATTGGACAGAAGCTATGAGAAGCTCTGATCCATTCCCCAGAGAGGGGGATAATGATAAATTTCATATGAATATGGTAAAAGGGTTGTGTCTAGGTGATGAAGAGGCAGTTCCATGGTATAAATATGGATTATATGAAAAAGGGTGGGGAAAATTGGCTGACTGTTGCTCCATACTGGCGATATATTGATATAGATGGGAATAAAAAGAAGGGTAAAAGTGAGAAGCAAAGACAGAAAGCATATTCACCCCCCCCCCCTGCCCCATATAATGCCCCTCACCTACCTTTGCCATCATATAACAGACTATATCCTAGCCTCCCATCCCCTAGTGACATAGATCTAGAGACTATTGCTATTGCCTCTGCTCAGGTACCCCAGGAATGGACCTTGCCAGGACCTTCTGTAACTCCCCGATACCAGGTCACTAAACCCCCAATTATGCCCAAACCCCCGATTAAGGTTGAACCAGTAACACCTTCCTACCCCCCTACAATAACCCCACAATATAAAAGAGGGAATGAAGAAGTAGAGGAGGAGGAGGCAGCTGTACCAGAAGCTAGTATGCCATTTCTTACTGTGGGAGACCAATTAATTATTAAACCTTTGTCCCCGGGTGAATTAAGGGAAATTACCAAGGGAGCCCCAAATCCCTGTCAACATCCATCAGCTTGTATTATGTATTTAAAAAGAATGTTACAAGGACAAAACATGACACAGACAGATATAAGAATTATTATTGATGTACTTCTAGACTATGACCCTGAATCAGGTTGGGAGTGGGGTAATGTAAAGAGTATTAGTAAATTGAGTCGAGATCCAACAATTAACTATGCCCTAAACACACGTGAAGGACTTGATGAAATGTGGACAGAATTAAGTATAGAAATGCATAGAATATGGAAGGATAAACAAAGTATGTCAATTGCACTAGCGTGCAAACAGAATACAAAGGAAACAGTAGTAGAATTTGTTAAGCGTTTTTATAAATGCTGGAAGGAAGAGGCTGGAATGGAATCAGGAGATGCAATGGGCTCTCTGAAGGTCCAGACTTGCATTAGTAATATGCAACCTCAGCTTTCTTTGTTGGTGAAACAACTTGTCTCTGATTGGCCAGAGTTGACTCCAGCAGAATTCTTGAAAAGAATTCATGAAAAAGAAGGGGCAGGTTGTTTTGACATCAGGAAATTAGAGGGAAAAAACGCTGCTTTTTATCAAAAGCAGAGTTTACAACATTGTGATCCATTCCAGGCCAGGGAAAGGGATAATACAGGGAGTAATAGAATGTTTGTGAGAGGTAGAGGGAGAGCTAGAGGAAGAGCTAGAGGGAATTATACTTCAAACAGAACACATTGTTTTAACTGTGGGGAACAGGGACATTGGAAAAATGAATGCCCAAAACCCCCTAATAATTCTGGCCCCCCTTACAATCCCCGACAGTATAACAGACAGCCTTACATAGCCCCTGCACCCATGGAGGCACCCAAACACAACATACAATGGCCATAGGGGTGCCTAGAAGGTAGCACTCCAATTTTTCCAGTGGTGTCAACAAGTTATCATGAGCAACCGTACTTAGTCCTAGAAGTAGAGGGAGAACCCCTACCATTTCTAGTAGACACAGGAGCTACATGCTCTGCCTTATGCTCAGATATGTATGATGGCATTACTGGAAAATCTGAACCTTCTCTAGGGATTAATGGAGTGCTGACTCAGACTCGCATCCCACCGCCACTTGAAGTTAGGGTACCCTGTACTGGCCAACAACTTTTGCACCCATTTCGTATTATAACTGGGTGTCCCCTTAACCTTTTGGGTCGTGATCTTATGGGTCCCCTTGGTTTGAAAGTAGCTGTCACTAGACAGGGTGGGTTAGACGTGAGTCTAGGGTCCACTAACCTGTGTTTTTTTAATGACATATTGACAGATGTCCCATCCTCTGTATGGGCATCTTCAAAACTTGACGTTGGTTTAGTTCAGTGTACCCCATATAAAGCCAGATTAAAACCTAATACTACTCCAGTGTTTATTAAACAATATCCATTGTCTAGAGAAAAGAAAGAAGGGATAAGACCCATGATAGAGGAATTCCTTAAACAAGGAATCCTCCGTCCAGTAGTTTCTCCCTATAATACCCCCATAAATCCGATCCCAAAGAAAGACAATGAATATAGGTTAGTACAAGACCTAAGGGCAATTAATGAAATAGTAATCCCAATTGCCCCAATAGTCCTAGATGTTACAACCTTACTCACAGCCATTCAACATGATGCCTGTATATTTACAGTCATTGATTTAGCTAACGCATTTTTTTCAGTCCGATTGGACCCTGAGACACAGCTACTTATGGCTTTTTATTATGATGGGCGTCAGCTTACCTGGACACGCCTCCCTCAAGGCTATGTGGCCTCACCTGCGGTCTACTCGCTGGTGCTCCAACGTACCTTGCGGTCATGGACTCCCAGCCACGGTTCCGTCCTCCTTCAGTACGTCGATGACCTACTGTTGTGTAGTCCTAACCAGGAGGCTAATACAGTAGATACAATAAGTCTGTTAAAACACCTTGCTGCTGAAGGTCATAAAATAGCAAAACATAAGCTACAAGTAGGAGTGACAAAAGTGGATTACCTTGGTTTTGTGCTTTCCCAAGGCCACCGGTCCATTAGTCCCAAACGAATCCAAGCGATTCAACAGATCCCAAATCCAGTTACTAGAAAGGACATGCTCACCTTTCTAGGTATGATTAATTATTGCAGACAATGGATTCCTGAGTGCTCCCATCATGATTCCATTCTAAGGCAAGCCACAAAAGGGGATAGCCCTGAACATATACAATGGACCACAGACATGACTAAATCCTACATAGCTCTGAAGACTAGCATTATTAGTGCCCCTGCTTTAGGACTACCTGATTATTGTAAACCATTTCACTTGTATGCAAGGGACAATTGTAAAACCATGGCTGCTGTCTGTGCCCAAGAGCATGGTGGAGGCAATATGCGTCCCGTAGCTTTCTTTTCCAAAGTAGTTCCAATACCGGTACAAGGGATGCCGGCATGTCTCCGAGCATTGGCGGCTTGCGCCATGGCTGTAGAGATGGTTGAAACAATCACATTAGGCCATCCAATAGTACTACACACTAGTCACCAAGTTTTACATCTTGTAAAAAATGTCACTACCCAACACATGACTTCTCAAAGACTTTCTGGTTATGAATGTATATTACTGAATAATACAAATCTGACTATTAAATATAGTAGTGTATCCTCAGGGCCAACTCAAATACTTAGTGCCTTACTTACAGGATCACCAGACTTTCCAACAGATCATGATTGTATAGAGGTAATACACCACATTACCACACCAAGACCTGACTTGATGGATAAACCTTTTGACCATGCTGATAATGTGTTTGTTGATGGTTCTTGTTCCCGACCTAGTGATGGTATTTATAAGACAGGCTATGCCGTTGTGCAACTACCAGACATTGTTCTAGATGCAGGCCCCATTCCTTATCCTTCTGCACAAGCTGCAGAATTAATAGCACTTACAAAAGCATGTAAATTGTTTGAAAATAAATCTGTTAACATTTACACTGACTCTCGCTATGCTTTTGGGGTTGTGCACGATTTTGGTATGATATGGAAACAACGTGGTTTTGTTTCAGCAGATGGCAAGACCATCTCTCATACAGACCTGATTAATGAACTTTTAGAGGCCATACAACTCCCAAAGGACATAGCGATCATACATTGCCATGCACATACATACAAGTCTGACCCTATTTCCTTGGGTAATGCACTTGCAGATAAAATTGCTAAAGAGGCTGCTTATGTTTCTCATACACCCAAATCCACCATCCGTATGTATGCTGTTTTAGCCCCACCTTCATGTCCTACAGACCATATGCTTCTTGAACTCCATGGACATGCCACTCCTCGTGACATATCTTTCTGGACTACTAATGGGTTAGCTTTAGATGAGAATGGTTTGTTTTCTAAAGAGGGGAAGGTGGGCATACCGGAAAGCAGTGCACCACTCTTTATAGCACAAGCCCATGGTGTTGGACACCTAGGTATAAAACCAACAACTAACTTGTTGAAGCAATCTTTCTACATTAGAGGTATAGGTGATCATTGCAAGGCATATATTAATAGATGTGTATATTGCTTACAGACCAATGCAACCATTCCCAATAAAGCCCAGCATGACCACTTACCCCCACCTACAGCCCCATTCACACATCTACAAATTGATTTTACACATATTCCAAAAACTGGCACTAAACAATTATATCTGCTTGTAATAGTTGACCAATTTAAAAATTTAATTTAAAACAAATAATAACTCTAATCTTTTAGTAAGACCAAAAAGGTTTGCACCATTACATAGGACACCCCGTGTAACTGTCAAATGTTATAATTTGTTTGCTTGGTATGGTGATGCTATACATAATTATAGCATAAACCTAGAAGGTAGGGATCCAAAATGGTGTAATATCGAAGAAAAATGTGAAGTATTTATTTTGGAATCTGCATCAAAAAATCTATGTTGCAATAACATTTCAAATATATTAACATTAACCCCACACAATGATATACAACAATGTAGCATGCAAGTTACTTCTTATATCAACTATACAAGCTACCTCTTGTCAGATCTTCCCCCCCGTTTTATGGGAATGCCAAATAAATTTAGTTTCAGAATGAATTCACGTTCAAGTACACATGAACAAGATACAAAAATATTTGGTAACATACAATATTTTCTATCTTTTCTTTATCGTAACAATCTAACAATGCCTAACATAACAACAATACAGGATGGTGGAAATCAAACTACAGTGATTACATGGCCTCAGAATACATACCTTGTATTTATGAGTACACGGTTTAGAAAGGGTAGTTCCTCAGAAAGTGTGCATGGTGGTTTTATACACTTTTGTAATCCACACACAACACCCAGTATTACACAGTTACACACAATACCCCTTCCCCACACTTGTGTAAATACTACAACATTCTCCCATATGGTACACATTTCCCTGAATATTTCTACCCCAGATGTCTCCTTATGTCGCCCGTCACGCAGACGACGTGAGTGGTATGATACTTTGTTAGGAGGAACTGGTGTAACTTTAGGTGTTCTTAATGGTATTGATAGTGAAATTATACGTAACAAAATATCAACTGCTGGTGCAGATATTGGGTCAGCATTACATTTGACAGGTCAATGGGCTCCTACTATATATGAACCTCAACGAAAGGGTTTGCAACTTGAATCTAGTATGTATAAATATTTGAATAACATCACAATGGCCGTAGAGAATTTAGTCTCTGATAGTAGTAGTTGGAGCCTTTGTGGTTTACGTTATGTATATATGAGTCAACAATGTTTAGATTTAGAAAACATTCTTATGTTCCCTAAGAGTGATAAACTACGCACCTTGTTAGAATTAGATAACCCCAAGCATAATGTATGGTTGAATATTGAGACTTCTAGTGTAAAGTGCGTTGAATGGGAACATAATGGTTATGTTTCAAAACACTATTGTCTAGTATCAATTACTGCCTACACACCTGATGTTGTTAAATTAGCTTGTAAATTTTTTGCTTTACCTCATCCAGTTTTTAATCTCTTACATTCTAATTGGACGTGGTGGAAACCTACATTTATTGGTAAATATATAATCCCTGCTGAAAACACCACCACATCCCTTGAGCATTGTGATAGAACTGATCATGGTTTAGCTTGTAGACATGCCTCCCCAATCTTTGAACCCTGTTTATTAGCATCTGAGATTAATTCTTGTACGTGGCAGATATATCCAGAGAGTTTTTCTGTCATGCTAGAGACAGCCCCTCAAACTGTGTGTATGTCTACAAGTGTGCCAGTTGACATTCCTATTATTGACAGTCAGCTACCATTTTCTGGCTGTGTGTTTAATGTTAGCTTTTTGACTTGGGATGATAATAGTTACTTTCTACACCCTGTACTTACTTTTCATGAACATACTTTCTTTGCACCCCATGCCCTACCTATTTCTTCTTATCAGTTACCTGTTTCTACTATCCTTCAATTAATGGAAGGTCAAAAAGAAATGTTCACTCACTTACAAGGACATGCTAAAGCTATCTCTCATGGGGAAATACAAACCCATTTTGTTAAAAACAAATTATTAACTGTTTCATCAAAAATACAACAAGATTTAAGCCATCATTGGTATGATTTTTTGACAGGATGGTCCCCCACTGGGACAAAAATGGTTAAATTTGCTTTTTATCCTCTGCTCATTATTGTATTTTGTTTACTATTATTAACATTGTTTAACTGTTACATGTCTTGTACTTTACGAAAGAAAATATCAGGTATGATACAAGATGCAGAAAAAGTTCAACTGCAAAATTTAATTAGAGGTAGACCCAGATAGTTTATATTGTAGGAACATTACAGATTATGTGATCACGATGTGATAAAAGAGGGGAATGATGGGTATGTATGTATGTGTATGTATGTATATGTATGTGTATATATATATATATATATATATATATATATATATATGTATATATGTGTATATATGTGTATGTATATATATTATATATATTATGTTATATGGGTAATTTGAATCTCACATATTAAGCATATTGAGGGTAACTTTAAATCTAGTATCAAATGTTTATAAAGCAGCATTCCACAAGTTTCTTTCTGTATAAGTTGTAACATATGGTTCTAATATAAGTTCCTCTCTACAAATGGATATGGGCATATTCTGTTATGTGCTATAACAACATTCTTATTTCCTGTGGGCCCCTTATGCAGATGTGAAGTTAACTACGTTTTTTATATATTTCCTGTGACCTCATGTATGACGTATACATCACTATAAATTCTTTGTGTGTTCTTCAAATAAACGGGACTTTTGTGAAAACACTCAGTTGCATGTGTGTGTGATTTCAGTGGTCACCCCAGGGCCCTGAAGAAAACGTGTGCCGCACCCTTATCAGCCAGAGCAGAGCTAAGGAACAAAAGAAGTGACCCTACAAATATGTCTAGCAGAAATAGCTGAGCGATGGACATTGATGGTTCTATATGCTAAACCTAAATCAAAAAGGTGTGATAAATAATTAATAATGTCAGTTAAATCTGAAGAAATGGGATCCAGATTCCTTTGCAAGCACCAGCTAGACCATTTAGACCAAGCGGCAAAGTAGCATCTACGAGTGCCCGGGGCCCAAGATTCCTGAAAGAGGGATCTTGCTCCAGCCGAAAGGCCTCGGAGAGCCCAGGGTCCCCTGAGATCGTCCATGCTACCAGGAGAAGAGAACCTTGAAGGACTAGATCGTGATAATTGCCCTCTGGATCCGTAAGAAGATGGGGAAGACAAGGAAGAAGAATCTGGTCGATGGACATTTCCAGAAGGGATGGATACCATGACTGTGTCGGCCAAGAGGGGTCACAATCATTAGACGAAGGAGATCCCTGCGGACAATTGAAATTGTCCTCGGGATCATCGAGAATGGAGGAAACGCGTAGACCCCCAGACGCGGCCATGGATGGAGAAAAGCATCTATGGCAGCTGCTTCCGGATCTGGGCGCCAGCTGAAATAAGGAAGGATTTGAAAATTGGTCCTGGATGCGAAAAGATCCAAACAAAAGGGACCCCTGAGAGATTGGAGAGAGAGAAAAAGACTCCTGTCCAATTTCCAATCGCTGAAATCCGTCAAATGACGAGATCCCCAGTCCGCCATTGTATTCGATTGTCCTGGAATATATTCTGCTCTGACTGAAATGTTCCTGTCCAAACAAAGATGGATAAAATCTTTGGTGATATTGGACAGATCTCTGGACTTGGTGCCTCCCAAATGATTGAGATACTGCACCGCAGATATATTGTCCATGCGCAGTAAAATAGAAACTGGAGAAGAAGACTTTGCAAAACTCTTGACTGCAAACGAGCCAGCCAATAATTCTAAACAATTTATATGAAAGCGTTTTTCTTCCAGAGTCCATTTGCCACCTGTGATGGAAGGACCGCAACGAGCTCCCCAGCCTGAAAGGCTGGCATCGGATTCGATGATGAAATCCGGAGTTTTGCCAAAAATGGCTCTGCCGTTCCAGGCCTCTAAATGTGAAAGCCACCAAGAAAGTTCTTCTTTCGCTTCTGGAGATATGGGAATCAAATGAGAGTAGGAAAAAACCTTTTCTCAAATGAAGGATTTTCAATCTTTGAAGTTCGCGATAATGAAGAGGGGCAGGAAAAATAGCCTGAATAGAGGATGAAAGTAACCCTACTATCCTGGCTATAGTTCTGATGGGGACTGAATCTTTGGATAAAGTTTTGGAAATCTCTTTCTTTATATTCTTCACTTTGTCTAATGGGAGACTCAAAGTGGAAAGGATTGTATCTATCTTGAAACCTAAAAAGATTAAAGATTTGGTAGGAACCAGAACTGATTTCTGTTTGTTTACTATGAAACCTAGAGATTCCAAAAGGGAAACTGTCGAAAACAGATGGTTTTGGAGTGAGAGAAAATTCTGGTCCATAGTAAGTATGTCGTCCAAATAAATAATTAGACGGACACCTCGAAGTCTCAACCAAGCTATTACAGGTTTGAGTAATTTTGTGAAAATCCAAGGAGCAGAGGATAGGCCGAAAGGAAGACAGGTGAAATTCCAAAACTGATCTTCCCAACGGAAGGTTAAAAATTTCCAGTGCTCTTGAGCGATTGGTACGGTTAAATAGGCGTCTGTGAGATCTAAACGAACTAACCAATCGTTTTCCCTTAGGCATTCTCTTAATAAATGAATGCCTTCCATCTTGAAATGATGGTAAACAACGTAAGCATTTAAAGATTTTAGATTTATAACTGGTCTGAATTGGTTGTTTTTCTTTTTGACAAGAAAAAGATTGCTTAAATAACAATCTTGAGGATGATGGACCGGAAGAATAGCTTTTTTGGAAGAAAGGGAAAAAATTTCTTTTTGAACCAGAATTTTGTCTATTTGGGAAAAATGAATTGGTTGTGGAAATTTTATTTGAATGGGAAGGGAAATAAATTCTATGAAAATTCCTGACACCGCTTGAAGAACCCAAGGGTCGGAAGTGATTGAAGCCCAGTTTTGGGCAAACAAAGCGATTCTGCCACCAATTCTGTTTCGGGAAGAAGGAATTTGAGAGGGAACCAATAATCTTACCTGGAGCTTGTCTTGCTCTTGATCTACCCCTGAAGCCTCTTTGGTTCCAAGGGCGGCTCCTTGCTGGGAAGAAAGTTGTTGAGGTTGTAGGCTCTTGGAAACTTCTGTTGAATTGATATTGATGTTGGGTAGAATAATAGGGTTGATGGGACTGGTTATAATGAGACCTGGATAGGAATGGTTGACGGCCGGGAAAGCGGCCTCTGCCTCTCCCGGCCCTGTCAGAGAAACTCTGATTAGGGTAAAAAATCTTTTTAACAGAAGTTTTAACCTTATTGAGATTTGAAAAGGTGTTCACATATTGATTGAGCTCTTTCAAATAAGAGTCACCAAATAACAACCCATTGTCATCCGGGGATATTTCATTGGAAGCGAAATCCGATATTTTTGTATCGATTTTTCACAATATATTTCGTCGTCTCTCTAGGGTCATGGCAGCATTTGTATTGCCTATAAAACATAGGAGCCGTTGGACCCATTCTCTGACAACATATGGGTCCAATGGGGCATTCTCTGCAACACCCTGTTCTGAAAGTTCGAATAACTTGGTCAGGGGGCCTATGGAGTCTAACAATTTGTCCTGACAAATCCTCCAGGATCTATCAATTCCTTTTTTAACTTTGTAACCTGGGGCACCAATGAACTTAAGGATTTTAGGGTCAACCTCAGGGGTAATTGATGCATTTTTTGGGAGTAAGGGGCGAGGACATTCCGCTCTCATCTTATTGCGAGACTGTTTCTTTAAAGGTTTCCTGAGCTGGAAGTCGATAAATTTTGCCACCTCTATATTGGGGCACCATTCCGCAGAGCGGGGATGGTGAAGTTCATCAGGATTAAATCTTGGTATACCCAGACAATCTGTGAATTCTGTCTCCTCCTCTTATGCCTTTTAATAGCAGGGGTATAATCTGAATTTTCAGATTCTACATCTAAAGAATCTGAGTTTAAATCTGTATAACTACCATCCTCAGAGTTGTTATCCTCAGAGGATGATTTTTCAACATTATTTACATTTTCTTTAAATATTGTACTTGTGTTAGTATCTCCCATTTGGACACCCCTGGGATTTAGGGTTCTTTTAGCAGCAGTTTTTGTTCCCTTGCTGCGAGGAATTGCGGTGTCAGACAAAAGCTGACGAGATTTTGTTATAAGCTTTTTGCTGGCAATTACAGAAATTGAGGGATTTTTTCTCTTTAAAGATTTTTTAGTTTCTTTAATGCCCATTAATGAAGACATTTTATTGAAAAGATTGTTCATTGAAGAATCAATCATAATTTGAACAGTCTGTGCTGTTAAAGGAGGAGTACTTTCTGGGTTTTCAGACATTTTATAAACTGAAAATTTTTTAATTTATAATTTAAATACAACTTTATAAAGTTCCTTAATAAATTAAAAAGCACAAAATTTAAATATATTAGGAAATATTTTGAACAAAATATCTAATTACCATTAATTTTTTTAACAAATATAAAAACCGCTTAATAATACAAAAGTAACTTGTGAATACAAGTATTACCACAAGATGGCAATGTAGGCAAAGAAATGGTTAGTGAAATAATTTGCTTTCGTTTGTGAGGGAAGATGGCAACAAATGTTGCCGGTCGTGAGGTGAAGCTAACTCAGACTGACTGGGAAGGCAAAACACGTCAGACTGAGGGGGCGGGAAGGAAAGTCCGGCCCACAAAATGGCGACCGGAACATTTAGTGACAGAGGGGAAATGGAGGAGAGAGACTGACTGATAAACAGTTCAGTCAGAAAAAACGGAAACCGGAGGTAATGGGGTACTATTTTAACTGAGAGATAAAACCGGAGGGAAAGTGGAATGAATTCACATATATAAAAAGCAAATAGCCGAAAAAACGGAGGCAAATTTAAAACATTAAAACGTTTCTTAAATATAGCATAAGCCAAACAATGAATTGGGGCAAAGTTATGCAAACTATGAGTGTTAGGCTTAAATAACTAAACAAAAAAATATAAATATATTGAATAAAACTATAAACTTTATTGGAGATAAAATTTATAATACTTATCTTGCTGAGCAGCAAAAAGAAAGAGGAAGTTTGGATGCTCATTGGACAGTTTATGGTCACTATTCTTTCTCTGATTGGTCACTTTTTTCTTGGAGTTATAAGTTAGCTCTATCTCTAGCTACTTATTGTGGTTATCTGTTTTCTATGCTGTTTTAATATGTTTGTTTATGTCATTCTGTTACTTTTAAAAGCTGCATTGAGTAGTAAAAAGAGAGAATGCAAAAATAAGAGTCTCTGGTCTTGTAATAAAATCTTCTACACGCTCGAAGAGCTGTAGTTAACAGTTTTGCGCAAAATAAAAGTTTCACAAAACACTTCAAACATACATTACAAAGTACAGTTACACTCATATTAACATTGTCTAATAAAAATTATTGTAAAAAAAACATTGAACACAAAAGTTATAAGGTTAAAGATAGGAGATTGCGGGTGTTCGAAAAAAAAAGCCGACACGGATTTTACATTGACATACATAAACATGCATAGAGAAACATGCTGTATAGAGATATGTTTAACTAAGGAGATTTATAACAATATAGATTTTAAACAATATATTCACATATAGATCTTGATTTATAGCCATATCTCGCTATAAATAGATATATCGAGGAGAATACGTCAAAGGCTTTACGCGACATATTAGGGTTTTTGTGTGGTTTTTTTTCTATTTGTCTTCTCCATTGACTTCCATTGGGAATACGTGAACGCACACGCGATTTGGCTGTTTGCATTACGCGGCTTAACGCGTGCACAAAATAAGTTATTTCTCAACTTGTAATAGCTCCGCAATCCCAAATGCGAAAAAGCCATAACGCACGCTGTGTTTTCGCAAATGATTTTCCGAGCAACTTATAATTTTGCCCATATTGACATTGTTTTTAGATCCCTACCTATCTCTATACCTATCACAAACTTAAGTAACTTACAGAAAGATGTTTTATCCTTTGTGTGGAGCAATAAAAAAACTAGGATTAATAAACATATTATGAGAAGATACAGAAGCGGAGTAGGACTAGGTCTTCCACACTTAGGCACATATTTCAGACTCGCCGGAAACAGAAGTTATGAAGCAGCTGTCTAAAGACCGCTGCTCCATAACTTGTCCGCCTGCTCTGAGGCCAAGGACAGAAATCAACCCGATTGGCCGCAAATCTGCAGGGGGCGGTATTGCACCAGCAGTTCACAAGAACTGCTGGTGCAATGATAAATGCCGACAGCGTATGCTGTTGGCATTTATCGCTGTGCTGCGGACATGATACGCTACTTCGTATCATATCTGCTCGCACATTGATAAATATGCCCCTTAGTGTCAAACTATTACGCCGCCAGGATGGCAGGATTTGTGGTATAAATTAACTAGTGAATTAACTAATGATATACAATGGGTACACTGGGTTAGAGGCAGACTTCACTGGAGTTGATGACATTTTCAAGCTCTTATGAACTCCCTAAAACTAGTAGACCACAACAGGGAAACAAATATAGTATAAACACATACATTCTAGGTTTGGGATAAAACACATCCTAAATTCCCCCTAATTAACGTCAACTCACAGGCCACACTGCTGATAGACTTTAACTCATTAATCGACAGAGTAGTCCAAGATAGCTGGGTGAATAGGGGTCTATATAGAATCACAGATACCTTCATTTATGGGAGATTCTTAACAAACCAACAATACAATCACCTATACCCCTCAGACCAGAATACTTTGTTTCATTACCCCAACTAAGATCCAGGGTCTGTGAAGTACTGGGTTACTCACCAGTGTAAAAACTTACTCCCTTTGAATCATTGTGCTTATCAAAATTTAGACTGAAAGGATTGATAGCCCGGTTGTACTCTGCATTCAATACACCTGATCCTCATATAAAAACACAATCAATGCACAAATGGGAAGTAGATTTAGGAAAAGAATGGCCAAACAAACCTTGGGTTAAAATGTTGAGGCAAGGTACATAATTCACTTGTAACTCCACCTTGCAAGAGAACTATATGAAGTCTACAGCCTGATGAAACAGCGTTGAGCGCCAAGAAACGTGTTGCGGTTTTTACAGAAAAAATTGGGGGTTTTTAACCGCTGTACCTGCATTTGTTGCTTAGCCCACATTACCACTCCTTAGGATCCGAGTACCTCCGCTGCTATAGCAAGTCCCCCCTCCTGCCGGTGTGCTCACGACTATTCAGGTTAACAGAATGACATCATCAAGTGACCATGCTATGGCAACAAGGTCGGAGTGTGGAGACTATCTCGCCCCATTTGCTTGGAGTGGAGTCAGCCGAGCAGCTCAGAAGTCTCGGACTGCCTGTTGTAGCCTGACTGTGTGCTTCCTTAAATATGAGTGGCTTATTATTCATTTATTTTCCTTTATCACTGATGATAGTGCACCAGTGATGCCTCTGTTTGTTATCTCTTCTAGGAGTATTCTTCATCTTCACCTGACGGTTTACCCAGGGAGCAGCCAGGACTTGTATCATTTATGATCCTCTACCAGGACTTGTTATTCTTGGGACTTTTTATTATTGCATTTGTGCTGTACATATATATATGTATATACAGTATATATCAATTTGTTTAGGTCTGATTCTCTTTGTTGGCATTAGTTTGTTGTAGGGCCCCCTATTTTAGTATTTGGTTGGCCATTTGGGTCACATTTGCTTGGATTATATGAAGTCTGCCTTTAGATGGTATTTCTTTGCTATAAGACTGTTCAAGACAAGAGGCAGAGACAATCCCACATGTTTTAGAGGTTGTGGGGGAGATGTAGTGTATGCATATGTAGTGGGAATGTGATAAAATTCAAGATATATAGAAGGAGACTGCTAGATTACTAATCAATATATTTGAGAAAATAGTAGTGCTTCTTCCTGAACATGCATTATTACACTTTACAGTGAAGGACCTCACTCCAAAACACAATAAACTTACGGCTAGATTTGGAGTTTTGTCGGTAACGACCTGAAAAACTAACGCCGGCTTTTTTCTGGCCGCACGTGGCGGTCGGCAGATTAGGGGTTAAAAATTTTTATTTGAGTGTCGGCGATGTGGGGGGACCTCGGTTTAGGGGTACATAGGTAGTTTATGGGTGTTAGTGTACTTTAGAGTACAGTAGTTAAGAGCTTTATAAACCGGCGTTAGCCCAGAAAGCTCTTAACTACTGACTTTTTTCCTGCGGCTGGAGTTTTGTCGTTAGATGTCTAACGCTCACTTCAGAAACGACTCTAAATACCGGAGTTAGAAAAATCCCATTGAAAAGATAGGATACGCAATTGACGTAAGGGGATCTGCAGTATGGAAAAGTCGCGGCTGAAAAGTGAGCGTTAGACCCTATTTTGAGTGACTCCAAATACCGGCGGTAGCCTAAAACCAGCGTTAGGAGCC
Source organism: Bombina bombina (assembly GCF_027579735.1). Classification (NCBI taxonomy): domain Eukaryota; kingdom Metazoa; phylum Chordata; class Amphibia; order Anura; family Bombinatoridae; genus Bombina; species Bombina bombina. Next base: position 295,824,856 of record NC_069500.1, on the reverse strand, counting down.
TCTAACGCTGGTTTTCACGGCTAACGCCAAACTCCAAATCTAGGTCTTAGAAAATAGAAATATATATCTTAGACCCTTATCTAGTCCTCTCAGTAAACTCAAAAATTATACCGTGATCCTCTCTAACATGGTTAGAAGTAGTAGCATTGGTTCATAAAACAGGTTGCTCATGGGTATTATCCCATAAAGGTATATATAAAATCAACGTTACTAATAAAACACTGTGAGAACTGCAGTTAGAAATGTAATAACATGCGCCTCAGTCTATGCCAAAAACAAATCAGTCAATGGAGTATGAAGTTCAGACTTATATTAAAGTCCAGAGGATAAGAAATTCAGACTTATATATTTAGGGTTTGCTTGCTGAACTGTTATATAGCAATTGGTATATTGTAATCCAAAAATGATCAAAGTGATTAGAGCCACTGAGAGAAGGCAAAGATATGAATGTATTACTGATTGGTCAGAGTAAACACATTTTCCAATACATTGTAATCCTTACTGGACCTATGAAATGGTACACTGCACTCTGACAGACTCCTCGCTGTGTTTCTCCTTGCTGCTAGGGTGTAGAATCTCAGCAGCGTTTTTCCAGCGTCTTCGCTGTCTGAGCTATCAGGTGGTCACATGACCTGATACCAATCAGGTAGTCAGATTCAGATTTGGCTCTAAATTTGAAAAAGCAAGGTTAATATATAATTCAATAAGCCCTTTTTGACAAGTCTCCTTTCTACGCGTTTCTGCAGGTTCTGGCATTATCAAGATGACTTGCCTATGGTCCTGTAGTCCTATTTATACCTCAATTCCTTGCCTATGATCCTGTACTCCTATTTATACCCTCATTCCTTGGCAAGATATAAATAGGAATACACGATAATAGGCAAGTCATCTTGATATAGGCAGAACCTGCCAAAACGCATAGAAAGGAGACTTGTCAAAAAGGGCTTATTGAAAATAACAGAGAATAAGTCAAAAGCGCTATTATTAAACTTTATTTTCCAAATTTGGAGCCAAATCTGAATCCAGGTACCTGATTGGTATCAGGTCATGTGACCACCCGACAGCTCAGACAGTGAAGATGCTGGAAAAATGCTGCTGAGATTCTACACGCTAGCAGTAAGGAGAAACACAGTGAGGAGTCTGTCAGAGTGCGGCTGTCTTGGGAAGAACTTCAGCGTACCATTTCAGAGGTCCAGTAAGGATTACAACATATTGGAACATTTGGTTACTCTGATCCGTCAGTAATACATTCATATGTTTGCCTTCTCTCAGTGGCTCTAACCACTTGGATCGTTTTTGGATTACAATACACCAATTGCTTCATAACAGGTCAGCAAGCTAACCCTAAATATAAGTCTGAATTTCTTATCCTTTGGACTTTAATATGTCTGAACTTCATACTCCCCTTTTATTTGCCTTCTGCATTGAACCCTTGGCAACAAAAATTAGAGACTGCCCAGACAATTCGGGGATCACAGTAGCAGCAAAACAGTATAAGATGGCCCTATTTACAGATGATGTGATCTTAGCCTTGAGAAAACCCCTACTTTTGTTACCCCCATTATATTCTATATTACAAATCAACTCCCTACCTGGCTAAAAAATTAATGAAGATAAGTGCAAAACTCTAGGTATTCACTTACCTATAGTACTACTTAAGTTACGTTTCTCCTTTAAGTGGGCGAAGACGCCAATTAAATATTTGGGCATAAACATCACAAGCGACGTGTATACACTCTATCAACTTCATACTCCATTGACTGATTTGTTTTTGTCATAGACTGAGGTGCATGTTATTACATTTCTAACTGCAGTTCTCACAGTATTTTATTAGTAACATTGGTTTTATATATACATTTATGGGATAATACCCATGAGCACCCTGTTTTATGAATTAATTCATGTGATTCAATATATGTTTTTTTTTTTTTTTTAAATACCGCACCTACCTACATATTAGTGGTTTGAGGTAGTTTGTCTGTATGTTGTGACCACAACACTCTTAAGCATTTGGAGTAGATCTTTACATGTGTCTTTATCTTATGTCATATTAATCACCCATGTATTAAACATTTCTTTTTTGATATATCATCAGTTTTCTTGCATTTAATATCCTCCAGCTCCCACCAGAGCACCACTCATATTTCCTTTTTTATTTAAAACACAATAAACTGATAGCTCTAATTTGCACAGCTACTAGAATGTGTACTGCCAGATATTGGAAAACATAACCCCCGGGTTTTTACTTAAAGGGCCATAATACCCAAATGTTTAAACACTTGAAAGTGATGCAGCATAGCTGTAAAAAGCTGACTAGAAAATATCACCTGAACATCTCTATGTAAAAAAGAAAGATATTTTACCTCAAACATTCCTCAGTAGCCACATCCCATTGTAAAGGACTTCTAAGCAGCAAATCAGTATGTCTGTCCCGGGACAGCGGAAGGAGCGAGCTTACGTGCACACTCATCTTATTTCCCTATTCAGTGTAAGGAAGTTTACAATGAAATCTCATGAGATTTGACTTAAATCACAGTAAAATAGTTCATGACCTCAGCACTGTTGATGCTGATTGGCTGTTGTTCATTTCTTCATTTTTTTTAACCTGCAGCTGAGCAGCAGCTGAAGTATAACTTTTTACACAGAACTTACTGCTGAGCTGAGGAAATTGTGAGGTAAAATATCTTCTTTTTTTACATAGAGATGCTCAGGTGATATTTTCCTGTCAGCTTTTTTACAGTTATACTGCATTAGTTTCAAGAGATTTAGCATATGAGTATTATGTCCCTTCAATAGAATAGAAAATAGATTACTTCTATTGAATGGCTGATTCAGCAGCTGATCTATTATCCTCTTAAGATCAATTCCTAGATTTATGGGAACCATGGATCATGTACTCTGACGCTAGACAGAAAAACATTACTCCCAACGTCTCTCTCTAGAGACTGGGATCCTAGTTCCACCCCTATAGTAAAGTTCCATAGATATTATAGTGAGAAGAATTATTTATTTACAGAAAATGCTTTATCTGAAATGAAAATAACGACTCAACTGTTTAATTTGAAAAGCATTGTTTTTATTATTACTGTTCTATACTTTACATGTGCAATTAATTTATAGTACAAAAGCTAATAAAAATAATTTCAACAAAAAAATACATTACAAAGTAAAGTTACACTCATAGTAAGACCATCTAAAAAAATATTTTAAAAAAAATATTGCACACAAAAGTTATAAAGACTCAAAGATATAAAATCTCATAAAGGCAGGCAAAGGGCTTTAACACAGAGATATATAAGTAACGCGCACAAAAATCTGGCCCACAGTAGGGAACATTTGAGTGCTTAGAAGGTATTCTTTTTTTCAGTTATCTTCACTGAATAAGCAACTAACTTGGTTTGATACACAGCATCTTAAGGCCCTAGAAATTAAAATAGAGGCCTTCTAATAATATAGTAGCAAGTTCCTGGGTTAATTATAATTTATATGCAAAATAATGTTATGAGAATGTTATAATAACTAGTATAGGAAGTGGTGCAACTGGTAATAATTTAACCATGGATAAAATAAACCATTCCTAGTGTTCATCTGGCCTCTGGGGAGAAGTTTGGAAGTTGGGTGTAAATTGGTATCAGGTCATGCATGTTACACACTGCCCTTGGTATATGTGGGAGACTATTTGGAAAATTTGAGTTCTTAAGTACTGGAGTCATAGGCGAAGCCTCGAAGGTGGGGCAATCCATTTAGACATGGATTCATTTCTAGCATATACAGTATATTGGTGTGGGGCAAAAGACACAACAATGGGTACTACCATTGCTTGTGCTTTAAGGTGGCTTGCATTTAGATATAAAGGTAGGTAGACAAAGAAGGAGAAGCATGCATAATGCTTTCCCAAAGCTAATGTTAAAAGTAATCTGAAGCTTATGTCTCCCTTATTGATTAAAGGAGCACTTAAAGGGACATGAAACCCAAAACATTTCTTTCATAATATAACATACAATTTTAAACAAATTTCCAATTTACTTCTATTATTTCATTTGCTTGCTTCTCTTGTTATCCTTTGCTGAAAGGTTTATCAAGGTAAGCTCAGGAGCAGCAAAGAACCTAGGTTCTAGCTGCTGATTGGTGGCTGCATATATATACCGATTGTCATTGGCTCACTCATATGTTCAGTTAGAAACTAGTAGTGCATTGCTGTTCCTTCAACAAATGATACCAAGAGAATGAAGCACATTTGATAATAGAAGTAAACTGGAAAGTTGTTTAAAATTGTATGTTCTACCTAAATCATGAAAGAAAATGTTTGGGTTTCATGTCCCTTTAATGCAGTAGAATTGCATAATTAACAAGTGCACAATAAAAAGACAATGATTTAACACCAACTCTGAATTTCAAATAAGCAGTAGATATTTTATGACAAATTTATTTTTTTCTGCCATTTTCCGGCCCCCTGTATCATGTGACATACCTCCGCCAATCACAGACTAGAATATGTATACATTGTGAGCTTGTGCACAGGCTCAGTAAGATCTTGTTCCCCAGAAAGTGGAATATAAAAAAAGAGTGTGGAAAATTTGATAATGGAAGTAAATTGGAAAGTGTATTAAAACTGCATGCTCTGTCTGAATCATAAAAGTTTATTTTGACTTCAGTGTCCTGTTAAATTTATCATAAGGCAATAGCATCAATTATGGATGCCAACAACTGTGCACTTAGTAAAATATTTTTCAAGTATTGTCCACTGATACTGGAGATATTATGTACATAGGACAACCTGATCTTAAAGGGACAATAAACCCACATTTTTTTTTTCATGATTCAGATAAAGAATACCATTTTAAACAACTTTCTAATGTACTTCTTTTATCTAATTTGCTTCATTCTCTTGATATTATTTCCTGAAAAGCATATCTAGATAGGCTCAGTAGCTTCTGATAGGTGGCTGCACATATATGCCTCATGTGATTGGCTCACCAATGGGCATTGATATTTCTTTAACAAACAACATCTAAAGATTGCAGCAAATTAGGAGGTAATAGAAGTAAATTGGAATGTTGTTTAAAATTGTATTCTCTATCTGAAACATGACAGAATTTTTTGGGGTTTAATGGCCCTTTAAATTAGTGGATGTATTGTCTAGGTCCTACCGACCACCATACTAATCGTTACCTTATCCAAGGATGCTCCAAACATGGTTGTTCCATCACAATTTATTGTCTAAATAGAGGATTCCTGGTACAAGTGCAAAAATCCCAAATCAATAAACTAAACCTATTTGGTTTCTAAACTACTTAACAAACTGTTACAATATAAACTAATATTACTGAATGTATAAAATTATTGTGGGAAGAAACACTATTAGAATAGACTTAAACTTTGCCTCCCCTTTCACAAAACTTTCAAGATGAGAAACCACCCAACCCCCCCCGCAATAGATGGTATTACATTTTTTAAACAATTTATCTCAGGCCTACTATTTTGTGCTATTATATACACCAGAGTCCTATTGAATAACTTGCAAAATGAATCAGCGAGAGTTGTTCTTATATGAATTAGACACGCTGTTCAACTCGAATCAGAACAGCTCTGATAATTGAATTTTGAAAATTAAATAAGACTCTAATGTTGCACTGCAGACTTTTTTGCAAATTTTAAAAATTAAAGGGATAGTTAACTCAAAAATTTTATTTTTCTATTTTGAAACTTCATGAAAATATAACATATGTTTGTAATAGGTACCTATTAACAATTTAATACTGTTTTTCTGTAATTTCTCAATAAAATTTAGATTTATGCCAAACCCATTTTTTACCTTATATTGCTGGTCCTGTTACAATGTTCTACCTAGGTAAAAACATCATGGTGGCTCGCATGCGCATTTTAAGCATTATTTTGCCAACGCATGCGCATATAGTTGCCCATGTGCCTTCTCTCCTGAGGCGCATCACAATCCAAGCTCCTGATAGAGAGCGGACATGTAGATGATGACGTCACTATCAGGGTGTGTGGCACATCCCAGCACAGATGTTTCTCAGCTATTATAGGAAGCAGACCCATCATCATCATCATCATCAATAGCTAGGTAAATATCCAAACTTTCCCTAGACGTACAAGCATATAGTTATATTACAAAGAAGCAAAAAAAAGGATTCCTTATATGAATTTTCAAACCTAGTGCGCATGCGATTACAATACATTAATAGTGTGCATGTGATTTGACCTTGAAATTGGTTTATTTAATATTCATTACATATGGGTGAGACTCGTTTGTGATTGGCTGTGGCACATTCAATCTTTTGGGCTATGATCTTTTATGGGAAGTTGTTGCCGCTCATTTTATAGAAGAATAAGTTATTATTTCTATGTTTGGCAGCTTTGTTTTAAGTTCAACGTAGTTAGATTTTATTATATTCCTGCATGAAATTACAATACTGCTTTTTATTTAAATATTATTTTTCACATATTTCTAACCCTTTAAATAGGACTCTAATGCTGCACTGCAGACTTTTTTTTCAAATTATTCAAGACATCTTAACCTATTCTGAACAAACAGGACAGTCTCACATCTGTCATTAATCAGCTCAGTACACAGAGTGCTGTCATATACACCCTGAACAATTACTAGCCAGCAAACCCCTTTAAATGGACAGTCTACTTTAAATATAGATAATTCCTTTATTGCCAATTCCCCAGTTTTGCATAACCAACACAGTTATATTAATATACTTTTTGACTCTGTGTTTACCTTGTATTTAAGCCCCTGCAGACTACCCCCTTATCTCATTTCGTTTGACAGACTTGCATTTTAGCCAATCAGTGCTGACTCTTAGGTAACTCCACGGGCATGAGCACAATGTTACCTATAACATGCTGTAAAAAAAACAATGCTGTAAAAAAACTGTCAAAATCCCCTGAGATAAGAGGCGGTCTTCAAGGGCTTAGAAATTAGCATATGAGCCTTCCTAGGTTTAGCTTTCAACAAAGAATACCAAGAGAGCAAAGCAAATTTGATGATAAAAGTAAATTCGAAAGTTGTTTAAAATTGCATGTCCTATCTGAATCATGAAATTTTAATTTTGACTAGACTGTCCCTTTAAGTATTGTAGCTCAAATAATAAGCAGTTACACAGGAATAGTGACATACAGAGAGATTTCACTCAGACAGTCTTAACAAGAAACTCTAAAGACCGCTGCTCCATAACCTGTCCGCCTGCTCTGAGGCGGCAGACAGACATCGCCGAAAATCAACCCGATCGAATACGATCGAGTTGATTGACACCCCCTGCAAGCGGGCCGATTGGCCACGAATCTGAAGGGGGCGGTATTGCACGAGCAGTTCACCTGATGATAAATGCAGAGAGCATATGCTGTCTGCATTTATCGATGTGCAGCGGACATGATCCGCAATATCGGATCATGTCCGCTCGCACATTAATAAATAGGCCCCACATAGTGAACTGTCAGCTATGCTGCCTGGGAGACCTAACATGGAAGAGTTGCTTACTGTTAGCTGGACATGCAAATCTTGTGCATTGAGGGATCTGTTACTGCAGTTGCTATTTATCCACAGATAAAAAAAAATCACACAGGTAATATATTCTCAATCACTCACCCAGGCACCACATATGGAGCACACACTCACTGGCAGCCTACTCACACAGTGACATGTCAATAAGTCTTTGAATCTCACAGCTGTTAACCAGCAGCCCACAGAAGAAAGTCACAATTAGATCGCTACTGCCACTTGATGGTTCCGTTTCAGCGAGATCTTTTTGTTTATAAATTTATTTAAAGCCAACAATCTGACCATGAAAAAGAATCAGTGCCTTGCAAGGCAAAACAAAATTTAAACAAACAAGTTATGTATATTTATAATTTTACATCACATTGCTAGAGTTTTATATTTTATCTCAAAAATAATACATACAATTAAAGGTAAATAACCTTTTTCGAAATCAGCTACATCTTTATAATGCTTGCCCCTTGATCTCTGTAGCTACCCATCTCTCCACTAGCCCTAGACTTCCTGATGACAAGTAGTGCGCTACTCTGTCTCATGAGTTCCCACTCAGGAAGCCTTACAAGTTAAAAAAACAAACACTAATTACTGCTCCTACTCCCTGCGCCTCCCCTAAAATGCTCTACTAGCGCCCCCTGGGGAGGAGCACTCCAACAGTTTGAAAATCGACGGGCTAGACTGATATTTGGGCTCTATTTCAAAGTGCATGTACTAAAGTTATTAGTGCCGGCTTGTTGGAAACATTAAAATGCTGCTGTATTCTAATCCACTGTGTATTATACATTGATTTGCAAGGGAAATTAAACTAAAAATGTAAATCTCCCAATATACAGGCTAAAAAGCATCCCGCAGACTTCATAATCTTAAGCCTGATACATCTTACACAGTAATTGTTTAATTACTGCAAAAACTATTGTATCCCTAATTGGCCACAGAAGAGCAGATAACGTAAACATACTCAAAAGACCTTTTAAAGTTGTGTGTCCCTGAATTGCAAAATAATGAACATTTTTTAAATGCTTTAATTAATTATAAAAATATAATGTGCCTTTAAATATGTCATGAAATATTATTGCATAACCTAATGAACAAACATTAGAAACTAGCATTATTATTAGATTGATAATGATCATGTCACACTATATGAAATATTTCCGTGATTTTAATGATTTTAGATAAGAATCACTGCATTGACAAAGTACTGCGGCAACAATGTATTTTTCTGTAAACTCAAAAAGAATTTACAGGACCCTGTGGATCTGTACTACATGGTTACATGGTTCTCAAGCTATGTTTTTTTCGGTTTACAAGCTCTCTGGTGGACAACTAGTCTGTCTGGCAGAAAGGTACGTCCACAAATATCACATGGAACCAGCAGGCTCTGGGCACTCTTCCAGGCAGCCTCGTTTAGAGCCTCAAGATCGTAGGAACCTTTTGCTGGAAAATAAAAAAAAAGGGAAAAAGAAAAGAGGTCAATTTTCATTTTGGTCAAACCAAGTTGGAAAATATTTGATTAAACAAAAAAAGGAAAACATTTTCAGGAAATACATGTGAATGAGAACGAGCACTAACTCAAGACATTCCTGTCATTATCTCAAGAGTACAGAGAAGTTATATTCAAGTCCTAGTGTGTTTTTCAAGATGTAACATCACAAATAGTATTTGATTTTCAGATTATGACAATGATTAACCAGTGTTATATGTAACTTGCTAACTGCATTACATTTTTTTTATCACATTAGGGTTTATATATCTAAGTATTAAACGTATTAACTCTTTGACTGCTGCGTCATTTCAAATCCTTCCGCTGAAGCTACTTTTTTGGACATTCTTTCTACACATCACTTTGAATGTTTTGCCGTGAGTTAGTCACATACCTTGTCTTTCAGCAGCCCAAGCACTTTTTTAAGAATAACTTTTAATTGCAGAAATAAGCAAATATGGGGGGAAAAATAATCATACTTAATGCTTCACAAAATGTAATCCTTTTTTTGTTATTTTTCTATAACATATATGTTACACAACAGCATGGCAGTCATTATTTCTTAATTATTTCAAACCTACACAGTCACTTAAAAACAAAGAAACAGATTTCAGTGACAGATAAGAGCCATATAACCATAAAGTCTGCCCGTATTTCCTCAACCACCCTTTCTGTAGAGAAATATTCCTACAAATTACTCCTCAACCTACTACCCTTCAACATGAGATCTTGATTCCATGTTCAAGTGTTGCTTTTTTATGTGAAAAGTACATTTAGCCTAAACTTTATTAAAGCCTTTAATATACTTAAGCTATTTACCCCATCAAGTCTCTCTTTGTGAGTTCTATATTTTTGGCCATGTACTATTTAGTAGCTCTCCTTTGAACAGATTCCAGTTTATTGATATCCTTCTGGAGATATGGAAGCCGAATTATGAAAGGTCTTGCGGACCTGATCCGACAGTGTGGATCAGGTCCGCAAGACCTCGCTGAATGCGGAGAGCAATACGCTCTCCGTATTCAGCATTGCACCAGCAGCTCACAAGAGCTGCTGGTGCAACGCCGCCCCCTGCAAACTCGCGGCCAATCGGCCGCCAGCAAGGAAGATGTCAATCAACCTGATCGTATTCGATCGGGTTGAATTGCGGCAATTCCTGTCCACCTTATCAGAGCAGGCGGACAGGGTTATGCAGCAGCGGTCTTTAGACCGCTGCTTCATAACTGCTGTTTCTGGCGAGTCTGAAGACTCGCCAGAAACACAGCCCTTCAAACTCCATACGGAGCTTGATAAGTGGGCCTCATGGCCTCAAAAAATAAATAAATACAATACTCAAGATAAGGCCTAACTATTTTGTGGAATAACAATTGATTTTATGGGCTCCATTTAACAAGCAGCGATTGCTGCTTCATAGACTGGCAGCATAATGCTGTCCGCTAGCCGCGAGGCCCAATGTATAGCCGTTCTTCTGAAGTTTCTTCTCACCTGCCATTATACTAGCTACTACTATTATTTTGGTGCTGTTAACATTTTCTGTCTCTGCATGGCACTTATGTCATGTCTATACTATGTTGCAGGTTTTTTTGGGTTATTTTTTAGTTATTTTCAGGGCAAGACTGGGAATAAAAAGCAGTCGTAGAAAAATTGAAGATCAGCGCTATTTTTCCTTCGAGTTAGTAAAATGCACGTTCCCCTTTTTCATAATTAAGTTATATTAGTCTGTATTAATAAAAATATCAGATTGTTGTCATATAGGCACTCAACAACCTAATTGCATCCAATAACTGTGAAAATTATTATCCATTTTTTTTTCATCTATGTATCTGTGCTGTGTGCTGACAATGATAACGCATGACTCTCATGTTATGTTATTTACTTTATTGTACACAAACATAAAGTTTCAATAAAGCTTGGCTTAAAAAAAAATAAAATAAAAAAAAAATGATTATCCATAGTGTGATCTGGGGAAGACACTCTAAAGAGTGTGTCACTCTGTCTCACAATGTGACTTGACTGGACAAATAGAGACCATTTAAAGGAGGGCCACAAAATGCTACATGGTCTAGGAAACACTCTGTAACTGTAATACATACAGATAAGAGGAGAAAACGAGAGAGGTGATACAGCAGCACCACCCCACTTAAGTTGTAGCTGGCCAGCCCCAGCTGCTGGAGCCCACCAGGGTATTTTAGTTACAGGACCAGTCAACACATTAGATTGCATAATCAACAAATGCAAGATAACAAGACAATGCAATATCATTTAGTCTGAGCTTCAAATGAGTAGTAGATTTTTTATAACAAATTTCAAAGGTATGTATATTTCCACTCCCCTTGTACCATGTGATAGCAATCAGCCAATCACAAATGCATATACGTATAGTCTGTGCAGTCTTGCACATGCTCAGTAGGATCTGGTGACTCAAAAATTGTAAATATAAAAGACTGTGCACATTTTTTTTTTAATGGAAGTAAATTGGAAAGTTGTTTAAAATTACATGCTGTATCCGAATCATGAAAATTTAATTTGACCTGAGTGTCCCATTAAGGCTCAGAACATGGCTGTTATTCTGGACTGAAGCTTATATCACAGGCTATAACATTAGTTTCAAAGACTGAACATTATACCCAGAGGCTCTCAATTGTGACAAACAATAAAGCTGGAACATAAAAATACCTGTTGCAGGTTTTATTTTTATTTGACATCACTTTTTTGTGACAAGTCAATTTATAGATATTTTGTAATTTTACTTAAAGAAAGCAGATTGTGTTCATTTCAGCAAGTTAAATATTATAGCCTAGTACTGCTGGCACTGTGAAAGTGTCTCATGAGCCCAGATTTAATGTGATTCATATTCCACAATGTATGTTGTCTGAACAAGCAGTACATTGATTGCAGCGTCTGGTAGAAACATTCCTTTTGTTTTTTGAGTACAAAATACTTCCAAAGAATGATTTGCTTTTCACATATTATTTGTTAGACTAGAGACTCTAGATGCCATTTTAGGATTTTCTATGCTCAAATCTTGGACAAAAACTATAATCACTGAAAAGATACATTGGTCTCTCTCTATAAAAAGACTTCTGTTTAGTAATATCATAAAGAAAACATAATATAAAAAAAGAAATATATATATATATATATATATATATATATAGGCTGATCATATCGCTGCTTTAAAAAGGGACACATATGAAAAATACATATGTCAGGGCTGTTTAAAGAAATGGTTTGGAATAATGTTCCATTATGAGAACCCTGCCTTATGTATTTTTCATATGTGTCCCTTTTTAAAGCGGCAATATGGTTAGCCTATATATATATATATATACTGTATATATATACACACGCGAAGATGAAGCACAAATCAATAGAACATAAACATTTTTAAGGCCATGAATGGCATACGATTTTAAAGTTATTTTAATAGTGTCAACTGTTTTTGATCAAGCCAGGTACTGTCTAGTTTCCTGTATACACAGTGCAGCGCCCACTTTTCTTTTTTCCCTCTGGGAGTTAAGTGATTGAAGAGTTTGATTTATTGATATAACTAGGTTTTGCAACATTGCATATATTTCAGTTTTTAATTGTCTCAATTTAGATATTTTCAGGATATCCCCATGCTTTGAAATAAATATTATGTGCATATACTGTACATTGTGACTGCACAGCTACTGTTGTACTGTATACAACAGGGCCATTACATAGAAGAAACCCTGGTGCAAAATCCTGGTTCAAAATATTAAACAAACCCCTATAGCAACAGGTTGCAAATAAATAAGCATCACATTACTTTTAAATTGGAAAGTGCAAAAAGTTTTAATGTCAGCTCACAATCCATTCTCATGCACATGCAGGCATTGGTAAGTTTTAAACTTCCACTTAAATGTTTTACTCCTCCTTGGGATATACCATACATTTTGCTATACCTTGACTCTTCCATTCTTGTGATGATTTGATTCTCTCTTTGGAATTATTTTGTCAAAGACATTCTTCTTTCTGGCTGTCAGCAAGATGAATCTTGTTATTTTCACAGGAACCCCAATGTGTTATCCACAAGTGGTTTTAAGCCTTATTTTCCATAAATGTGCCAGGAGCTTAAACTATACAGAAGCAAGATAATCCTAAACAGCCTTCTTTATAGGTAGAAACTAATATCTCAATTTTAGATATATAAAATATTAAATTATGTGCAACACAACTTCCATCAGCATTACAATCGAATGGCCTAGATTACAGATAGATCCCTATTGGGAGTGCATGGTGAGCTATCGGTAAAGGGGACGAGTGTTCAGAATAGCACAAAATCAGGTATTGCAAGTCCATGGTAAAACCGAATTACCATAGAATGTTTAGTGTGGCCGACATCTATTTAGTGTGCCCTATATTTTCAATAGATTGATTAGCATTTAAAGGGACACTCAATCAAAAACAGAATTTATGCTTACCTGATAAATTACTTTCTCCAACGGTGTGTCCGGTCCACGGCGTCATCCTTACTTGTGGGATATTCTCTTCCCCAACAGGAAATGGCAAAGAGTCCCAGCAAAGCTGGTCACATGATCCCTCCTAGGCTCCGCCCACCCCAGTCATTCGACCGACGGACAGGAGGAAATATATATAGGAGAAATCATATGATACCGTGGTGACTGTAGTTAGAGAAAATAATTCATCAGACCTGATTAAAAAAACCAGGGCGGGCCGTGGACCGGACACACTGTTGGAGAAAGTAATTTATCAGGTAAGCATAAATTCAGTTTTTTCCAACATTGGTGTGTCCGGTCCACGGCGTCATCCTTACTTGTGGGAACCAATACCAAAGCTTTAGGACACGGATGAAGGGAGGGAGCAAATCAGGTCACCTAAACGGAAGGCACCACAGCTTGCAAAACCTTTCTCCCAAAAATAGCCTCCGAAGAAGCAAAAGTATCAAATTTGTAAAATTTGGCAAAAGTGTGCAGTGAAGACCAAGTCGCTGCCTTACATATCTGATCAACAGAAGCCTCGTTCTTGAAGGCCCATGTGGAAGCCACAGCCCTAGTGGAGTGAGCTGTGATTCGTTCAGGAGGCTGCCGTCCGGCAGTCTCATAAGCCAAACGGATAATGTTTTTAAGCCAAAAGGAAAGAGAGGTGGAAGTCGCTTTTTGACCTCTCCTTTTACCAGAATAAACAACAAACAAGGATGATGTTTGTCTGAAATCTTTAGTAGCCTCTAAATAGAATTTTAGAGCACGGACAACATCCAAATTGTGTAACAAACGCTCCTTCTTTGAAACTGGATTCGGACACAAAGAAGGTACAACTATCTCCTGGTTAATATTTTTGTTAGAAACAACTTTAGGAAGAAAACCAGGCTTAGTACGCAAAACCACCTTATCTGCATGGAACACCAGATAAGGAGGAGAACACTGCAGAGCAGATAACTCTGAAACTCTTCTAGCAGAAGAGATTGCAACCAAAAACAAAACTTTCCAAGATAGTAACTTAATATCTACGGAATGTAAGGGTTCAAACGGAACCCCTTGAAGAACTGAAAGAACTAGATTTAAACTCCAAGGAGGAGTCAAAGGTCTGTAAACAGGCTTGATCCTAACCAGAGCCTGAACAAATGCTTGAACATCTGGCATAGCTGCCAGTCGTTTGTGTAGTAAGACAGATAAAGCAGAAATCTGTCCCTTTAGAGAACTTGCAGATAATCCTTTCTCCAAACCTTCTTGTAGAAAGGATAGAATCTTAGGAATCTTTATCTTGTTCCATGGCAATCCTTTGGATTCACACCAACAGATATATTTTTTCCATATTTTATGGTAAATTTTTCTAGTTACAGGCTTTCTAGCCTGAATCAGAGTATCTATTACAGAATCTGAAAACCCACGCTTTGATAAAATCAAGCGTTCAATCTCCAAGCCGTCAGCTGGAGAGAAACCAGATTCGGATGTTCGAATGGACCTTGAACAAGAAGGTCCTGTCTCAAAGGTAGCTTCCATGGTGGAGCCGATGACATATTCACCAGGTCTGCATACCAAGTCCTGCGTGGCCACGCAGGAGCTATCAAGATCACCGAAGCCCTCTCCTGATTGATCCTGGCTACCAGCCTGGGAATGAGAGGAAACGGTGGGAATACATAAGCTAGGTTGAAGGTCCAAGGTGCTACTAGTGCATCTACTAGAGTCGCCTTGGGATCCCTGGATCTGGACCCGTAGCAAGGAACCTTGAAGTTCTGACGAGACGCCATCAGATCCATGTCTGGAATGCCCCATAATTGAGTTATTTGGGCAAAGATTTCCGGATGGAGTTCCCACTCCCCCGGATGGAATGTCTGACGACTCAGAAAATCCGCTTCCCAATTTTCCACTCCTGGGATGTGGATCGCAGACAAGTGGCAGGAGTGATCCTCCGCCCATTGAATTATTTTGGTCACTTCTTCCATCACCAGGGAACTCCTTGTCCCCCCCTGATGATTGATATATGCAACAGTCGTCATGTTGTCTGATTGAAACCTTATGAATTTGGCCTTTGCTAGTTGAGGCCAAGCTTTGAGAGCATTGAATATCACTCTCAGTTCCAGAATGTTTATCGGGAGAAGAGATTCTTCCCGAGACCATAGACCCTGAGCTTTCAGGGGTTCCCAGACCGTGCCCCAGCCCACCAGCCTGGCGTCGGTCGTGACAATGACCCACTCTGGTCTGCGGAAGCTCATTCCCTGTGACAGATTGTCCAGGGTCAGCCACCAACGGAGTGAATCTCTGGTCTTTTGATCTACTTGAATCGTCGGAGACAAGTCTGTATAATCCCCATTCCACTGTCTGAGCATGCACAGTTGTAATGGTCTTAGATGAATTCGTGCAAAAGGAACTATGTCCATTGTTGCAACCATCAATCCTATTACTTCCATGCACTGCACTATGGAAGGACGAAAAACAGAATGAAGTACTTGACAAGAGCTTAGAATTTTTGATTTTCTGACCTCTGTCAGAAAAATCCTCATTTCTAAGGAATCTATTATTGTTCCCAAGAAGGGAACTCTTGTTGACGGGGACAGAGAACTTTTTTCTTTGTTCACCTTCCATCCATGAGATCTGAGAAAGGCTAGGACGATGTCCGTATGAGCCTTTGCTTTTGACAGAGACGACGCTTGAATCAGGATGTCGTCCAAGTAAGGTACTACTGCAATGCCCCTTGGTCTTAGAACCGCTAGAAGGGACCCTAGTACCTTTGTGAAAATCCTTGGAGCAGTGGCTAATCCGAATGGAAGTGCCACAAACTGGTAATGCTTGTCCAGAAAAGCGAACCTTAGGAACTGATGATGTTCCTTGTGGATAGGAATATGTAGGTACGCATCCTTTAAATCCACGGTAGTCATAAATTGATTTTCCTGGATAGTAGGTAGGATCGTTCGAATAGTTTTCATTTTGAACGATGGTACCCTGAGAAATTTGTTTAGGATCTTGAGATCCAAAATTGGTCTGAATGTTCCCTCTTTTTTGGGAACTATGAACAGGTTGGAATAAAAACCCATCCCTTGTTCTCTTATTGGAACTGGATGAATCACTCCCATCTTTAACAGGTCTTCTACACAATGTAAGAATGCCTGTCTTTTTATTTGGTTTGAAGATAATTGAGACCTGTGGAACCTTCCCCTTGGGGGTAGTTCCTTGAATTCCAGGAGATAACATTGAGAAACTATTTCTAGCGCCCAAGGATCCTGAACATCTCTTGCCCAAGCCTGAGCAAAGAGAGAAAGTCTGCCCCCCACCAGATCCGGTCCCGGATCGGGGGCTATCCCTTCATGCTGTTTTGGTAGCAGTGGTAGGCTTCTTGGCCCGCTTACCCTTGTTCCAGCCTTGCATTGGTTTCCAGGCTGGTTTGGGTTGTGAAGTATTACCCTCTTGCTTAGAGGATGTAGAATTAGAGGCTGGTCCGTTTCTGCGAAAGGGACGAAAATTAGGCTTATTTTTAGCCTTAAAAGACCTATCCTGTGGGAGGGCGTGGCCCTTTCCCCCAGTGATGTCTGAAATAATCTCTTTCAAATCAGGTCCAAATAATGTTTTACCCTTGAAAGGAATGTTAAGCAATTTTGTCTTGGAAGACACATCCGCTGACCAAGACTTTAGCCAAAGCGCTCTGCGCGCCACGATAGCAAACCCTGAATTTTTCGCCGCTAATCTAGCTAAATGCAAAGCGGCATCTAAAATAAAAGAGTTAGCTAATTTAAGTGCTTGAACTCTGTCCATAACCTCCTCATACGAAGATTCTTTATTGAGCGACTTTTCTAGTTCCTCGAACCAGAAACACGCTGCCGTAGTGACAGGAACAATGCATGAAATTGGTTGTAGAAGGTAACCTTGCTGAACAAAAATCTTTTTAAGCGAACCCTCTAATTTTTTATCCATAGGATCTTTGAAAGCACAACTATCTTCGATAGGAATAGTAGTGCGTTTGTTTAGAGTAGAAACCGCCCCCTCGACCTTGGGGACTGTCTGCCATAAGTCCTTTCTGGGGTCGACTATAGGAAATAATTTCTTAAATATAGGGGGGGGGACAAAAGGTATGCCGGGCCTTTCCCACTCTTTATTTACTATGTCCGCCACCCGCTTGGGTATAGGAAAAGCGTCGGGGGGCACCGGAACCTCTAGGAACTTGTCCATCTTACATAACTTCTCTGGAATGACCAAATTGTCACAATCATCCAGAGTAGTTAATACCTCCTTAAGCAGTGCGCGGAGATGTTCTAATTTAAATTTAAATGTCACAACATCAGGTTCAGCTTGATGAGAAATCTTTCCTGAATCTGAAATTTCTCCCTCAGACAAAACCTCCCTCATGGCCCCTTCAGATTGGTGTGAGGGTATGACAGAACAATTATCATCAGCGTCCTCTTGCTCTTCAGTGTTTAAAACAGAGCAATCGCGCTTTCTCTGATAAGTAGGCATTTTGGATAAAAGATTTGCTATAGAGTTATCCATTACAGCCGTTAATTGTTGCATGGTAATATGTATTGGCGCATTAGATGTACTAGGGGCCTCCTGTGTGGGCATAACTGGTGTAGACACAGTAGGGGATGATGTAGTATCATGTTTACTCCCCTCATTTGAGGAATCATCTTGGGCAATATCATTATCTGTTGCATTACTGTCCTTACTTTGTTTGGACACTATGGCACAATTATCACATAAATTTAAATGGGGAGACACATTGGCTTTCATACATATAGAACATAGCTTATTTGATGGTACAGACATGTTAAACAGGCTTAAACTTGTCAACAAAGCACAAAAAACGTTTTAAAATAAAACCGTTACTGTCACTTTAAATTTCAAACTGAAAACACTTTATTACTGAATATGTGAAAAAGTATGAAGGAATTGTTCAAAATTCACCAAAATTTCACCACAGTGTCTTAAAGCATTAAAAGTATTGCACACCAAATTTCAGAGCTTTAACCCTTAAAATAACAGAACCGGAGCCGTTTTTACATTTAACCCCTATACAGTCCCAGCTATATGCTTTGCTGAGACCCAACCAAGCCCAGAGGGGAATACGATACCAAATGATGCCTTCTATAAGCTTTTTCAGTGATTCTTAGCTCCTCACACATGCATCTGCATGCCTTGCTCTCCAAAAACAACTGCGCATTAGTGGCGCGAAAATGAGGCTCTGTCTATAACTAGAAAAGGCCCCCATCTGAAAAAGGTGTCCAACACAGTGCCTGCCGTTTTTCTAAACAATCCCCAAGATTATAATAACCATTATTAGTTAGAATCTGCATAATATGCCTAGTAAAGCAATCGTTTTAGCCCAGAAAAATGTCTACCAGTTTTTGAAGCCCTTTTTGAAGCCCTTTATTCTTTTATGTTTAACTAAGAAAATGGCTTACCGGTCCCCATGAGGGGAAATGACAGCCTTCCAGCATTACATGGTCTTGTTAGAAATATGGCTAGTCATACCTTGAGCAGAAAGGTCTGCTAACTGTTTCCCCCAACTGAAGTTACTTCATCTCAACAGTCCTGTGTGGAAACAGCAATTGATTTTAGTAACTGTCTGCTAAAATCATCTTCCTCTTACAAACAGAAATCTTCATCCTTTTTCTGTTTCAGAGTAAATAGTACATACCAGCACTATTTTAAAATAACAAACACTTGATAGAAGAATAAAAACTACATTTAAACACCAAAAAAACTCTTAACCATATCCGTGGAGATGTTGCCTGTGCAACGGCAAAGAGAATGACTGGGGTGGGCGGAGCCTAGGAGGGATCATGTGACCAGCTTTGCTGGGACTCTTTGCCATTTCCTGTTGGGGAAGAGAATATCCCACAAGTAAGGATGACGCCGTGGACCGGACACACCAATGTTGGAGAAATTAAACTTTTATTATTCAGATAGAGCATGCCATTTTTAAACAACTTTCCAATTTACTTTTATTAACAAAATGTGCACAGTCTTTTTATATTTAAACTTTTGAGTCACCAGCTCCTACTGAGCATGTGCAAGAATAAGTGTGTATGCATTTGTGAATGGCTGATGGCTGTCACATGGTATGTGTATGCATTTGTGATTGGCTGATGGCTGTCACATGGTACAGGGGGAGTGGACAAATACATAACATTTAAAATTGTCAGAAAAAAAAATCTACTACTCATTTGAAGTTCAGACTAATCGCTATTGCATTGTCTTTTTATCTTGCATTTGCTGATTATGCAAATCTACTGTGTTGACTGGGGCTTTAATCCTTATGGTTTGGCCTTCTGCCAAACATTTCAGCTCACACAGGAGCTTTCGTCAGTGGCCCAAATAGACATAACAGTGTAAAGCACAAAAACATCCTTATATACCATAGATAACTAACTAATAACTGACCCCTGTGTATCAATCATTCAAGCATGGAATCCGTTACGTATGTTTCACTAGTCAATGATGACCTCATCCGGGAGAGCCCTTGTTGCCTTAGAAACATTACAACAAGATATGTCAAAAAGAACATGGGAGCCATTATGGAGGCGTCACTAGACCACGCCCCCATTAGCGTGCGCACAACAATGATGTCATCTGGGAGAGCCCTTGTTGCCTTAGCAACATAACAACAAAATCTGGCAAAGGAGCACACGGATATTAATAGCTTAACGGTGCAAAGTGCTCTGGATGACTGATATATTTACATGAAAATGAAATATAATATATGCATATAAACATGTTAGGAATCACTGCATGATAAGCTAGGTATACTGGACCCTACAAACAACAATAGCTTTATGAGAACATATGCTAAGTGATATTGGGTGGTTTTACACATAGTAATATATAGCTGTATATAGTTTAACCAATTATTAACCACCCATAAACAAACACACATGTTCTAATACACAGGCTATTGGTTAAAGGAACAGTGTTGGTAATCTATACATAAATGTATCAATACCAATATATACCCTCGCTATCTTCGTATGTAGAGATTCTATGGCTTCATGTCACAAGAAATAGGTAGAAATATGTACCCATTAAGGTGACCAGATTGAAACAAGCAGTAAAGGTAAAAATAGCTACAGTTAAGACAAATCTTTTGCAGGTTTCGATAGAGGACTCTGACACAGATTGGATCACCAAACTCACTACACAAGTGGCTAAGTACAAACAAGACCTGTTGGCATTTAAAAACAAAAACATAATCACGGTAGAAAATGATTACAGAGAGGAAGGAGTCTATAGGTGGTTGTATGGTAGTGATAAGAGCTTGCCTTTTAATCGGAGACGCCCTCTAAATAAGACAAGACGGGTTAATCTTGCTACTGTGCATAGTAGTGGAGGTGACTCCCCTGAGAATGAGACTGCTACAGGCTCTGTGTCTCAGACTGTAACTGGTGTAACCACTAGATATACACAGAAGCCCCCTTTGCCATTGGGTACAGAAGGAGACACTGCAGGAGGGGGGGGGGGGGGATGAAAATCTTACTGATAATGGGCTTTCTGTTCTCAACAAAGGCTTGACCTTTGTACCTACCCCAAAGTTTATTCAATTGATGTATTTGTGGATCTTGGCAGGTTCCAGAGGCACTTGAAACTTTGGGATTTCTTTAAGGAT
Source organism: Bombina bombina (assembly GCF_027579735.1). Lineage (NCBI taxonomy): Eukaryota > Metazoa > Chordata > Amphibia > Anura > Bombinatoridae > Bombina > Bombina bombina. The sequence continues at coordinate 295,803,776 of NC_069500.1, read as the reverse complement.
CATGGACCATATATCCAGAAACCCTTTAAGAATTCAAGTAATTTTGAACCTGCCAATATTCACACCTCCATCAAAACATTCCATCATATCTGTGCTACTGCATTATCCAACACTCATAAAAAAATAGACAAGGCTTGGAATAACCTGAAACCAGGTGAGATACAGGCTATCCAATCTCTTGCTACAGATGCCTCTATTGTCATTCACCCTGCTTACAAGGGCAGGGCTATAGTAGTGTTGGATTATGCACAGTATACATAAAGATACATAAGTCCCTCACAAAACCTCCTGGGTGCCCCATTGTATCTGCTCCTGGATCCCTGTTACAGCCCATTGCTGAATATCTTGACCATCACCTTCAACCTGTTGTACAGAGTACTAGGTCATATTTAAAAGATTCTTTTGAACTTATTCATCTTTTGAAACTGCAAACAGATATTAGGGAAACAGGTCTACTGGTCAGCATGGATGTTGTGGTTTATACACTGTAATCCCACACCAACATGGAATTTAAATGGTCAGACGCATACTGACTGGAAACGATCAATATAGCGGACCTCTGATAGAGTTTTTAATTAATCTACTTGAACTATGTTTGAAAAAGAATTTCTTTCGGGTTTGAGGAAGGGTATTTCCTCCAAACTCTTGGCACTGCTATTGGGTTGAATATGGCCCCAGTCTCAGCCGTATAGAATCAGTCCAGGACTAGACCCAATTGCTAGAGTGAATATATCACACACACTTGCACACTGAGAGAAACCCAGGACGTGGCCCACTCAGAAATAAGAAGCAATAATGTAGAAAACAGAGAACTGAATACTTACAGAAGATGCAGGGATACAGGAGAGCTGAGTGCTATATTCTAGGAGACAGGAAGCTTGAGCCAGCAAAGCAGTGGACAGTAAATCTTTAAGGCAGATAAAGGATAATCCGAGAGAGTGGTCAGGCAAGGCAGAATTTAGTATCACTTTATGGCAGGTATCGGGTAATCCAAGAGAGTGGTCAGGCAAAACAGAGGTTAGTATCACTTTATGGCAGACAGAGGGTAATCCAAGAGAGTGGTCAGGCAAAGCAGAGGTCAGTATCACTTTATGGCAGACAGAGGGTAATCCAAAAGAAAGATGCATTCAGCAACATTTGGAAGTCAATACAGCAGAAACTCCGTCCGATGCCAGACATTTGGCTCAGCAGAAAAGCTGATGAGATTCAAGAGTATACTGTTAAGCATGACATGAAGAATTTCTATGACGCCCTAAAAGAAGTGTATGGGCCTATATAATCTGGATCATCCCCCCTCCTTAGTGCTGATGGGCACGCGTTGATCATTGACAAGGATAAGATTCTTGAAAGGTGGGCTGAACATTTCGACAGCGTTCTGAAACGTTCTGCATCCATCAATGATGAAGCCATTGATCGTCTTCCGCAAGTGCTTACTAACAAAGCACTGGATGATCCTCCTTCTTTGTTAGAGACTCAGAAAGCAATCCATCTCCTCTCCAGTGGCAAAGCTCCTGGCTCTGATTTAATTCCAGCTGAGGTTTACAAGGAAGGTGGCACTGCCCTAACTAAAAGGCTCTATCAGCTGTTCCTACTTATGTGGCGACAGAAGACGATTCCCCAAGAATTCAAAGATGCCTCCATTGTACATTGTACATTGTACAAGAGGAAAGGGAACCAGCAGTCCTGTGATAACTATAGCGGTATATCCCTACTCTCTATCGCAGGCAAGATATTTGCCAGGATCCTGTTGAACCGCCTAACAGCGCACTTTGACCAGGGACTTCTACCAGAAAGCCAGTGTGGATTCCGGAAAGAGTGTGGGACCATTGATTTGGTGTTTGCTGCGAGACAATTACAAGAGAAGTGTCAGGAGCAAACCTCAGGCCTGTTCTGCACCTACTGTATGTCGACCTGACTAAGGCTTTTGATATAGTTTGTAGAGGGAGCCTGTGGAAGATTATGGCCAAGTATGGATACCCAAGGAAGTTCATCTTCATGGTCAAACAACTCCATGATGGCATGCAGGTACGGGTCCAAGATTATGGCGAGTTATCTGAGTCATTCTCTGTCACAAATGGTGTGAAGCAGGGTTGTGTCCTGGCACCTACACTCTTCAGCATCATGTTTTCAGAGTTCAGAGACGAAGATGTTGGAATTGGCGCAGGTACCATGTTGATGGTCAACTGTTTAATCTAAGTAGGCTTCATGCGAAAACCAAGGTTATGAAAGATAACATCAGAGACTTCCTGTTTGCTGACGACTGGGCCCTAAATGCTGGCTCAGAAGTTGACATGCAATGCAGCATAGACAAATTTTCAAATGCCTGCACAAACTTTGGTCTAACCATTAATACGAAGAAGACTGAAGTTCTGTATCAGCCAACCTTTGAGAGGCCCTTTGTTGAGCCTAACATCACCATTTAGGGCCAGAGACTAAATGTAGTAAACCGATTCACATACCTTGGTAGCTCTTTGTCTCAAAACACCACTATAGATCATGAGGTAAATATCAGGATCACTAGAGCCAGCACAGCCTTTGGCAGATTACATGCCAATGTATGGAACAGAAGAGGCATCACCACCCATACAAAGCTAAAAGTATACAGGGCTGTTGTTATCCCCACACTACTTTATGCTAGTGAAACCTGGACTGTGTATCAGTGCCATGCCAAGAAGCTGAACCACTTCCATACAACAAGCCTCAGAAAAATCCTCAACATACAGTGGCAGGACAAGATTCCGGACACTGAGGTACTTGCCCAAGCAAACCTACCTAGCATCTTTACCATCTTGATGCAGTCACAGTTACGCTGGACAGGGCATGTAGTTCGTATGTCAGACCATCGACTACCAAAGAGAATCTTTTATGGCAAGCTGCAGCAAGGCCACCGATCCCAGGGGGGTCAAAAGAAGCTCTTTAAAGGCACTTTCAAAGCTGCCCTCAAACATCAATGTTGATACCTGGGAATAGAGTGCAATGAATCTGACAATATGGTGCTCCTTTGTGTCTGAAGGTGCCGAATCATACGAGGCCAAAAGTATGGCTGCAGCAGAACAAAACAGGCAATCCAGGAAAGCTTGTGCCAGTATCCCGGTTGGAAATGTCCTCTTCTCCTGCTGTCCTATCTGTCATTGGACCTTCCGTGCAAGGATAGGCCTCATAAGTCATATGCGCACACATAGACTGAACCTGGCATAGCATTTCATGGATGACAAAGTGGTCCTCATTGAATCGACGGACGAACAAACATGGCAGGCAGGCAGAGGGTCATTATCACTTTATTACAGGCAAAGGGTAATCCAAGAGAGTGGTCAGGCAAATCAGAGGACAGAGTCATTATATGGCAGGAAGAGGGTAATCCAATAGAGTGGTCAGGCAAAGCAAAGGTCAGAGTCACTATATGGCAGGCAGAGGGTAATCCAATAGAGTAGTCAGGCAAAGCAGAGGTCAGAGTCACTATATGGCAGGCAGAGGGTAATCTAATAGGAGTACGAAACAAACAGCACATACCCAGAAAGGAGTAAATGATCCGACAAACCCGGCGGAGATTTAAAGACCTGTCTGATGTCATCAGAGCAGGTAAGCTGAGAGACCGCATCATGTTGCTAGGCAAAGTGACACTACAGGAAGAGCAGAAGGATCTGGGAGCTGCTGTGACATGTCGATGATCAGATCCATGACAGTACCCCCTCCTCAAAGTCCCCTCAGGAGGGAAGGACCTGGTTTGGAAGGATGAGCCTTATGGAAAGCCTTGATCATAGCAGGAGCATGGACCTGACGGGCTGGTTCCCAAGAACGGTCTGTGACCAGATAGCCCTTCCAGTGGATGAGATAATACAAAACCTTGCCACAAAGTTTGGAATCCAGGAAATGGCTCACTTCAAACTCGAGTTGTCCATCGACTATCAAAGGAGGAGGAAATGTTTTCAATTTGGAATACTTATTGTGGATGACAGGTTTAAGGAGAGAGACATGATAAATCAGATGGATCTTAAGATTCTTGGGGAGTGCTAAGTGATAAGCATTAGAGCAGACTTGATTCATGATACAAAAAGGACCCACATAGCGAGGGCCTAGTTTCGTTGAAGGTTGTTTGAGACATAGATGTCGTGTGGAAATCTAAACCTTCTCTCCACAATGGTACTTGGGTGCCTCTTTATGTTTGCGATTGGCATAGAATTTATACCATTTCGTAGTCTTGGAGAGAAGACGATGGATTGTCCACCAATGTCGACAAATCAGCAGCGGGTACTCCAGTGGCAGAGGCAGATAGAGGAAAGATTCTGGCCTCGAATCCATAAGCCACTTTAAATGGTGAGGTCTTCAGAGAAGCATTACAATGAGAATTATGTGCCAATTCAGCAAGAGGCAACAACTGGGTCCAATTTGAATGATGATGATCCAGATAGTGTCTATGGTATGTTACCAGACACTGGTTGACCCTCTATGTTTGACCATTAGCCTGAGGGTGGTGTGATGTAGATAGTGATACGGTAGTGCCAAACTGCTTACAAAGAGATCTCAAAAATCTGGGAAACAAACTGTACTCATCTGTCTAACAATAACAATACCAAAACCATGCAATCTTACAATATGCTGAATAATAAGTTTGGAGAGTTTTTTGGCTGACAGTAATCCAGGTAAAGGAACAAACTGTGCAGATTTAGTGAATCCCAAATAGTATTGTTACTGGCTGAGAGTGGAAGGTCAGTGATAAAATCCATGGACAAATGAGTCCAAGGTTGATGAGGAATAGGCAGAGGCTGAAGCAGACCCAAAGGAAGATGATGTGGGATATTATTGGATGCACATACAGTGCAGGCAGAAACATAGTCCTTAACATCCTTTACTAAAGTCTTGCAGAGTAGAGACTGAGAGCTGAGCTATTTTTTTATGAGGATAAAGGATATTGCCTGGTTCTTGTTGTACTGAGTTAAGCGGTTGGAACTGTCTGGAAAGGGCATCAGCTTTGATATTTTTGGTGCCGGGGATGTAGGAGAGAACATAGTGAAATCTGGAAAAGTACAGCGACCACCTAGCCTGGCGAGAGTTCAGGTGCCTGGCTGTTTGGAGGTAGAGTAGATTTTTGTGATCAGTTAGGATCAAGAAAGGCTGAGTAGTACCCTCCAACCAATGCCTCCATTTGTCCAAAGCCATCTTGATAGCTAACAACTCTTTGTTTCCAACATCATAGTTTAATTCAGATAAGTTGAATTTTTTAGAGAAGAAACCCACAGGATGGATTTTACCAGATTCGGGGTTGCGTTGGGAAAGAACCACTCCTGCGGCTACAGAGGAAGCATCCACTTCCAAGATGAACTGAAGTTCAGGGTTGGGATGACGTAAGATTGGAGCAGAAGAAAAAGCCGATTTAAGAGTTTCAAAGGCCTGAATGGATTTAGTGGAACACTCTTTGCAATTCTGTCCCTTTTTAGTCAAGGAAGTAAGGGGTGAAGAAATAGTGGCAAAACCTTTGATAAACTTCCTGTAATAACTGTAATAACCAAAATGTTGGAGAGCTTTAAGGGAGGTTGGTCTGGGCCATTCGATAATGGTCGACAATTTAGTGGGATCCATTTCAAAACCTGACTTGGAAATAATGTACCCCAAGTAGGGGACAGGATCCTGATGAAAAAAGCAATTTTCTATTTTGGCAAACAGATTATTATCTCTGAGTCATTAAAGTACCATCTTGATATGATATATATGGTCTTGAAGAGACTGAGAGAAGATGAGAATATCATTAAGATAGATGATTATGAAGATGTTCAAGTTGTCATGGAATATTTAGTTCACAAAATGTTGGAATACAGCAGGGGCGTTGCAGAGCCTGAATGGCATGACCAGGTATTCATAGTGTCCGAATCGAGTATTAAAAGCCGTCTTCCATTCGTCCCCTTTGCGTATTCTGATGATATTATACGCACACCACTTATCCAATTTGGTGACAATTGTAGCACCTTAAAGATAAGTAAACAGTTCTGGAATAAGCGGCAGGGGATAGCATTTTTTGACCGTAATCTGGTTCAGACCTCTGTAGTCAATACAGGGACGGAGACCCCCGTCTTTCTTTTCCACAAAAAGGAGAAGAGGGATGAATGAAACCTTTAGCCAGATTGTCCTTGATGTACTCCTCCATGGAAAGGTTTTCAGGCCTGGACAGAAGATAGGTCTTGCCATGGGGTAAAGGTGCTCCAGGAAGGAGGTTGATGGGGCAATCAAATGAACAATGAGGTGGAAGGCGTTCAGCCTCTTTCTTGGAGAACACATCAAGGAAATCATGATAAGATATAGTGACTGATGGATTGACAGGACTGTGTAAACTATTGTGAAAACACGTAGAACCCCAGGAAGAAAGTTCATCTTGAATCCAGGAAAACGTTGGGTTGTGCAACTGGAGCCAGGGGAGACCCAGGATTATGGGAAATTGAGGAGTGGGTATAACGTAAAAACTAATTAATTCGTAGTGGAGTACTCCTACAAGAAAACGTAGAGGCTTAGGGGAAAACTGAATAAGTCCTGAACCCAACGGATCACCGCTGATAGTGGAAACCCTGACAGAACAGTCTTTGGATCAAATACAAAGGATGAGTCGATGAAAACACTTCCTGCCCCTGAATCAATGAGGCCTTGGGAATGGATCTTGTGATCTCCAATGAAGATAGTTACAGGCACAAAAAGTTTGTTGTTAAGGGAAGAAAATTGTACCTGGCTTAATTTAGTCCCTCAAGCTGGAGTTAAGCCCTGGCTTTTACTGGCCTTGTGGGACATTCCCTCAATAAATGACCTTTTAGGCCACAATATAAACACAGACCAAGTGTCCATATTCTCAGGCGTTCAGTCTCCGTCAATTTAATGGTTCTGACTTCTGTAGGTTCTACTTGTTCCATAGAAGAAGTAGAAAAGGACACTGGATTGGAGAAACGAGGAGCGAGGCGGAATGATGTCCTGGACATAGGTTTATGACTTCTCTCTTTTTCTTGTTGTCGTTCGCTATACCTGGTGTCAAGTCTGATACAGAGGTTGATTAGGTCTTCTAGGGAATCCGGGAGATCCCGAAACACAAGTTCATCTTTCAGACGTTCAGAGAGTCCCTTACGAAAAGCTGCTCTTAGGGCTCCATGACTCCATGAGGTCTCAGCAGCCAGAGTGTGAAACTCAATGGCATATTGAGCTACTGAAAATGTACCTTGACACAGGTCTAGCAAGCCAGCCTCGGCAGCAGAAGATCTACCAGATTTGTCGAAAACAGTGGAGAATATGGAAAGGAAAGGATCCACATCTTGAAGAATAAGGTAATCTTTTTCCAGCAATGGAGATACCCAGGCCAGGGCTTTACCTTTCATTAAAGAAATAAGAAAGGTGATCCTAGAGGTAATGGTAATGAAGGCTGCACTGGTTCAAAAAACCACGACAGTCCTCAGGGTTGACATCATATTTGTCAGGAAGGGGTATCCTGAGGTTCGGATGCCCTTCAAGGTGGACAGCTGGGATGGTAGGACTGGAATTAGAAGATGCTACTGTGGTAGGGTTGGGTTGCAATGGGGCAGCCAAAGTTTGTTGCAAAGCAGCAATCTGCTCCAATTTGGAGTCCAGGGATTGTAAATGGGCTGCATGGGATCCCAAAAGTTGTCCTTGGTGGGTCACGGCCCTGGCCAGCTCAGTGGGGTCGATATTATGGCCCGTTTGTACTGTCAGCCATATAGAATCAGTCCAGGACTAGACCCAATTGCTAGAGTGGATATATCACACACACTAGCACAATGAGAGAAACCCAGGACTTGACCCACTCAGAAATTAGAAGCAATAATGTAGAAGACACAGAACTGAGTACTTACAGAAGATGCAGAGATACATGAGAGCCGAGTACTGTATTCTAGGAGACAGGAGGCTGTGAGCTGGCAAAGTAGTGGACAGTAACGCTTTATGGCAGATAAAGGATTATCCGAAAGAGTGGTCAGGCAAGGTAGAGGTCAGTATCACTTTATGGCAGATAGCGGGTTAGTCTAAGAGAGTGGTCAGGCAATGCAGAGGTCAGTATCACTTTATGGCAGGTATCAGGTAGTCCAAGAGAGTGGTCAGGCAAAGCAGAGGTCAGTATCACTTTATGGCAGGCAGAGGATAATCCAAGAGAGTGGTCTGGCAAAGCAGAGGTCAGTATCACTTTATGGCAGGCAGAGGGTTATCCAAGAGAGTAAATAAAAAGAGAGAAGCACTCATCTGGATTCCAGCATCACACTTAGGGAGACTTCCCTAAGTGTCATAACTTGCATAAATTAAAAGAGAGAAGTGCTCAACCTGAGAACGAACAATAGTATAATAGCTTGTTCTATGGATAGTTACCACCCAAGAAGCAGCCTCTTTTTGCTCAACATGTGCCTTTCACAGAGAAGAACTTTCCTGAAGCATATCAGTCTGATCCTGACTTCACAGTACAGTCCAGCCCCGAAATACCAGCCAATCCCTCTCTGAACGAGAGAAACAACAAAACCCCAGATGTATGTTTTGGCCTATTGTTGGCCCAGTCAGTGAGGTGCAGCCATATCCCTCTAGGGCCTAGAGTCTAGGCATACTGAGCAACAGGTCCATGTCTGGATTCCCGCATCACACTTAGGGAGACTTCCCTAAGTGTAATAACTTGCATAAATAAAAAGAGAGAAGCGCTCAACCTGAGAACGAACAATAGCATAATAGCTTGTTCTATGGCTAGTTACCACCCAAGAAGCAGCCTCTTTTTGCTCAACATGTGCCTTTCACAGAGAAGATCTTTCCTGAAGCATATCAGTCTGATCCTGACTTCACAGTACAGTCCAGCCCCGAAATACCAGGCAATCCCTCTCTGAACGAGAGAGACATCAAAACCCCAGACTTACGTTTCGGTCTATTGTGGGCCTCGTCAGTGAGGTGCAGCCATATCCCTCTAGGCACACTGAGCAACGGGTCCACATCTGGATTCCTGCATCACACTTAGGGAGACTTCCCTAAGTGTCATAACTTGCATAAATAAAAAGAGAGAAGCGCTCAACCTGAGAACGAACAATAGCATAATAGCTTGTTCTATGGCTAGTTACCACCCAAGAAGCAGCCTCTTTTTGCTCAACATGCTATTATGCTATTGTTTGTTCCCAGGTTGAGTGCTTCTCTATTTTTATTTATGCAAATTATTACACTTAGGGAAGTCTCCCTAAGTCTCTTGCGGGAATCCAGACGTGGACCAGTTGCTCAGTGTGCCTAGAGGGATATGGCTGCACCTCACTGACGAGGCCCACATGCTATTGTTCATTCCCAGGTTGAGCGCTTCTCTGTTTTTATTTAATCCAAGAGAGTGGTTAGGCAAAGCAGAGGTCAGTATCACTTTATGGCAGGCAGAGGGTAATCCAATAGAGAGGTCAGGCAAAGCTGAGGTCAGAGTCACTTTTAGGCAGGCAAAGGGTAATCCAATAGAGTGGTCAGGCAAAGCAGAGGTAAGAGTCACTATATGGCAGGCAGAGGGTAATCCAATAGAGAGAAGTACGAAACAAACAGCACATACCCAGAAAGGAGCAAATGATCCAACAAACGGGCCCACTTTATGGCAGATAGTGGGTAGTCCAAAAAAGTGGTCAGGCAAAACAGAGGTCAGTATCACTTTATGGCGGTCAGAGGGTAATCCAAGAGAGTGGTCAGGCAAAGTAGAGGTCAGTATCAATTTATGGCAGGCAGTGGGTAATCCAAGAGAGTGGTCAGGCAAATCAGAGGTCAGTATCACTTTATGGCAGGCAGAGGGTAATCCAAGAGAGTGGTGAGGCAATGCAGAGGTCAGAGTCACTATATGACAGGCAGAGGGTAATCCAATAGAGTGGTCAGGCAAAGCAGAGGTCAGAGTCACTATATGGCAGGCAGAGGATAATCCAATTGAGTGGTCAGGCAAAGCAGAGGTAAGAGTCACTATATGGCAGGCAGAGGGTAATCCAAAAGAGAGGAGTATGAAACAAACAGCACATACCTAGAAAGGAGCAAATAATCCAACAAACGGGCCCAGAAGTTCATACCCACTGGAGATTTAAAGACCCAGCTGACGTCATCAGAGCGGGTTGGGCTAGGCAACGTGATGCTACAGGAAGAGCAGACAAATCCGGGAGCCGCTGTGACAGGGCGATGATTGGATCTATGACACCCAGCAGATGCCAATATTTATATGGCTATGTACGAAGAAAGTAATATTTTCTTTTCCACGCATGAGTCCATTCTATTCTATCTTCGCTATATTGACGATGTGTTGCTGATCTGGAGGGGTACAAGAGAAGCCCTTATGTCTTGGTTTGAGGGTCTAAATGCTTTAGAGTCTACTATTAGATTTAAAATTGAAGCAGACCCAGTGAAGGTCCACTTTCTAGCTCTTGAGATTTATAAAGCAGGAAGTACTGAAGGGTGTTTATTACAGACTACTTTATACCTTAAAAAACGGATACAAAATAAATTTTGCACTACACCAGCTATCATCCACATTACCTATGATAATCTCCAATTGGTGAAATAGCTTTCACTCACCTAGATTACAAGTTTTGCGTTCGTGTTTTAACGCTTAAAAAATTGTAATTTCAGCGGTAAAACAGCACCACAGCCATTGCAAGTCTTGTTGGTATAGCTGTTAATTTATCGCCCCAAAAAAAGTTTCGTAACTAAAATATGACCATTTTTCTTAGTCTTTAATAGGAGAGGGCCTTTACCCAGGGCTGAAATATATTCACCAGAAAAACTTTGACCTCAAAGATTCCAGCTGTTAAATAACCATTTAAAAATTAATAAACACAGTTTAATGTAGAAATGCTACATTATGGGGCCTATTTATCAAAGGTCTTGCGGACCTGATCCGACAGTGCGGATCAGGTCCGCAAGACCTCGCTGAATGCGGAGAGCAATACGCTCTCCGCATTTAACATTGCACCAGCAGCTCACAAGAGCTGCTGGTGCAACGCCGCCCCCTGCTGACTCGTGGCCAATCGGCTGCCAGCAGGGAGGTATCAATCAACCCGATCGTACTCAATCGGGTTGATTTCCGACGATTCCTGTCCGCCTCATCAGAGCAGTCGGACAGGGTTATGAAGCAGTGGTCTTCAGACAGCTGCTTCATAACTGGTGTTTCTGGCGAGTCTGAAGACTCGCCCAAAACACGGGCCCACAAGCTCCATTCGGAGCTTGATAAATGGGCCCCTATAAATCAATATACATTTTTGGTCTGATAGTTTTCCTTAATCATTGTAAAGTAGCTTATAAATATAATTAATACATATTAAGAAATAAACACAATAAAATTAAATTGCAATGAATAATGATAATATGTGTTGGTATAATCAGGTACTAGTAATACTTTTATTAATATTGATACAAACTGAAAAATGTAATACATTTTTAAAATCTCCAAATTTCCAGAGGTTGATTCAAATTTTCAGAACTTGAAAGAACTGGCAGTCTAACCAGAAATCCAACATTTCCTCCTATTTCCGTGCAACCTTGAAATTCTATGAGACTTTTAAAAACATCATTTAATACTGAACTCTAAAACAGACTTAAAATGTGCATACATAATCATTTAGTCATAATTCTCTCAGATTCTTTGAGTCTGAACCATCTGATTTTATATCCTCGGAATTGATTTAAGAAAACATGAATATCATCTTACTTTTGCTTTTGATTACTCTCCAGAAAAAGAAAAAATATTATGCTTACCTGATATATTCCACAAGTGATTATTTGTAGGAATATTCCCCTCCTGACCGCTAGGAGGAGTTAAAACGCACACCAACACACTTCCCATGATTCTCAGTCATACATATAGCCAAGTAGATGAGGAAAAATGAAAAGCAGGAATGATAAAGCAGGCAAAGAAGTGAAAAACAAGTACTGCTGCCATCTGAACAAGAAGAATGGGGGGGGGGGGGGACATCTTATATGAGATGGTGGGAGTCCACAAACTTTCCTGCCAAGAGCAGCCTCAGAAGAAGGTATACACATCAAAGTGATAAAACCTAGAAATAGTGTGTAGAGAAGACCAAATAGCTGCCTTACAAATCTGATCAAAAGAAACCTTATTACAAAATGCCTAAGAAGTAGCAACTGCCCTAGTGGAATGAGCAGTAATGCACTCAGGGGGAGTTTACCCCACAACCAAATTAGCCTTGCAAATTAAGGCTTTAAACCAAGCTTCTAAAATAACAACTGTAGCTTTGTGACCTTTGAGAGGCCCTGAAATATAAACAAAAAAGAGAAGAAGGTCTGAAATATTTTGTGGCTTCAATATAACATTCAAGAGCTCTAACAACATCCTACATCCAAGTTGTGGAGAAGACTCTCCTTAGAATTTCTAGGAGCTGGAAAAAAAGAACCCAATTTCCTGATTGATAGTATCTGTAGATACCTTATAAAGAAAAGAATAGCTAGTGCAAAAACAGCCTTATCCTGATGATAAATCAGATAAGGAGGTCTGCATGACAAAGCTAAAAGCTCAGAGATCCTTCTAGCCAAATAAATATATAAGAAAAAGAGCATTCCATGATAAAAGCTGATGGTCTAACCCATGCATTTGATCAAAAGAGGAGTTTAAAGATCCCTCAAAACCAGATTTAGATTCCAAGGAGGAGAAACTGGATGTATAACCGGTTTAATTCTGATCATCAGAACCTGAACAAATGCCTGAAAGTCAGGAAACAAAACAGAAAAAGAAAAATTTTTACCCTTCGGTGAACTAATTGATAAATCTGTATCTAAGCCTTACTGCAGGAATTAAAATCTCTAGGAATTCTAATAGAATTCCAACGGTATCCTTTTTGAGCTCACCACATGCAAAAAAGGTTTTCCAGATTTTATGATATGTCTGGTAACAAGTTTCCTAGCCTGAATCAGGATATCAATAACCTTGTTAGAAAAACCTCTCTAAAACAGAATGAACTGTTCATTCGCCATACCACCAAACCAGTTTTCATATCTTGATGAGATCACCATCCATTGGGATGTATAGAAAAACGCCTCTCAGAGATGCCACCTGTTAACAATGATGTCAGCAGTTTGGAATATTTTGCCAGCTTGCTCAACATCATGGTGGATCCCATTGGAATATTTTGTCGCCATCATGAGGGCCTCAGTTTGTCCCCCACCAGGGAATGATCTGGTATAGGGGCCACACCTTCATGTGGTCTTGGGAGCTTGGGTAGACTTCTTGAATTGTTTGTTTTTGGACCAAGTAGAGTTAAACTTTCAGGAGGATTTGGAATAGCCAGATCTCTGGGCAGAGGGGGAATCTTTCTGAGCCTTAGATTGCTGAAATGTATAAAAATGTCCAGCAGAACTAAGCTTACACTTAGGATTTCTTATCATGTAGCATTCAGTCCAGGCCAAACAGAATTTAACCCTTAAAAGGGAGCAAAAGCAATCTTCGCTTAGAAACCATATAAGTTGACCAAGACTTAAGTCACAAGGCTCGAATAGCTAAAACAGATAATACAAATACTTTCCACTGCTGCAACACAAAAATAGGAATTTACTGTTCACAGGAGCTTAATACACTGCTGAACCTCATTCAGAGCGGTTTCACTAAAAACATGTTCTGAGTGATTAGCACACAATGCAGCAGTGGCAACAGTAACACAAGCTACATTAACTAAACATAAAACCTGCAAGCTGAAAGGATCCCCTATGAAAACCTTCAAATTTTCTATCTCAAGGATCCTTGAAAGAGGAACTATCCTACAAAGAAGTAGTGGGAATAGCTGCATCTACCTTATGAAAAGTTTCCCAGATCTCTGTTATTAACAGAAGGGGGAGGAAATATAGAATTAAATTAGGAAGATGGAACAAAAGGCATACCTGGCTTCTGAGATTCTTTAGAAATCATTTCAGAAACTGCATCAGGCAAGGGAAAAGACGAAGGCTGCATAGGAGCTGCCTTAAAATTAATATGCTCAATTCTGAAATGAAAGGACACATCCTCTGCCACAACAGCAGGATCCAGAGACCCAGTAAGGTTTTAGCTTGCTTACTTGCTTTGTTCTCTTGGTATTCTATGTTTAAAGCTAAACCTAGGTAGGCTCATATGCTAATTTCCAAGACCTTGAAGGTCGTCTCTTATCTCAGTGCATTTTGAGTTGTTCACATTTAGACAGCGCTAGCTCATTTGTGCCATACATTGTGCTCACTCCCGTTGAGTTGAGTTATTTATGCGTGAGCACTGATTGGCTAAAATGCAAGTTTGTCAAAATAATTGAAATAAGGGGGTAGTCTGCAGAGGCTTAGATAATTACAGAGGTAAAAAGTGTATTAATATAACTTGGTTGTTGGTGTTGGTTATGCAAAACTAGGGAATGGGTAATAAAGGGATAATCTATCTTTTGAACAATAACTATTCTAGAGTAGACTGGCCCTTTCAATCCTTTTCTAAAGCGATTATAGATCTTTTGGGATTTAAAAAAAGGCCTATTCTAAAAAAAAACTATACTAAAAAAAACTAAAAGGGGAAAAAACACTTATATTAAAAATAAAAAAGTCCACCCCAAAAAAAATCCTAACGTTAACCCCCAAAGTTTATACTTAACAACTTGATTCCTGCTCCTACGTGATCGCCAACTGTGGTACTCCTCTTCTTGGCGGAATCTCCTTTAAATTATATATTTATGTTAGCAAAGTCATTAGCAGTAAAATTACATTTTTACATAACAGCATGCAGTTATATAAAACAATAATTTTTATTCTACTGACTTTGATAATATAAATATATTATTTAAATGATATATTTATGTTTAAAATAATAAACAGCTAGATTATGAGTTTTGCGTTATGAGCGGCTCGGTGCTAACTTGCAAGTTATTGTCACCGCTAACCTCCCTATAGCGCTGCTATTACAGGTTTGCAAAAACCCGGCGTTAGCAGGCAATATGTCAGCGTTGAGCAAAATTGAGCTCCATACCGCACCCAGCCATGTTTGTCTTACCAACTTTTCAATGGCAAGGTTACAAAGGCATTATTTGAAGTGTTACAACACAGAAACAGTTTTTTAGTGAGCACACAGTTTGGGATGTGTAGGAACACTTCAAACATGCCCGCCCTCAGAAAGTGATGAAGAGTGGCAATGTTGGAGATATTTTGCTGATGTATCGCTCCCCATTATCTACTTGGGAGACACATCGCCACTCACTGGCACTTTGCGGGGCCACCCATTTTATTACAATATATCACCAGACCAATGGGTGGTCTAGTGATGTTTCAAATATTGTGGCCTCAGTGAAACTATCCTCTGAATAAGATGTCCTCAAAGTCAGAAACACACATATGGTCCCTGATGAGCTAAAGGACCATCTTCAAATCCTTGCAAATGTCTGTAAGTTTTGGAGAAAGCTCAGATGAACTCTCCTAAAAGCAACTCTGTAAGGAAAAAGTCCTTACGCACTCTGAAGCGCAGTAAAACCCTGTTTAGGATTAACAATAGGCTCACTACATACAAAGCTGAGCAGGGACACACACACACCGGAATACTTACAAAGCAAACACAAACTAAAAAGGGTTAAAGTAACAGAGGATCTCCGTTCTAGATGATCTGAACTGCTTGTGCAATGTTAAATGCCGACAGCGTATGCTGTTGGCATTTAGCGATGCAGGGTGGACATGATTTGCTATAGCGAATCATGTCCGCCCTGGGTATGATAAATCTACCCCCAAGCATCTAAGTTAGTAACAGCATCTCATCCCAGGGGCTTGGTGGACAAGTCCACATTTCACCTGGGGAGGGCTGTAGATCCATAAAGAGCAGCTCACTGTAGACCAGTGGATTGATGGGCAAGGCCATATTTCACCTGTGAGGCCTGCTCCATTTATTCACTGAGAAAATACCTTTCACTGCCTGGCTGAAAACTCCTTGTCTGCTCCTTTGAATGACTGGTAACTGCCAGGAGGATTTGGGCCTCAGATAGGTTAGAGCATCCCCTTTCAAACAATGAGTCGATCTTGCACTTTACTTTCACCTCACTCCTCTGTTGGGGTGTCATTTGCCTCCTCCTTACATTCAGGAGGGGAATATTCCCACATGTGATTACTTGTGGACTCTCACCATCTGATGATAGAAATATACTGTTATGTTTTGTTCTATGTATGTCACAATTTTCTAGTTAAACAGAAATTCTAGAAGAAAAATTGCATACTGTTAGTGTATGTTTGTGTATGTGTATGAATGTGTCCTCAGATTCTGAGTAGCATTTCAGTGATAGTAGTGGTTTATCTCTATTAGCACAACATACTTTTCTTTTTACCTGCAAGTGATCTAACCTCTGGCTTTTTTGGCTCAGGTCTTCTTAAATTCTTAGGTAATTGGTCATTCTCCAGATGCCATTTTGTTAGACACTGAGGTTCATGGATACTGATAGATTTGGTGCCAAATTCACGTCCACAGATGTAGCACACAACCGTTGGAGGTTTCTTGAAAACTGGTGGCTGCAAATATACATTTTTATCAATTATTTGATTTTTCTCTATTAGAAAATATATTTAGATTTTGTTATTTATCACAAATCAGAATTTTAATTTGACATGATATTATATTTAGTAAAGAGATCAGGTAATAATCAAAAGCAGAAGGAAACATAAATAATATCTAGATCCATATAGGCCTAAGACTCCATTTACTAAAAGGCGAGTGAACACGTTTCTCAACATGAGAAGTTGTCCGCTCACCCTTGCTGCATATGGGCAGTGGACACTGCCCAAATGTATCATTACACGCTCAAGTGAGCATGTAAAGCCCACCCCTTCTCTCACACGACCAATCGCGTGAGAGAAGGGACTGTCAATCACCCGGAGCGAGCAAGCGATCGTGATTTCTCCTCCCCACCTCAGAGGTGATGAACAGTGTAAGAAGCAGTGGTCTAATGACTGCTACTTCGTACATTGCAGGAAGCAGGCTTGCATATGGGAACCGGCACAACAAGGGCTCCAGAGCAGCTTACGTTGCTTTGTATATGGAGCCCTTCGTTTCTATTGCTGTTGTGAACCTTGTCAACTGGTGGTAACAGAGTGTAATTTACCACCATACTATATGGAAGGTGCCTTGAATCTAATTATTTTTTATATTTACATTACATTTTATACAACAAAGTTTTTTTCTCATAACCACATGCAGCAAAATATATTTTAAAAAAAAAAGTATGGCATTTTTCAGTTCTCTCCTCTGCATGCTACTCAACTCACAGCTGTTCCATATCTAAATAACAGAATAAAACACTTTCAGAATGAAACATAATCTGTAACATTCTGCAACATAATATTCACAATCACTGTTTTTTTTATTTTTTTATTCCTGTAAACACTTTAGCTGTCTATGAACACTTCATCTGTATCATTTAAGATATTTTCAACTGCAACATAAAATACAAAATATTGAAGAAATGTATATGTTAGTATAAATAATAATCAGCCTCCCTAACTTTGCTATACAAGTTGAAAGTAAACGTGTTTGGTAGAGCACAAACTAGCATTTCGGTTTTGTGCGAGTGAAGACATGGGGGGAGATTAAATAAGCAGCGGACACTGCTTTCTCCGCATGTAGTTTCTAGTGATCCAGAAACTGAAGTTAAGACACATATGATCGGGATAATTGACACCCCCTGCTAGCGGCCAATTGGCCGCAAATGTGCAGGTAGTGGCATTGCACAAGCATTTCTTGTGAAATGCATGTGGAATGTTAAATGCCAACAGTGTATGCTGCTGGCATTTAGCGATGCCGGGTGGACATGATTCGCTACAGCAAATCTTGTCCACCCGGCACTTAGTAAATCGACCCCACAGATTAAAGTGTAAGGGTTAAAAAAAATTGTGCACCAAACACAGTCATATATTCACTATCTGATCAAAATTGTTCATATAAATATTTATAATATTGTTTATAAGGGTTAAAAGGTCTTTGACAGGAAAGGGCTATATTGTAAATAAATATATATACTGTATATATATATATATATATATATATATATAGGTGCATGGGTATTATTATCAGTTATTTGTAGAGTGCCAACAGATTCCACAGTGCTAAAAACATTGGTGAAATATGCAAGGTAACAATTATGGGAGACAAATGATTGAGGGTCCTGCCAAGAGTTTCACTGTTGTAAATAAGCTCTCAAGAAGGTGATCTACAAAGCAGCTAAACTCGAAGGCCTACATGCTTAGAGGGTTCAATGGGATAACTTAAGGATGAGAGGAACTAAGATAAGAAAATGTTAGTGTATATTAAGTCTTTAAGGAGCGCTTGAAAGT
The DNA here is from genome assembly GCF_027579735.1 of Bombina bombina. Taxonomy (NCBI): domain Eukaryota; kingdom Metazoa; phylum Chordata; class Amphibia; order Anura; family Bombinatoridae; genus Bombina; species Bombina bombina. The sequence goes on along the minus strand of NC_069500.1, from coordinate 295,785,503 downwards.
TTGAAAACTAGGGGAGAGTCTTGTGGAGCAAGGCAGAGAGTTTTATAAAATAGGGGCCGGTCTGGAGAAGTCTTGTAGATTGTAATTTGAGGCGGTAACAAGAGTGGAGGAGAGAAGGAGGTCAGGTTGGAGAGTATCTGGAGACGAGGTTGGAGATATAGGGTGGGGCAATGTTCTTAAGAGCTTTAAAAGTTTGAGTCAAGGTTTTTGTGTTTTATTCTGGAGGTTAGAGTAATCAGCCTGGCAGAGGCATTTATTATGGATTGTAAGGGAGAAAGAGGGGAACTAGGGAGGCCGTAGAGAATGGAGTTGCAATAGTCAAGGTGGGAAATGATGGGAGAGTGATTTAAAGTCTTAGTTGTGTCTTGTGTGAGGAAGTGGCAAATTTTTAGATGTTTTTAAGATGGAAGTGGCCAGAATTGGCCAAAGACTGGATGTGGGAAGTTAAATGTCTGAGTCAAGTGTGACCCCAAGATATCAGGCATGTGGAGTTGGGGTAATTATGTTATTATCAACAGTAAGAAAAAGAGTAGAGATTTTGGTAGAAGGGGGAAATAGGGAGGGAGGGATAGGTCTGGTGCAGGAAGGTAGATTTGGGCATCATCAGCATACAAATGATATTGAAACCCATGGGAACCTAAGGATGTATAAATTGAGAAAAGAAGGAGACGAAGGCAGAGCCTTGTGGTACCCTAACGTGTATATATGTTTCAATACTGTACATGTGCATATATATATATATATATATATATATATAATCCTCCTCAAGAAGCAGGCATTCACTGGCGTTTCAATAATGTAATTCATCAGAAGTCAAATACAGTGAACGTTTTCGGGATTCCGCCCGTCCTCAGACATAATGTCTGAGGACGGGCGGAAGCCCGAAAACGTTCACTGTATTTGACTTCTGATGAATTAAATTATTGAAACGCCAGTGAGTGCCTGCTTCTTGAGGAGGATTATATATATATATATATATATATATATATGCACATGTACAGTATAGAAACATATATACACGTTAGGGTACCACACGTTAGGGTACCACAACGTTTTCGGGCGGAAGCCCGAAAACGTTCACTGTATTTGACTTCTGATTAATTAAATTATTGAAATGCCAGTGAGTGCCTGCTTCTTCAGGAGGATTGCATGTGATGTTTTGTGGGCACCCTGGGAGCTTTAACGCCGAGTGAGTGCTGGGTTCTTGTGGAGTATTGTATATATATATATATATATATATATAACTGTTTATTCAATATAAATATTTTACATTCCTATGTTCATCACATAGTAGGAAATGTTCTTTGTATTTTTACTCAAATTTTTTCTTAAATCAGCATCTCTATATGTATGGCAGCCATTCCAGTGTCTGTGTCTGTTGAATTTCAACACATGCCCACCTCATTCTACTTAATGAGGTACTGATTAGGTGATCACCTGAACCAAATTTTATTTAATGAGCAAAAGTATAAAAAGTAAAACCACTACTATGGTCAATCACTATCCTCTTGTAATAGGACCAGCTGGATAGCATAAACAGTGCTAGCAGTAACTCAAAAGTAAATGGAATACAAAATAACTATTGACCATACCAAAAGAATTGAAAAGAAAACTTTTGAGATGGCTTTATTGGCAGAGGGATACAGGTTGCTTCAATCCCTAAAATTTTTAAAGACGTCAGTTCATATGAACAAGGTCAAGCCGCAGACATTGAGGACAACAAAGCTACAGACCAGCATAGGGTGAAAATAACTCTTCACTGCCTGAGATGACCAGCAACTCATTCAATTGTCACTCAACAACCATAGGATAACATCAAGTGACCTACAAAAAAGAATGGCAAATGGCAGCTGGGGTGAAGTGCACAGCAAGGACAGTTCAAACAGGCTTCAAGGGGCAGGGCTGAAGTCATGCAAAGGTAGAAAAAAGCTACTTTTAAAATGTAAGCATGATGAGAGCAAAACTCTGCAATAAACCCCTTATCGCTCCACTCCTTATCTGGCCCTAAGTAATACCTAATATTATTAATTAAGAAATAATCCATGCATAAGAAAAAAAAAAAGAAAATAAAGAAATAACCCACAGGTCTGGCTAAATAACGTATGCATTTTGCAGTGGGGGTTGATCTGCGACAGTCTGTTGAGTGATAGTAAGTATTAAATAACAGATTTAATAATTAATTAGAACATTTATTAATTAATTAGAGATTAAGAATGAAACTCACTGTTTGCATTTTGGGAGACTGTGAGAGATGTTAGGAGATTCTTTAATTTGGGGCTCCAAGTACCAAGCAAGTCACAGCACTTACAGCTTTATTTTTAATTCCTAATGACATTTTTAAAATTATGATATTGTTGTTTCTGCTGTTTTAAATTATTTGAAGACATTGTTTCATTTTAAAAAATTTAAATACAAAATAAAATAAAAAATTACCTGCACAGTTCTTGCATGTAATTGTAATACCCAGTATTTATTTAATCATTAAATACAAAAATGTGAACATTTTTAAAGCTATATTTGGTTGAAACCTAATTTGGATAAAATCTGAAATATATTTCTTGCATATTTTATAGTTTAACAATTTAATAAACAGCCTGAATTCCATATGGCTGTTTAATAAACTGCAACAGATTGTCATGTTTCTTACTGATATTTGGTATCAGCCTTGCGCTGAAAATGTAAACACCGTAACTCCCTGAAAATAATAACTAACACCTTACGCATGCGCAATATCTATCTACCTGTATTAACCCCAAATACCCGCCAACCCCTACATCGCAAAACATCTAATTAACCTATTAACCCCTAATCCGCCAACCCCCCACAACGTTATATACCTAATAAACAGCTAGATTACGAGTTTTGCCTTATTAGTCAAATAGTATCGTTATGGCCCACAACACTTCATTTTCCTTAACGCTGCTATTACAAGTCTTGTCGGTATAGGTGTACCGCACACCTTTTAGCCAGTGACGCAACGTCAGTACCGCACTTTTAAAAAAGTCCTTTTTCAATGGGACTCCCATAGCGCCGGTATTACCAGTTTGCCTGGGAAACCAAAAAGTGAGTGGTACACTCTATAACCACAAGATCTGTACCGCCATCTAAAGTCAGTAGTTATGAGTTTTACATTAGATAGCTCTGGATATTGGCTCCTAGTAGCCAATAGAATAAATGAAATAGAAAAGGGTTTGAACCAAAGCGCCTAAAAGGCCGGGTCTGAACAAAGTTAATTAAACAGATTCACTTTAAATTAAAAATCACACTTTAATTCGTTACAGACATGGATCCATGTTACATAATAAAAACAACTTAAAATTCTTCAAACGATAAAATTCTTTAAACAATAAAATAACAAAAGAATCACTGATGATTCTCTTATAGGTAACTGGTGCAGACCTATCTATACTGGTATCCCAGTATCTCTAGGTATTCCTTAAACAAAATAATAAAAGAATCACTGATGATTCTCTTGTAGGTAACTGGTACAGACCTATCTAGACTGGTATCCCAGTAACTCTAGGTACGGCGGTCGCCTTTCTAGATGTTATGTGTCTTAGTAACTGATATTGCAGTAGACTCCCTAAATATGTGAGTGGTGCTTTAAGTGCAAAAATGTGCTAGAGGATACCAAATCCTTCTATATAAACAATGAACAAAAAAATGATGAACAAAATGATGAACAAAGTGACGAAAGAACTAGTATGGTTGTGGTGTTTGGAAGTAGCAGTGATAAATATTATAACTTAAATAAAATATTGATGCAGGTGATAAACAATTCAATGTAAATATTCAAACAAAAAATATATAAGCAAGTCGTTGCAGATGTGAAAACAAAGACATAAACAAAAAGCAAAAATAGTCCTCCAAAAGTTAGTGTTAAATCCAAATTGCAGTGTTCACTCCAAAAAGTGCTGGTAATAAAAACACAAAATGAAAAACCAAAGCTAAAAAATCAGTGGCCACTGTAAAATATGAGCAAAACAAGTCAATCCTGTGAATAGATAAATATATTTCTGCAGCCTTAGCAGTACCGGAAAATGGTGATAAATCAAAGTTTCATCCGGGGCCCGGCTGACCCAAATCACACCTTGATAAAGGTCTAGCACAGACCGAAACGCGTCGACTGGTGAGTCTTCCTCCTTTTATTCTACTTGAGAAATTACGCTCTGCACTATTGTGTGTTTGTTTTTATTTTTAGGTGTGATTTGGGTCAGCCGGGCCCCGGATGAAACTTTGATTTATCACCATTTTCCGGTACTGCTAAGGCTGCAGAAATATATTTATCTATTCACAGGATTGACTTGTTTTGCTCATATTTTACAGTGGCCACTGATTTTTTAGCTTTGGTTTTTCATTTTGTGTTTTTATTACCAGCACTTTTTGGAGTGAACACTGCAATTTGGATTTAACACTAACTTTTGGAGGACTATTTTTGCTTTTTGTTTATGTCTTTGTTTTCACATCTGCAACGACTTGCTTATATATTTTTTGTTTGAATATTTACATTGAATTGTTTATCACCTGCATCAATATTTTATTTAAGTTATAATATTTATCACTGCTACTTCCAAACACCACAACCATACTAGTTCTTTCGTCACTTTGTTCATCATTTTGTTCATCATTTTTTTGTTCATTGTTTATATAGAAGGATTTGGTATCCTCTAGCACATTTTTGCACTTAAAGCACCACTCACATATTTAGGGAGTCTACTGCAATATCAGTTACTAAGACACATAACATCTAGAAAGGCGACCGCCGTACCTAGAGTTACTGGGATACCAGTCTAGATAGGTCTGTACCAGTTACCTACAAGAGAATCATCAGTGATTCTTTTATTATTTTGTTTAAGGAATACCTAGAGATACTGGGATACCAGTATAGATAGGTTTGCACCAGTTACCTATAAGAGAATCATCAGTGATTCTTTTGTTATTTTATTGTTTAAAGAATTTTATCGTTTGAAGAATTTTAAGTTGTTTTTATTATGTAACATGGATCCATGTCTGTAACGAATTAAAGTGTGATTTTTAATTTAAAGTGAATCTGTTTAATTAACTTTGTTCAGACCCGGCCTTTTAGGCGCTTTGGTTCAAACCCTTTTCTATGAGTTTTACATTACAAAGCCCACACCGCCGCTATAATAAACCTATTAACCCCTAAACCGCAAGCCCCCCCACAATGAAATATACTTAAATAAACTATTAACCCCTAAACCGAAAGCCCCCTACAACAAAATATACTAAAATAAACTATTAACCCCTAAAACTAACGCCCCCTAACTTTATATTAAAATTACAATTTCCCTATCTTAAATTAAATTCAAACTTACCTGTCAAAAAAATAAATACATTTTAAACAGTTAAACTAAGATAAATATTAAACTACAATTAAACTAACTACCAATTAAATTAAACTAAACTACACATTAAAAAATCCTAACACTACTCTAAAAATTACAAATGGTATCTAATTACAAAAAAATAAATAACTAAATTACAAAAAACAAACAAACACTAAATTACAAAAAATAAGAAACAAATTATCAAAAATAAAAAATAATTACACCTAATCTAATAGCCCTATCAAAATAAAAAAGCCCACCCAAAAGAAAAAAACCCTAGCCTACAATAAACTACCAATGGCCCTTAAAATGGCCTTTTGTGGGGCATTGCCCCAAAGATATCAGCTCTTTTACATGTAAAAAAAATACAAACACCCCCCCAACAGTAAAACCCACCACCCCCACAACCAACCCCCAAAATAAACTATCTAAAAAAAACTAAGCTCAACCAAACTAGTTTCCTCCGGAAGCTTCTACACAGGGTTGACAGGCTCAAGCAGGGCCATGTGTTTGTTGGGGGGGATTGTAACCTGGTCTGGGACCCAAGCAGAGATAGAAAATCGAAAAACAAAAAGTCCCCCGCGTTAGGGGAGGAACATTATTCAAAACATTTCAGAAACCTAATTTCACAATACACTCTGCAAGATGTTTGGAGGGCCCTGCATCCTGATGATACCGACTACACTTTCTATTCGGCCTCATCCCAGTCCTTTTCAAGATTAGATTACTTTTTCTGTTACTCCTGGACCCTGGGAGAGATCGCCGGAGCGTCCATTATGCCTTGTGTCTGGTCAGACCATGACGCGGTAATATTGGAGGTTGCCTTTTCGCATTCGAGAAGCACTAGGTGCTCCTGGAGACTGCCGGAATATCTGCTCTCCGAACCCCAGATCCCTAAATGGGAGAAGGAAATAGAACATTTCTTGCTCATGAACGACGGAGAGGGCATTTCTTCCCTAACTTTATGGGCATCACTCAAAGCCTATTTGAGAGGCCTGTTCATCCAGCAGTCTGGTCAAGACAAAAGATCTAGGGGAGCTTCGCTGGCCCAACTCTATAGTGACTATGCTAACCTAAGAGACCAGCTGAAAAAGGGAAGACCAAGTGCCCTAGTCTGTAGATTACAGATAGTTAAAAGCAAATAGCACAATTGGAGCTACAAAAAGTCCAGCAAACCCTCTCGGTTCTTAAGCAGAAATACTATCACAAAGGCGATAAGGCCGACAGATTGCTGGCGCACAAGCTCAAGCAGAGATCCCTCCTAAATAAGATACAATACATACGGAAGGGTGAGCATAGAGTTTACACCCCGAATGACATAGGCGAGGCCTTTGCTCAATATTATAGCCAGCTCTATCAGATCTCAGATCAAGACCATTCTCATTACGCCCCTAAGTCGAGGATTACCGAATTCCTTGAGAACTTACAATTGCCGCATGTCCCCGAAAAATACATTTATTCCTTATCTGCGACTATCACCATGACAGAAGTTTGCTCTACCATTAAGGGCCTTAAACTCCATAAATCCCCGGGGCCAGATGGATATGGCGCCCTCTTTTATAAGAGGTTTCTAACCCTTCTCGCCCCTCTTCTGACTAGAGTTTTCAACAAGGCTGCAAGCTCGGGAGGTTTTCCCCCGGAGTTTCTAGAAGCTTCTATCGTCACAATCCCTAAACCGGGAAAAGACCTCACCCTCTGTGAAGGCTATCGGCCAATTTCCCTCATAAACGGAGACGTGAAAATATATGCAAAGATATTGGCGACAAGGCTCAACCGAGTCCTCCCTTGCCTGATCCACCCATATCAGGTGGGATTTACCCCTGGGCGCCAAGGTACAGATAACACTAGAAGACCCCTAAATATTTTTTCTGAAGCAGCATCACTTGAGATCCCATTGGTAACCCTATCTTTAGATGCCGAAAAGGCGTTCGATAGGGTCCGATGGGATTACATGACAGAGGTGCTCCGGGCTTTCCACTTCCCTGATAAATTTATCTCTGCAGTCATGGCACTATATACAAACCCAACCGCGAAGGTACGGGGATTAGGGTTTGTCTCTAGACCCTTCGATATCAAGAATGGCACTAGACAGGGTTGCCCCCTATCGCCATTACTTTTCACCCTGGTTATCGAACCCTTAGCAAGCCGGCTCAGGGCCTCACCGACTATTCATAGCTTAATACTCTATGACACCCCTCATTCATTGGCACTCTTTGCCGATGACCTCACAGTGTTTCTCCCAGAGCCGGAGGATTCCCTCCCGGAATTATTCAAGCTCTTGGCGGAGTTCTCAGCAGTGTATTACTATAAACTGAATTACACCAAAACAGAGGCGTATGCTTTAGGGCTGGCGACTCATAGGCTGGAACTCCTGAGAGAGCGGTACCCCTTTAAATGGTCCACGGATAGTTTGAGACACCTGGGAATAGAGCTATCCCACGATCTCCAAATCATTATAAAGAAAAATTATGAACCCCTACTGCAGGAGTTTAGAAGGACCACAGCAAACTGGAATGGACTAGAGGTGTCTTGGATGGGCCGCATTGTTGCCCTAAAGATGATGCTGCTTCCTAAGCTGACATACTTTTTTCGCTGCTTACCGGTAGCAGTTCCTGCCTACTTACTCAACCATTTTCAGTCCGTCTTTACCAGATTTATCTGGAGAGGCCATTCTCCCAGAATCTCCCTATCACAATTACAGAAGCTGAAAGAATGCGGAGGTCTCTCTGTACCAAATGTAACCCACTATTACAGGGGAGCCATGCTATCACACATCGCGGCCTGGGGAGTACGACCTAATACCTCACAATGGTACCAAATTGAGCAGGCGTCATTACCTGCAGGGATTGAGCTGGCCGACCTGATTTGGATACCTGACCATGCTGATATCCTCAAAGGAATCTATAGCTCCACCATAAAAACATGTCTGAAAAGCTGGAGAGAACTCCGCTCACATAAATCAATAGCACCTCACCCTTCACCTATCCATCCCATGAAGGCTATACTGCAATGCCTCCCTGACTCAAGGCCTAGACGCTGGGAAAACACAAAGAGTCAGCGCACCCGGCGTTAAAGAAACTGAAGGCACACAGTAAAATGCTCAAATGGTAAATTTAATGTAATGCATATATAAACATTACATTACAAGGCCAGAAGTGTATGGTGGCTGGCTCCACCGGACTTAAGAGATAATAGGGTCAGACGCGTTTCCTGTGGATATATCACATATTCATCAGTGACCGTACTACACACCCTCTGAATAAAGCCTTATATCTAGGCATGGAACACTCCCATTTAATTGCCGGTCCAATAGTAGAAGGACCCAATGCTGGCTATAAGAAGTGGGTGTGTAGTAAGGAGTAATGCGTGAAAGCAGTTCACAATCCATAATCTATAATAGGGAAACAGGTAATACATATCATATTTTGCCATATGAAAAAACAGAACAAATAACATTGCAAACATGTTAAACAATAAAAAATATGAATGAATAAATAAACCACCTGTTACCCTAAATAAAAAAATGATGAATGAAAAAGAAAGAAAAAAATTTGAAAAAAATATACTGCTAGGCGAAGATTTAAAGTGACAGTAAGGTGAATAATAATACTATGTCAGACAATATCTAGGTGTAACACTATAGTGATAATACTATTGATCAACATATAACTTAACATCCCACTCTGAATTTAAACCAATAGGAAGGCGGGTATCCAAATGAAAAATCCAAAACACCTCTTTTTTACTGAGGATTAAACCTCGATTACCTCCTCTGGGGTGTCTAGGGATCATTTGGATAGCCTGAAATGTCAACAAAGAACTGTCTGAATTATGATATCTTCTGAAATGCAGGGATATTGGAGTAGTTGACTCCGGATCCTCAATGGAGCGTAAGTGTTCTAAAAAACGGTCCTTCATGGCACGGGTCGTTTGACCTACATACTGCCTGAAACATCCCTTGCATGTCAGAAGATAAACAACATAACAAGAATTACAAGTCATGTGTTCTCTAATCTGGAAAGATTTGTTAGTAGCAGAAGACACAAAGCTGTTCCCAAAAGTCGCATAGGAACAAGATTTGAATCTCCTGCTGCCACACCTGAAAAATCCTGGTTTAATCGAGAGCCAATTGGCTCTCAATGGTTTTCTAGGCAACATAGATGGGGACAATAAGTTCCCTAATGTTTGTGCCTTACGTGATACAAAGCAGGTACCATCATTCAATATGCTTTTGAGACTCTCATCAGTATTTAGAATAGGAAGTGCCTTACGAACAATGTCGCATATTTTACCATATTCAACACTATATGTAGTAATGAATTTAAGTTTGTTTACCCTACTCTGTTTTTTGGAAGTATTGAACTGAAAAAGATCTTTTCTTGTTGTCTGATCGACTTCTTTTTTGATGTTCTCAAGTGCTGTTTCAGAGTACCCTCTTTCAATTAGTCTAACAGTTAAATCCTGAGAATGTTTTAAGTAACTGCTAGAAGTACTGCAGTTACGTTTTACCCTTACAAACTGGCTTTTGGGAATAGAATTAATAGTATGTTTAGGGTGGCACGACCGGGCATCTAGAATGGTGTTTCCTGCACTCGGCTTTCTGAATAATTCAATGTCTATGCTTGAAGTCTCTAGATTTGAACACAATTGGATATCCAAAAAAGAAATCGAAGATTTATTGACCTCCATGGTAAATTTGAGATTCAAAGGATTATCTTGAAGGTACAACAGAAACTGTCCAAGAAGAGATTCTGGGCCTTTCCAAATAAGTAAGACGTCGTCTATATAGCGACCGTAATAATGAAATTGCCTGAAAGGGTTCCCATCTCCATAGACGCGGGACAGCTCCCACCAACCCATATACAGGTTGGCATAAGAGGGGGCAAACTTGGCCCCCATCGCTGTCCCACGTCTCTGGAGATAGAAACCCCCCTCAAACAAGAAAAAATTATGAGTAAATAAATACTCTACAGAGTTCTTGATGAACAGTTTCAATGCCTCTTCATAATTGGAAAAATGATCCAAGAAAAATGTAATAGCCTCGATGCCCTTGTCATGAGGAATACAGGTATATAATGAGACTACGTCGATCGTGACAAATGTGTATTCCACACGCCATTCAAGGCTTTCCAACTGTCTAATCACATCAGACGTATCCCTTATATAACCTGTTAAATTCAAGACAAATGGTTGAAGGTAACCATCAATAAGTTCTGAAAGTGGCTCGTTCAAAGAGCCAATCCCTGCCACGATGGGTCTACCTGGGGGGTTAGTGGCATGCTTGTGAACTTTTGGCAGATAATGAAATATAGCCATAACCGGATGCTCGCTGTATAGAAATTCAAAATTTGATTGCTTAATAAGCCCATCTTGTAAAGCTTTCTCGAGAATCCTTCGTAGTTCAGCTTTATAAGAAAAGATGGGGTTAAATTTGAGTTTCTCATACACCGTAGCATCAAGCAACTGCCTATATGCCTCTGTGAGATATGCCTCGCGGTCCAACACAACCACTTTGCCCCCCTTATCTGAATTACGAATAACCAGATCATGATTATCCCTTAACTGTTTGATAGCTAGATGTTGTGTTTTAGATAAATTATCAGAATGAGAGGGGGGATCTCTCATAGACAGTTTCCTCAATCCTTGTTCAACTGTCTTTTGAAAAACTTCAATAGCACTAGATCTTGCCTGCACAGGGTAAAATTTAGACTTTTTCTTTAGTGTGGAGATATCCTGTTCTTCCCCTAATACCTGTGGACTAAAATTAGAACTCTCTCTATCAAGTGCTAGAAGATCCAAAACAGAACATTCATCAGAAAAATCAAAAGCAAAATTTCTTTGGCCAAGATTCTCAACTACTTTCACACCCTGAGTGGGTGACCCTGAAAAATGCTTCTTCAAAACAATAGACCTTACAAACCGATTCAGGTCTATAATGGTGTCAAATAACTTAAAGTGTGATGTAGGGGAGAATCCTAGGCCCAAAGACAATACTTCAATTTGTGTTGTTGTTAATTCAAAGGAGGAAAGTTAATCACATTACTATTATTTAAGCATATTTTTGATATTGAGTGGCTTTCTTTCTCTGTGGATACCGCCTTGGTAGTGTCACTCCTGGTTCCTTGGCGAGACCTTCCACGGCCCCCTCTACGTATTTTTTTCGTCTTACATGAGGTTTGTGGGGGCCCCACTCGTTTTTTGACTGTGATGTACTTGGAGTGGGCATCTCCTCCTGTGTATCAAGAGAAAAAGAACCAGTTCCTATCGTGGGTACTGAGACAGAACCCATAGCCTCGATGTCAGAGGAGTCATAGTCATATTCGGTATCTGTCTCTGCAAATCTAACTTGCTTATGTTCAGGACCTTGGCTCTTATTGGTCCTTCTGTACCTCCTTCTAGAATCTGACACTGTCCATTTATAGACTTTGTTAAGTTCATAGTCCTGCTTATCCCGTAGGATTTTCTGTTTCTTAAATTGCCAAAGATCCCTTTTAAATTCAGTAATGACTTTCTTAAGTTTAGTGTCATATTTAACAAAATCAGGATTTTCAGTGAGTGGGCATAAGTAAGACTGTAATTTTAACTTGTCATTAGTCAGTTCTTGTCTTGATGCCTTTTTATATTCAATAAGCAGATCAATGAGTGCTAAAGAACAAGTTGTTAGGATATTATTCCACTTATCAATAAATATTTGGTCAGTCACCTGGAAGGAAGGAAATTTCCTAATCCGTAAACCACGTGGAATACGCTGTGCTTTCTGATACATTTGGAAACTTTTAATGTCCAATTCAAAACGAGTATCCTTTTTTAGTAAAGCATCCATTCTAAAAAACAGGTTATCCAAATTGGAATTTGCCTCCTGCTCCATAACGTCTGTATTAAACAGATCCTCACTGTCACTCACTTCGTCAGCAAACTGCTGTAACACAAAACCCCCGGACGCCATACCATACACTTCAATTTAATGCCTTATTTAAATATAACAATTACTGTGCCTTAATGTCCAAAAATATGAAAAACTGATTGGGAAAACTACGGCTTACAGCACATGCAGAAATATCGCCATTAGTACAAACAGTAGAATACAGCAATGTCCGTGCAGCTTACCCTCGATGCGGTGGATAACAGCAAACAAACCAACGTGAGGGAGCGCTCAGACACGGCAGCTTATGCTTTAGGGCTGGCGACTCATAGGCTGGAACTCCTGAGAGAGCGGTACCCCTTTAAATGGTCCACGGATAGTTTGAGACACCTGGGAATAGAGCTATCCCACGATCTCCAAATCATTATAAAGAAAAATTATGAACCCCTACTGCAGGAGTTTAGAAGGACCACAGCAAACTGGAATGGACTAGAGGTGTCTTGGACGGGCCGCATTGTTGCCCTAAAGATGATGCTGCTTCCTAAGCTGACATACTTTTTTCGCTGCTTACCGGTAGCAGTTCCTGCCTACTTACTCAACCATTTTCAGTCCGTCTTTACCAGATTTATCTGGAGAGGCCATTCTCCCAGAATCTCCCTATCAAAATTACAGAAGCTGAAAGAATGCGGAGGTCTCTCTGTACCAAATGTAACCCACTATTACAGGGGAGCCATGCTATCACACATCGCAGCCTGGGGAGTACGACCTAATACCTCACAATGGTACCAAATTGAGCAGGCGTCATTACCTGCAGGGATTGAGCTGGCCGACCTGATTTGGATACCTGACCATGCTGATATCCTCAAAGGAATCTATAGCTCCACCATAAAAACATGTCTGAAAAGCTGGAGAGAACTCCGCTCACATAAATCAATAGCACCTCACCCTTCGCCTATCCATCCCATGAAGGCTATACTGCAATGCCTCCCTGACTCAAGGCCTAGACGCTGGGAAAACCTGGGAATTAAGCAGATCTCTGACCTCTATAGAGGAGAACGCCTCATGTTGCCGCCAGCTAATTTCCCAGTGGATGACTTCCCTAAGGATTTGCAATTTGAATATTTGAGAGTGACCTCCTTACTTCTTTCCTGGGGATTCCCCAAGTCGCGACCGCGGACTCTCACACTTTGGGAGAGATGCTGGGTGGCGGGCAGATCTATCAAAGGTTCTCTGTCCTTTCATTATAAGCTCCTCTTAGACTCTCCCCATTTTGTCAAACCAGGAGCCGTGAAGGACTGGGAGAGGAACTTAGGGGTGGTGCATCGGGATGCAGTTTGGCAACGAGCCCTCTGAGATGTAAAAATAGCAGTCCGCTGTTCAAACCTATTTGAGTTATATATAAAATTAACCCTGCGTTGGCACTGGGTCCCAACTAGGTTGCATAGGGTGTTCCCCCTTAGAAGCACAGATTGTTGGAGAGGGTGCGGGCAGAGGGGTACCCACCTACATGTGTGGTGGGATTGCCCAAAATTGAGTGCTTTTTGGAACTCTGTCGTGGATTTGCTCCGCCAGCTGCAGCTGTTACAACAGTTAACCGGAGATGTTGTGCTCTTTCACCTAGGGCTTCACACACTCCAAAAACCCTCTAGAATCTTATGTATCATCATTTTGCTAGCGGCCAAACTAACCATAGCTAGACAATGGGCTAGGGACTCTCCTTTAACTCTAGCTCCAGTCCTAGAAACACTAGACTATCTGCAGAGGATGGAAGAATATTCCCTGAGAGTGGAGGCGCGATCTGATTTCTACTCCTCAGTATGGTGCCCATGGGACGAATATCAGAGAACTAACCCATAATCGGAAGGTAGTCACTCTAACACTCAAGGCATACACGTTATCCCAGGGCGAATTAGTAGACCCTCTAACCTCCAGTAACAGTCCCCCACCCAAGGCCCCCTTATCTGCTTACTTCCCCACTCCCCCTTTCCCCCCCTTCCCGCACTTTACCTCTCCCCCTCCCATATATATATATATATATATATATATATATATATATATTTTATATCTCTCCTTTCTTTCTCTAATATAATATGGATGGCTTATGGTGAGGCTCCTCGGACCCTGCAACCAGTAACATTATCTATGTGTTCATATTAAATACAAAATCACATATATTTTCCCCTTCCCTTGTCATCCTGCGATTCCTGAATTCCATGAACAATATCCCGCTGTACATTGGGAGGCAACTATTTTGCTTCCCCGTGTATACTTGATAACTCTACAGGGAGTGCAGAATTATTAGGCAAGTTGTATTTTTGAGGATTAATTTTATTATTGAACAACAATCATGTTCTCAATGAACCCAAAAAACTCATTAATATCAAAGCTGAATATTTTTGGAAGTAGTTTTTAGTTTGTTTTTAGTTTTAGCTATTTTAGGGGGATATCTGTGTGTGCAGGTGACTATTACTGTGCATAATTATTAGGCAACTTAACAAAAAACAAATATATACCCATTTCAATTATTTATTTTTACCAGTGAAACCAATATAACATCTCAACATTCACAAATATACATTTCTGACATTCAAAAACAAAACAAAAACAAATCAGTGACCAATATAGCCACCTTTCTTTGCAAGGACACTCAAAAGCCTGCCATCCATGGATTCTGTCAGTGTTTTGATCTGTTCACCATCAACATTGCGTGCAGCAGCAACCACAGCCTCCCAGACACTGTTCAGAGAGGTGTACTGTTTTCCCTCCTTGTAAATCTCACATTTGATGATGGACCACAGGTTCTCAATGGGGTTCAGATCAGGTGAACAAGGAGGCCATGTCATTAGATTTTCTTCTTTTATACCCTTTCTTGCCAGCCACGCTGTGGAGTACTTGGACGCGTGTGATGGAGCATTGTCCTGCATGAAAATCATGTTTTTCTTGACGGATGCAGACTTCTTCCTGTACCACTGCTTGAAGAAGGTGTCTTCCAGAAACTGGCAGTAGGACTGGGAGTTGAGCTTGACTCCATCCTCAACCCGAAAAGGCCCCACAAGCTCATCTTTGATGATACCAGCCCAAACCAGTACTCCACCTCCACCTTGCTGGCGTCTGAGTCGGACTGGAGCTCTCTGCCCTTTACCAATCCAGCCACGGGCCCATCCATCTGGCCCATCAAGACTCACTCTCATTTCATCAGTCCATAAAACCTTAGAAAAATCAGTCTTGAGATATTTCTTGGCCCAGTCTTGACGTTTCAGCTTGTGTGTCTTGTTCAGTGGTGGTCGTCTTTCAGACTTTCTTACCTTGGCCATGTCTCTGAGTATTGCTCACCTTGTGCTTGTTGCAGCTCTGAAATATGGCCAAACTGGTGGCAAGTGGCATCTTGGCAGCTGCACGCTTGACTTTTCTCAGTTCATGGGCAGTTATTTTGCGCCTTGGTTTTTCCACACGCTTCTTGCGACCCTGTTGACTATTTTGAATGAAACGCTTGATTGTTCGATGATCACGCTTCAGAAGCTTTGCAATTTTAAGAGTGCTGCATCCCTCTGCAAGATATCTCACTATTTTTGACTTTTCTGAGCCTGTCAAGTCCTTCTTTTGACCCATTTTGCCAAAGGAAAGGAAGTTGCCTAATAATTATGCACACCTGATATAGGGTGTTGATGTCATTAGACCACACCCCTTCTCATTACAGAGATGCACATCACCTAATATGCTTAATTGGTAGTAGGCTTTCGAGCCTATACAGCTTGGAGTAAGACAACATGCATAAAGAGGATGATGTGGTCAAAATACTCATTTGCCTAATAATTCTGCACTCCCTGTATTTGCATACCCTGAAATTTATATCTGTTTTCAAATATCTCCTTTGTCCTTTTCACGATGATTGTTAAGATGTTTGCCCATTGAATTGCACATTATGCCTTATGACCTTTTTATTTCTTCGGAGGTCTTGATCCCACAGTAGGATCTGTCATTCATAGAGGTCAATGCAAATTCCATAATAACAAAATGAGGTGATTTAGACTGCTCACACATATCAGTCTGCTGTCTATAGTACTGTGTTTAATCTCCCACTACAATGTAAATTCTGCTTGTACCTGTAACACACTACCTGTTGTCTGATATGTATTGTTTTTGTTATTGTTTACCGCCTCAATAAAAAAAAACTTTAAAAAAAAAAAAAAACTAAAAAGGGCATTTGTATGGGCATTGCCCTTAAAAGGGCATTTAGCTCTTTTACATGCCCAGACCCTAAACTAAAAATAAAACCCACCCAAAAAACCCTTAAAAAAACTAACACTTACCCCGACGATCCACTTACAGTTCTTGTAGTCCCGCTTGAAGGATCCATCCAGCCGGCGAAGTCCACATCCATGCGGCAACAAGTCTTTATTGGGGCGGCCTCTTCCATCTTCATCCAGCTGCTAAAATCCTATTGGCTGATCCAATCAGCCAATAGGATGAGGAAGAATGTATCCGAAAATTCAGAAACTGATTTATTCATTTTCTGAATATTTCAGGATTTTAGTTATGGTGCCGATTCGGAAATTCGGATGCATTCGAATCTCCGAATTGGCCAAAATTCGGCAGAAAATGAAACGAATCGCACATGTCTAAAAATCATTAATCCAAAGGTTAGTAAGGCTTCAAAAAGTTCAAATGTACACTATGGGGCCAAATTATCAAGCTTGTGCCCCTGTTTCCACGCAAGCCTTCAGGCTCACCGGAAACAGCAGTTATGAAGCAGCAGTCTTAAGACTGCTGCTCCATAACTGGTCCATCTGCTCTGAGGCTGCGGTCATTAATCCGCCTGATCCAATACGATCAGGCTGATTGACACCCCCTGCTAGCGGCCAATTGGCCACGAATCTACAGGGGGCGGCATTGCACAAGCAGTTCACAAGAACTGCTTGTGCAATGATAAATGTTGACAGCGTATGCTGTTGGCATTCATCGGTGTCTGTCGGACATGATCCACTGAGCGGATCATGTCAGACAGACCGATGATAAATCGGCCCCTATATATGCAGCAAAGGCTGTTTAAAGTTCAAATTTATACTATTTAATAATAGTCTAGTAATGTCCTTGTCAGCTGATTGATTCAAGTGTTAGCAAATAAGTATGTAAGCTTCACTTTTGACCTTGGCCAGTCCTGAACCCAATATAAGATGCAATTTAATATTGGCAACATCAGTAATATGCTGGGCTGTACCCTGAGCTCAGCCCCATGTGCATGCAAGTGGTGGTGATCTTATTGCTAGCAAAGGCGGCGATTGGTAGCTTAGAGCACGTGCACAGTTGCATGGTACTTACTTACCAATAAGCAGGCCTGGATTGGCCATTGGGCAAACCAGGCTAATTACCAGTGGGCTGATGGTTGAGCTGAGCTGGTAATTAAAGTTCCTGTGCAGCGGTGTGAACTACACTTATCAACCTTATGCAGTTCCACTCTTTCTACAGAGAAGGACAGAGGGGAGGAATGCAAGAAGTACTATTCCCTCTAAGCTGTGCTTGTGTTAGCACAGCAAACTTGAGGCTCACTTTAACCTTTTCAGATCTGCAGGAAAACAGACACTGGTGAGCAAAAAACATGGGCTAGTTACAGAGAAGAGTGGTGACTGCCCACGCACCAGCACTTCAGTCTTGGTGCTCTGATGAACAGTGTGTCAGATACTATTATGATGGCTTTTACTTTTTTCCAGAGGTACTGTAGGTCATGATAAATGTAGAAAATCAATGCTTTTTTCTTTGTTTGTCACATTGTTGATTGGGTTTACTCTTTGGTTCATGAAAAATGACTCCCTCATGCAGCTGACAATCTTACATCCCGATCATCAAACACAGACAAACACACATCAAATGGTGTCAGCGTTTCTGAAGAATGCTTATCAGTAGCTGGTCTCTTTCTGCCTTTTAGATCAGAGAGTTGTAAGAAAGGTAAAAAAAAACATCAAACATTAATGTGTTGCTGGTCTGAGTTACTCCTTCGTAAAGTGAGGGCAGCTGCATGGTCAACCTCTGAGTACATTTCCTTACTTCAGTGGTCAGGCTGGCTGTTGTGAGGTGGCTTAGGGATCCAATGTCACTCTGGTGTGAGATTCTGTGCATTTACTGTTGAATTCTGTTTGGATATTTATATTTATAGTGTGTAAGACTGCTAAACTATTGCAGCAATGCCCTTGTGTTCTTGAGCTTTGATTTATTGATTAAAAAAATATAAATGTGCTTTCAGATATAAAAAAAAGTATACTAAACTATAATTTGCTGAAGCAGTAACAGTTATGAACAACTTATTAATAAGCATAGCCACATATTTCTTTTTTTAATATATCATCTGTGTTATAGGATTTTAAATTGTTAAAACAGATTACTGCCATTAGAGACAATATTTATGATTTTATAATAACTGAAGCTAACTTGGATGACATCATTGCTTTATTCTAAAATGTTCAAAATGGAGGTCACTGTAAGATTCATGTTTTACAATGTTAAAAAACATTTAAAAAAATTATATTGGAACCATTAAATAATATGTACATTTATAGTGTAATAATGGAATATCTTCTCTGTATCCCACTCTCTCTTCCCCCTCTCTCTCTCTCTCGCCCCTCTCTCAAACTCTTCATTTCTCTCTCTGCCTCTTTCTCTCCCTCTCTTTTTTCCCTATCTCTTTTCTTCTCCCTTCTACCCTTTAGCCCCTCTCTCCTCTTCTCTCTCAACCCTTCCCTCTTTTCCTCTTTTTCTCCTCTCACTCTTTTATCTGTCTTTCATCAGTTGTACCAGAAAAAGATAATTTTTGTCCTATGGAAAAAAAAACTATTTTTATATCTCTGTAGAAATAAAGCATGAAGTAACGTTACTATCATTACCTTTGTCATTTTTGTTTTTGGTCAAATAACAAATTTGGTGTGGGATTCTCGGGCTTAAAAATCCCAGACCTAATTTTGGTCCCAGTCCGGTCCTGCACAAGTTAATGCATGGCGTTTTTACACGTGGCAAGACATAATTTTAAAATACAAAAAGGAAATTATATCAGAAGAAAAAACAAAGATATTCTCATTTTACAGATCACTAGTTAGGCTTCATCTTGAATATTGGTCTGGAGACCATATTTTTAGATGGAAAAGTAGAAAAATTTCAGAGGAGGGCTACTAAAATAGTCTGAAAAGTGTTACCTTATAAGGAAAGACTTAATTGTATTAAAAAGAGACTTTAAACACCTATTACATTTGTATGACCCCAGAGAGGCCAAAAAAGCGAAATCTGTAACTTAGGTTTTCAAAATGCTGCAAATAGCCTTCACCAGCTATTTAATTTGCAGCATTAGTAGACCATGACTCTTGCTTTTTGGCATCAATAGGGATCGTTGGGCAAAGCTAACTATTTACACAAAAGCAAGAGGTGTTTAATGTCCTTTTAAAGTGAAGGTAGAGGCAGATATAGGAGGATTAAGCAATCCGACAGATATTATATGGAATTCCACTGCCATAACACATAGACCACTACGAAAAATAAAGATCACCGAGGACGCTAAAGAGATATGGCACTCTATGACAAGGTCACTAAAGCTAATCCCCACACAATCCTTGACGATTCCACTGAGAGCACTGTTACACACAGACTTTCAGAGACAGATAGCGAAATGGAAAAATAAAGGACTGTACAGGGTGGCGGACTTTTTAGATAAGGGAAAAATAATGACGTACACACAGTTAAAGGAAAAAATAAACCCAAACGATCTGCAATGGTTCTTATATCTTCAGATCTCTAGTACTATCAGTAAATACAGACAAAGCAGTGTACCCACTGCATACACCACTTTGGAACAGCTTATAGCGTCACCTAATAGGAAAAAAAATGATCTCACAGATATATTTAGCATTACAGGAAGCTAAAAACAAGACAAAACCGAGCTTACATGAAAGATGGGAACAAGATCTAGGGGAAATACATGAGAGAGAGGAATGGCAAAATATTTTCTCCAAGATTAGCAAAGGATTAGTGGGAGCAGATCTTATAGAGAATGCGCTTAAAACTTCATATAGATGGTAACTCACACCACTAAAATCATCACACTACACTTCTCAGGGTAATAGATTATGTTACAGAGGATGCACAGAGATTGGGTCCTATATTCATATGTGGTGGGAGTGCCAGAGAATAAAACCTACATGGAATAAACTTGCAAAACTTCTTGAAAAACTACTAGGCGATACATTTAGGCTAACAGCATCACAAGCTTTGCTGCACATACCACAAGAATCGTTAAATACAGCTACTAATACATTGATTAATATTTTATGTACAGCCACAAGAATCTGTATAGCTAGGTATTGGAAGGTGGGGGCACCAAGGTGGCCTGAAGTAATGGACAAAATAGAAACTATATATGCGATGTCTGAATCAGCAGCATGGATGCAAGGCACATCATACCACTTTCAAAATATATGGATACATTGGATACTGAACAAACACAGAGTAGACAGGTTTAATACTTTGGATATAACTGATCTATAAACTGCTTAGTGGGATCTCAGTTAAGTATTACAAAGGCTCTCACAAATAGAAAAAAAAAAGAATAGTTAGAGAGAGGAAATAATAGATAAAAGTGAAATGTCAGAAAAGGAAATGAAGTGCGTAATTTAAGGTAATTCAATGATAGCTCTACTGCTCGACGGGAACAGTTAATGGTTAAATTTTGTTAGTACTTGGTTTTGTTTTGTAATTTAAGGGGGGGGGAGGGGAAAAAAAAGAAAAGATATAATACTTTACAAGATAACGAATGGAAAAGTCACTGTTATAATATCTAATGTTAATGTCATGTTGGATGTGATGTGATATGCAACAATAAAAATTATTTCAACTAAAGTGAAGGTAAACTTTGATGAATGAAAGCCCGTTTTTTTAAAATATAAATACAGGGGCACTTTCATTCATCAAAGTTTACAAAGCAGCCGTTTTGATTAAAAACTTACCTCTCTTCTTTGCACAGCCAGAGCAGCTTCCCCCTCCTGGAAATCCTTTCTTCACACATCAGCAATGACTAATCTGGCTTCCTCCAATCACAGCATGGCCTCAGGCAATGACCACCCTGGGGGGAAAGCCGTGATTGGAGGAAGCCGGATTAGTCATTGTTGACGTGTGAAGAGAGGATTTCCAGGAGGGGGAAGCTGCTCTGGCTGTGAAAAGAAAAAAAGGTAAGTTTTTTATCAAAACGGCTGTTTTGTAAACTTTGATGAATGAAAGTGCCCCTGTTTTTAATAGTATTTTTAAAAAACGGGCTTTCATTTACCAAAGTTTACCTTCACTTTAAGCTATGTATGGGAGATATGTCATAGGATAGAACCCTTCAAGCATTTAAAACTGTTTAATAAAGCTGTAGCTAAAAGAGCAACCCCAGTGTGAGGATTCCATTCCGTGTTTTGCATCTCTCCTTCCATTTCCACATCACATGGTTTTACCTTTCCCTTTACTTAAGGGATCACCTGACATTAAAACAGGTGCTTAGTTATTGCAGATAGTACTGTTTCACAGTTTGTTTGTTTGTTCCTGCTACTTGGAAATTAAGCCTTAATTTCAGACTCCTTTCTTGATCCTTCCTAATTAGGATTCATTGCACTTCTGCTACCTGTTTGCAAACGGACATCATTACTTTGCAAAATTACAAGCTTCATTTATTTCTACTGAAGTACTGAACTAAACCTGTCAGCCTGCCTGGAGTTCAAGCTGTGTGCATTCCCTGCTGCATTACACAGACAAGCCTGGGAGACTACCTTTGTAAAGTAAGGACTATTTATCTGTTTTAAGCTCACATTACATCTTGAGCTTAACAGCACAGAGTGCTTTGCTTAAATAGAATCTGCTTTCCATTTAACTGCATATATATACAGCCATAACAACTAAAGCTCTACTCTGCTTATACAAACTTTGTGCTCCTTTCAACTTACTTGCTTATTCACAAGACCTGCTCCGGTGTGCTATTTAAAGAGACAGTACAACTAGAAACATCAAGCTGCTCTCTCTCTTCTTTTTTGCACAAACAACCACTCCTGCATAATCTCTCAATTTATTGCAGGCAGGTATATAAAGGAAGTTTAGTGTTGCTTATTAGTGACCAAAAAAGACTTTTATAATTACTTGCAATTCTACACTGTTTCCTATCTGTGAGGCAATAACAGATCTGAGAAATCAGTGTGCTTTGATTTGCTGTGCTTGCATTAATAGCAACTTACCTAAGTTTATAATATTTCATCTCAGACTGCTTGGTCTATGCTGTCATAATAGCCCAATTGTCTTGGTGATACAAATATATTTTTTTCCATCTGCAGTTGTGACCCTCCCAAGAGTTGAAACCTAAGTTTTCTCAAGAGTTTTACAGAATAACTAAGCCTATTGATTATGGATCCAGCAGATCTCCCAAAAATTGTTTATAACCTGTCACAACGGGTGGATGAGCTCAGCCAGGGTCTGAGAGAATTAAAAGTAAAAAATGAAACACTAAGGAAAGTTAAAAAGGATACAGTTACCAGCAAACCAGCTGCTGTGCAGGCTACAACTGAACCTATTATAGCACCTCCAGATTTGTTTAATGGAGATAGACATTCATATCGGCAATTTAGGAATGCCTGTGTTCTCACCTTCAATTTGAAGCCTATCACTTATCCCAATGATAACACCAAAGTGTTAACAATGATCAGTTATTTACGTGATGAACCCCGCATATGGGCGGATACCTTGTTTGAGTCCAACAGCCCAATACTCTCCTCTCTACAGTCCTTCCTAGCTGTCATGGATGAGTTATATTCGGATTCGAACCTTCAGCATACTGCTGATAATATACTACAGAAGTTAAGACAAGGCAATCGACCGGTTGAGACCTACATCACCGAGTTTAAACAGCATGCAATTGACTCCCAATGGAATGCAGCTGCCCTGAAAAGTCAATTCAGATTAGGTCTCTCTGACCAGGTTAAAGATGAACTCGCTCGTACTGACCTCCCTGATTCCCTGGAAGCCCTTATGAGATTGGTCATGCAAATCGATAGACGAATAATAGAGAGAAAGTCAGAACGACATTATGCTGATTCCCCTTACAAGAAACCTATTCAACCAATCCAGGCTACCCATCATGCCCATTCATCCACCAGTAGCCCAGAGGCTATGGAAATAGGTTTTATCCGTGGCCCTCTCTCCTCAGAAGAAAGATTTAGATGTAAATCTAAGGGCCTCTGTATGTATTGCGGTTCTGCTGCCCACTCTCTACGAGATTGTCCTTCTATTCGCAAGAACAAAAACTGTAAGTCATCTCCAAATTTGACTTCTTTAATTGTGCTTAACAAACCTATTCACTGCATTCTACCCCTCTCTTTACAGTGGGACTGCAAGCAACTGAAGAAAGAGGCCATAATTGATACAGGGGCACAGGAGAACTATATAGATACATCTATTGTTACACTTAATAAAATTCCTCTCATTAAAAAACTGACTCCAGTTTTTATTCGTGTAGTGGACAGCTCTGAGATTTCCTCTGGACCTATCACACACCACACTGTTCCCATTTTAGTAACCACTCTAAATTCTCATCAAGAATATATTAGTTTCAATGTTATCACCTCACCACTCTTTCCTATAGTCCTTGGCCTGCAATGGCTTCGTTTACATGAACCGACTATCACCTGGAGTTCATTGGACATCACTTTCAATTCTGATTATTGCCAACAAACCTGTTTTCATTTGACTACTTTATTACACTTGACTGAAGAACCCATGATTCCTCAGGTTTACAAAAAGTTTACAGAAGTATTCAGTAAAAAGGAGGCAGAGACCTTACCACCCCATCGTTCCTACGATTGCCCTATTGACCTAAAACCTGGCACCACTCCTCCTTTTGGCCATTTATATCCTCTCTGTCAACCAGAGTTGAACCACCTTAAAACTTACCTCGATGAAAATTTAAAAAAAGGTTTTATTCGTCCTTCTGTCTCACCAGCAGCTGCTGTTTTTTTCTTTGTTAGAAACAAAGATAACTCACCTCGACCCATCATAGATTTCGACCCATCATAGATTTCAGGGAGTTAAACAAAATAACAATAAAAAATCGCTACCCTCTACCCCTCATCCCCGAACTCATCGAGCGTCTTCAACATGCAAAGATCTTCACTAAACTTGATCTAAAAGGGGCTTACAATCTAGTCCGTATAAGAGAGGGTGACGAGTGGCTGACCGCATTTCGAACCCGATACGGCCTCTTTGAGTATTTGGTGATGCCTTTTGGACTCACCAACGCTCCAGCCACCTTCCAGCACTTCGTGAATGATGTCTTCCACGACCTGCTTGACATCTGTGTCGTCGTGTATTTGGATGACATCCTTATATACTCAAACACCATGGAAGATCACGTGAAACATGTCAGCTGGGTGCTCTCAAGACTCCAAGTTCACAGATTGTACGCAAAATTAGAAAAGTGTGTGTTTCACACCACACAAATAGACTTCCTTGGATATACCATTGGACCTAAGGGTATTCAAATGCAAGAAAACAAGGTCGAATCTGTCAGCAATTGGCCACAACCTACTAATAGAAAGGAGCTACAACGCTTCCTCGGCTTCAGTAACTATTACCGCAAATTCATTAAAAATTTCTCTCAGAAAATAAAACCTCTCTCAAGACTTACCAGCACTTGCATACCTTTTTGTTGGGACACCTCAGCTAATGAAGCTTTTAACAATCTCAAAAGTTCATTTACCTCTGCACCTATTCTGCAGTTTCCAGACCCTTCCCTTCAGTTTGTGCTTGAGTTTGACTCATCAGACTATGCCCTAGGAGCCATTCTTTCACAAAGGAAAAGTCTCACACAACCGCTTCATCCGGTCGCCTTTTATTCTAAATTACTTTCTCCAGCTGAAATAAATTACTCCATCGGAGAAAAAGAATTACTTGCAATTAAATGAGCATTTGACACTTGGAGGCATCTCTTGGAAGGCACGGTACAACCAATAATTATCTACACTGACCATCGTAACCTTGAATTCCTTCAGAAGAACAAAACACTCTCCAGCAGACAGGTGAGATGGAGTCTGTACTTCAGTAGATTTAACTTCCTGATCGTATACAGACCCGGTTCTAAAAACGGCAAAGCTGACGCACTCTCCAGGAGAGATCCCAGACCACTGAATATCCAAGAAACCACTTCAATGATACCTGCGGATAAATTCCTAGGTTTGATGCCCACATTCAAGTTACAACTCCAAACTGCTCTACAATCTGATAAACTGATTCCCCACCATGCTCTTTCACTCAAAAATGATCTTTACTATCATGACTCCAAATTATATATCCCAGAAGTTCTCAGAAATGAGGTAATCAAACAACATCATGATCCTCCATTACTGGGTCACCCAGGTATTAAAAGGACCACGGATCTACTGGCAAGAAATTATTGGTGGCCAAACCTGGTTGATTCGGTCCATGATTACATTCAAAACTGCACGATATGCATCACTTCCAAGAGGGACAAGAACAAACCCAATGGTCACCTCATACCGTTGGATATCCATGAAAGACCTTGGGTCCATATAGGATTGGATCTCATTGTCGAACTTCCTCTGAGTTCTGGATACAACACCATTCTGGTTGTCACAGATATCCTCAACAAAATGGCTCTGTTCATCCCATACCATAAGATTCCCACTTCTAGCGAAACCGCTCTGCTTTTCCTGAATTCTGTTGTACGCTTCCATGGGATTCCTCATATCATAACAACAGACCGGGGTGTCCAGTTCACTTCAAAATTTTGGAAGTCCCTCTCTCAACATCTACAAATAGATCATCGTTTGATTACAGCTTTTCATCCTCAGACCAACGGCCAGACTGAACATCTAATCCAATGGCTAGAGCAGTACATCCGCTGCTACTGTTCCTACCAGCAAACAGAGTGGGCCCAATATCTTTACATGGCAGAATTCGCATACAACAATAGCAAACATAGTTCAACCAATCTCTCCCCGTTTTTTTGCTAACTATGCCTATCATCCAACTTTCTCCATACAAGACACACTGGTTCCTAAATCTCCTTCAGTAGAAGATCTATTACAAAAAATTGCTGAGAACTTCCACTTCTTACGTCAAAACATCCAAAATGCACAAGCTACTCAAAAGAAATATTACGATCTTCATAGAAGACCGTCTCCAGAATATGCTTTGGGTGATAAAGTCTGGCTCTCAACGAAGAACATTAAAATACCTGTTCCTAGCAAAAAATTAGCTGGATTATTTATAGGTCCTTTTGCCATCACTCAGGTCATCAATTCCAATGCTGTTACTTTGGATCTTCCATCTTCGTTACCCATTCATTCCACTTTCTATGTCTCCCTGCTAAAACCTGCCAGTTCTTCAACAACAAAGACTATACTCCCTCCTCAGCCGGTACCTCTTGATGATGACTCCTTTGAGGTTCTGGACCTTCTGGACTCTAGAATATGCAATGGCCAGTTACAATATCTAGTGAGGTGGAAGGGCGACTCGCCAGATGAGGATAGTTGGGAACCTTACACTCATATCAATGCCCCTAGGCTGCTTTCTCGTTTCCACAGGCGTTACCCACACAGACCTAAGCATCAAGCCGAGGATCGGCTTCCTTGAAGGGGGGCTTATGTGAGGATTCCACTCTGTGTTTTGCATCTCTTCTTCCATTTCCACATCACATGGTTTTACCTTTCCCTTTACTTAAGGGATCACCTGACATTAAAACAGGTGCTTAGTTATTGCAGATAGTACTGTTTCACAGTTTGCTTGTTCCTGCTACTTGGAAATTAAGCCTTCATTTCAGACTCCATTCTTGATCCTTCCTAATTGGATTCATTGCACTTCTGCTACCTATTTGCAAATGGATATCATTACTTTGCAAAATTACAAGCTTCATTTATTTCTACTGAAGTACTGAACTAAACCTGTCAGCCTGCCTGGAGTTCAAGCTGTGTGCATTCCCTGCTGCATTACACAGACAAGCCTGGGAGACTACCTTTGTAAAGTAAGGACTATTTATCTGTTTTAAGCTCACATTACATTTTGAGCTTAACAGCACAGAGTGCTTTGCTTAAATAGAATCTGCTTTCCATTTAACTGCATATATATACAGCCATAACAACTAAAGCTCTACTCTGCTTATACAAACTTTGTGCTCCTTTCAACTTACTTGCTTATTCACAAGACCTGCTCCGGTGTGCTATTTAAAGAAACAATACAACTAGAAACATCAAGCTGCTCTCTCTCTTCTTTTTTGCACAAACAACCACTCCTGCATAATCTCTCAATTTATTGCAGGCAGGTATATAAAGGAAGTTTAGTGTTGCTTATTAGTGACCAAAAAAGACTTTTATAATTACTTGCAATTCTACACTGTTTCCTATCTGTGAGGCAATAACAGATCTGAGAAATCAGTGTGCTTTTATTTGCTGTGCTTGCATTAACAGCAACGTACCTAAGTTTATTATATTTCACCTCAGACTGCTTGGTCTATGCTGTCATAATAGTCCAATTGTCTTGGTGATACAAATATATTTTTTTCCATCTGCAGTTGTGATCCTCCCAAGAGTTGAAACCTAAGTTTTCTCAAGAGTTTTACAACCAGAACAAGGGTCCAGATCTCTCGTTATCGGGTGGTGGGTTCAAGAGTAATTTGCAGAAGTACTCTTTGTACAGAAGTACTTCATGATGTTTATATTTTTAGTTTAGAGGAGGAATAGGGGAAAGGTCATAAAGGCATTTTTCATAGAAAGCACTACACTTAAATTTATGACCAGTTCTCATTTTCTTGCTTTGGATATCCTTGCATATATTTAAAAAAATTTACGGATATAAGTAATGCTACATGTTTTTAATGTTCTCCTGGATGTAACATTATTTTTTATAGGAACATGTTCTGATAGCAGTTTGGTGTGTTTGATTATCCATACACTGGCAGTCTTTAAACTAATTGGCTTTTGACTCTAAAAAGTGAAGACTCCTCCATAGAGGCAGTAGGGGCACAGGGTCCATAAATTTTTTTGGGGAAAAAAAAATTGCCATTGTGGTGGAACATTAGAAATAGTTTGCCATTTTTTTAAGGTTGCTATTTGTAAAACAAAATAACTCAAAATAATAACAAAAAAAATCTTGCATTTTTTGTAATCTGCCCTCTTTGAAAGAACTTTGCACATGCTTCGTCTGTGCCTTTAAGTGATTTCTGACATCACCCTATCAGTTAGCATAGGGGATGTCTAGGCACAGACGGTCTTCTAAGATCCCATTGGCTGAAAGAAGCATGTAGAGCATGTGGGAGGTCTACATGGAATACATCAACCACTATCACTGCCAACTTATTTCCTTACATGTTTCACATTGCGCTTAATCATAGACATCTATGATTAAGGTGAAACATGTAAGACGTGTCCTGGCTGCTTTGATTTTTTTAACCATAAGAATAAAGTAATTAATTTTATCTGGAAGAAGTCCCAACTTTTGGAAATTTGTGCTTGGTGCTATTTCCCTATTTTCCTGTGCACCTTCCATAATATGCACTCTTGAGGACAAAGTTGGGTATATTGGGTAAACATTTCCCTGCTACAAAGATATGTGGTTTGTTACTGGACACTCTTTATTACTTGTGACACAGTATATATGTAAATATATATAAATCCTCTGTGTAACAAACCAGGTGGTCTGCAATAAGAACAAAAAATTAAGAGTACCCGGTGAGTGAGCGACTGTTCATCGGTACCGAGTAAAGCAACGCTAATGGTACATCAGATATCTGAGCTATGCAAAATTGTCATGTGAGAATGCTGGGTTCTAAACAATGATTCACAGTGGGTTACACTATTGAGTGGAAACTGGGTATTATGGCACAAGCTGGAGGATACCATCACGTGGTCATGGTGCATCCATTAAAACTACTTACATCCTGGATTATCACTGCATTGTGACTACTGTGGTTTGGAGATGAATCACTGGGGAAGTTACCACTTTGGAGAGTGCAAGTTAATTGTTGTACCCTTGAAACTGCGTATGCTTGATAGTGAGACGGTGAAATCAGTGTGCAGATGAACAAACCTGGATCATTTCTTTTTGGAGTGCACAGCAGCAATGGAAAATAGAGGTAGGACATATACCATAGGCATACACATATTTATTATATCATAGATCAGAGGAAACATGTTCAGCCCATGATATATATATATATATATATATATATATATACCTCCTGGATACTATATGGACTGATTGTTCTAAGTTTTAGAGCATGGTATTAGAGATATAATTTACATATTTGAAGGGTGGGGCTTTTTTCAAGGGGTGGGGTCTAGCGCCCCATCATCTTTAAAATTCACCAGTCGTCACTGTGGAAACAGCTATCAATGTGAAGCTGTGTCTCTTTAGGAGCAACCATACTTTGTATGAATAATAATAAAAACATTTTGGAAAGGAAAATCAGTAACCGAGTGACCCAGAAACAATAGTGGGTACAGTAACAGTAATAAATACAGCCGTGGAGCAGTGCCTCCCAGTCAGATAAGCATCCTACCAATGAAGACTAAACGGGAGTTTAATAGGTTATGAGTGCTCTGTATGACCATTGGTAGGATAAGAGGTATGCAAGGTATATGATAGCAGGAGAAGGATTATTTGTATTGGTAATGCTGCATAAAGTCTCTCCTATGAATAAAGTCTTGTCATCTGGTCTTACATGTAGTGGGAAGATTTGGCTTGCCAAGTTGCCAATTTCGAAAGTGACAAGTTAACTCTACCTGCCTCTATCTAATAGTGGTTTAAAAGCAAACAAGTCTGCAGCACCCAAGTAAGTTACTTATTTTTAAGAAATATAGTAGTATTTAGTAGTGGAAATATCCTACAATGTCTTGTTTTGTGCCACAAAGGGCAGTGCTACTAGTGTGCCCATTTCATAATGCTTCTTAAAAATTCATTTAAAGGGACACTAAAATAAAAATTAAACTTTCATGACATTTAATGATATTTTAAAAAACTTTTCATTTTACTTCCGTTATCAAAATGAGCACAATGTTTTTATATGCACATTTGGAGGTAATAGATCCTACTGAGCATGTGCAAGAGTTTACAGTGTATATGCATATAAATCTGTGCGCTGGTGACATGGAACAGCGGCAGTAAAATTGAAATTAATTTTGAAATTGTTTTAAAAAATAAATGTGGTCATTTAAAATTCATAGTAGGTGCTATTGCATTGTTTTTTTACTATGCATCTGTTGATTATGTAATTCTACTGTATATAATGGTCCTTATAAGTGCCCTTAATCTCAATGAGTCAACTGCAAAAAAAAAACACAATTTATGCTTACCTGATAAATTTATTTCTCTTGTGGTGTATCCAGTCCACGGATCATCCATTACTTGTGGGATATTCTCATTCCCAACAGGAAGTTGCAAGAGGACACCCACAGCAGAGCTGTAATATAGCTCCTCCCCTAACTGTCATAGCCAGTCATTCGACCGAAAACAAGCAGAGAAAGGAGGAGCCATAGGGTGCAGTGGTTACTGTAGTTTAAATTTAAAAATTACCTGCCTTAAAATGACAGGGCGGGCCATGGACTGGATACACCACAAGAGAAATACATTTATCAGGTAAGCATAAATTGTGTTTTCTCTTGTAAGGTGTATCCAGTCCACGGATCATCCATTACTTGTGGGATACCAATACCAAAGCTAAAGTACACTGATGAAGGGAGGGACAAGGCAGGTACTTAAATGGAAGGAACCACTGCCTGTAAAACCTTTCTCCCAAATATAGCCTCCGAAGAAGCAAAAGTATCAAATTTGTAAAATTTTTAAAAAGTATGAAGCGAAGACCAAGTCGCCGCCTTGCAAATCTGTTCAACAGAAGCCTCATTTTTAAAGGCCCAAGTGGAAAGCCACAGCTCTAGTGGAATGAGCTGTAATCCTTTCAGGAGGCTGCTGTCCAGCAGTCTCATAGGCTAAGCGGATTATGCTTCTTAGACAAAAAGAAAGAGAGGTTGCCGAAGCCTTTTGACCTCTCCTCTGTCCAGAGTAGACAACAAACAAAGCAGATGTTTGACGAAAATCTTTAGTAGCTTGTAAGTAAAACTTTAAAGCACGGACCACGTCCAGATTGTGTAATAGACGTTCCTTCTTCGAAGAAGGATTAGGACACAAGGATGGAACAACAATCTTTTGATTGATATTCTTGTTAGATACCACCTTAGGTAAGAACCCAGGTTTGGTACGCAGGACTACCTTATCCGTATGAAAAATCAGATAAGGAGAATCACATTATAAGGCAGATAGCTCAGAGAC
The DNA here is from genome assembly GCF_027579735.1 of Bombina bombina. Taxonomy (NCBI): domain Eukaryota; kingdom Metazoa; phylum Chordata; class Amphibia; order Anura; family Bombinatoridae; genus Bombina; species Bombina bombina. The sequence continues at coordinate 295,753,961 of NC_069500.1, read as the reverse complement.
TCTACGAGCCAAGGAAATAGCTACCAAAAACAGAACTTTCCAAGATAAAAGTTTGATATCTATGGAATGAAGAGGTTCAAACGTAACTCCTTGAAGAACCATAAGAACCAAATTTAAGCTCCATGGTGGAGCAACAGGTTTAAACACAGGCTTGATTCTAACTAAAGCCTGACAAAATGCCTGAACGTCTGGAACATCTGCCAGACGCTTGTGCAAAAGAATAGACAGAGCAGAAATCTGTCCCTTTAAGGAACTAGCTGACAATCCCTTTTCCAAACCTTCTTGGAGAAAAGATAATATCCTGGGAATCCTGACCTTACTCCATGAGTAACCCTTGGATTCACACCAATAAAGATATTTACGCCATATCCTATGTTAAATTTTCCTGGTGACAGGCTTTCGTGCCTGTATTAAGGTATCAATAACTGACTCGATAAATCAAGCGTTCAATCTCCAGGCAGTCAGCCTCAGAGAAATTAGATTTGGATGGTTGAAAGGACCCTGAAGTAGAAGGTCCTGTCTCAGAGGCAGAGACCATGGTGGAAAGGATCACATGTCCACTAGATCTGCATACCAGGTCCTGCGTGGCCACGCAGGTGCTATCAGAATCACTGATGCTCTCTCCTGCTTGATCTTGGCAATCAGTCGAGGGAGCAGAGGAAACGGTGGAAACACATAAGCCAGGTTGAAAGACCAGGGCGCTGCTAGAGCATCTATCAGTGTCGCCTTGGGATCCCTGGACCTGGATCCGTAACACGGAAGCTTGGCGTTCTGGCGAAATGCCATGAGATCCAGTTCTGGTTTGCCCCAACGATGAATCAGTTGTGCAAAAACCTCCGGATGGAGTTCCCACTCTCCCGGATGAAAAGTCTGACGACTTAGAAAATCCGCCTCCCAGTTCTCTACACCTGGGATATGGATAGCTGATAGGTGGCAAGAGTGAATCTCTGCCCAGCTAATTATTTTTGAAACTTCTAACATCGCTAGGGAACTTCTTGTTCCCCCTTGATGGTTGATGTAAGCTACAGTCGTGATGTTGTCCGACTGAAATCTGATGTACCTCAGAGTTGCTAACTGAGGCCAAGCCTGAAGAGCATTGAATATCGCTCTTAGTTCCAGAATATTTATTGGAAGGAGAGACTCCTCCTGAGTCCATGATCCCTGAGCCTTCAGGGAATTCCAGACTGCACCCCAACCTAGAAGGCTGGCATCTGTTGTTACAATTGTCCAATCTGGCCTGCGAAAGGTCATACCTTTGGACAGATGGACCCGAGATAGCTACCAGAGAAGAGAATCCCTGGTCTCTTGGTCCAGATTCAGTTGAGGGGACAAATCTGTGTAATCCCCGTTCCACTGACTGAGCATGCATAGTTGCAGCGGTCTGAGATGTAAGCGTGCAAACGGCACTATGTCCATTGCCGCTACCATTAAGCCGATTACTTCCATATACTGAGCCACCGAAGGGCGCGGAATGGAATGAAGAACCCGGCAGGAATTTAGAAGCTTTGATAACCTGGACTCCGTCAGGTAAATTTTCATTTCTACAGAATCTATCAGAGTCCCTAGAAAGGAAACTCTTGTGAGTGGGGATAGAGAACTCTTTTCCTCGTTCACTTTCCTCCCATGCGACCTCAGAAATGCCAGTACTACGTCCGTATGAGACTTGGCAATTTGCAAGTTTGACGCCTGTATCAGGATGTCGTCTAAATAAGGGGCTACTGCTATGCCCCGCGGCCTTAGGACCGCCAGAAGCGACCCTAGAACCTTTGTAAAGATTCTTGGGGCTGTAGCTAATCCAAAGGGAAGAGCTACAAACTGGTAATGCCTGTCTAGAAAGGCAAACCTGAGAAACCGATGATGATCTTTGTGTATCGGAATGTGAAGATAAGCATCCTTTAGATCCACTGTAGTCATATATTGACCCTCCTGGATCATTGGTAGGATGGTACGAATAGTTTCCATCTTGAATGATGGAACTTTGAGGAATTTGTTTAAGATCTTTAGATCCATAATTGGTCTGAAGGTTCCCTCTTTTTTGGGAACCACAGACAGATTTGAGTAAAAACCCTGTCCCTGTTCCTCCTTTGGAACTGGATGGATCACTCCCATAACTAGGAGGTCTCATACACAGTGTAAGAATGCCTCTCTCTTTATCTGGTTTGCAGAAAGGTGAAATCTCCCTTTTGGGGGGGGAAGCTTTGAAGTCCAGGAGATATCCCTGGGATATAATTTCCAACGCCCAGGGATCCTGAACATCTCTTGCCCACGCCTGGGCGAAGAGTGAAAGTCTGCCCCCTACTAGATCCGTTACCGGATAGGGGGCCGTTCCTTCATGCTGTCTTAGAGGCAGCAGCAGGCTTTTTGGCCTGCTTACTTTTTTTCCAGGTCTGGATTGGTCTCCAGACCGTCTTGGATTGAGCAAAAGTTCCCTCTTGTTTAGCATTAGAGGAAGTTGATGCCGCACCTGCCTTGAAGTTTCGAAAGGCACGAAAATTAGACTGTTTGGCCCTAGATTTGGACCTGTCCTGAGGAAGGGCATGACCTTTTCCTCCAGTGATATCAGCAATAATCTCCTTCAAACCAGGCCCGAATAGGGTCTGCCCCTTGAAGTGAATGTTAAGTAGCTTAGATTTTGAAGTCACGTCAGCTGACCATGATCTAAGCCATAGCGCTCTGCGCGCCTGAATAGCAAAACCAGAATTCTTAGCCGTTAGTTTAGTCAAATGAACAATGGCATCAGAATAAAAGAATTGGCTAGCTTAAGTGCTCTAAGTTTGCCAAGTATGTCATCCAATGGAGTCGCTACCTGTAAAGCCTCTTCCAGAGACTCAAACCAGTACGCCGCAGCTGCAGTGACAGGGGCAATGCATGCAAGGGGCTGTAGGATAAAACCTTGTTGAATAAATATTTTCTTAAGGTAACCTCTAATTTTTTATCCATTGGATCTAAAAAAAAAAAAAAAAAAAAAAAAAAAAAAGCACAACTGTCCTCGACAGGGATAGTAGTACGCTTTACTAGAGTAGAAACTGCTCCCTCCACCTTAGGGACTGTCTGCCATAAGTCCTGTGTGGTGGCATCTATTGGAAACATTTTTCTAAAAATAGGAGGGGAAGAGAACGGCACACCTGGTCTATCCCATTCCTTATTAATAATTTCTATAAACCTTTTAGGTATTTGGAAAAACATCAGAACACACCGGCACTGCAAAGTATTTATCCAGTCTACACAATTTCTCTGGCACTGCAATGGTATCACAGTCATTCAGAGCAGCTAAAACCTCCCTAAGCAACACGCGGAGGTGTTCAAGCTTAAATTTAAATGTAGAAATATTAGAATCAGGTATCTTTCCTGAGTCATTAACATCACCCACTGACTGAAGCTCTCTTTCCTCAGCTTCTGCATATTGTGAGGCAGTATCAGACATGGTTCTTAAAGCGTCAGTATGCTCTGCATTTTGTCTCACCCCAGATCTATCTCGCTTACCTTTAAGTTCAGGTAGTCTGGCTAATACCGCTGACAGTGTATTATCCATGACTGCCGCCATGTCTTGTAAAGTAAACGCTATGGGCGCCCTAGATGTACTTGGCGCCATTTGAGCGTGAGTCCCTTAAGCGGGAGTCAAAGGGTCTGATACGTGGGGAAAGTTAGTCGGCATAACTTCCCCCTCGTCAGATTCCTCTGGTGATAAAAATTTTTAAAGACAGAAAATGATCTTTATTGCATAAAATGAAATCAGTACATTTGGTACACATTCTAAGAGGGGGTTCCACCATGGCTTTTAAACATAATAAACAAGGAGTTTCTTCTATGTCAGACATGTTTATACAGACTAGCAATGAGACTAGCAAGCTTGGAAAACACTTTAAATCAAGTTAACAAGCAAATATAAAAAACGGTACTGTGCCTTTAAGAGAAACAAATTTTGACAGAATTTGAAAAACAGTGAAAAAATTCAGTAAATCAAACGAAATTTTTACAGTGTGTATAATAGGCTAACAGAGCATTGCACCCACTTGCAAATGGATGATTAACCCCTTAGTTCAAAAAACGGATAAAAAAAACAACGAAATAGACGTTTTTTAACAGTCACAACCAACTGCCACAGCAAGCTGTGGCCCTACCTTCCCCAATAAACGACTTTGGAAAGCCTTTGGGCCCTTTAGAGATGTCCTATAGCATTCAGAGGGCCTTTGAGGGAAGCTGGATGTCACAGTTTGTAATTTTAACTGCACCAACTGTAACTTTTATACTACAACAGTGGAAAGCCTCAGGAAAACTGTATCTAGTTTAAATTTAAGCCAGCCATGTGGAAAAAACTAGGCCCCAATAAAGTTTTATCACCAAAGCATATATACAAACGATTAAACATGCCAGCAAACGTTTTATATTGCAATATCATAAGGGTATTACCCCTGGGAGTAAGCATGATACCAGTCGTTATTAAATCACTGTATTCAGGCTTAACTTACATTAATCTGGTATCAGCAGCATTTTCTAGTGTTTTCCATCTCTAGAAAAAATTATAACTGCACATACCTGATAGCAGAATAAACTGCACGCCATTCTCTTGCTGAAGTTTTACCTCATCTGTGTAATCCCCTCAGACATATGTGAGAACAGCAATGGATCTTAGTTACAACCTGCTAAGATCATAGAAACCTCAGGCAGATTCTTCTTCTATTTACTGCCTGAGATAAAATAGCACAACTCCGGTACTATTTAAAAATAACAAACTTTTGATTGAAGAAAATAAACTAGCTATATTTAACCACTCTCTCCTACAACATCCTAGCTTGTTGAGAGTTGCAAGAGAATGACTAGCTATGACAGTTAGGGGAGGAGCTATATTACAGCTCTGCTGTGGGTGTCCTCTTGCAAATTCCTGTTGGGAATGAGAATATCCCACAAGTAATGGATGATCCGTGGACTGGATACACCTTACAAGAGAAAACTAAATTTATGCTTACAAGATAAATTTATTTATTTCCGGATATGGTGAGTCCACGGCTTAAGTATTTACTTTTGGGAATATCACTCCTGGCCAGCAGGAGGAGACAAAGAGCACCACAGTTAAACTGCTAAGTATCACTCCCTTACCCACAACCCCCAGTCATTTGACCGAAGGGAATGGAAAAAAGGAGTAACACAAGGTGTAGAGGTGCCAGAGGTTATAGTCAAAAGAACAATTGTCTTAAAATAAAGTGTGGGGCCATGGATTCACCATATCCGGAAATAAATAAATTTATCAGGTAAACATAAATTTTGTTTTTCTTTCCTACGCTATGGTGAGTCCATAGCTTGAGTAATTACTGTTGGGAACCAATACCAAAGCTAGAGGACACGGATAAATAGGGAGGGACAAGACAGGAAGTCCTAAACAGAAGGCACCACCGCTTGAAGAACCTTTCTCCCAAAAGAAGCCTCAGCAGAGGCAAAAGTATCATATTTGGAAAATTTGGAAAAAGTATGTAGAGAAGACCAAGTTGCAGCCTTGCAAATTTGTTCCACAGAAGCTTCATTTTCGAAAGCCCAAGAAGAGGAAACAGCTCTTGTGGAATGAGCCTTAATTCTATCAGGAGGCTGCTGTCCAGCAGTCTCATAAGCCAAACGAATTATACTTTGTAACCAAAAAGAAGGAGTAGTAGCAGTAGCTTTCTGACCTTTACGTTTCCCAGAGAAACAGACACAGATCATAAGTCAGCTGTAAGTAGAATTTAAGAGCATGTACAACATCCAAATTGTGTAACAAACGTTCTTTGGAAGAAGGATTAAGACACAGAGAGGGAACAACAATCTCCTGATTTATATTTCTATTTGAAACAACCTTAGGAAGGAAACCTAACTTAGTATGAAGAACTGACTTATCGGCACGAAAAATAAGATAAGGGGAATCACACTGCAGAGCTGAGAGTTCTGAGACTCTTCGAGCAGAAGAGTTAGCAACAAGAAACAAAACCTTCCAAGATAACAACTTAAATGTCTAAGCAAAGCAATGGATCAAACAGAACCAGCTATAAAACATTAAGAACAAGGTTAAGGCTCCAAGGAGGAGCAACAGACTTAAAGACAGGCCTGATTTTGAGGCAGACAGGTAGTAAACTAAGCGCTGTAGGGTCCTAATGCTCTCCTCCTGGATAGTCCCCTAGCGGACTGACAGAGACAGAATGTGTGTGAGGTGAAGGGAGCGCTTAAAGCTTAATAGGATAGGGATGTAATTGGCATATGGCTGAGATAGGATGTGAAATACCGAAGTCTAAAAATTTAATAAAATTCCATACAATATATGATGTACATAATTAATAAAATTACAATATATGATAACATGGATCCATGATATAAATGTTAAAATACAAATTAAAAACAATGATTAAACAGACCTAAATGAGTATTCTAACAGTATACCAATAACAGTATAGGTGCACCATGCAATGATAGATTAAAACAGATAAGGTATAGAATGATATAAATGTCCAAAAAAATGTCAATTTCTACAAGTGTCTATAAAGTGTTCTCCACTAAAAAATCAGTTAACTCATTCCAATGAAAATCCAATAGTTCAATAAATTCCAAAAAATCCAAAAATCGAAAAAACAATCCAAAAAATAATCCAAAAATTGATCCAAAAAATAGCAAACTGCAGATTTGTGTCCACAAAGATAGTCAAAATAGTCAATATGAAATAATCAATATAAAATAAATCCGTGTAGTAGTGGGTATCCAAAGTTCAAAAAACAATGTGTAAATAATCCGTGCAAATGATCTGTGGATAAAAATCGTTATAAAAAGGGGTATACAATAAAACGTGCTTTCAAAATGGAAATAAGGTACTACCAAAAAAAAAGGTGGTAGTTAGAAGCTAGTATCAGATAGATGAGGTGTGTATAAAAACAGATTTAGTGCCGGTGACTAAATTATATTTTCCATATAAAGATTTGAAAAGTTCCTGTACCTGTAAAAAAACGAAAAGAACACAATGGTGCAATAAAGTTTTTACACTTGACAAATAATAGGAAATAAGCTTACCAGTATGTCTGGGTCTACGCGTTTCGGCCTCTAACAAGGCCTTTCTCAAGACTATCAACTGATTTTGACCAAGCCCTGACAAAAAAAGATTGCACATCTGGCACATCCACCAAACCTTTATGTAGTAAAACTGATAAAGCAGAAATCTGACCCTTAAGGGTTCTGACTGACAATCCCTTCTCCAGGCCTTCCTGAAGAAAAGATAACATTCTTGGAATTCTAATTCTACTCCAAGAGTAGCCCTTGGATTCACAACAATAAAGATATTTATGCCATTTCTTATGGTAAATCTTTCTAGTAACAGGCTTGCAAGCCTGAATCATGGTCTCAATGACCAACTCAGAAAAACCACGCTTAGACAAAATTAAGCGTTTAATCTCCAAGCAGTCAGCTTCAGAGAAACGAGAGTTGGATGAAGTAAGGGACCCTGAATCAGGAGGTCCTTCCTCAGAGGTAGTCTCTAAGGTGGGAGAGATGACATCTCCATTAGCTCTGCAAACCAGATCCTGCGAGGCCACACAGGGGCTATTAGAACCACTGACGCCCTCTCCTGTTTTATATGAGCAATGCCTCGTGGAGGTAGAGCAAACAGAGGAAACAGGTATGCCAACCTGAAAACCCAAGGAACTGCCAGGGCATCTATTAGAATGGCCTGCAGATCTCTTGACCTTGAACCGTAACTTGGAAGCTTGGTGTTCTGACGAGATGCCATCAGCTCTAACTCCGGCACCCCCCATTTGAGGACTAAGCTGAAAAAACCTCCAGATGGGGTTCCACTCCCTGGGATGAAAAGTCTGTCTGCTCAGAAAATCCACTTCCCAGTTGTCTACTCCTGGAATGTAGACAGCAATTGTGGGCCTCTGCCCACTGAAGAATCCGAGCAACCTCCTTCATGGCTAAGGAACTTCAAGTTCCTCCCTGGAACCTGATAAACAGGACCAAAGGCCCTGAGCTTTTAACGAGTTTCAGACTGCTCACCAGTCCAGTAGGCTGGCATCCGTGGTCATGATTACCCAGGAAGGTCTCCAAAAGCATGTGCCCTGAGACAGATGTTCCTGAGAAATCCACCATGGGAGAGAGTCCCTTGACGATTGATCTAACTCTATTCTCTGAGATAGATCCGCATGGTCGCCATTCCATTGTCTGAGCATGCACAACTGGAGAGCACTCAAATGGAATCGAGCAAAAGGAATGATGTCCATGGAAGCCACCATCAGATCGATTACCTCCATACATTGAGCCACTGAAGGATGAGCAGTAGCCTGAAGAGGCAAGAGGAAATTATTTAGTTTTTCCTGACCTCTGTCAGAAAAATCTTCATCAATAGAGAATCTATTATGGTCCCTAAAACACTACTCTTGTAGCAGGGGAAAGGTAGCTTTTTTCCAGATTCACATTCCCCCTGTGGAAACGAAGAAAATACAACAATATCTCTGCGTGAGATTTTGCTTGTTGAAAAGATGGTGCCTTAACCAATATGTCATCCAGGTAGGGTGCCACAGCAATTCCGCAAGAATGGATCACTGCCAAAAGAGCCCGCAGAACCTTTGAAAAAATTCTGGGAGCTATGGCTAGACCAAATGGAAGGGCCACAAACTAGAAATGTTTTCAGAAAGGCAAATCTCAGGAATCTGTGATGGTCCCTGTGAATAAGAACATGAAGATATGCATCCTTTAGGTCTATGGTTGTCATGAACTGACCCTCTTGTACTAAAGGAAGAATGGAGCATATAGTCTCCATGTTGAAGAATGGAACTTTGAGAAACTTGTTTAGACACTTCAAGTCTACAATGGGACGGAAAGTTCCCTCTTTTTTTGGGAACCACAAATAGGCTGGCGTAGAACCCAAGACCCTGTTCCTGCACTGGAACTGGAACTATCACTCCCAGGTAGGAAAGATGTATACATTTCAAGAACGCCTCTCTCTTTATCTGGTTTGCAGAATATCTTGAGCGATGGAATCTGCCTCTGGGAGGAAAAGTCTTGAATTCCATTTTGTAATCCTGGGATACTATGTCCACAGTCCAGGGATCTGGGACATCTTGTATCCAGGCTTGATAGAACTGAGAACATTTGCCCCCCCCCCTGATCCGATCCCGGATCCGGGCCAAACCCTTCATGCTGATTTGGAATCAGCTGCAGGTTTCTTTGATTGTTTCCCCTTGTTCCAAGACTGATTGGGTTTCCAAAAATACTTGGATTGTTCCTGCTTGGAAGAAGAAGGGGAAGACTTTCCTCTGAAGTTACGAAAGGAACGAAAATTACTCTGACATCCTTTAGGCCTATTCTTCTTATCTTGAGGTAGAAAAGACCCTTTTCCACCCATAATATCAGAGATAATTTCTGCCAAACTGGGTCCAAACAAGGTTTTGCCCTTGTAAGGAATCGCCAGAAATGTGACTTTAGAGGAAACGTCCGCAGACCAGGATTTTAACCATAAATCCCTGTGGGCTAGGACAGCGAAACTAGAAGTTTTAGCTCTTAGTCTAACAACCTGTAAAATGACATCTGCAATTTAGGAATTGGCCAATTTAAGAGCTTTAATCCTATCTTGTATTTCATCCAAGGAAGTCTCTACTTGAAGAGAATCAGACAAGGCGTCAAACCAATAAGATGCCGCACTAGTCACACCACAGGTTGCCATTGGAGACCTTGATGAACATAAATCTTTTTCAAATAAGCCACCAGCTTCTTGTCCATCGGATCCTTAAAAGAGCAGCTATCCTCAATAGGAATAGTGGCTCTCTTAGCCAGAGTGGAAATGGCCCCTTCAACTTTGGGTACAGTATACCAAGGATCTTTAATGGAGTCCTCGACAGGAAACATTTTCTTAAAAATGGGAGACAGGGAAAAAGACACCCCTGGTTTCTCCCATTCCTGTAAGATAACGACAAGGACAGGGGTATCGGAGTCATATAAAGTAGCTAAAACCTCCTTTAACAATACGCAAAGGTGTTCAAGCTTAAATCTGAAGGATACCACCTCAGTCTCAGAAGAAGGAATTATACTGTCCGAATCTGAGATTTCACCCTCAGAAAGTCCCGATGTATCTTCCTCATCAGACTTATGAGAAAGGGCAACTTGGGATGCAGAACTGAGGACAGGCACCTTACTTTCTGAATTTCTAGATTTCCTCTTGTGTTTTCCCTGTAATCTGGGAATAGCAGCTAATGCCACAGATACTGCTGAAGATACCTGGGCAGCAAATTCTGCTTTTAAATAAACTCTACTAGTAATAGATGAACCACAGGGGACTGCATGTGACACCATTGAGGCTTGGGACGTAGCAGGAGAAAGCTGAGGTATTATTTTAACAGCATCATCCTGAGAGACATTAGGCTCAAACATTTTACCTTTATTTTGCAAGGTTTTCTTGACACATGAAGAACAAAATTGCATAGGAGCTGCAATTTGTGCATCTAAACATAATAAGCATGAATTCATGAGAGCAGGATCTTGCGCCATATCAGACATGTTAAACAGTAAATAAACTAGTACAGATAAGTTAGAAAGATTTTAATATTCAATTAAAATAAGCCAAGGTAAAAATACACTTTAAATGTTATCCCAAATTAGGATCGATCCCCAGCTAAAATTATGTGAGAAAAGTTAAGAAAAAACATTTAATAAACATCAAATAAACTTCTAAAATACCCCTCAGGCAACCCCACACCTCAATTACTGAGGTGCCTTACCGCTACCAATTAAGACCGGATCACCAAGAAATGGAGAAAACAACTTTTTCCTCAGAAACTTTATAAAGTAAAATTGCTGCGACATAGAGAGGCACTACTTCCTGGTACACTGAATACCAGAAATAACCAGTTTTTCAAACCTGACAGTTTAAAATGTTGCATTGCTTTATTTTAAAGCAAAGGGGAAATTAATAAGCTGCTGAAATAGAAAATTCAACCTTACTTTCAGTTTAAACTTGTATTGTTTTATCAAGTAAATATGTGTCAGAAAATAAAGCCTAATAAAAACATTTTAACCTTTCTTTTAGTTTAAATGTTAGTCTCACTACAGTACCTGCTTCATGCCCCAGTGTAACCCATACAACAGGATTATCTATGTCCCAATAAAAAGCAGTATCTTTTAAATTGTTAAGTGCATGTTCTCCTCAACTGAAAGAAAAAGCATGTCTCATAAGCTAAATGGCTAACACTTCTTAACCAGAGGGAAAGGGTAGTAGAAGTGGCCTTCTGACCTTTACTCCTGCCCGTATCTTATTTTTCATGCAGATAAGGCGGCCCTTCGTACTAAGTTGGTTTTTCTCCCTAAGGTTGTGTTGGATCGAAACATTAATTAGGAAATTGTTGTTCCATCTTTTTGTCCTAATCCTTCTTCCTATAAGGAATGTTTTTTTGCATATCCTGGATGTTATGCATGCTTAAAAGTTTACCTTCAAGCAACTGACCATTTTTGGCAATCTTCTGCCCTGTTTGTTTTCTCTCGCAAGAGACCAGAGATATCCCTGTAGGGGTCTCAGATGGAACCAAGTAAAAGGAATGATATGCATGGAAGCAACCATAAAACCAATAACTTCCATGAACAGAGCCACTGACGAATAGACAGAGGACTGAAGAGAAAGGTAGGAAGCAAGAACATTGGATTTTCTGACATTCATCAAAGAAATCTTCATAGATAAAGAATCTATATTCTTCCTAAAAAGTACACCCTGGAAGTTGAGACTAGGGAACTCTTCTCCCGATTCACTTTCCATTCAAAGATAGACAATAACATCTCTGTATGAGATCCTGCTAACTGAAAATATGGCGCTTGAACCAAGTTGTCATCCAGGTAAGGCACCGCCACTGTTCCCTGAGATTTTACCCCTAGAACCTTTGTAAAAGATTCGAGGAGACGTAGCAAAATCAAAGGGAAAGGCAACAAACTTGAAAAGTCTGTCCAGAAAGACAAACCGCAGGAATACGAAATGTTCCCTATGAATGGGAACATGAAGATATGTGTCATCCAGATCTTTGGAAGCCAGGAACTGACCCTCCTGAACCAAAAGAAAAATGAAAAAAAAAATCTCCAATTGGAAGGACGGATGATGACTCTGTTAAGACACTCTGGCCCCTAGTTATCAAGCCGTCAACCTCAAATACGCTGGAATTCCGCAGCATATTTGTGGCGAGGCTGATTCGCCTTAGTTATCAAGCCCTGCTGTCCGGCAAAAGTAGAATATAGTGACGTAAGCTTCGATCCGCCGGACACAGTCCGACACAGATCGATTCTTACGTCACTCCAGATGTTCTGAACGCAAGTTCGGCACAATCTGACTACTTTTGCTAGTTATCAAATGACTAGCAGGTACGCTCTGCACTTTTCCGGCCCAGCGTACCTGGTTTTCAATCCGCCGCCCTGGAGGCGGCGGATCCCATAGGAATCAATGGGAGTCTGACCATAGCAAAAGTTCATGTTCGCTGCTGCCCGATATCCCATTGATTCCTATGGGAGATGTCTGCACCTAACACCCTAACATGTACCCCGAGTCTAAACACCCCTAATCTGTCCCCCCCTACACCGCCGCAACTAAATAAATGTATTACCCCCTAAACCGCCGCTCCCGGACCCCGCCGCCACTATAATAAATATGTTAATCCCTAAACCGCCGCTCCCGGACCCCGCTGCAACTATAATAAATATGTTAACACCTAAACCGCCGCTCCCGGACCCCGCCGCAACTATAATAAAATTATTAACCCCTAAACCTAAGTCTAACCCTAACACCCACCTAACTTAAATATTAATTAAATACATCTAAATAAATATTATTCTTATTAACTAAATTAATCCTATTTAAAACTAAATACTTACCTATAAAATAAACCCTAATATAGCTACAATATAACTAATATAATATAACTAATAATTATATTGTAGCTATTTTAGGATTTAAAGGTAGGAATATTCTGATTGGCTGATCGGAACAGCCAATAGAATGCAAGCTCAATCTGATTGGCTGATTGGATCAGCCAATCGGATTGAACTTGATTCTGATTGGCTGATTCCATCAGCCAATCAGAATATTCCTACCTTAATTCCGATTGGCTGATAGAATCCTATCAGCCAATCGGAATTCGAGGGACGCCATCTTGGATGACGTCCCTTAAAGGAACCGTCATTCTTCAGTTGGACGTCGCCGGAAGAAGATGGGTCCGCGGTGGAGGTCTTCAGGATGGAGCCGGTCGTCATCGGATGAAGATAGAAGATGCCGCTTGGATCAAGATGGTTGCCGGTCCGGATCGCCTCTTCTTCCCGGATAGGATGAAGACTTTGGAGCCTCTTCTGGACCTCTTCAGCCACTGGATGATGGATCGCCAACCCCCGCTTGGGTTGGATGAAGATTTTGGAGCCAGGATGGATCGGTGATACCTGGTGAGGTGAAGACAAGGTAGGATGATCTTCAGGGGCTTAGTGTTAGGTTTATTTAAGGGGGGTTTGGGTTAGATTAGGGGTATGTGGGTGGTGGGTTGTAATGTTGGGGGGGGGTATTGTATGTTTTTTTTTTACAGGCAAAAGAGCTGAACTTCTTGGGGCATGCCCCGCAAAGGGCCCTGTTCAGGGATGGTAAGGTAAAAGAGCTTTTAACTTTAGTAATTTAGAATAGGGTAGGGCATTTTTTTATTTTGGGGGGCTTTGTTGTTTTATTAGGGGGCTTAGAGTAGGTGTAATTAGTTTAAAATTGTTGTAATATTTTTCTTATGTTTGTAGATATTTTTTTATTTTTTGTAACTTAGTTCTTTTTTATTTTTTGTACTTTAGTTAGTTTATTTCATTGTAGTTATTTGTAGATATTGTAGTTAATTAATGTATTGATAGTGCAGTGTTAGGTTTAATTGTAGGTAATTGTAGGTATTTTATTTAATTAATTTAATGATAGAATAGTGTTAGGTTTAATTGTAACTTAGGTAAGGATTTATTTTACAGGTAATTTTGTAATTATTTTAACTATTTAATAGCCATTGTACCTGGTTAAAAAAATTACAAAGTTGCCTGTAAAATAAATATTAATCCTAAAATAGCTACAATGTAATTATAATTTATATTGTAGCTATATTAGGATTTATTTTACAGGTAAGTATTTAGCTTTAAATAGGAATAATTTATTTAATAAGAGTTAATTAATTTCGTTAGATTAAAATTATATTTAACTTAGGGGGGTGTTAGTGTTAGGGTTAGACTTAGCTTTAGGGGTTAATCCATTAGAATAGCGGTGAGCTCCAGTCGGCAGATTAGGGGTTAATAATTGAAGTTAGGTGTCGGCGATGTTAGGGAGGGCAGATTAGGGGTTAATACTATTTATTATAGGGTTAGTGAGGCGGATTAGGGGTTAATAACTTTATTATAGTAGCGCTCAGGTCCGCTCGGCAGATTAGGGGTTAATAAGTGTAGGCAGGTGGAGGCGACGTTGAGGGGGGCAGATTAGGGGTTAATAAATATAATATAGGGGTCGGCGGTGTTAGGGGCAGCAGATTAGGGGTACATAGGGATAATGTAAGTAGCGGCGGTTTACGGAGCGTCAGATTAGGGTTTAATAATAATATGCAGGGGTCAGCGATAGTGGGGGCGGCAGATTAGGGGTTAATAAGTGTAAGGTTAGGGGTGTTTAGACTCGGGGTACATGTTAGAGTGTTAGGTGTAGACGTAGGAAGTGTTTCCGCATAGCAAACAATGGGGCTGCGTTAGGAGCTGAACGCAGCTTTTTTGCAGGTGTTAGGTTTTTTTCAGCTCAAACAGCCCCATTGTTTTCTATGGGGGAATCGTGCACGAGCACGTTTTTTAGGCTGGCCGCTTGCGTAAGCAACTCTGGTATCGAGAGTTGAAGCTGCGTTAAAAATGCTCTACGCTCCTTTTTTGGAGCCTAACGCAGCCTTTATGTGGACTCTCAATACCAGAGTTATTTTTATGGTGCGGCCAGAAAAAAGCCGGCGTTAGATTTTCAGGTCGTTACCGACAAAACTCCAAATCTAGCCGTTAGGGTTTATTTTACAGGTGAGTATTTAGTTTTAAATAGGAATAATTTGGTTAATGATAGTGTAGTTTTAGGTGTAATTGTAACTTAGGTTAGTTTTTATTTTACATGTAAATTTGTCTTTATTTTAACTAGATAGCTATTAAATAGTTAATAACTATTTAATAGCTATTGTACCTAGTTAAAATACATTGAAATTTGCCTGTAAAATAAAAATAAATCCTAAGATAGCTACAATATAATTATTATTTATATTGTAGCTATATTAGGGTTTATTTTAAAGGTAGGTATTTAGTTTTAAATAGGATTAATTCAGTTAATAAGAGTTATAATATTTAGATGTATTTAATTAATATTTAAGTTAGGGGGGGTTTTAGGGTTAGGGTTAGACTTAGGTTTAGGGGTTAATAATTTTATTATAGGTGGCGACGGTGTAGGGGGTGCAGGATAGGGGTTAATAAATTTATTATAGGTGGCGACGGTGTAGGGGGGGCAGATTAGGGGTTAATAAGTTTAATATAGGTGGCGGCGGGGTCCGGGAGCGGCGGTTTAGGGGTTAAACAATTTATTTAGTTGCGGCGGGGTCCGGGATCGGCAGGATAGGGGTTAATAAATTTATTATAGGTGGTGGCGGTATAGAGGGGGCAGGATAGGGGTTACTAGGTATAATGTAGGTGGCGGTGGGCTCCGGGAGCGGCGGTTTAGGGGGTTAAACAATTTATTTAGTTGCGGCGGGGTCCAGGATCGGCAGGATAGGGGTTAATAAATTTATTATAGGTGGCGGCGGTATAGGGGGGCAGGATAGGGGTTACTAGGTATAATGTAGGTGGCAGTGGGCTCCGGGAGCGGCGGTTTAGGGGTTAATACATTTATTATAGTTGCGGCGGGGTCTAGGAGCGGCGGTTTAGGGGTTAATAACTTTATTTAGTTGCGGGGGGCTCCGGGGGCAGCGGTATAGGGGGTAGATTAGTGTAGTTTAGTGTGGGTGCTTAGTGACAGCTTATCAATAAAGCTGGGAAAAAGCCGAAGAGCAGCGAGATCGGATGAGTGATAACTATCACAGTCCGCTGCTCATCGCCCCGTACTTGGTGCGCAGCTTTTTGACAGCTTTATTGATAACTTTGGCGAGCGTATTCAGGTCCGCAGCGGCGATGGTAGGCGAGCTTAGGCGGGCGTATTGAGGCCGGCGAAGGCAGGTAAGTAGACACGTTAATAACTAGAGGCCTTTAAGTCTAAAATAGGATGGAAAGTTCTTTCCTCTTTGGGAACCACAAAAATATTTTATTAGAATCCTTGATCCTGGGAATAAACACTCCCAGGGAATATAGATCCTTATTCTGGAACCCTGGGGTACAATTTCTGCGGACCAAGGATCTGGAACATCCCAGATCCAAATCAGCCGGAAAAAAAGAAAGCCTGCCCCCCAATTAATCCAAGACTGGATCGGGGGCAGCTCTTTCATACTGATTTAGAATCAGTGGAAGACATTGACTTGCTTCCCCATATTCCAAGGACTGAATCTCAATGAAGTCCTGGATCTTTCCTGCTTGGAGAGGAAGACTTTATCCCCTAAAGGAACGAAAATTAGAATTCTGGCAACTATTAGGTCTATTCTTCTTGACATTGCAGATCCTCCTATTGTAGAACCGTATATATAGAATAGGGTAACAAAATTAAATAAGTTAGTGTCCTAAGTTTACTAATAAAATTATATGCATTGCACCTAGTAAATTACCCGGTGATTGAAAATAACCCTTAATGTCATAAGGACATAAGGAGAAATATAAATATATATAGAAAAAAAACAAGTTTATTATAGACCCCCTTTACTTAATTAGGAAAAACAAATACAAATATATTAGTGAACATCACTAATAAAATACATATATGTCCTCTAGGGTAAAATATGCAGAAATAAGCTATTAACCCTAAAAGCATAAAGATGCATGAGGTCACAGACCTAGACAGAAAACATCTTAAAGTAAAAAGGGATTACACTAATAAGTCCAAAGTACATAAAATAACAATAGAAGGACTAAAGTTCCTTGAGAATACAAAGAACCATATAAGGTGTAATCAAGCAGAAAATAACTCATATAAGACACATTTCGAAAAGAGACCAAATACCAATAACGGTCACCAGATGGCAGCAAAGGCTAGTTTATGCTCTAACATAATGAATGCATTAAGCATGAATACTAAATAAAAAATAAGCAATAAGACTGATCTTTAAGAAAATAAGGATTAAAAACCCTAATACAGATCTGTATGAACTGTACCGGCAGAGTACTGAGCGGCGCCAAACCCCCCAGGGGGTTAAAAGTGAGTCAGAGAAAATGGCGCTTGAAACGCTACATTTATGAAAAAGACAAGATACGGTAGTAAGGGCTGTAATCACCTCCTATCATCTATTGTACCAATACACCAGTACATACATTCCCCATAACATTAAATAAAATGGACGCCGCTGCAGTAAATTCCCATCAAACTACATGAGGGGACTTCCCTCATTTCCATACATAGAAAAGCAATCTAGAAAGAGAAAAACATCCTACTAAATAAACAGAGCTATTTCAATCTCAAATAGGGTTGTCACCCGTCCCTTAAAATACAGAACACTTATAAGTTACACATACTGCACGGTGTGCAGGGAGGAATATGAATAGTGCTGTCCAGAAACACAATACATGTTCCTCTCTGCACACCCTGCAGCATGTGTAACTCATAAGTGTCTAGGAAAACATGGCTGAGGTGGTAACCCTAGTCTCATACAGAATGATGCATTCACTAGACCTGTGACTGTTAGTTACTGTGGTCCGCTCCAGACTATTAGAATCCCAAAGTGGGATGCCTCTATAAAAAAAGTAGCAGGAAAAATAAAAGTGCTCAAACTTCATATGAAAGGCAGTAAAACTGAACCGCTATATAAAGCCAATCCGATAACTGAGACTGCGGAGAAACCTCTATAACAACGGAGGTGCGGCATAAAGAATAAAAAGGTTAGGAATAAAAAAAACATAACCGCTCTAATCCCCTTCTCAATAAGAGATCCCTAGTGTAAAACGGATCTCAGAATTTAGTGTATCGCCATCTTAACATAGCCGACAACACTTTGCATACGGCTAAATAAACAGCATGCTGCAGATACTTTATTAGAGGTCTTCCTCGTAGACATAAATTGAATACAATAACATAGATGGCGATGTGCACTAAGAAAGGGGAAATGTGTGTAGAGAGAAGACTCACTGTTGCACTTGCTAATAAGTATAGGGAGATAAACCTAAATCAGAACCCTAACTGCGCAACAGCCGCTTGCTCATCCAACAAACTGATAACACACATCCTAATAAAATCACAGTTCTTATAAAAAGAAAACCCCTTTTTGAATCCATAAAAAAGGACTAAACAGGGATAGAAGGGGGGAAATAGTAAGTCAACATGACATCCCGTCCCCACACATCATAAATCCTGGGCTAGACAGTTAATTACCCAGCAATGGAGCAGCAAATCCCTGTCACTGTCAGAAGGCAGTTAGCAGCTCAGCCGCAATACATCCGAAAAAACATAATTTATGCTTACCTGATAAATTTATTTCTCTTGTAGTGTATCCAGTCCACGGATCATCCATTACTTATGGGATATTAACTCCTCCCCAACAGGAAGTGCAAGAGGATTCACCCAGCAGAGCTGCTATATAGCTCCTCCCCTAACTGCCATTACCAGTCATTCGACCGAAAACATGCAGAGAAAGGAAAACCATAGGGTGCAGTGGTGACTGTAGTTTAATGGAAAAATTACCTGCCTTAAAGTGACAGGGCGGGCCGTGGACTGGATACACTACAAGAGAAATAAATTTATCAGGTAAGCATAAATTATGTTTTCTCTTGTTAAGTGTATCCAGTCCACGGATCATCCATTACTTATGGGATACCAATACCAAAGCTAAAGTACACGGATGACGGGAGGGACAGGCAGGCTCTTTATATGGAAGGAACCACTGCCTGAAGAACCTTTCTCCCAAAAACAGCCTCCGAAGAAGCAAAAGTGTCAAATTTGGAAAATTTGGAAAAAGTATGAAGAGAAGACCAAGTTGCAGCCTTGCAAATCTGTTCAACAGAAGCCTCATTCTTAAAGGCCCAAGTGGAAGCCACAGCTCTAGTAGAATGTGCTGTAATTCTTTCAGGAGGCTGTTGTCCAGCAGTCTCATAGGCTAACCGTATTATGCTACGAAGCCAAAAGGAGAGAGAGGTAGCCGAAGCTTTTTGACCTCTCCTCTGACCAGAATAAACGACAAACAGGAAAGACGTTTGTCGAAAATCCTTAGTTGCCTGTAGATAAAATTTCAGGGCACGGACTACATCTAGATTGTGTAGCAGACGTTCCTTTTTCGAAGAAGGATTAGGACACAAAGATGGAACCACAATCTCTTGATTGATATTCCTGTTAGTGACCACCTTAGGTAGGAACCCAGGTTTAGTACGCAGAACTACCTTGTCTGAATGAAAAATCAGATAAGGAGAATCACAATGTAAGGCAGATAACTCAGAGACTCTTCGAGCCGAGGAAATCGCCATTAAAAACAGAACTTTCCAAGATAACAACTTGATATCAATGGAATGAAGGGGTACAAACGGAACCCCCTGTAAAACATTAAGAACTAAGTTCAAACTCCATGGTGGCGCAACAGTTTTAAACACAGGCTTGATCCTAGCTAAAGCCTGACAAAAAGCTTGAACGTCCGGAACTTCTGACAGACGTTTGTGTAAAAGAATGGACAGAGCTGAAATCTGTCCCTTTAAGGAACTAGCGGATAAACCCTTTTCTAAACCTTCTTGTAGAAAAGACAATATCCTCGGAATCCTAACCTTACTCCATGAGTAACTCTTGGATTCGCACCAATATAAGTATTTGCGCCATATCTTATGGTAAATCTTTCTGGTAACAGGCTTCCTAGCCTGTATTAAGGTATCAATAACTGACTCAGAAAAACCACGTTTTGATAAAATCAAGCGTTCAATTTCCAAGCAGTCAGCTTCAGAGAAATTAGATTTTGATGTTTGAAGGGACCCTGGATCAGAAGGTCCTGTTTCAGAGGTAGCGACCAAGGTGGACAGGATGACATGTCCACTAGATCTGCATACCAAGTCCTGCGTGGCCATGCAGGCGCTATTAGAATCACTGATGCTCTCTCCTGTTTGATTCTGGCAATCAATCGAGGAAGCATCGGGAAGGGTGGAAACACATAAGCCATCCCGAAGGTCCAAGGTGCTGTCAAAGCATCTATCAGAACCGCTCCCGGATCCCTGGATCTGGACCCGTAACGAGGAAGCTTGGCGTTCTGTCGAGACGCCATGAGATCTATCTCTGGTTTGCCCCAACGTCGAAGTATTTGGGCAAAGACCTCCGGATGAAGTTCCCACTCCCCCGGATGAAAAGTCTGACGACTTAAGAAATACGCCTCCCAGTTCTCCACTCCCGGGATGTGGATTGCTGACAGGTGGCAAGAGTGAGACTCCCAGCGAATTATCTTTGATACTTCCATCATTGCTAGGGAGCTTCTTGTCCCTCCCTGATGGTTGATGTAAGCTACAGTCGTGATGTTGTCCGACTGAAACCTGATGAACCCCCGAGTTGTTAACTGGGGCCAAGCCAGAAGGGCATTGAGAACTGCTCTCAATTCCAGAATGTTTATTGGTAGGAGACTCTCCTCCTGATTCCATTGTCCCTGAGCCTTCAGAGAATTCCAGACAGCGCCCCAACCTAGTAGGCTGGCGTCTATTGTTACAATTGTCCAGTCCGGCCTGCTGAATGGCATCCCCCTGGACAGATGTGGCCGAGAAAGCCACCATAGAAGAGAATTTCTGGTCTCTTGATCCAGATTCAGAGTAGGGGACAAGTCTGAGTAATCCCCATTCCACTGACTTAGCATGCACAATTGCAGCGGTCTGAGATGTAGGCGTGCAAAGGGTACTATGTCCATTGCTGCTACCATTAAGCCGATCACCTCCATGCATTGAGCTACTGACGGGTGTTGAATGGAATGAAGGACACGGCATGCATTTTGAAGCTTTGTTAACCTGTCTTCTGTCAGGTAAATCTTCATTTCTACAGAATCTATAAGAGTCCCCAAGAAGGGAACTCTTGTGAGTGGAAAGAGAGAACTCTTCTTTTCGTTCACCTTCCATCCATGCGACCTTAGAAATGCCAGTACTAACTCTGTATGAGACTTGGCAGTTTGAAAGCTTGAAGCTTGTATCAGAATGTCGTCTAGGTACGGAGCTACCGCAATTCCTCGCGGTCTTAGTACCGCCAGAAGAGCACCCAGAACCTTTGTGAAGATTCTCGGAGCCGTAGCCAATCCGAATGGAAGAGCTACAAACTGGTAATGCCTGTCTAGAAAGGCAAACCTTAGATACCGGTAATGATCTTTGTGAATCGGTATGTGAAGGTAAGCATCCTTTAAATCCACTGTGGTCATGTACTGACCCTTTTGGATCATGGGTAAAATTGTCCGAATAGTTTCCATTTTGAACGATGGAACTCTTAGGAATTTGTTTAGGATCTTTAAATCCAAGATTGGCCTGAAAGTTCCCTCTTTTTTGGGAACCACAAACAGATTTGAGTAAAACCCTTGTCCTTGTTCCGACCGCGGAACCGGATGGATCACTCCCATTAATAAAAGATCTTGTACGCAGCGTAGAAACGCCTCTTTCTTTATTTGGTTTGTTGACAACCTTGACAGATGAAATCTCCCTCTTGGGGGAGAGAATTTGAAGTCTAGAAGGTATCCCTGAGATATGATCTCTAACGCCCAGGGATCCTGGACATCTCTTGCCCAAGCCTGGGCGAAGAGAGAAAGTCTGCCCCCCACTAGATCCGTTCCCGGATCGGGGGCCCTCGATTCATGCTGTCTTAGGGGCAGCAGCAGGTTTCCTGGCCTGCTTGCCCTTGTTCCAGGACTGGTTAGGTCTCCAGCCTTGTCTGTAGCGAGCAACAGCTCCTTCCTGTTTTGGTGCAGAGGAAGTTGATGCTGCTCCTGCTTTGAAATTACGAAAGGAACGAAAATTAGACTGTCTAGCCTTAGGTTTGGCTCTGTCTTGAGGCAGGGCATGGCCTTTACCTCCTGTAATGTCAGCGATAATTTCTTTCAACCCGGGCCCGAATAAGGTCTGCCCTTTGAAAGGTATATTAAGCAATTTAGATTTAGAAGTAACGTCAGCTGACCAGGATTTTAGCCACAGTGCTCTGCGTGCCTGAATGGCGAATCCGGAATTCTTAGCCGTAAGTTTAGTTAAATGTACTACGGCATCTGAAATAAATGAGTTAGCTAACTTAAGGGCTTTAAGCTTGTGTGTAATCTCATCTAATGGAGCTGATTCAAGTGTCTCTTCCAGAGACTCAAACCAAAATGCTGCTGCAGCCGTGACAGGCGCAATGCATGCAAGAGGTTGCAATATAAAACCTTGTTGAACAAACATTTTCTTAAGGTAACCCTCTAACTTTTTATCCATTGGATCTGAAAAGGCACAGCTATCCTCCACCGGAATAGTGGTACGCTTAGCTAAAGTAGAAACTGCTCCCTCCACCTTAGGGACCGTTTGCCATAAGTCCCGTGTGGTGGCGTCTATTGGAAACATCTTTCTAAATATCGGAGGGGGTGAGAACGGCACACCGGGTCTATCCCACTCCTTAGTAACAATTTCAGTAAGTCTCTTAGGTATAGGAAAAACGTCAGTACTCACCGGTACCGCAAAATATTTATCCAACCTACACATTTTCTCTGGTATTGCAACTGTGTTACAATCATTCAGAGCCGCTAACACCTCCCCTAGTAATACACGGAGGTTTTCCAGCTTAAATTTAAAATTTGAAATATCTGAATCCAGTTTGTTTGGATCAGAACCGTCACCCGCAGAATGAAGCTCTCCGTCCTCATGTTCTGCAAATTGTGACGCAGTGTCTGACATGGCCCTAATATTATCAGCGCACTCTGTTCTCACCCCAGAGTGATCACGCTTACCTCTTAGTTCTGGTAATTTAGCCAAAACTTCAGTCATAACAGTAGCCATATCCTGTAATGTTATTTGTAATGGCCGCCCAGATGTACTCGGCGCTACAATATCACGCACCTCCCGAGCGGGAGATGCAGGTACTGACACGTGAGGCGAGTTAGTCGGCATAACTCTCCCCTCGTTGTTTGGTGAAATATGTTCAATTTGTACAGATTGACTTTTATTTAAAGTAGCATCAATACAGTTAGTACATAAATTTCTATTGGGCTCCACTTTGGCTTTAGCACATATAGCACAGATATCTTCCTCTGAATTAGACATGTTTAACACACTAGCAAATAAACTAGCAACTTGGAAATACTTTTCAAGTAATTTACTATAATATGAAAACGTACTGTGCCTATAAGAAGCACAGAAAAAGTGATGACAGTTGAAAATTAATAAACTGAAAAGTTATAGCATCAAATCTTTGTAAAAAACACAATTTTAGCAAAGGATTGCTCCCATTAGCAAAGGATAACTAACCCTGATAGCAGAAAAAAAAAAATACAGAAATAAACGTTTTTTTATCACAGTCAACTACAATCTCACAGCTCTGCTGTGAGTGATTACCTCCCTCAAAACAAGTTTTGAAGACCCCTGAGTTCTGTAGAGATGAACCGGATCATGCAGGGAAGACAATAAACTTCTGACTGAATTTTTTGATGCGTAGCAAAAGTGCCAAAAAAGGCCCCTCCCCCTCACACATAACAGTGAGAGAGATCAGTAAACTGTCATAAATTAAATAAAACGACTGCCAAGTGGAAAAAAATAGTGCCCAAAACATTTTTTCACCCAGTACCTCAGAAAATTAAACGATTTTACATGCCAGCAAAAAACGTTTAACATTAATAAATTGAGTGTTATTAAAAAGCCTGTTGCTAGTCCCTGCAAATTAGGCTAAAGTTTTATGCATACAGTATAATTCCAGTGAAGTGCCATTCCCCAGAATACTGAAGTGTAAAATATACATACATGACAGCCTGATACCAGTTGCTGCTACTGCATTTAAGGCTGAGTTTACATTATATCGGTATGGCAGAATTTTCTCATCAATTCCATTGTCAGAAAATAATAAGCTGCTACATACCTCTTTGCAGATTAATCTGCCCGCTGTCCCCTGATCTGAAGTTTACCTCTCCTCAGATGGCTGAGAAACAGCAATATGATCTTAACTACTCCGGCTAAAATCATAGAAAAACTCAGGTAGATTCTTCTTCAAATTCTACCAGAGAAGGAATAACACACTCCGGTGCTATTATAAAATAACAAACTTTTGATTGAAGGTATGAAACTAAGTATAATCACCACAGTCCTCTCACACATCCTATCTATTCGTTGGGTGCAAGAGAATGACTGGTAATGGCAGTTAGGGGAGGAGCTATATAGCAGCTCTGCTGGGTGAATCCTCTTGCACTTCCTGTTGGGGAGGAGTTAATATCCCATAAGTAATGGATGATCCGTGGACTGGATACACTTAACAAGAGAAAAAATAAATATATATATATATATATATATATATATATATATATATATATATAAATATATAAGTATACAAACCCCTTTAGAAGGTCACTTTAGGTCTTGTTCCATGTAATTTCTATCCAGAGAAATATATATGAAAAAAAGGACTTACCTTCCAGGGAACTTCTGCTGTGGAGTAGTCACAGCAGCTGTAGGTCTGATAGCCTCATTTGACCGTGAACAGGTACCTGTAGTAAAAGAAAGAACCGAGTAACACACCCTGGATTTCTACAAAAGGGGTAGCAAAGGTGTTAAAAGTAAAGCAAAGGCTACTTCGCCACCATCTAACTGCTAACAGCCACCATTACTCTTACTAAAGAGATTGAAATGGACACAGCTTGACTCCAATACTTGCTTGCAGGGAAAAGTACCAATTAAAGGATTAAAAATCTTCAGACACCATTGTCGAACATCCTCCATTGACAGAGGCAAAGAGAATGACTGGGGATTATGGGTAAAGGAAGTGACACTTAACAGCTCTCCTGGGGTGCGCTTTGCCTCCTACTGCTGGCCAGGAGTGAATATCCCACTAGTAATTGGAATGAATTTGTGGACTCTCCATGCCATAGGAAAGAAAAATCATTTTGCTCATTTAAAATTTGTAATAGGTACTATTGCATTGTTGTTTTACTATGCATCTGTTGATAATGTGATTCTACTGTATATAATAGTCCTTTAAAATCAATCTTTATGAAAGCTTTTAAGTACCCTTAATCTCAATGAGTCAACTGCAAAGAAATGATCCAACACTACTGAGTTAATCCCCACTGCAAATTAAAAGCAACCATGTATTCCCTCACTGCAATCAAAAATATCTGTTCGATCTTTCCCACCACAATTAACTGCTAGCTTCTACTTTCCCAATCCCCCACTTCAATTAACCCAAATCGTAACCCTGTCCTTAAGTCCCAGCGCAATAGCTCACCAATGATCATGTTATTAAAATTAAGCCTCTAGGAAAAATCTGGTCATTTTTTTTATAGTGTCTCAGTTTAACAACTAGCTAATCAATAAACTAGTCAATAAGTATTATCTGTAATAGATTCTGTATTGTTGTTTAGTGGTCCAAATCCATAAATACAGATTCCAGAGACACTAATAGACAATACGCAGATAGATTAGATAGACACATGATCAATGTGAATAAAATAAATCTGTAATTCACTTACAGACAACTGTATGATTTTTTTCATTATGCACCTTTTTCATATTTATTGTAATATATAATTATACAGTTCAGTTACCTTGTTGACAGAATAAAACATCTAAAACAAGCATTTGCTTTCTAATGCTTAGTATACTTACAGCTAGTTCAGAATTGTGTTTCAGTATGCAAGTTTCCATGGCTGCCATTGCTGTGTATGTCATATATATTACTTCATTTCTCTTACATTAAACATTTGTGTCATTGTATGTATAAATAATAATTATTTAATTAAACTGTTTCCTTTATTGATAAAGTTATGTTATTTTTATATGATATTTTACTAGCAAGCTAATAGCTATTGTACAGGTTCTATTTAGCTGGCAAATATTTATTTTATCAGAACTAAACAATATCAGTTATATTTCTAAACCTCTTTGAAAAACAAAATCATTTTATAATAATGGTATCATACAATAGACTCTTGCATTAACTATATGGCCATGGCTTGCAATTTGCCCTATTAATTGTCTTCATTCTATTGGCTATACCTTAGAATCATCCTTTAAGACAAACTTTACCAATACATCATATTTAGCCATTCTCCTGCCTCTATCTACCATTACCATTAAAGTCCAAAAAAAGTTTTATGATTCAAATAGGGCATGTAATTTTAAACAACTTTCCAATTTACTTTTATCACCAATGTTGTTTTGTTCTCTTGGTATTCGTACTTGTAAGCTAAACCTTGGAGGTTTATATGCTAATTTATTAGACCTTGAAGGCCGCCTCTAATCTGAATGCATTTTGACAGTTTTTCACCAATAGTGGGCATTAGTTCATATGTTTCATATAGATATCATTGAGCTCAGGCACGTGAAGTTACCTAGGAGTCAGCACTGATTGGCTAAAATGCAAGTCTGTCAAAAGAACTGAAATAAGGGGCAGTTTTTAGAGGCATAGATACAAGGTAATCACAGAGGTAAAATGTGTATTATTATAACTGTGTTGGTCATGCAAAATTGGGGAACGGGTAATAAAGAGATTATCTATCTTTTGAAACAACAAAAAATCTGCTGTTGACTGTCCCTTTAATTAAAAAAAAAAAATTCTAATAATTGCTATTCTTTCAAGACCTTAATGTTGCCTCTAATTTCCCTTTACCTAATTTATTGCAGTTTATCCTATCTACCTCTTTGATGTTATTATGTTTATCCTAAAGTTAATTTTCTTGGTCTTCTGAGTCTTCTGTATTTAAAGCCTACTTTCCAGTCACTCTCTGCCAAAAAACTCATGATTTACATAGAACCTATTCTGCTATGTGCAGAACATTGGAATGTGAAATATTTACAGTAAATACACAGTTAAAACCTTCATTAAAAATGAATATTGCATAAATATGTTTTTTCATGTTTTCATTTACTTAACGGCAAAGGGCTCCAATGCACTTCTATATATGTATTATGATTGTACATACGTGTTTATGTGTTTAAATGTGTATATATGTCTGTAAATACACATTTACACATTTAAATACATAAATACATATGTACATAAATATATAAGTATTTACAAATATTTAGACATGTATATGTATTATATGTATGTATCTCTATGTTAAAGCCCTTTGCCTGCCTTTTTTTCTTACACCTGAGGCCACATATCTTTAAGCCCTTAGAACTTTTTTGTGCAATTTTTTTAAAAATAATTTTTATTAGATGATGTTATTATGAGTGTAACTGTATTTTTTATGTGTTTTGTGACACTTTTTTGTTTTGCAAAACAGTTATCCAGAGCTCTGAGGATAAGATAACCTGACAAGCGTTAACTTGAATTGTGCTCAAGCGATCGTGTTTACTTTCAACTTGTTATATACATTTACAAGTTGTTACAGCAGCTACCAAGTTTTTGGTGCAGGTGAAGACACAGGACCCAGCTCTAGTCCACCTTAGTACCTCAAACATGTATGATCAAGGGGACAACAACCCAAAAACGTCACAACATTGTTTTCGCGTGTGCCCAATAAAGGATAATTGAAGTATTTAGGTGCTGTGGACATTCCATTCGATGGTTTCAACTATGAGCAATAAATCCGCGGCACGCAAACACCCATTATCGCTCACGCGCAAACGTTAGTGCTCCACTCATAATCTGGTCCGAAATAAATTATATGATAGAGATATTTTATCTTTGCGAGGGTTGTAGTAAGCCACATACAATATACTTCACATATGGCATCTTTTCTATTTAAGTATATTAAGCTTTTACTTAAACTCAGTCTAGGAATATACTATTTATGTAAATAAATTGTATTTATTATTATGTTTTTCCACCAACCAAAATGGACTGTGCTAAACAAATCCTTTTAAAACAACATTACACTAATACAACAATTATATAATGTCAATTACTCCACAAATATCTATAGCATATACTGAAACATTAATCCCTTATGCATTTTATTAACTTTATTACGATATGAAAGAGATTTAGGATCCATCTATCAAGGAGGTAAACTAATGAAATTGAAAGAATAATGTAGATCATTAGTAAAATATTTCTGGTTTAATTTTAATCTAGATTAGATGCAAAAATGGATCCGCTACTAAAAATGAGGTGCAGAATTTAAATAGTGGGTACAATTTGCATGTCATTAATTTAATAAAAGTTGTTGCCTAATTATTCAGAAGAAATGGAAACCTCATTTCCAACACTGAGTTCCTATATTAATACCATAAAACATGTGTTATCTACTTAACCTACCAGGAAGTTAAAACATTTCTGATAAGGAATCCAGACTGGGCCTAGATTAAGGAGAGGAAGAGGACTGAGTTGGATCTTATCTGCACTGTTGCCTAAAAGAAGCAGTATATGGGTATTATGGGATGGATATTGGTGTATGCATTGGAAAATGTACAGGAAATGTCCCCTTGTTGCTGGGAATGGTTCCACTGATGAAGATTATATATATATATATATATATATATATATATATATATATATATATATATATATATATATATATTATATATGGGGGGCCATGGGTGTTAGGAGGTGAACAGAGATAGGATTAATGCATTAGGGATTTACAATATTCTGTTAAAGTGGTAATGATTTTGTTTAGAGTTATGGGTGAATATTGGGATGTTGTGCATTTGTACCTAGGACTAATGTGATTGGAGGCTTAGATTTATTGGGGGTTCAAGGAGTTAACCAGGAGAATAGTTGCTATGGATGGGGTTAATGCAATGAAAGGTTAAGGGTAGGTGAAGGAGGTCTGCAGCATGAAGACCACCGACAGGTCCATTGCAGTGGGGGGTAAAACTTAGGGTTATTGGTGCCGATGTTTGGTTGTATAGTGTTAATGTATTCTATCATTTGCTATAAAAATATATGTTGAGAAAAAAAATTGTATTCTACTCCAAGTTTTATAAGCTAAAACTAAAAGACATGCAGTGGTGAAATGTTTTATGAAACTCTCACTGAAATGGATAGCTATCACTATTAGTATCAGGCTGTCCTAATGCTGATATAGCAATGATTTAGCTGTGAGGGTTTTTAATGCACCTGAGACCTATTAAATGGATGCAGGATTATTTAAAGGGACAGTCTACACTAAAAATGTTATTGTTTAAAAAGATAGTTTTACTACCCATTCCCCTGCTTTGCACAACCAACATTCTTATATTAATATACTTTATAACATTTAAACCTCTAAATTTGTGCCTGTTTCAAAGGCTTTATAGACAGCCTCTTAATCACATGCTTTTTTATTTGCTTTTCACAACAGGAGACTGCTAGTTCATGTGAGCCATATAGATAACAATGTGTTCACGGCCGAGGAGTTATTTAAGATTTAGCACAGCAAGTCAATAGATAATAAATACAAAGTCATGTGATCAGGGGGCTCTCAGAAGATGCTTAGATACAAGGTAATTACAGAGGTAAAAAGTATATAAATATAACCATGTTGACTATGCAAAACTGGGGAATGGATAGTAAAAGGGATTATCTATCTTTTACATTAATAAAAATTATTTTGTAGACTGTCCCTTTAACTTTGCTTTAGTGGCGCTAATTCATGCATTTTCAATTAGATCTACATCAATAATAATAGAGTAAAGATTATGCTACTTGATAACTGATTAATTTAGAAGGCTTTAGATTTTTATGTCTTAATAAACATAATATAAACAAGAATTTATTTAATAGTTTGATAGAAAAACTACCATTATTATAGCCAACGTTATTAAAACAATGGTTTTAAATGTAGATTCTTACTAACTTAGATAGGGAACACCTTCTATCATAATATTTTTTTTCCATTACACCAAAGTTGTCACCTAGGACTGCTTGCCATAGGGAGTTAATTATATCAGAAAAACAAAGGTAACAAACTCATAGCTTAATAGTGTAGAATAATATACCACATGCTTTCAATAAATCACTAGACTTGCTGAGATTAAATAAATGTTTAAATAGTTATACTAAACAGCAATATATTCACTAATCTATTAAAATTATTTAATGTACTTTATAGGTTTCTTAAATGCTAACTTTCAAATGGCATATAAAAGGGACATGATACCCAAATGTTGAAGCACTTGAAAGTGATGCAGAATAGACGTAAAAAATGACTAGAAAATATCACCTGAACATCTCTATGTAAAAAAGGAAGACATTTTACCTCAAATTTTCCTCAATAGCCACATCCCATTGTAAAGGGACTTTAAACAGCCAATCAGGGTGCTAGTCCTGGGACTTACAGGGGAGAATGCATCTAGCATTTGCAGGCACAGTCATGTTATTCCCCTCCTCAGTTTAAGAAAGTTTACTATGAAATCTCACAAGATTTCAGTGAATTCTTATGAGATTACAGTAAAACAAAGTGTGACATCAAGACTAATAAAACCAATTGGATTTTTGTTGTTGTTACTTTTACATTTACATCTGAAATATAATCTAGACCTATATGTGTTGTTTATTTATTAGTGATATGACCATAAGATAAACACACTGATTTTCTACTTTTTGCATAAAGATAAGCATTTTAAATTTTCTTATTCAAGTCCTTGTCTACTGTAATCAAATCATCTTCCATTTACAGTGCTGAGTATAGTCTTTGCACTAATACTGTTTTATACCTTGAAATGAAGCAAAATCCTGAAAACAGAGATTTGAGCCATGATTATGTTTAACAATTTTCCACTATGAAACCAGACAGTCCAGTGTTTCAAATGGCTTATTTAAAAAAAAAAAAAAACTAATTGGGCATAATAGGGGCATATTGCTAACAGGGGATTCATGGCCATGGGGTTGTTTTAAGGTGTTTTAAGAGCATATTGTTTACATAAGCTTCAGAGACGTGGTTTAAATCTGAGATATAGCAAATAGGTAATTTAGTTTTCTCTGGGGTCCGTTATGATCTGATCTGATATCATCATATATCTTAAATGATGCAGAATATGGGGTATGATCTGAAGTCTGATGTGAGCATATGACAGGAGATGCAAGGGCCCTGGATGTAATCTCTGGTCTGATAACAACCCCACCTACTGATATCTCCTCATCACCTTCTGGTATTTTAGTGGCAGCTGGCAACGCTAATGATGAAGAATTTACCTCTTTATTTATTTCTTATTATGTTTTTTTTCTCTTTCATGGCTGGGTCTTATACACTTATTTCTACTTATCCTTCTCAACAAACCTTTCCAAGACACTTAGGCTTTAAATATATAAATACAATTAGTTTTGAAAACACAAACTGCTGTCAGTTCATCCATCCATCCATCATTATATACAGTATATATATATATATATATATATATATATATATATATATATATATTACCTATCTATCTATCTATCTATCTATCTATCTATCATCTATCTTTATCTATCTATCTATCTATTGTTCTTTCTATTTATCTTTCTATCTATATATCTGTCTAT
This sequence comes from Bombina bombina, assembly GCF_027579735.1. Lineage (NCBI taxonomy): Eukaryota > Metazoa > Chordata > Amphibia > Anura > Bombinatoridae > Bombina > Bombina bombina. The sequence goes on along the minus strand of NC_069500.1, from coordinate 295,722,286 downwards.
CTATCATCTATCTATCTATCTATCTATCTATCTATATATTGTTCTTTCTATTTATCTATCAATATATCTGTCTATCTATCTATCTATCTATCTATCTATCTATCTATTGTTCTTTCTATTTATCTTTCTATCTATATATCTGTCTATCTATCTATCTATCTATCTATCTATCTATCTATCATCTGTCTGTCTATCTATATATTGTACTTTCTATGTATCTATATATCAATATATCTGTCTATTTATCTATTTATCTATTTATCTATCTATCTATCTATCTATCTATCTATCTATCTATCTATCTATATATCTGTCTGTCTTATCTGTCTGTCTGTCTGTCTGTCTGTCTATCTATATATTGTACTTTCTATTTATCTATCTATCAATATATCTGTCTATCTATCTATCTATTTATTCTTTTTCTGTGCCAAGTTATGAGTTTCCCAGGTATGAAAAAAGGAAAGCATTTAAGAGTACACAACACAGTACAGAATACCAAATCTATAAAAATGGAAGCAGTTCACACATACAATAGACAGTATGATTTTGTGGCAAGCATCCTTATGTGAGAAGAACTGACAGTTGTGCCATAGGAAAAAAACAAAACACTTAGCTGAAGGAAAGAATAAAGAAAATAACAACAACATCATTGAAAAATAATAGCAGAGCTTGAGTTGAGCTACAATAATTCCAAAACAGCAGGAAAGCCAGAAGTAGCATGAAGAACAAAACAATAGTTAGTGGGGAGATGTAAAATAGACAATCAATGGGCACAGATACATTTTCTTCTTTTTGTTTATATAAAAAATATTCAGGCAAAAAGTATAGAAATAGTCTGCAGTGAAAGAGAAAAAGGCTTTATCTGAGAAAGGCAAAGAAGTCTACAGAGTGAAAACATTGTATTTAGTTGCTACCCAGTGGTCCTTCATTTTGGTTTTGATCTCTAGAGCAGATAATATAGTTTGCTCAGGGTGCTAGGTTTTTACCTCACTTGTAGTCTTTTCTGCAGTCTTGTTATGAAGAACTTGTTTATTTTTCATATTTGGACCTGTATCTTTAGGTTTGCAGCTTCGCTGGTGAACTATTAAGCGATCACTTAGAAAAGAACGTCCACAGTTTGTACATGACAACAGCTGATCTTTGTAACTCTGCCAAGCTGCTTTATTTTGTTCTTCTTTGTTGTTTGCTTTAGATGGATCAAGCAGAACCTTTTGAGGAACTGGTCTACGTTGTGCTTTAGGTAGCTTGTCATTTTCTAGTTTCCATTTTTCAAGACACTGTGGTTCATGGATTGGGAGAGACTTAGTACCAAACTCCCTTCCACATATGTAACATATTATAGTTCTTGGCCTTACAGAACTCTTAACTTCAGGGGGTTCATTATCCATTTTGGATGTTTTCATGTTAGTTGAATTTGTCAAGGTCTTGTTTGCTGTGGAATTTAATAAAGTTGGTCCTGTGCTACCTGGTTTGCAACCTTTCTTGTGCACAATAAGGCGATCTGGAAGAAACGTACGACCACAGTTACCACATGGCAAAAGCTGAGCTTGAGAACATTGCCAAGCTGCCTCATTATCCTTAGCATCTGACCCGTCAGCAGACGGCTGAGGTTTTACAGGGATTGCTCTTCTTAGATGTTTTGGTAGATTTTCATTCTCCATTTGCCATTTTTCCAGACATCGTGGTTCATGTATTGCAATAGATTTAGATCCAAATTCTCTTCCACAAATATAGCACACTTTAAAACCTGGTCTTCTTGGAGGAATAACTGGTCTATTTGCCTGGCTTTGGGACATGTTTTCTGTAGTTGATCTTTTTGCTATTATAGCTGTTTCTGGTCTGATACTTCTTTGTCGCCTTGTTCCTGTTGAATCAAATTTTACATCTGCTTTTGAGAAGGTTTCTGACCTTTGTTTCATACTATGCATTTATCTATTTTTCATCATTAAAAAAACTATCAATTGTTGTATTTTTATGTAAATTGGGCAATCTTTAGTATTTTGGTAGCCTTTTTATTCCAGTTTTGGCTTCAAAAAGACTTGAATATCTGCAATTGTAAAAAAATTTGGATAAACATTTTTAATATGGTTAATAGTAAAATAACAACTGTATTTTCATGTATGAATTTAATTTTTTTTTTTACAGCTGTGCTTTCCCAAACCCATTACCCAAAGACCTCCAACAGGTCAAATTTTATAGACTATATACAGCAGAGATGTTTAAATATTATTATATTAACCAGATTTACAATGTTTGGCACATCAAGAGCAGTTGATAAGTACATGTGTTTAAAAGACTGAGTAAAATTCTGAGCTAACCAAACAATGTTATGAAGAAGTGGATTACGTCAAAGAATGGAAAATAAATAATGAATGCTTGGTACAATGTTATTTTATTTTGAATTGAGTTGAATTTTGACTTTAAAGAGATAGTAAACACCTTGTAATTACAAGACATTTCTGTTGTGCTGCTATAGAATAACATATCAGCCAAATCTTAATATTTTTAAAACACATTAACATCCGTTTTACTGCAATTGTTTTTCAATAGCCAAACTCCACCAACCATTTGCTTATTTGGTAAACACCACAAATGTTGTGGTGTTCACTGTCCCTTTAATATCTCTTTAACATGATCATTTTGACTGTTCAGTCTCACATTTAATCTTATTTATATAGTGATGAATAAAATTGAATGCTATGGAGTGACTGTTTAATCTATTCCTCTAAATGCCTACCTAGATTCAGCGAGAATGGAGAGACCATTCCAGAAATATGTAATTCTGTCTCTAATGCTAGTGAATCTAGAAATGCAACATAATTTTTAGTGAAACAAATCAAAGTATTAATCCAATCTGAAAGGCCTTATTTCATTGTGTATAGTAAACTGTGTCCTCTGGTGTTTTCCTTGTTCTCTGTTTTAAGCATTTTTAAATCTATTTAGCAAGTTGCAGGAGACAAATGCTGTAATGTAAGTCGATATTGGCTTGTCAGAACCTCAGTAAACTAACAAAAATTAAGGATTGCGCAATCTGAGGTAAAAAAAAAATGTTATACAAGTATAACAAAACAATAAATACATTTAACAGAGCAAAGCACAAAGAAAACATAAAAAAATAAAATCAGTGCAGATTATATTTGTATTCCTTACCTGTCACTGTAATATATTTAGCAGCTGGCCACATGCAAGCAAAGATGTACTTAATATAATTCAGGAGCAAGTTGTTCGTCCTTTCTAGCAGTGGAATGTTAGTGCTGTGGCTATAGAAACATGAATGTAGCTACTATCTCTTGTATCCTAGCAACATATCAACAAACCTGATAAAGCAATATCACTGCAGACCAACCTAATACTTCAACAAAGAAAGCGATATAAGTAGGTAAATAGAGACTGTTTTTTGTTTGTTTTTTTCCCCAGGGTGTAAAATGTTGTCCTTTAGAAACTATTCACTGATCCAGAAAAATGCTTATGGAGCTACATGTCACTTTGAAGGGGTATGTTCAAATGAAGTGAATTGGCAAAATTAAAAAGTTCATTATTTGCTGCCCTGTTGATTTCTGTTACTGAAATTTGTTTTATTCAGTTTAGGAATCATAACTTACTTATTCTTATATACTGCAGTTGTGTGCAGCATTTACAGTGACAAACTGCTTGCCTTACAATCTTCAATTCTTTTGAAAAGTTCCTGAAGCACAGAAAATTGACATATTGCCTGAGGGCCCATTTTATTGGCTAAGAAACTGAAGACTGATCTTTGCATTATAAGTAGCTGATTATAATAATGTATCATGGTCATGCTACATTCAAATTATTTAGAACTTCCTAGTAAAGTTCATAGCATGTTTTGTTTTTTTCTAATTTAAACCCATTCAACATTGTTAGAAAACTGAATGATAACCCCTTTTAAATGCATTCACCCCATGAAAATTCCCCTGTACCCTGCATGGTGATAATTTGACATCATTAGTCAGAAGACACTTTTACAGAAGCTTTTAGCATTTTTTATTTTTCAGGTGCAACACATGTATCAAGTCACATTTCTTGGTTGTTTGGATGGCTTTTTTTACTGTTAAAAAAACATTAATTTCAAAATATTATTCCCCATAAATTAAAGAAAATTAAACAATATTGCCAAAAGCATTATTATTATGCCTACTTTTGCTGTAAATTATTTGCTTTTGTGCAAAAAATGCTTTTGTCCTATGCTCCCTAGAAAGGTCAAAAGTCATATGATATTACTAAAATGTATAGGGAAGTCAAAATTAAACTTGATAAGATAGAGCTATCCCTTGTTGAAAAAGGATATGCACATATCTTACACTAGTGGGAGCTAGCTGCACATTGGTGCCTGCACACATTATTCTCTTGTAATTGGCGTGTTCAGCTATCTGCCAGAAGCGCAATGCTGTTCCTTCAGCAAAGGATAACAAGATAATGAAGCAAATTTGATAATAGAAGTAAATTGTACAAAAATTTAAAATTGTTTTCTATTCAAATCATGAAAGAAAATGTTGGGGTTTCCTCTACCTTTAAGTATTTGCAAAATATTGCAAATTAACTGACCCTGCTACATCGTATTTTGTAACAGTCTATGGTTAAACATTTTACATGTCAACATCACAAAAGTAATGAATATCAAGGGTTAGGGGGGAGAAAGGACAAAAGAGGGGATTGTAGCACTCAAATTCCTAATTTGGTAATATCCTGTACTTAAATAGTGAATATAAATGGTATAATGGGTAATTAAAATATATAATTTATTATGATTGTTTAAAAATGTATTATTATTATTTATTTATTTTACACTGCTAGCAGTCCCAGAAAATAATATGAACCATAGTTACAAGAGAAGGATTGAATATAATAATGTATCAATCAAAGAAGGACCAAGGCTGCACAGTGTTCAACTTGCTTTATTACTAAAAAATATACATGGAATGACTCCCAGGAGTGGGACGTCTATGCTCCACCCAAATCCCAACAACACAAAACACACTACTAAAAACTATAAGAGCCTAGAATGGCTAAACAAACAGAACCCCTAACTATGATACTGCAGTATGCTAATACAGTACTAAATGTGATTGCCCATACAGGCACAAGATACAACTAAATAGCACACAATGTATCAAACTCTCAAGTAACCGGTTACTGCTGTGAAATGTAGCAAGCAGGGCCCCCAAAAAAATATTTAAATAATTTTTAAAAATATATATATTGTATGTAGTAGGCTTTAGAGGTACATATGGTCAGACGTTCAAATAACATGGTAATACAGGGAGATATCTCTCTCTTCTGTAATTTCCCTGTCTTCAGCATATTAAGAATGCATAGACAGCATTATAAAGCTTGTCACTTTCATGCTTAAACGTAACAGGATGATGGTTACATTGTAAATAAATATTTTTTAATTTATTATGTTTGTGTCTTTTGGTATAAGGCAGCAATAAGAAACAAGTGGTAAATAGGTATTTTCTCAGCCTGTACCGATTTCAGCACGGCACACACTAAGGTGGTAAATGTCACGTAAGGTAGCTCAATCAGCTTTTTTAACAATACCTCAGTGCAAAGGAGGCGTTACCTGAAGAAAAGAAACCCGCTAAAAGTAGGGATCAGTCTCTCTCTACCACATCTGATGAAGCCCCAGTCTCTAACCTTTTGTGGGAGGGGCGAAATGCATCGTGCAGAGACACTGGTGACGTAGAGCCTGGAGCAGGTGAATCAAACAGACCGCCAAACTTTCTCAAGATCTCCTTCACGGTAATGCAAGTGAAGACGCCAGCTCACACCCCTCGATGAATTCGAGTGATTCGGGTATGTCTATGTATACTTGCTAGCTTTTCAGTGGTGAGCGCAGACGGATATGAAAGTGAGATTAGGCAAGGATTAAGTCTTGCTTACCGCAACGATAATAAAGTTGTTAAGAGATCAAGTATTCAACACAACTGCTTTTTGAAAATTTGTATCAGTTATCTGACACATTGCATGCAACTTGTGTTGAATAAGTTTACACTGTGAATGGTTAACAGATGAAAAAACAAGCGGCAACATTTGCATATACTGATGTGGATATACAAGTTCTAAGCCTGTGCATGTTGTTAACTCTAATGTGCCAGGCGATTTCAGCATTGTTGAAATTGTAACAAATGAACTGCTAATACTAGTAGGACTGTGATATTTACCAGAGCGTGCAATTAGCACTAAGTGCTTGGGACTGGACATTATTATTCACAGATATTCATTGAAATCTTGTCAGTATATTTGTTTGGGCCCCGCTTGCTACATTTCACAGCAGTAACCCGTTACTTGAGAGTTTGATACATTGTGTGCTATTTAGTTGTATCTTGTGCCTGTATGGGCAATCACATTTAGTACTGTATTAGCATACTGCAGTATCATAGTTAGGGGTTCTGTTTGTTTAGCCACTCTAGGCTCTTATAGTTTTTAGTAGTGTGTTTTGTGTTGTTGGGATTTGGGTGGAGCATAGACGTCCCACTCCTGGGAGTCATTCCATGTATATTTTTTAGTAATAAAACAAGTTGAACACTGTGCAGCCTTGGTCCTTCTTTGAGTGATGCATTATTATATTCAATCCTTCTCTTGTTGTAACTATGGTTCATATATATATATATATATATATATATATATATATATATATATATATATATATATATATATATATACACACACACACATGGGATATTGAGATATAGCCATATATCCACATTTAGGGTATCTTGTGTTTACCCATGGTTGTGTTTGATCCTATGCAGTATAATAGAATATAATCCAGGGCTTATCAATATTACGAATGAATGGATGTATTAGTATTTAGACCCACCTTTACCTATGTGTTTACATGTGATCCAGCCTATTCATTTATTTATTAATACTCCATTCCATTCTTGCAATAACTATCCATTCTATTCCTGTCTCTCTTAGTATAACGGCATCACATATTTCTCCTTATCATTGTAACCTTTTGATTAGGCGAGGAAACAGTAATAATTTGTATTGCAAATTGTGTATATATGTATTCATAAGGATTTAATTTTTCTTGTAACACACACTGGCTAATGTTTGATTGGATATCATTCGTCCAATGAACTTAGAGTACTGGTTTTAAAAAGCAGACACAGGTGTTGTATGTTAGCTATCATTACGGCCACTGGCCAAAACATGGCAGCAGCATAATACTCACTGCGGTTCTTTTTACCTATTTGTATTCTAATAAAATTGACTTTTTAATTATCCTCTGCCTACGATACATCTTTCCTCTACTCTGCTATATAAATATATGGGGGAAGAGGTTATCTTTTGTGAGACAGTCTAATTGTGCTAGAAGTAACCTGTTCGCGCATTTTCAGTTAGCGTGAACGCAATAATATTTTACTTTCAGCTCATAATACCAAGGCAACACGACTCATGTTAAAGGGATAGTCTAGTCAAAATTAAACTTTTATGATTTGGATAGAACATGCAATTTTAAGGAACTTTCTAATTTACTCCTATTATCAATTTTTCTATGTTCTCTTGGTATCTTTATTTGAAAAAGCAAGAATGTAATCGCAAGAGTTGGCCCATTTTTGGTTTGGAACCTGGGCAGCGCTTGCCAATTTGTGGCTACATTTAGACACCAATCATCAAACACTACCCAGGTGCTGAACCAAAAATGGGCCGGCTCTAAGCTTACATTCTTGCTTTTTCAAATAAAGATACCAAGAGAATGAAGAAAAAAATGATAGTAAGAGTAAATTAGAAAGATGCTTAAAATTGCAAGCTCTATCTGAATCATGAAAGTTTAATTTTCACTAGACTATCACATTAAAAGTTTATGTCTAGCGCAATTAGCGCTCTAGCGGAAGCAGTAAATACTGCACCACTTGTAATCTGGATCTTAATTTGGTTCAATTATATAAGCACAAACACTACAAAAGAATATGAAGCTGAATGAGTAAAGCATTGCCAGTGGTGTAATTTAATATTTTTATTTCTATAAAGATCTACAAATAATTAGCTAGATTATGAGTTTTGTGTTATGAGTCAAATAGCATCGTTATGGCCCATAACGCTTCATTTTCCCTAACGCTGCTATTACAAGTCTTGTCGGTATAGGTGTACAGCACACCTTTTAACCTGTAACGTCAGTACCGCACTTTAAAAAAAGTCCTTTTTCAATGGGACTCCCATAGCGCCGGTATTACGAGTTTGCCTGGATGGCCAAAAAGTGAGTGGTACACTCTATAACCACAAGATCAGTACTGCCCTCTAAAGTCAGCAGTTATGAGTTTTACGCTACAAAGCTGTAACATAAAACTCATAACTAAAGTGTTAAAAAGTACACTAACACCCATAAACTACCTATTAACCCCTAAAACGAGGCCCTCCCGCATCGCAAACACTATAATAAAGTTATTAACCCCTAATCTGCCGCTCCAGACATCGCAGCCACTATTAAAATGTATTAAAATGTATTAACCCCTATTCCGCCGCTCCCCGACATCATCGCCACTATAATAAACCTATTAACCCCTAAACCGCCGACATCCCGCATTGCAAACACTATTTAAATATAATTAACCCCTAATCGGCCGTCCACCCACACGGCTGCTATAATAAACCTATTAACCCCTAAACCCCCCACAACGAAATATACTTAAATAAACTATTAAACCCCAAACCAAAAGCCCCCCAATTAACCCCTAAACCTAAAGCCCCCCTAACTTTATATTAAAATTACAATTTCCCTATCTTAAATTAAATTAAAACTTACCTGTCAAATTAAATAAATTAATTTTAAACTAACAATTAAACTAAGATAACGATAAAACTACAATTAAACTAACTACCAATTAAATTAAACTAAACTACACATTAAAAAAAAATCCTAACACTACTCTAAAAATAACAAAAATCTAATTACAAAAAAAACTAAATTACAAAAAAAAACACTAAATTACGAAAAATAAGAAACAATTTATCAAAAATAAAAAAATTACACCTAATCTAATAGCCCTATTAAAATAAAAAAGCCCCCCCAAAATAAAAAAAACCCTAGCCTACAATAAACTACCAATGGCCCTTAAAAGGGCCTTTTGTGGGGCATTGCCCCCAAGATATCAGCTCTTTTACCTGTAAAAAAAAAATACAAACACCCCCCAACAGTAAAACCCACCACCCCCACAACCAACCCCACCAAATATATATCTAAGAAAACCTAAGCTCCCCATTGCCCTTAAAAGGGCATTTAGCTCTTTTGCATGCCCAGACCCTAAACTAAAAATAAAACTCACCCAAAAATCCCTTAAGAAATCCTAACACTAATCCCCGACGATCCACTTACAGTTCTTGAAGTCCTGCTTGAAGGATCCATCCAGCCAGCGAAGTCCTCATCCAGGAGGCAAGAAGTCTTCATCCAGACGGCATCTTCTCTCTTCATCTATCCGGCGTGGAGCGAGTCCATTCTGAAGACATCTGGCGTGGAGCATCCTCTTCATACGTTCGCTGCCGTAAACTGGAACTTCAATGCAAGTGATGTCATCCAAGATGGCGTCCCTTGCATTCCTATTGGCTGAAAGATTTCAATCAGCCAATAGGATTAGAGCTGCTAAAATCCTATTGGCTGTTCCAATCAGCCAATAGGATTGAGCTCTCATCAAACAAACTTACCTGTGAAATAAAAATAAAACCTAAGCTAGCACCAATATAACGATTAGTTATATTGTAGCTAGCTTAGGTTTTATTTTACAGGTAAGTTTGTATTTAATTTTAAATAGATATTATTTAGTTAATAATTGTAACTTTAGTATAGCTCTATTTTAATTATGTTAAAGTTAGGGGGTGTTAGGGTTAGGCTTACGTTAGGGTTAGGGTTATGTTAGGGTTAGTGCTAGGTTTAGGGGTTAATGGATTTATTTAGTGGTAGTGATGTGGGAGGCCAGAGGTTTAGGGGTTAATAAATAGTGATGTCGCGAACATAAAAAACGGCGAACCGGGCGAACCGCCATAGACTTCAATGGGCAGGCGAATTTTAAAACCCACAGGGACTCTTTCTGGCCACAATAGTGATGAGAAAGTTGTTTCAAGGGGACTAACACCTGGACTGTGGCGTGCCGGAGGGGAATCCATGGCAAAACTCCCATGGAAAATTACATAGTTGATGCAGAGTCTGGTTTTAATCCATAAAGGGCATAAATCACCTAACATTCCTAAATTGTTTGGAATAACATGCTTTAAAACATCGGGTATGATGTTGTATCGATCAGGTAGTGTAAGGGTTACGCCCGCTTCACAGTGACAGACCAAACTCCCGCAGCGGGTACAACATCATCATCATCACACTGTACGTCCATGTGTGTAATGCTGCCTGACTGAGACATATCCCTGTTATCTACATCCTCTGGCAATAATGGTTGCGCATCACTTATTTCTTCCAACTGATGTGTAAATAACTCCTCTGACAGATCAAGTGAAGCGGCTGTGGTGCTAGTGTTGGTGGTGGCGGCAGGCGGGCGAGTGATAACTTGAGAGGTGCCCGAAGCTAAGCTGGAGGAGGATGGGGCGTCAAGGTTCCGAGCGGAAGCTGTAGAAGATTGGGTGTCCTGTGTTAGCCAGTCAACTATGTCCTCATAACTTTTCGAGTTCAGGGTACGTGGCCTCTGAACACTGGGCATTATTCTAGGGCCAAAGGGAATCACAGCACCACGACCACAACGGCCCCTGCGGGGTGGCCTGCCTCTTCCTGTCATTTTTTTTTGATAAGTGGTACTATGCGTGCAAGCTACTGTGACAACAGATATGAGTGGCACTGTGCACTGGCAGAAGTTGGCAGAGTAGACGCTGTAGGCCTGACACACACGCTTGCAGACAACTAACTGCTATTCAATCTATTACAGTCAAAATTGTATTTTTTTTTTAATGTACACTACTGTTACACCAGATATGAGTTACACTCAGAAATAGCAGACATATATGACTTTGGCGTTGCTTTCTGGTAATTAGAAGGCCGCTAAATGCTGCTGTGTATTATGGCTAGCAGTGAAGGGGTTAATTAGGTAGTTTGTAGGGAGCTTGCAGGGTTAATTTTAGCTTTAGTGTAGAGATCAGCCTCCCACCTGACACATCAGACTCCCTGATCCCTCCCAAACAGCTCCCTTCCCTCCCCCACCCCACAATTGTCCCCGCCATCTTAAGTACTGGCAGAAAGTCTGCCAGTACTAAAATAAAAGGTTTTTAATTTTTTTTAGCATATTTACATATGCTGTGGTGTAGCATCCCCCCTTAGCCCCCAACCTCCCTGATCCCCCCCAAAACAGCTCTCTAACCCTCCCCATCTGCCTTATTGGCGGCCATCTTGGGTACTGGCAGCTGTCTGCCAGTACCCAGTTTGCAAAAAAAAAGTAGTTTTTTCTGTTTTTTATTTTTTTTTTCTGTAGTGTAGCTTCCCCCCCCACAGACCAACCCCCACCACCTGCCTGATCTTTTTTTTTTTTTTTTTTATTCCTTTTTTTAAAAAATTTTACACCAACTTTTTCTGTAGTGTAGTGGTTCCCACCCGCTCCCTCCCCGTGCACGCGCCCGCCCCCGCCTTCCCGTGCGCGCCCCCGGACATCCCCGCCCACGATCCCGCCCCCCTCCACTGACTGCTATTATTTCACAGTCAAATTTCTAGTTTTATTTTTAACCCCTTAAGGACCAAGGCCATTTTTCAATTTCTTTCCCTTAAGGACCAGTGTTATTTTTACATTTCTGCTGTGTTTGTGTTTAGCTGTAATTTTCCTCTTACTCATTTACTGTACCCACACATATTATATACCGTTTTTCTCGCCACTAAATGGACTTTCTAAAGATACCATTATCTTCATCATATCTTATAATTTATTATTAAAAATATTATAAAATATGAGGAAAAAATGGAAAAAAACACACTTTTTCTAACTTTGACCCCCAAAATCTGTTACACATCTACAACCACCAAAAAATAACCATGCTAAATAGTTTCTAAATTTTGTCCTGAGTTTAGAAATACCCAATGTTAACATGTTCTTTGCTTTTTTTGCAAGTTATAGGGAAATAAATACAAGAAGCACTTTGCTATTTCAAAACCACTTTTTTTCAAAATGAGCGCTATTTACATTGGAACCCTGAATATCCCTTGACATGTAAATATTTTTTTTAAAAGACATCCCAAAGTATTGATCTAGGCCCATTTTGGTATATTTCATGCCACCATTTCACCGCCAAATGCGATCAAATAAAAAAAAATTGTTTACTTTTTCACAAACTTTAGGTTTCTCACAGAAATTATTTACAAACAACTTATGCAATTATGGCATAAATGGTTGTAAATGCTTCTCTGGGATCCCCTTTGTTCAGAAACAGCAGACTTATATGGATTTGGCATTGCTTTTTGGTAATTAGAAGGCTGCTAAATGCCACTGCGCACCACACGTGTTTTATGCCCAGCAGTGAAGGGGTTAATTAGGGAGCATGTAGGGAGCTTGTAGAGTTAATTTTAGCTTAAGTGTAGTGTAGTAGACAACCCAAAGTATTGATCTAGGCCCATTTTGGTATATTTCATGCCACCATTTCACCGCCAAATGCGATCAAATTAAAAAAAAACGTAAAATTTTTCACAATTTTAGGTTTCTCACTGAAATCATTTACAAACAGCTTGTGCAATTATGGCACAAATGGTTGTAAATGCTTCTCTGGGATCCCCTTTGTTCAGAAATAGCAGACATATATGACTTTGGTGTTGCTTTCTGGTAATTAGAAGGCCGCTAAATTCTGCTGCGCATCACACGTGTATTATGGTTAGCAGTGAAGGGGTTAATTAGGTAGTTTGTAGGGAGCTTGCAGGGTTAATTTTAGCTTTAGTGTAGAGATCAGCCTCCCACCTGACACATCAGACCCCCTGATCCCTCCCAAACAGCTCCCTTCCCTCTCCCACCCCACAATTGTCCCTGTCATCTTAAGTACTTGCAGAAAGTCTGGCAGTACTAAAATAAAAGGTTTTTAATTTTTTTAGCATATTTACATATGCTGTGGTGTAGCATCCCCCCCTTAGCCCCCAACCTCCCTGATCCCCCCCAAAACAGCTCTCTAACCCTCCCCATCTGCCTTATTGGCGGCCATCTTGGGTACTGGCAGCTGTCTGCTATTATTTCACAGTCAAAAAAGTGTTGTTTTTTTTAAATGTACACTTCTGTTACACCAGATATGAGTGGTGGCACTGGGCAAGTGGGCACAGTATACGCTGTGAGCCTGACACACACGCTGGCAGGCAGGCAACTGCAATTAGATTACACAGGAAAAAAAAAAAAAAGCAGACTGATGTTCTAGCCCTAAAAAGGGCTTTTTGGGGTGCTGTCCTTACAGCAGAGATCAGATGAGTCCTTCAGGACTGTAGTGAACACTGAATACACTAGCCTAGCTATCGATTTCCCTATTAAATCAGCAGCAGCTACACTGTCCCTCCTCTCACTAAGAATGCAGCTTCCAAATGAATCTAAAATGGATGCTTTCCAGGAGGTGGGAGGGTCTGGGAGGGAGTGTCTGCCGCTGATTGGCTGTAATGTGTCTGCTGACTGTGAGGTACAGGGTCAAAGTTTACTCAATGATGGTGAATAGGGGGCGGATCGAATATTGCATATGTTTGCCCGCCGCGGCGAACGCGAACATGCTATGTTCGCCGGAAACTATTCGCCGGCAAACTATTTGCGACATCACTATTAATAAATTAAGTATAGTTGCGGCGACATCAGGAGCGGCAGATTAGGGGTTAATAGTTTTATGTAGGTGGCGGCGATGTTGGGGGTGGCAGATTAGGGGTTAATAACTATATGAAGGTGACAGCGATATCGGGGGTGGCAGATTAGGGTTTAATAACTATGTAGGTGGCGGCGATGTCGGGGGGAGCAGATTAGGGGTGTTTGGACTCAGGGTTTATGTTAGGGTGTTAGATTTAAACGTAACTTTTTCTTTCCCCATAGACATCAATGGGGCTGCGTTACAGAGCTTTTCATTTCGCGATCGCAGGTTTTAGGCTTTTTTTTTGCCGGCTCTCTCCATTGATGTCTCTCCATTGATGTCAAAGCAGCACTTGATTTTGGTGCGATATGGAGCTCAACGACACCATATCGGCCGCACAAGCTTGCTTTTTTTAAACCTGTAATAGCAGCGATATAGGGAGGGGAAATAACGCCGCTTTTGTGGTGGTCGTTAAAATCCCTATAGCGCTCAAAACTCGTAATTTAGCTGATAATTAATAATCTTATACGAGAATTTATTTTGTATATATACTACAGCAAGGAGAGATATGTTCATTACAGTTTATTTTGTTTCTTGAAATATAAAGTTTAAAAGGCTGCACATAAAGTGAATATTACGCTATGTATGTAATACTCTTATGTTCAGTGCAAACACATACATAAATCAGAAGTCTTGGAAAGACAAATACACCATACTTTTGGCAATGCAGCATTGAATTTTTTATTTTATTTTTTATTTACTTTCCGATTTTAATTAAATTATTTTAATAAAAGTTATGTTTAAACACAAAGGTAACTCAGTCTTCGGAATATGGTGATTTTTTTGGTCAGTGTCTATACTTACTTTTTATAGAATTGTTTCAAACATGCACAGCAATCCAGTCCTTATTTTATTGATTTAATAAGATTTTCATTTAAAACAGTAGGACACTCCTATAATCCATTTGTTTGCTGCCATTGGTGACATTTCAAAGACTAGTGAATGCTGTGTTTGAACATGATACAATAATTAATTAAAATACATTCAATATAAATAAACATAGCAAACCGAATAGCAAATAATACAAATAAAGCAAAATCAGCTGAATAATTAAAGGACGGTCCGTCTAAAAAAGAAGTCCTCTGCAATTCAGGTGTTGAAAAACCAATGAGCATGTGCAGTAACAAACTGCACAATTAAAAAAAGAAAAAAGGGCATAACTAAACTGTCATGACATGACTAAACTGTCAGAAAAACAGGCAGGGGTGACAGCAAAGTAACTTTATTCAATAGTTGCAGAGGCAATACAGAAATTCTTTTTTTTTTTTTGACAGCAAAGTAACTTGAATAAATGGTTACAGAGACAATACAGAAAGGCTATGTTTTGGGGTCTTATCCCTTAATCATGCCATACCAAACAAACACATATTGCTTACTTATATACTAACATACCACCATAGATGGCGCTATTGATCATTTAACATTTTAACTCTTTCATAGCAATCAAAGCAATGTTGTATCTACAGATATAATGCACAATGTTAAGTGGTATACATTAAACTATAAAAAACTAATAACCTGATATAGAGGACAGTTCCACCCTCAGTCTCTAATTTTAACAACAGCAACCTAACCTTCCAAGAAATTTAGCAACATTTGCACAAAATGAAAAAAAATTCAAAGGACATGAAATTATAAAAATACGGACAGGTCCCAATCTTTATTCAAACCTTTAGACTCAAGATTGGGACCTGTCAGTATTTTTATAACTTCATGTCCTTTGAATTTTATTTCATTTTGTGCATGTGTTGTTGATTAAGGAGCAGCTGGAAATATCCTAGACCACCGTTTCATGATTCAAGCAGGTTTGCCTCGTCTTCAGAAAAATCTATGTCTCAAAATACCCACTCTGGATGGCACACCCCTGGGATCAGGCTTTATCCATTTCGAATCAGTACCTCTAACTATGACCGTGGGAGTCTTACATTCTGAACAGATACAATGCAATGTTATTCATTCTCCTGCTCAACCGGTTATCCTTTGTCTTCCCTGGTTATGCAAACACAATCCTCAATTTGATTTAACTGTGGGAAAGTTAGCTTCCTGGGGTAAGCCATGTTTCCATTCCTGTCTGGTCACTGTTACTCCATTGCTTCGTAACCCTTTGGCCACTCTTCAGACCTCTTCCACCCTTCCCTCAGTATATGTAGATTTCATGGATGTGTTTGAAAAGAAGGCAGCCGATGTGCTGCCACCTCACCGCCCATATGACTGCAAAATAGAATTGTTTCCTGGAGCCACACTTCCTAAGGGAAGGATCTATCCACTGTCCAAGGCTGAAACTAAAGCCATGGAGGACTACATTCAAGATGATCTAGCTAACGGCTGTATTCGCCCTTCCTCCTCTCTTGCAGGAGCAGGATTATTTTTTGTAAGCAAAAAGGATTGTGGTTTGAGACCATGCATTGACTACAGAGCTCTGAACAACATCACGATTAAGAACCGTTATCCTATCCACTTGATCACTGAACTTTATGACTCATTCCAAAATGCTTGTTACTTTACTAAGCTTGACCTTCCTGGGTAATAAAACCTCTTTCATATCTTCCCTTGACACAAGTGGAAGACGGCCTTCAACACAAGATCAGGTCATTATAAATACTTAGTAATGCCATTTGGGTTGTACAATGCCCCTACTGTCTTTCAAGCCTTTGTTCACGATGTCTTCCGTGACCTTCTTAACCATACTGTCATTGTTTATTTGGTTGACATCCTCATATTTTCCACCACCTTAGAGGAGCATCATGAACACGTAAAACAGTTGCTTCTTTGGCAAAGAAACAATTCTCTAGTAGCCAAGCTGGAGAAATGGGAATTTGACTAAGTCCAGATCCAGTTCCTCGGATATGTTATTTCTAAGGAGGGTTTTGCCATGGATCCTACAAAGCTAACAACAGTTTTGGAATGACCTCAACCCACCACTTTGAAGGAACTACCGAGGTTCTTGGGGTTCTCTAATTATTAAAGAACTTCTCCAAGATTGTTGCTCCCCTCACTGATCTCACTAAACAAAACAGGGACTGCAAGAATTGGCCTACAGCAGCTAAGAATGCTTTCTCTCTCTTAAAGAGGGCCTTTTGTACTGCTCCAGTATTACACCATCCTGATCCATATCTGCACTTCATCTTAGAGGTTGATCGCATCCTGTAGCCTTTTTATCCAAACGTTTTTCCCCTGCAGAGAGGAACTACGATGTGGGGAATTGTGAACTCCTAGCCATTTAACTGGCTCTTACTGAGTGGCAACATTGGCTAGAGGGAACTACCAACCCCATTCAGGTTCTAACCGATCATAAGAACCTGACATACTTGGAAACAGCTCACCAACTTAATCCCCGACAGGCCAGATGGGCCTTATTCTTTCATCGCTTTAATTTTACAGTCTCTTATCTTCCTGGGACCAAGAACAAGAAGGCTGACGCACTTTCCCATCAGTTTCCCCTCTCTAATGACTCTTCTGAAGCCCCTATCAAACACATCATTCCTTCCTCCTCTGTGATTGCTCAACTTAACACCTCTCTACTGAAGAGATTACACCGTACTCAGTCAAGGAAACCTCCCAAAGCCCCTACCACTCCTGAGATCCTTTTTGTACCTCCTAACCTACGCACTCCGGTGCTGTCCTGGGCCCATGATAGCAAATTATCAGGTCATCCTGGTTTGACAAGAACCTTTAAACATCTTTCTCAGCATGTTTGGTGGCCTACCATGAATTCCGACCCTCAAGATTATGTCAAGGCTTGTCAGACTTGTGCTGCCAATAAAACTCCTCGATCTTTACCTCATGGCTTACTTCAAGCTTTGACCATACCCAAACAACCCTGGGCACACATAACTATGGATTTTATTGTGGACCTCCCTCCTTTTGACTTTCATATGGTTATATGGGTTGTGGTGGATCGATTTTCCAGGCTTGCTCATTTTGTGCCCAAGATTTGTCAACTCTGTTTTTTCTTCATGTAGTACATCTTCATGGTATTCCCATAAATATTGTCTCTGACAGAGGACTTCAATTCCTTTCCACCTTCTGGAGAGCTTTTTGCAAAATGATTGGGACCACAGTTTCCTTGTCTCTTCCTTTCAAGATCTCCAAACCTACCTTAGAGCTTGAGTTGATTCCCAGCATATCAATTGGTCTGGACTGTTGCCCTTAGCTGAACTGGCAAGAAACAGTCATTGGCATTCGTCTTTATGATGCTCCCCATTTCAAACTGCAACAGGTTACCAACCCTGTGTCTTTCCCCTTTCAGCTCAGTCTACAGAGTTTTCTGCTGCTGATCGTTGTTTCACTGACTTTACTACTCTTTGGCAGCGTATACGCTTTCAGTTACATTCAGCTGTCTCCAGATACAAGAGGCATTCCAACCATCATCGAGCTACTATTTGTGCCTTTGCAGTAGGTGAGCAAGTCTGGGGTCTCTACTCGACATGTTCACTTACGTCAGCCCTGTTTTAAATTGGGTCCTTGCTACATTGGTCCCTACAAGGTCCTCAAAAGGCTTTCTCCTGTGGCCTACAAAGTGGCCTTGCCCAGAACCATGCATATCCATCCAGTCTTCCACATCTCTCTGCTCAAACCCTACATCACAAACAGATTTACCTAATTCAGACCTCCTCCTCCACTACTCTTGGTTCATGGCGAGCCGGAGTATGAGATTGCCAAGATCCTGGACTCTAGGTACAGACACAGGCAATTGCAATACCTTGTGCACTGGTAAGGGTTATTCTGTGGCGGATCATTCATGGGTTCCTGCCCGTCATGTGCATGCTCCTTCTCTGGTCTCCAAGTTTCATACTGCTCACCCCACAAAGCCTATTTAGGGTCCCAGAGGTACCCTTTGAGAGGGGGGCTCTGTCACGCCGCTCCGCTCCGTTCCTTGTGTCAGTTGTCACAGATGCAGGTGAATGTTTCCAGTTGCCATGGCCTCCTGGAACTGTTCCTTGGCACGAACCTGGGGCTATGTAAGTATTTCTGTTCCTTAGTATAGGTGTTACTGTTTGTGCTCCTGGGTGCTTATTTTCTGATTAACCCCTGAACTGCTGATTGCCTTATTGTTGCTGAACTCTGCCTGTCTCAAGACTACTCTACTGATTAACCCCTGATCTACTGATCTACTGACTGAGTTATTGTTGCTGAACTCTGCCTGTCTCAAGACTACTCTACTGTTTAACCCCTGTACTGCTGGTATTCTGGATTGCCTTATTGTTCCCGAACTCTGCTTGCCTGACTACTCTCCAGTTATCCTCTGTAGTGCCGTGAAGGATTGCCCTCTCTTCTGTGAGTAGTGCTTACCTCATTTACTTACCTGTTCTCTTGTTCTGCAATGTAATAGTTGCCCACAGCACTCAAAGTACACAATTCTTTATTTAGGACATAAAATAAAAGCAACGTTTCGGGGTTAATACCCCTTAATCATGCATAGGTACTATTACATTGTGGACTGACTTGGGGTGAATTGGCAGTTCACCTGTCTTCACGAGCACCACTTTCACAATAGTGCTGTTCCATTTATACGCTTATGTTCTCTTGTTCTGGGATATTTCTTATCCTTCCACTTGATGCCGGGATAAGAAGACTACTGGCCAAGTTTGGTCTGATAGGGAAATATCCCACAAGCATTATACCCCCAATCCGCCATGCCCTCACAACGCCAAGAACTAATCTAATCACTAAGCCCCCTAACCGAACACCTTAAGTTAAACCCAATTACATAAGAAAATACTAAGTTAAAATTAAAATAAAAAAACTAAAATTACAAAAAATAAAAAAATCTAAAATTACAGAAAAAAATAAATGAAATTATCAAAAATAAAGAAATTAAGCCTAATCTAATACCCTTATAAAAATAAAAAGCCCCCCCAAAACAAAAACACCCCCTAATCTAACACTAAACTACCAATAGCCCTTAAAAGGGCCTTTTGTAGGGCATTGACCTAAAGCGATCAGCTCTTTTACCTAAAAAATACAAATTAACCCCTAACAGTAAACCCCCCAACCCACCAAACCCCCCAAAATAAAAAAAACTAACAGTAATAAAATCTAAGTTACCCATTGCCCAAAAAGGGGCATTTGTATGGGCATTGCCCTTAAAAGTGCAATCAGCTCTTTTGCAGCCCATTAAAAAAAAAAAGCCCTAATCTTAAAAAAAAAAAAGCCCCCCCCCAAAAAAAAACAACCTGTCTAACCCCCGAAATAGGTACTCACCATTCGTGAAGTCCGGCTGTGAAGGTCTTCTTCCAGGCGCCGACATCTTCATCCAACGCGGGGACCTCTTCTATCTGAAATCCTATTGTCGCTGCCTGGAAGAAGACCTTTACCGCCAGACTTCAGGAATGGTGAGTGCCTATTTCTGAGTTAGACAGGTTTTTTTTTTATTTCTTTGGGTTTTTTTTTTTAGATAAGGGCTTTTTTTATTTTAATGAGCTGCAAAAGAGCTGCCATTTTTTATTTTTTATTGAATGTAGTAAGGGTTAACGTAGGGGGTGTTCGGTTAGGGGGCTTAGTGATTAGTTCTTTGCGTTGTGGGGGGATGGCGGTTTAGGGGTTAATCAGGTTTACTTAGGTTTATTGCATTGTGGGGGGATGGTGGTTTAGCGGTTAATAGTTTACTTAGGTGTATTGCGCTGTGGGGGGTTGGCGGATTAGGGGTTAATCAGGTTTACTTAGGTTTATTGCATTGTGGGGGGATGGTGGTTTAGGGGTTAATAGTTTACTTAGGTGTATTGCGCTGTGGGGGGTTGGCGGATTAGGGGTTAATAGTTTACTTATGTTTATTGCGTTGTGGGGGGATGGCGGATTAGGGGTTAATAGTTTAAATAGGTAGATTGCATTGTGGGTGGATGGCGGATTAGGGGTTAATAACTTTTATTATTAGTTGTGATGTGGGGGGATGGCGAATATAGGGGTTTTGACATTCATTTTTGAGAGGCGGGTTAGACTTTTACTGGCAATGTAAATTTTTTTTGTTTTTTACTTATGCGCCAGCAGTTTTTAATCTGCTGTAAGTCACTGGCGACTCCAGAAATGTGTATTTGCGCACATTTCTGCCAGTTTATCCAATTTATGGCAGTTTATAATCTGACGGCACAATATATGTGATTCACCCAATGTGCAAAGTGAATTTAAGGGCGACGCAGGTTTCAGCAGTTGCGCTGAACCCTGCGCCGCATATGTAATCTCGTCCATGGCGTCCTCAGGGCTTTTCAAGTGGTATATACTTTAATTGCTCTTGATTTGCAAAACCTTAGTAATTGTGCCAACAAAATGACAATGTTAAATTATTTTAAAATATTGCTTAATTGTTGATCTATGCTTTGAATGTAATTCCTATTTAACCAATAGATTAAATCTGCAAATTTTTTTAAATATTTTTTTTGTGATCCCAAAATGACTGAACTATTAACCAGATGCTTTTTTGCTACTGTTTTATAACACATATTTATGTTGGGGGAGGTTTAAGAAAAGGAGCTAAAATACATGGAAACATCTCATGTTGTGAAAGTTTCCAGTGCAAGTGACTATACATTTTTTAAGCATGATATCAGATTTGGATCTCCTGTATTGTAATTTCCTTGCTCAGCTAACCAGATGCCTGCTTGGATAGGTTTGGTAATTTTAGGTCTTTTAAAAACTGTTCTTTTTTTACTTACATTTTAAAGTCTGGATGATTGTACATTTCATTTAGAATGTAATGCTGAAATTATTGGTGGGTGTGTGTGTGTGGGGGGGGGGGGTTTGTAAACTATATTGTCAGCTACAGAGTTTCTGAGACTGACATTTAAATAAAAATGTGTATCTGCCAGGGTTTATCTATCTATCTATCTATCTATCTATCTATCTATCTATCTATCTATCTGCCACTCTGTGATTGAGGTATACTCCACCTGCTGATACCTGCCTAATACAGATGGGACGGTGAGCAGAGTTGCGTGCCTCCCCACCTCCTCATTACACTGCACACTAACATTACTGGCATTATGCCTTTACTGCCAGAGGGTATTGCAATACATTGCTTTGCAATGCATTTCAGCCATCTTTGGCATTCAGTTTGTTAAATGGTTTGCTGAGCCATACATATTCTCTGAGGTTTGCAGCTGAATTTAAAATAAGGTCTCTGAGCGAAGGTCTTGTAAGGCATGTAACTGTTTGCAGGGCTGGCATAAACGGTTGTTCAAAGCTTTCCAGACATTCTTGGCAGCCAAGATATTTAAGTATTTGCTGAGCCCCTCTTAGCTAAAGGTTCCTGTAACTCTGTCAGCCCCATTCCACATCAGACCCTATGGCCCTAAAGCCCTTATTTTAGCTACATCAGACTCTAGACCAGCTACAGGTCCTACAACTATCTACATGTCACACTAGACCTCATATCAAACCACTGAACTTCTGGCCTCGTTGTCAGTTATGTTCTATCAGATCAGAACTCTGCAGATTAAATCCTTAGACCTGCAGCCCCTCTTTAGCAACATGTCACATGATTCTGCAGACCACTCCCTGGGCCTGTAGACACTCTCTCAGCTGCAGTGCTTCTCTCTTTGATGCTAAAATGTTATTACAAGTGCTCTGTGTTTGTTATCTTTAGAGACTATACTACCCAAGGTGATAAGCAGCAGGAAGTTATTATTTGTTAAATATGAACTTCAGGAAGTAATGCCTCAATACTTTAAGTCATAAAGATACCCATTACAACCGAAGTATTGTTATTGTTAGAAATGTTTTTACAAGACCTACGTATATACAGTAATGATGTTGTTGCATCTGTCACTATATCATTGCTCTACATCTCTACATTTTTTTTACACGTTGTTGAAGCTTTTGTAAATTGTAGATGTTTAATAAAATTAATAATAATAAAAAATAAATAAATACATGAAAACCTTTTTACAAGACTTCTTACACAGTTCTGGAATTATTGATCAGAAGGGATGAATGATACCCAGCAAGATGTTAAGGACAGGACTTTTCTCGCTTCCTAGCAACTGTCAACTTCTTCACTGGCTTTGTGCCAACTGCCACTTTAGCTCCACCCCTTTACAGTTGATTTGCAACTGTCAGAATGCTGGATATCACACCATGCACATCACATCTGTGTCTTCAGTCCCTCTGGGAGCTACATACCACATCAGACATCAGATTATACCCCTGTGTTTGCAGCCCCTCTGGAAACTACATGCATCAGACCTCAGATTATACCCCTGAGTTTTAGCCTCTCCAGGAGCCACATCAGATTTAGATTATACCCCTATGTTTTAGACCCTTTAGGAGTCACATGCCACATTCGACCTCAAATTATACCCCGGTGTCTGCAGGCTCTCTAGGAGCTACATGCCACATCAGTCTCAAATATACCCCTGTGTTTTAGCCCCTCTAGGAGTCACATGCCAATTTAGACCTCAGATTATAGCCCTGTGTCTGGAGCCCCTCTTGGATCTACATGCCACAACTGTCATGGGACCAGGACATATCTCCTTACCAAGGGGTCCTCAGATCCTATCCACATCGCCGGGTTTGCGGACGTCGGAACATGAGCGCTCTGGGTTGCGCACGTCATGCCGTCAGAGTGGTACGGGGAGTGTCAAGAGAACACTCCTCCACTAGCTGAATTCTGATTGCCCCCTAGGGTGTGACTCCTAGCATCAACGTGGTTATGGGGGTGTTCCTTGTCCCTATGAGCTATAAAGCCTGGGCAGTCCCCTAGTTCAGTGCTAGGTTATTCTGCCTGTTTCCAGAGACCGTTTTCTTCAAAGTACCTTTTTCCTGAGTCCTTATTATACCTTGACTTCCTGGCTTTTGACCTCCGGCTTGTTTACTGACTATGCTACTGGCTGCCAGCCTTGACCTCGGATCTGCTGAAAACAGTTTTGCCTTTCCCTTATCTGTTGTGATGTATCGGATTACTGTTAATATAACTATATTAGTTTATTCTCTGTCTCCTACCACTGGGTTCTATGCGGGAATCGTGTCCACTGACAACAACATACCTCAGATTATACCCCTGTGTCTGCAGCCCCTCTGGGAGCTACATGCAACATCCAACCTCAGATTATACCCCTGTGTCTGTAGCCCCTCTGGGAGCTACATGTCAAATCCAACCTCGGATTATACCCCTGTGTCTGCAGCCCCTATGGTAACTACATGCCACAACAAACATACCTCAGATTATACCCCTGTATCTGCAGCCCCACTGGGAAATACATGCCACATTAAATCTCAGATTGTACCCCTGTATCTGCAGCCCCTCTAGGAGCTACATGCCACAACAGACCTCATATTATACGCCTGTGTCTGCAGCCCCTCTGGGAAGTACATGCCACATTAAACCTCAGATTGTACCCCTGTGTCTGCAGCCCCTCTAGGATCTACATGCCACAACAGACCTCATATTATACCCCTGTGTCTGCAGCCCCTCTGGGAACTACATGCCACATTAGAACCTCAGATTATACTCCTGTGTGTGCAGCCCCTCTAGGAGCCACATGCCACATTAGACATCAAATTATATTATACCCCTGTGTATGCAGCCCCTCTAAGAGCTACATGTCACAACAGACCTCAGATTATACCCCTGTGTCTAGAGACCCTCTGGGAGCTACATGCCACATCCAACCTCAGATTATACCCCTGTGTCTGCAGCGCCATTGGGAACTACATGCTACATTAGACCTCAGATTATACCCCTGTGTCTGCAGTCCCTCTGGGAACTACATGCCTCAACAGACCTCAGATTATACCCCTGTGTCTGCAGCTCCTCTAGGAGCTACATGTCACATCCAACCTTAGATCTTACCCCTGTGTCTGCAGCCCCTCAGGGAGCTACATGCCACAACAGACCTTAAATTATACCCCTGTGTCTGCAGCCCCTCTGAAAACTACATGCCACATTAGATAACATTTCTCGAGGGTTGCCAACTTTGTAGAAGAAAAAAGGAAGACTAGGAAATCGACAAATGTCACATAGGAAAATGACAAATTACAAAGTAGTTACTGGAAAAAACACTTTATTTACAATTTGTTACAGTTTGGTAAAGCAAAATTCTTCATACAAATCATCTTCATTCACACAATCTAGATTAAAGGGATTGGAATTCAAAATTAAATTGGAATGTTTCAGATAGATGTAATTTTAAGACACTTTATTCACTAAGGCCTAGATTTAGAGTTGGGCGGTAGCCGTCAAAACCAGCGTTAGAGGCTCCTAACGCTGGTTTTTACCGCCCTCTGGTATTTGGAGTCAGTCATTAAAGGGTCTAACGCTCACTTTTCAGCCGCGACTTTTCCATACCGCAGATCCCCTTACGTCAATTGCGTATCCTATCTTTTCAATGGGATCTTTCTAACTCCGGTATTTAGAGTCGTGGCTGAAGTGAGCGTTAGAAATCTAACGACAAAACTCCAGCCGCAGAAAAAAGTCAGTAGTTAAGAGCTTTCTGGGCTAACGCCGGTTTATAAAGCTCTTAACTACTGTGCTCTAAAGTACACTAACACCCATAAACTACCTATGTACCCCTAAACCGAGGTCCCCCGACATCGCCGCCACTCTATTCAATTTTTTTAACCCCTAATCTGCTGACCGCCACCTACGTTATACTTATGTACCCCTAATCTGCTGCCCCTAACACCGCCGACCCCTATATTATATTTATTAACCCCTAACCTGCCCCCCACAACGTCGCCGCCAGCTACCTACAATAATTAACCCCTAATCTGCCGCTCCGTAAACCGCCGCTACCTACATTATCCCTATGTACCCCTAATCTGCTGCCCCTAACACCGCCGACCCCTATATTATATTTATTAACCCCTAATCTGCCCCCCTCAACGTCGCCTCCACCTGCCTACACTTATTAACCCCTAATCTGCCGAGCGGACCGCACCGCTACTATAATAAAATTATTAACCCCTAATCCGCCTCACTCCCGCCTCAATAACCCTATAATAAATAGTATTAACCCCTAATCTGCCCTCCCTAACATCGCCGACACCTAACTTCAATTATTAACCCCTAATCTGCCGACCGAATCTCGCCGCTACTGTAATAAATGGATTAACCCCTAAAGCTAAGTCTAACCCTAACCCTAACACCCCCCTAAGTTAAATATAATTTAAATCTAACGAAATAAATTAACTCTTATTAAATAAATTATTCCTTTTTAAAGCTAAATACTTACCTGTAAAATAAACCCTAATATAGCTACAATATAAATTATAATTATATTATAGCTATTTTAGGATTTATATTTATTTTACAGGTAACTTTGTATTTATTTTAACCAGGTACAATAGCTATTAAATAGTTAAGAACTATTTAATAGCTAAAATAGTTAAAATAATTACAAAATTACCTGTAAAATAAATCCTAACCTAAGTTACAATTAAACCTAACACTACACTATCAATAAATAAATTAAATAAAATACCTACAATTACCTACAATTAAACCTAACACTACACTATCAAACATTAATTAAATACAATACCTACAAATAACTACAATGAAATAAACTAACTAAAGTACAAAAAATAAAAAAGAACTAAGTTACAAAAAATAATAAAATATTTACAAACATTAGAAAAATATTACAACAATTTTAAACTAATTACACCTACTCTAAGCCCCCTAATAAAATTACAAAGCCCCCCAAAATCAAAAAATGCCCTACCCTATTCTAAATAAAAAAAGTTCAAAGCTCTTTTACCTTACCAGCCCTGAACAGGGCCCTTTGCGGGGCATGCCCCAAGAAATTCAGCTCTTTTGCCTGTAAAAAAACACATACAATACCCCCCCAACATTACAACCCACCACCCACATACCCCTAATCTAACCCAAACCCCCCTTAAATAAACCTAACACTAAGCCCCTGAAGATCTTCCTACCTTATCTTCACCTCACCGGGTATCACCGATCGGTCCTAGTTCCAAAATCTTCATCCAACCCAAGTGGGGGCTGGCGATCCATAATCCTGCGGCTGAAGAGGTCCAGAAGAGGCTCCAAAGTCTTCATCCTATCCGGGAAGAAGAGGCGATCCAGACCGGCAACCATCTTGATCCAAGCGGCATCTTCTATCTTCATCCGATGAGTAACGGCTCCATCGTGAAGACCTCCAGCGCGGATCAATCTTTTTCTGACAATGTCCAACTGAAGAATGATGGTTCCTTTAAGGGACGCCATCCAAGATGGCGTCCCTCGAATTCCGATTGGCTGATAGGATTCTATCAGCCAATCGGAATTAAGGTAGGAAAATTCTGATTGGCTGATGGAATCAGCCAATCAGAATCAAGTTCAATCCGATTGGCTGATCCGATCAGCCAATCAGATTGAGCTTGCATTCTATTGGCTGTTCCGATCAGCCAATCTAATGTTTGTAAATATTTTTTTATTTTTTTGTAACTTAGTTCTTTTTTATTTTTTGTACTTTAGTTAGTTTATTTAAATGTATTTATTTGTAGGTATTGTATTTAATTAATTTATTGATAGTGTAGTGTTAGGTTTAATTGTAGATAATTGTAGGTATTTTATTTAATTAATTTATTGATAGTGTAGTGTTAGGTTTAATTGTAACTTAGGTTAGGATTTATTTTACAGGTAATTTTGTAATTATTTTAACTATTTTAGCTATTAAATAGTTCTTAACTATTTAATAGCTATTGTACCTGGTTAAAATAAATACAAAGTTACCTGTAAAATAAATATAAATCCTAAAATAGCTATAATATAATTATAATTTATATTGTAGCTATATTAGGATTTATTTTACAGGTAAGTATTTAGCTTTAAATAGGAATAATTTATTTAATAAGAGTTAATTTATTTCGTTAGATTTAAATTATATTTAACTTAGGGGGGTGTTAGTGTTAGGGTTAGACCTAGCTTTAGGGGTTAATACATTTAGGGGTTAATGTTTGAAGTTAGGTGTCGGCGATGTTAGGGAGAGCAGATTAGGGGTTAATACTATTTATTATAGGGTTATTGAGGCGGGAGTGAGGCGGATTAGGGGTTAATAACTTTATTATAATAGCGGTGCGGTCCGCTCGGCAGATTAGGGGTTAATAAGTGTAGGCAGGTGGAGGCGACGTTGTGGGGGGCAGATTAGGGGTTAATAAATATAATATAGGGGTCGGCGGTGTTAAGGGCAGCAGATTAGGGGTACATAGGGAAAATGTAAGTAGCGGCGGTTTACGGAGCGGCAGATTAGGGGTTAAAAAAATATGCAGGTGTCAGCGATAGCGGGGGCGGCAGAATAGGGGTTAGTAAGTGTAAGGTTAGGGGTGTTTAGACTCGGGGTACATGTTAGAGTGTTAGGTGCAGACGTAGGAAGTGTTTCCCCATAGCAAACAATGGGGCTGCGTTAGGAGCTGAACGCGGCTTTTTTGCAGGTGTTAGTTTTTTTTTCAGCTCAAACAGCCCCATTGTTTCCTATGGGGGAATCGTGCACGAGCACGTTTTTGAAGCTGGCCGCGTCCGTAAGCACCGCTGGTATCGAGAGTTGAAGTTGCGGTAAGTATGCTCTACGCTCCCTTTTTGGAGCCTAACGCAGCCATTCTGTGAACTCTAAATACCAGCGGTATTTAAAAGGTGCGGCCAGAAAAAAGCATGCGTAGCTAACGCACCCCTTTGGCCGCAAAACTCTAAATCTTATTATTTTTTTAAATGGTTAACCAGTGGCCAGATTACAAGTGGAGCACAAAATATCGCTTTAGTTAAAGAGATATTTGTGCTATACTTTGTAAAAACAGAACAAGCTAATGTGAGCTTGTATTTCAAGTTTACAGCAATGTGAACGCAAGCTGGGAAGCAAGAGTGCACACTTCCATAGCATCCTATAGGAGCCTCGTTCTGATGCCGTCACTTTTAGAAAATTAACCAGAGATCGGATCTCTGATTAATTTTCAGAGCGCTAATTGCTACCGCAAGCTCACTTGTAATGGCTGGTTAATTATCGCTTGATAATTTAGCAAAGGATAAAAAGTAAAAGAAAATGTAAATTTAGGTGATTACAAAGGAGATTTGAGACAGGTCATATGTCTTCCAGATGGTTCTGATCATTGAGACTTAAATTGTATTTCAAGAATTGTTAAGGAAGCTAAAAAGAACAGGGAGTTAGATGTAATTGTTTACCTAGGTACAAATGATCTAGCTAGTAATGATGTCGTTGATGTGCAAAAGGAGTTTTCTAAACTAGGACATTGTTTAGATCCTGTGGCTTCATCTGTATCTGTTTCTGCTGTTTTACCTGTGTATGTACAGGAAGTAGGAAGAATACAGCGTATAACAGAATTTAACTCTTGGTCACAGAAGTGGTATAGGGATAGAGGATATGGTTTGTTAGCCATCAAAGTCCTACTTGGTTTGATACTAAATTTTATAAGAGAGATAGTTTTAATTTGAAGTGCTACATAAAACATAACGTTTATTCACACGTGGTTAAAATGGGAAAAACAACATAAAACCAGCCTCTCTAGCATCATGATGTAACAATATTCATAGCATTGCCTCTTATTTGCTTATATAAATTCTGAAAATAGGTAATAGGTGGTGTATTGTGGTTAATAATAGTATTGTCAATAATGTGAAGTCCTGAATAGGCCTCTACAGGTATTTGATATTCTACTTCCAATCAGATAGGAGTATTCAAATATCCCCATTAATTACTGTAGTATGTTTCTTTTAGAATATGGTAGTATTGTACTCTTTAGTGTGTTAAATGTAACCTTTGGGCTGTAATGTATTTAAAGTGTCAGTAAACCTCAAAAATAATGTTATATAATTCTGCACATAGTGCAGATTTATATAACATTATATTAGCCTTATCTTTATAAAACCTAACATTCCCTTTGATTTTTTTAAAAAAAATGACTGTTTTTCAGACCCGCTCTCTGTGCTCTTCTGAGCGGGTCTGTTTTTATAACACAGCGCATTGGGCCAGCTGTCTAGTCACAGCCCGGCCCGGCCCGACGGCGCCATTATACTCAGTGCAGCTCACTCCTGCTGTCAGACAGAGCAGGAGCGAGCTGCCCTGAGTATAATGGCGCGGTCGGGCCGGGCTGTGACTAGACAGCTGGCCCGATGCGCTGTGTTATAGGGAATATTAGGTTTTATAAAGATAAGGCTAATATAATGTTATATAATTCTGCACTATGTGCAGAATTATATAACATTATTTTTGAGGTTTACTGTCCCTTTAAGTACATTACAGTCCAAAGTAAGCATGTCTGAAGTGCATTGGAACCCTTTGCAGTAGATGAAAACATGTAAAAGCATATTTATGCACTATTCATTTTTAATAAATTCTTACACTGTGTATTTACTGTAAATATTTCACATTACAATGTTCTGCAGAATATGTTCTAAGTATTTTTAAACAGATATTCCTATATACAGTATCCCACAAAAGCAAGTACACCCCTCACATTTATGTAAATATTTTATTATATCTTTTCATGTGACAACACTGAAGAAATGACACTTTGCTACAATGTAAAGTAGTGAGTGTACAGCCTGTATAACAGTGTAAATTTGCTGTCCCCTCAAAATAACTCAACACACAGCCATTAATGTCTAAACCATTGGCAACAAAAGTGAGTACACCCCTAAGTGGAAAATTGGGCCCAAAGTGTCAATATTTTGTGTGGCCACCATTATTTTCCAGCACTCCCTTAACCCTCTTGGGCATGGAGTTTACCAGAGCTTCACAGGTTGCTACTGGAATCCTTTTCTACTCCTCCATGATGACATCACAGAGCTGGTGGATGTTAGAGACCTTGCGCTCCCCCACCTTTCGTTTGAGGATGCCCCACAGATGCTCAATAGGGTTTAGGTCTGGAAACATGCTTGGCCAGTCCATCACCTTTACCCTAAGCTTTTTTAGCAAGGCAGTGGTCATCTTGGAGGTGTGTTTGGGGCCGTTATCATGTTGGAATAATGCCCTGCGGCTCAGTCTCCGAAGGGAGGGGATCATGCTCTGCTTCAGTATGTCACAGTACATGTTGGCATTCATGGTTCCCTCAATGAACTGTAGCTCCCCAGTGCTGGCAGCACTCATGCAGGCCAAGACCATGACACTCCCACCACCATGCTTGACTGTAGGCGAAACACACCTCTCTGTACCCCTCACCTGGTTGCCGCCACACACTCTTGGCACCATCTGAACCAAATAAGTTTATCTTGGTTACATCGGACCACAGGACATGGTTCCAGTAATCCATGTCCTTAGTCTGCATGTCTTCAGCAAACTGTTTGCGGGCTTTCTTGTGCATCACCTTTAGAAGAGGCTTCCTTCTGGGACGACAGCCATGCAGACCAATTTGATGCAGTGTGCGGCGTATGGTCTGAGCACTGAGAGGCTGACTCCCCACCCCTTCAACCTCTGCAGCAATGCTGGCAGCACTCATACATCTATTTCCCAAAGACAGCCTCTGGATTTGACACTGAGCACGCGCACTCAACTTCTTTGGTCGACCATGGCGAGGCCTGTTCTGAGTGGAACTTGTCCTGTGAAACTGCTGTATGGTCATGCCCACCATGCTGCAGCTCAGTTTGAGGGTCTTGGCAATCTTCTTATAGCCTAGGCCATCTTTATGTTGAGCAACAATTATTTTTTCAGATCCTCAGAGAGTTCTTTGCCATGAGGTGCCATGTTGAACTTCCAGTGACCAGTATGAGAGAGTGTGAGAGCGATAACACCAAATTTAACACACCTGATCCCCATTCACACCTGAGAGCTTGTAATACTAACGAGTCACATGACACCGGGGAGGGAAAATGGCTAATTCAGCCCATTTTGGACATTTCCACTAAGGGGTGTACTCACTTTTGTTGCCAACAGTTTAGACATTAATGGCTGTGTGTTGAGTTATTTTTAGGGGAAAGCAAATTTACACTGTTATACAGGCTGTACACTCACTACTTTACATTGTAGCAAAGTGTCATTTCAGTGTTGTCACATGAAAAGATATAATAAAATATTCACAAAAATGTGAGGGTGTACTCACTTTTGTGGGATACTGTATATCTGTATATATCTATACCTAAATATAATCATATATATAAATATATGGATAGATAGATAGATAGATAGATAGATAGATAGATAGATATTGTACCAAAATATAATCAGATATGTGTAGAAATATGTATTTAAAAGTAAATAAAACCCATTCCAATGTTCTTCACATAACAGATTATGTTCTATTTATTCATAAATACATATTTCTATATATATCTGATGAATTTTTGTCAAAATATATATCTATACCTATATATATATAAACTTTTATATATGTATAGATATATACAGATATACTGTGTGTGTGTGTGTGTATATATATATATATATATATATATATATATATATATATATATATATAGTATATAGGAATATCTATTTAAAGCTACCTATAACATATTCCCTATGTGTAAAACATTGGAATGTGTAATATTTACAGTAAATACATAGTTAAACACTTTATGCACTTACATATAAGTCTATATATGTATACATATTTATTTATGTCTTTATATGTCTGTGAATTCACATATACACATATAAATACATAAATACCAATGTACACACAAATATACATATAAATATATATACATATACATATTTAGACATGTATCTGTATGTATCTCTGTGTTATAGCCCTTTGCATGCCTTTTTTTCTTTTAAAATAAATTTTATCAAAAAGTGTTTCTTAGATTATAAATGTAATTTTAAATGTACTTTTGATGAGTTTTGTGCAACTTTTTAGTAGAGTGTAACGATTAACCAGAGCTCTGAATTTCCACTATTTTAACGCACGTTAAATTCAATTGTGCTCAAGCAAATGCATTTAGTTTCCACTTGTAATATACGTGCTAAGAGTGTCAATAAACCCCTTTTTCTTGCATACAACAGCTAGCGTGCCACTCATAGTCTACCCCTTAGTTGTGTGTACATCTGAAGAATATTGTTAAATAGAAATAAAATCAAGGAAATATCTGATTTAACTTACCTCAAGCATTGTATCCATACCTGCTGGTAGACACAATACTGCCAGTTTGAATATAAATTGTTGTTATAGTGTATACGATATTCTTACGAAATACAGCTGATAATATGACACTATAAATTATAGGTCGTAAGGAATATTCAATGTAGATATCAATACCAATACAAATATAAAATGCCAGTCTTACCAAAATGCTTAAAAATCTCTATTATAATGTGATAGCAATAAATATGAATGCGCTTACTAAAAGGGGATAAAAAATCTGTTGTGTTATAGAACAAACTAAAAAAAGGAGCAATCTATAATACGTTAATTGGATCCTTATAAAAAAATATATAACAACATATTAGGAAGACAATATAACAAATATATATAAAACCAGTTAGGCTAAAAAATGGATTATATTAATATATTTATTCTATAAAATGTGTAAAAAAAGCACATCTGAGGTGCCGCTGATAAAATGTAACCATATGGTTAACAGCAACCTGAAATAACGTGTACGGCTATGATCCCTGAGTAGCTTTAAATAGGTAAAAACAAGTCCTGATAAAACACAATAATGACGGTATAATTAAGAAAAAAATGTGTTCAAACACATAAATACATTTGTTGTGAATCACACTGCAGTGGATTAAATAGTTATTTTGGGTTGAAATTTCAAAACTCAGTCTTATTGAGATATAAAGTTCAAAATCCAGATATGGTATAATAGTGTATACGAAATAACAAATATGGTCTTTTTGGTTTTGATAAAGGCCCCAGGCCGAAACGCATAGATTTGCCCACTTCAGGAAGCTTATAGCTGCATCTCAACTCACTATATACATTGAGCCACGATCTTATGTTAAAAACTGTTGCTCTTGGGCTTTTACGTATCTCTCGGTATTTGGAAGCTGCGATAGTAGCTAAAAAAGAGCATACGACTAAAAAAGAGCATACAGCTTCATTTTGTAGCAGTTGGTATAATAGCTATTACTAATAGCGGATTCTAAGATTATCCATCTCTCTTTATTTGGAAGCTGCGATAGTAGCTAATAAAGAGTCAACTGCTTGTGAAAAGAAAAAAGGACAATCTGGTCCAATCAAAAATTTGCCGAGGATGCATAGAGGCTTGGTAATATTGCCCTATCAACGCTTCACTACTTCACTGTACTACAGCATACGGTCACCTCATATGACCCGGAAGTCTAAGTAGAATAAAGGTTCACCTTAACGGATCGTAACATACTAAACAACGATATTGCAACATTGTTTCAAACACAGATTTGAAGTTAACATCTTACAGGTAAAACCAAAAAGACCGTATTTGTTATTTCGTATACACCATTACACCACATCTGGATTTTGAACTTTATATCTCAATAAGACTGAGTTTTGAAGTTTCAACCCAAAAGAACTCTTTAATCCACTGCAGTGTGATTCACAACAAATGTATTTATGTGTTTGAACACATTATTTTTCTTAATTATACCTTCATTATTGTGTTTTATCAGGACTTGTTTTTACCTATTTAAAGCTACTCAGGGATCATAGCCGTACACGTTATTTCAGGTTGCTGTTAACCATATGGTTACATTTTATCAGCGGCACCTCAGATGTGCTTTTTTTATACATTTTATAGAATAAATATATTAGTATAATCCATTTTTTAGCCTAACTGGTTTTATATATATTTGTTATATTGTCTTCCTAATATGTTGTTATATATTTTTTTGTAAGGATCCAATTAACGTATTATAGATTGCCCCTTTTTTTAGTTTGTTCTATAACACAACAGATTTTTTATCCTCTTTTAGTAAGCGCATTAATATTTATTTCTATCACATTATAATAGAGATTTTCAAGCATTTTGGTAAGACTGACCTTTTATATTTGTATTGGTATTGATATCTACATTGAATATTCCTTACGACCTATAATTTATAGTGTCATATTATCAGCTGTATTTCGTAAGAATATCGTATACACTATATTAGTTTACTCTGCTCCCCTATATTGTTGTCTTTGCTATGCTTTGCAATAGTTTAGAGGAACTATTGTTTTTTAGGGTAGTAGCCTAGTTGTTTTTGGTGCACTCACTCTTTCCTTGTTTTTAGTTAATATAAATTGTTGTAGCATCTCTTTCTATTCTGTAGTAGATAAAGTTGAAAAAAAGACATTGAGTTTGACCTATACAAATCTTAATATACTTACAATAAAAGATCCAGTTAAATTTAAATAATCTCACTAAAAGGTGACCAATTTAACTCAAGCAATAATATCCCTGAATTATATTTCTAGCCAGAAATGTATCTAAACCATTTTTAAATGTATCTAAGGTATTGACATTTACTACCTCCTTTGTTAATGAGTTCCACAATTTGATTGCTGTTACAGTAAAAAAATGTTTACATTGCTGGGGATTAAATCTCCTTTCCTCCAGCCTTTAATTGTGACCTTTGTCACAAACAATTTCCTTGGAATGAACAGAGCTTATGCCATCTCTGTATATGGGCCTTGAATATATTTATATAAAGTAATCATGTCATCTCTCAAGTGTCTTTTTTCTAGAGAAAACAGACCCAGTTTGGCTAACTTCTCCTCATAGCTTAAATTCTCCATTCCCCATATTAGTTTTGTGGCCCTTCTCTGAACTTTTTCTAAATTTGCAATGTATTTTTTTTAGATTGGTCCCCAGAACTGCACTCCATACCATAAGGAGAGTTCTTACCAGGGATTTATATAGTGACAGAAGTATGCTTTCCTCCCTTGCATCAATGATTCTTTTAATACATACTAGCATCCTATTAGCCTTAGAAGCTCTTGAAAAGATGTATTGAAGTTATATTTACATTATTATTATGCAGTTTTTTTCCCCTGATATCCTCTAGAGATATCCTAGTTAATGGTATGGGCTTGTTTATGGTTTATGCTAGTTTGTTTCAAAGTATCTCCAATTTGTTCCTCTCATGTGTATACTGAAGAAAATGAGGCCTATTTATCAAGCCGTCAACCGCAAATACGCTGGAATTCCACAGTGTAATTGTGGCAAGCCTGATTCGCCTCATTTCAATTTGAAATCTGTGACATAACAAACGGCCTCAATCCGACACAGATCAATGCTTATGTCATTACAGAAGTTCTGAATACAAATTCAGCACTATCTGACAACTTTTGCTAGTTATCAAACTTCTAACAGGTACACTCGCCACTATTCCGGCCCAGCGTACCTGGTTTTCAATCCACCACACCATAGGGAGTCTGAAAGCAGCGAAAGCTTATGTTCGATGCTGCCAGATATCCCATTGATTTCTATGCTAGAATAAAAGTTATGTTTACACCTAACACCCCAACATAAGCCCCGAGTCCAAACACCCCTAATCTGCCGCCCGACTTCGCCGCCACCTACCTAATGTTATTAACCCTTATCCTGGCGCTCCCAGACCCCGCCGCAACCAAATAAAATTATTAATCCCTATCCCTCCACTCCTGGAGCCCACCGCAACTAAATAAATGTATTAACCCCTAAACCCCTGGCCTCCCACATCACTACCACTTACTAAACCAATTAACCCCTAAACAGCCAGCCCCCACATCATCATAAACTAAATTAACCTATTAACCCCTAAACCTAACAACCCGCTAACTTTACATTAAAATTACCTCATCCCTATCTTATAATAAATTTAAACTTACCTTTAGAATTAAATTAAACTATATTAAACTACTAATTAACATACCCTAACTATTATACTAAAATTACGTTAAACTATATTAAACTATTAAATAACTTACCCTAACTATTATAC
The DNA here is from genome assembly GCF_027579735.1 of Bombina bombina. Classification (NCBI taxonomy): domain Eukaryota; kingdom Metazoa; phylum Chordata; class Amphibia; order Anura; family Bombinatoridae; genus Bombina; species Bombina bombina. Next base: position 295,685,699 of record NC_069500.1, on the reverse strand, counting down.
TACAATTACATTAAACTACAAATTAAATTAACTATATTATATATTTAAAAACCTAACCCTACTCAAATTATTTAAATCTACTATTAAAAATGACTAAAAAAAGTTACAAAAAAATAACAACTAAGTTACAAAAAATAAAAAACACTAAGTTACAAAACCCCCCCCCCCACTAAATTACACAAAATAAAAAAATAAATTATCGAATATTTAAACTAATTACACCTAATCTAATAGCCCTATGAAAATAAAAAAGCCCCCCAAAATAAAAAAACCCTAGCCTACAATTAACTACTAATGGCCCTTAAAAGAGCCTTTTGCGGGGCATTGCCCCAAAGAAATCAGCTCTTTTACCTGTAAAAAAAAATACAAATAACCCCCAAACAGTAAAACCCACCACCCGAACAACCAAACCCCCAAAATAAAATCCTATCTAAAAGGGCATTTAGCTCTTTTTCAGCCCAAAAGGCTGGATGGGTTTTAATTTTAGATTAGGGGTTTGGGCTAAAAAAAGAGCCAAATGCCCTTTTTTTGGGGGGGGGGTCATAGGGCTATTTTTAAAAATTTGATAATTTATTTTTTATTTTGTGTAATTTAGTGTTTATTATCTTGTGTAATTTAGTGTTTTTTTATTTTGTGTAACTTAGTGTTTTTTAATTTTTGTAACTTAGTTGTTATTTTTTTTTAATTTAGTAATTTTTAATAGTAGATTTAAATAATTTGAGTAGGGTTAGGTTTTTAAATATATAATATAGTTAATTTAATTTGTAGTTTAATGTAATTGTAGTATAATAGTTAGGTTAGGTTAATTAATAGTTTAATATAGTTTAATGTAATTTTAGTATACTAGTTAGGGTAGATTAATGAATAGTTTAATATAGTTTAATGTAATTTAATGTAGTTAGGGTATGTTAATTAGTAGTTTAATATAGTTTAATTTAGTTCTAAAGGTAAGTTTACATTTATTATAAGATAGGGATGAGGTAATTATAATGTAAAGTTAGTGGGTTGTTAGGTTTAGGGGTTAATAGCTTAATTTAGTTTATGGCGATGTGGGGGGCTGGCGATTTTGGGGTTAATAGGTTTAGTAAGTGGTAGTGATGTGGGAGGCCAGGGGTTTAGGGGTTAATACATTTATTTAGTTGAGGAGGGGTTCGGGAGCTGTGGGATAGGGGTTAATATATTTATTTAGTTGCGGTGGGCTCCAGGAGTGGCGGGATGGGGGTTAATAACTTTATTAGAGTTGCGGTGGACTCTAGGAGCAGTGGGATGGGGGTTAATAACTTTATTTAGTTGCGGCAGGGTCCGGGAGTGGCGGGATAGGGGTTAAACATTTCAGTATAGTGGCGGTGTTTAGTGACAGGGTATAAATAAAGTTGGGAAAAAGCCGAATAGCAGCGAGATCGATGATTGTTAGTTAACAACAGTCCGCTGCTCATCACCCCGTACTTGGTGCATGGCTTTTTGACAGCTCTTTTGATAAATATGGAGAGCATATTCAGGTCCGCGGCCACGATGTTAGGCAATGTTAGGCGAGCGTATTGGTGCCATCGAATGCAGCATAGTTGACGGCTTGATAAATAGGCCTCAATAATTGGTTTAGTACCTTAGCCTTCTTCTGTCACTGTTAATCATGCTACACTTCACACATTTTAATGTACCTATAATTTCCTTCTTAGATTTTTTGCCATTTATGTGCTTAAAACACCTTTTAGGGTTTGGCTTAATCCTTTACAACTTATCTTTCATTTTCAATTTTAGCTAATTTGATTGCTTTTTTGCATGCTTTGTTACATTCCTTATATATTTGGTATGTTGAGTCTGTACTATTTTCTTTGAATAATTTAAATGCCCTATGATTTTTCTTAATTTCTCTTGACACATTTTTTTAGCCACATTGGCTAGGATTTATTTATTTTACTTTTATAACCTTGTGGTATGTGTGGAAATGTAAATTTATTTAAAGTGACAGTCAAGTCCAAAAAATGTTCATGATTCAAATAGGGCATGTTATTTTAAACAACTTTCCAATTTACTGTAATCACCATTTTTGCTTTGTTCTTTTGGTATTCTTAGTTGAAAGCTAAACCTATGAGGTTCATATGCTAACTTCTTAGACCTTGAAGGCTGCTTCTAATCTAAATGCATTTTGACAGTTTTTCACCACTAGAGGGTGTTCATGTGTTTCATATAGATAACATTGCGCTCATGCATGTGAATTTACCGAGGAGTGAGCACTGATTGGCTAAAATGCAAGTCTGTCAAAATAATTAAAATAAGGGGCAGTCTGCAAAGGCTTAAATACAAGGTAATTACAGAGGTAAAACATGTACTGTATTATTATAATTGTGTTAATTATGGAAAACGGGGAAATGGGTAATTAATTATCTATCTTTTAAAACATCAATTCTGGTGTAGACTGTCCCTTTAACAAAGTTTTAAATGTTATCCATTTATCCTCTGTATTTTTAGTACAGAATACTTTGTCTTAATTTATGTTATTCAAAGGTTTCCTTAAATCACTGAATTTTGCTTTCTTAAAATTAAAATCTTAGTTGAACTCTTATAACGCTTCTTATGGAAAGTAATTTCAAACATGATCATGTTATAATCACTGTTAGCCAAATGTTCTTTGACTTCTATGTTTATATTCATTGAAACTTATTTATATAGAAGGTCTAACAATCTTCTTTGACAGTTTGTAGCTATACCATTGTTGTTTTTTTGTTATGATAACACTACTTACATTAACCCTAAGTTCCTGACATAAGACATTTTTGGAAATAGTGACCCTGAGCTCTAGGGTGCAATTTAATGAAATATTACACTCTTATTATGTGTAAATCTTGAGATTTTGCTTTTGTAAAGGAAGTTGTTGAAAATATTATAATCCCAACTTCCTTCTCTGCCTTTGTTCAGAGACAGCAATATATCCATTTAAAGTATGCAATTTCTGAGCTCTTGCAATACAAGGCTCACCACAGTCTCAAGTTAAGAAGTAGTAGTCTTAGGACCTCAGAGGTAGCATAGATAAATTAACCTGGACTGATCCACCTTGGATCATTGAAAAGTATTGCTCTTGCATGATTGGTTGTTTGAGAGAAAAGAGGAGCTACACAAATATTTGTTTGGACAATGATAAATGCGGGCAGCAGAGGGAGCCCACATGCCCGAACTTGCCATTGGCTGCCCAGAGCATGTAAAGCAGAAGCCATTGAGCCTAGAAAGACAACTTTAACTACACAGGGGTTAAATAAATAGAGCACAAAGTGACAAATGAGCATTTGTTTAATAGTAAAGTGACCTTATTAATTACACCATTTTCTTTTTACACAAGAATGACCTATTAACTTAAAGGGACACTGAACCAATTTTTTTCGTAATTCAGATAGAGCATGCAATTTTAAGCAACTATCTAATTTTCACCTATTATCATTTTTCTTCATTCTCTTGCTATCTTTATTTGAAAAAGAAGGCATTCATTGGTGAATGAAGAAAATTTGATAATAGGAGTAAATTAGAAAGTTGCTTAAAATTGCTACTCTATCTGAATCAGGAAAGAAAAAATTTGGGTTCAGTGTCCCTTTAAGTCCCATCCCTTTATAGCCTCTGCTATATAGATCCAGCCAAGTACGTTGCATTTCTTCATAACCAAGCAGCTATACTGATCACTGTAAATTGAAATGGATAAACATAACAATACTCCTTTTTCATCTCTTGGAACAAATATCTATAGAGAACTTCACCTGTCATGTAATAGCTAGAGGATTATTGTAAAATTGAGCTGTTTACTTAACATTTATTCTTTCAATCCATGTGTAGGTAGAATTGGGACGTATGCAGACTTATTGACAGATACATTTATGAGTCAGTTAGAGGTTATGCATCTGTTGACCCTTTTAGAATTTAGCCACCGGCAAAACAGTTTTACATTTTTTTAATATTTTCCTTAAATCATGGCAAACATGGCCGTGGGAGAATACCTTGACTTTTCACATGCCAGTGCCTTTGTGGTTGATCAGACAGTACTGATGGTGCATATATAAGAATGTTTATATTAAATTGCACTGAGCTGATTCTTCAGGTTGTATAATGTGGATCTTGTTCATCCATTTTTCATATTTAACATAGTAACATAGTAAAGACAAAAAACATTTTACATTTGATAAATAACGTGCAAATAACTAATAATAGATCAATTAAAACCAACCATAGATTGGGAAAACACACTGCTTCCCTTGAGTATTCATCAGTCATTTCTAAAATTAGACACAGAAACAATTAGCTTTTTTAATGAGTAAAAAAGTTGACTATAGAGGTTTCATATCCTATTCTATTTGTGGCATGAGATTATTAGAGTAAAGTGGTATTTCTTAACTGGGATGTCCAGAACTGCTAATGTGCCACAGAAAACGGGTTGGGGTATACATTAGAGACGATAAGTGACACAGGTAAAAAGTTTACAAAAAGTAATATAGGGCTTGAATACACTTAGGTGCAATTACATTCCGACATTTTCATTGTTTATTGGCAGCACTTCAGTCATTATCGGTTTTGCAAAAAATGTTGTTATAGGTTCAATATACGACCCTTGACTTTAATCATTTCCATTTTACTTTTTAATTCAAAATTAGCATGGTATGTAACAATTTTGTGTCTTTTCGGGAGGGTTATTTTCGGAAGAAGCATTTTTTGAATTGTGTTTACTGTACAAACACACTGACAACAATAGCCGATGTTTAGAAATAATTATCTGCCAAAAACTAGCACAAGGCTGTGATCAACCCCATAAGTTGCCAATATAGGGCTAGATTAAAAGCGACAGTCTAAAGTTAGCGTGGTTGCGAAAACCAATATTGCGACATTGTTAACTTGCACACAGATACAAGTTGAAAGTACATGGGTGCACTTGTCGGGTTGGCTCAAGTGAAGTATATATATATATATATATATATATATATATATGTGTGTGTGTGTGTGTGCGTCTAAATATGTGTATGTGTGTGTGCATGTATATAAACGCAATATACCTTGCCACTTGTAATCTATATATATGGGGAACATGAGATACACAAAAAGTTTTGCTTTTTAAAGAACGTTTTACTACAAGTATAACAGGTGAAGACTCAGACAAACATATTACAGATTTATTAAATTTGATGGACAAACTACAGCAGATTAAATACTAAATGATCAGTTAAAAATTGACCTATTTCTTAGTTCACTTCAATGCTCCTACCCAGCATTTGTGTACACATTTAATACAAAAGTGCAGAGGCCACCCTGGATGATTTAATGAGCTCCATACGAGCTGAAGCCCTCAAACAAAAAAATCAGGATGGGAAAGAGATGGCCTCTGCATTACATGGTCAGCAAAAACAAGCCCAGATTAAACTATTTTAAGGTCATATAGAGCAAAGGAGAGTACCCCAAAAAGAAAGTAGTAAAATGCTTCAAATGTAATAAAATTGGCCACCTTCAGAGGGAGTGCAGAAACAATTACGCTTGAGTTAATGCAGAACATGAAAGAAAAAGAAGTCTCTGCGTCACAGATTCTAAAATCTCCAGTAATCACTGAATTATTGATAGTGGGGCATCGACTCACAGGAAATGAATGCAAGTGCAGAGGGAACAGTATATCTAGCTGGTCGAAATCTAGTTATAATAAAAGGCAAAGGGAAATTATCTCTACAGTGTAAGACAGGGGATATTTATGAAGACATAGGGGATGAATTATCATTGTGCGACAAGAACTGCCGGTGCAATATTGCCCCCTGCAGATTCGTGGCCAATCGGCCGCTAGCAGGGGGTGTCAATCAACCCGATCGTATTCGATCGGGTTGATTTCCGGCAATGTCTGTCTGCCGCCTCAGAGCAGATGGACAGGTTATGGAGCTGCGGTCTTTAGACCGCTGCTTCATAACTTGTGTTTCAGGCGAGCCTGAAGGTTTGCCAGAAACACGGGGCATCAAGCTCCATATGAAGCTTGATAAATATGCCCCTCCATACAGTGAAGTGCAGTGAGGTCAGAGGCTGGTGAGGCACTAGATATGATACGCCAGAGAAACACATAAACAGAGGGCTGCAAGTACCCCCAACAGGGCAGGTTTAAATGATAGCTGAACCAGTGCACATGTGAAATAATCAGCTGATGGGTGAGAGCAAGTTAGTAACCACTGATCAGCTGATTACTTCACCTGTGCATTGATTCATATAATGAAAACCTGGCCTGTTGGGGGTACTTGAGGACCATGGTTGAGAAACACTGCACTAAAGCACCAGCTCATCGGAAATGTATTGATTACCTGGAGAATAAAGCACATATACTCTGCTCACTGACATCCACAAACACTCCAGTTACTAAGCAATTAGAATGATACACAATCTCTTCTCTACTCACTACTGTATTGTAAAAATAGAAATAATTTACCATACAAATTTTACACAAAGGACAAGTTATCAATACTGCCAACACAGCTGCTGCAATATGGTGCTCAAGAAAGGCACGTGCACATCCCACTTAGGTATGCTCTTCAACAAAGGATACCAAAAATTGCATTGTCTTTTAATTATGCATTTGTTGATTATGCAAATCTACTGCGTCTACTGGTCCTTTAAAGCCTTGGTCTGCAGGTCATCTACTGCTTGTGAGTGCAGTGTCAATAATACTATATAACAACAGTGTAACATAAGGCTTGACAAAAGTATTAAAAAAATATACTGATGAGCCAAGTACACACTTATATACATAAAAGACAAAATTAAACTGTCATGTTTCAGATAGAGCATGCACTCCAATTAACTTCTATTATCTAATATGCTTTGTTCTCTTGGAATACTTTGTTGAAAATCAGATAGGCAGGCTGAGGACCAGCAATTACTGGGATTTAGTTACTGATTGGTGGCAGCACATACTGTATATGCTTATTGTCATTGGCTTGTCCAATTTGTTCTGCTAGCTCCCAGTAATGCATTTCTGCACCTTCCACAAAGGATACCAACAGAATGAAGCAAATTTGAAATTGGAAAGTTGTTTAAAATTGTATGTTCTATCTCATCATTTCTGAAACTAAAAAATGCTCCATACAGAAGTAAATGTTCAAAATACTACAAAATTAAAGCTTTTGGAGATTGTTCTCAAATTAATGAATAAAGCCCACTGTGTTCCTGTAAAGGATTAGCATATATGTATAGCAGAACAGGTGTAAATGTAAATAATTATATGCAATTTCTAATAAGGTAACAAAGCTAATGTGTAAATATTTTAACTTCCAAAAGTTTTTATTCCAGTTTATAATATTTTTTTCATATTCTACTACATATAACTACATAAATACCAAGATCACTGTACAAAAAAAAATATAAAAGTACTTTTAAAGTATCTGAAAAAAGCAGAATTACTAATAGTTTCTAGTATGATATTTTTGTTACTTACCAGTTTTGATGCTTAAAAGTGTTCTTCAACGTTGACTTCATAACCAAAATTTCCTCAAAAAGTAAGGACGAGTCCATGGGGATTGGTATAGCTATAGGGCCCTAGGACTCTCTGTGCCACATACTGCAGCCTCTATATGCCAGTGTGGTTGTCTACCTATAGCTATAGGGCCCTAGGACTCTCTGTGCCACATACTGCAGCCTCTATATGCCAGTGTGGTTGTCTACCTATAGCTATAGGGCCCTAGGACTCTCTGTGCCACATAGTATACTGCAGCCTCTATATGCCAGTGTGGTTGTCTACCTATAGCTATAGGGCCCTAGGACTCTCTGTGCCACATACTGCAGCCTATATATGCCAGTGTGGTTGTCTACCTATAGCTATAGGGCCCTAGGACTCTCTGTGCCACATACTGCAGCCTCTATATGCCAGTGTGGTTGCTACCCCCTGCCTGTCTATACCTCTAGCACCAGTCAGCCCCCACCCCCTGCCCTGTTGGTAAAAAACCCTCACTGTACCTCTAGGACTACGGCAGGAGTTCTCGGCACTCCTGTGACTCAGAAGCAGAACTGCACATACTACACGTAGCACAAACCATTAACGAGCAGACTTATACCAGTCTCCTTCCGGCAGCGCTGGGAGCTCAGGCCTATCAGTCATATCATAGCCTGCGACCTTTCCCGGTCCCCAGCCCATTCCCACCCCGAGACTGCCCGAAACTCCCTCATTAACTTACTTCTCTATTCGGCTCGCCAGTCTCTAGGCTGCTATTTATGAGGACGAGGAGGCTCCTGACTTCCTGTGCGCGACTCTGCGCCAGTGTCAGCTTGGCTCAGCTGCAGCGCCCATGCTCCTACATGATAAAAGAGAGCTGGGCGCTGATTGGCTCTGAGGCGCAAGAGCTGGGCGCTGATTGGCTCAGACTCGCTGAGGCGCTTAGAGAGCAGCCTCTATGGGAGCATTTACAGCGATATTATTGGGCGTTTGTGAACAGAGACATTAAGCGCCACTGGGGGCAGTCTTATGAATGATATCCATATATTGCGCAAACGAGGGGAGGCGAGCTGAACGGCTCACACACAGCCTCTCCTTCTAATGTGCAATACTGCAATTAGGCAGCCTTATTGTAAATAAATAGTGGCCGTCTCATTGGCAGGGGGTGGGGGGTTGGGGGGGGTACATTTAGTGTAAAAAAAATATATAAAAACTTTTTTTTTAATAACGTTTTTTTTTTTTAATAAAAGTCTTTCAAAGGTGTAATTACACACAGAGGACAGGTGAGGTGCTGCCTCACCTGCCTCCTATGACTGCACGTCACTGCCTCCATATGAAGCTTGATAAATATGCCCCTCCATATGAAGCTTGATAAATATGCCCCTCCATAAGGACCTTGATAAATATGTCCCATAATGGTAAGTGATGTTGAATGTGTTCCTTAGCTTAAAGGGACACTGAACTTATTTGAAAAAGAAGGTATCTAAGCTAAGGAACCAGACAGTTTTTGGTTCAGACACCCTGGACAGCACTTGTTTATTGGTGGGTGAATTTTACCACCAATCAACAAGAACAACCCAGGTTGTTCACCAAAAATGGGCCGGCATCTAAACTTACATTCTTGCTTTTCAAATAAAGTTACCAAGAGAATGAAGACAATTTGTTAATCTGAATCACAAAAAAAAAAAAAATTGGGTTCAGTGTCCCTTTTAAGCAAACATGCTAAGTGTATCAACATTAACAAGAAAAGGCTTTTGATGTACTTTTCAACAATAAAGGATGCTCAGTCTTATTCAAAGGTGATGTGTATTTCATAGGTTTTGAAAAGGATAGAGTATTTGTTCTAGATTTGCAGGAAGAGAAAGCTAATGTCACTAAGAAATGCACAGAAAGCAACTGCTCAGCAATTTGGCACTTTAAACACTATGACTCAAATACCATACAAAATCTGATAAAGAAAATTTAGGGCCAAATTACGAGTGGAACGCCATTTAACGCTTTCGGTAGAGTGCTAATTGCATTAGAAGTAAACTTTTTGCGTGCGTCGGGTTGCGCAAGTATTATTGGTTGAAAGTAAAAAGTTATCGCTTTTGAGCTAATTGATGCATGCAAAAAGCCGAACATACATACAAAACTAACACCCTATTAGCGTACAAACCGATCCCATATTCTCGTGTGATAACCTGACTTGAAAATATGAATATTTAACATTCCAATGTTCTGCACATAGAAGAAAATGTTCTATTTATTCATAAATACATATTTCTATATATACCTGATGGTATTTTTGAATCTATACCTATATATATATATATATATATATATATATATATATATATATATATATATATATATATATATATATATATATATATATATATGATTATAGATATATACAGATACATATAGGAATATCTATTTACAAATACTTAGAACATATTCCCCTATGTTTTATGTGAAGAACATTGGAATGTGAAATATTTATAGTAAATAAACATTATAAGACTGTATTAAATATGAATATTGCATGAATATGCTTTTACATGTTTTCATCTACTTAACTGTAAAGGCCTCTAATGCAATTAAATATATGTCTATATATGTATACATACGTATTTAGGTGTATATATACACATATAAATACATAAAAACATATGTACACATATATAGACATATATAAATACATACATATTCATCTTTAGAGATCTATCTGTGTGTATCTCAATGTTTAAGCCTGCCTTTTTTTCTTATATCTTATATCTTTGAGCCCATATAACTTTTATGTGAAATATTTTTTATAAATAATTTTTATTAGATAATGTGATTATAAGTGTAAGTGTACTTTGTAATGTATTTTTGTGACACTTTTTTGTTTAGGGAAACTGTTAACCACAGCTCTGAGAACACACTAACCCAGCAAACGTTAACTTGTGATCGCATTTACTTTTAACTTGTAATACCAGTGCATTTTAACCTGTGTGCAAACAATCATGAAAACCCAATATTGTTTGGACGCAAATGTTTGTGCGCCACTCGTAATCTAGCATCTAGTAAGGAACATTATACAGGAGTGTGCAACTCATGGAGAAAAGTGAGTAACTTGCATACAAAGGAAGGCAACTAGGCCCCCAGTCCCCAAACAAAGTAGAAGACATTCAAGGAAGCCTCTTAATCTAATCCATACTGATTTAGGTGGCCAAATTCACTTAATAAATTATTTTCTTTCTTGGTAGTGAGGGTCCACGAAATCCATTCTTTACACATGGGAAATACATCACCTAACCACCAGGAGGAGGCAGACACCTCAACCAACGTACTTCAATATCCCTCTTACTTCCCCTCCCCTTCCAGTAGTTCACAACTGAGGATAGGAAATCAAGAGAGGTAACAGGGGTAAAAAGATGCAACTAGAACTGGCAACGTATGTAAATTAAGGGGCAGGTTTGTGGACTCTCACTACAAAGAAATAAAATAATGTATCACATAAGAATACATTTTGTTTTCTTTCTAATGGCAGTGAGAGTCCACAAAATCCATTCTTTACATATGGGAATCTATACCCAAGTTGTGGAGTCCACAAATAATTTAGGGTCGGATAAAGTAGGCAAGGCAGTCACCTAGATACTAGGCAACATCTCCTGAAGAACCTTTCTCCCAAAGGATGCCTCAGCTGAGGCAAAAACATAAAATTGATAAAATGTTGTGAATCTATGAAGAGACGATCAGGTAGTAGCTTTGCAAATCTGTTCTACTGAGGCCTCATACATAAAGGCCCAAGTCGTGGACTTAACGAGTGGAATGAGCAGTGATACATGCAGGAGGCTGATGGCCTGCTTCTAGGTAGGCCATAGAGATAATATTCTTCAACCAAGAAAATAAAGAAACAGGAGTAGCCTGTGACCAAAGACTTTAACAAGCTGACTGGAACTTGACCCTGCGATGGTCTATGAGAAATATCTTTATAAGCACTGAGTCTATGATCACTACTAGAAAATTCCCTCTAGTCTGAGAAGTGAGGGAACACTTTTCTAGATTTATTTTCCATCCATGGAGCTTGAACCAAGATATTGTCCAAGTAAGGGGCCACAGCAATACCCTTTAACCTGACCACAGCTAGAAGAGCCCTCAGAACCTTCATAAAAACTCTGGGGGCCATAGCCAGGCTGAAGGAAACAGTTATAAATTGGAAATTATTTCCTAGAAAGGCAAATCTTAGATATCCGTAATAGTCCCGGTAAATCGGGATGTAAAGATATGCATCCTTTAAATCCAATGTAGTCATGAACTGTCCCTGTAAGACCAGGGAAAGAATAGATCTGATTGTCTCCATCGTGAAGGAAGGCACCTTCAAAAATTAGATGCTTTAAGTCCAGAATAGGACGAAAAGTTCCCTCCTTCGGCACAATAAAGAGATTTAAATAGAACCCTTCACCCAACTCCTCCAAGGGAACCAGTGTAATTACTCCCATTGACTGGAAATCTGGAATGCATTGAAGAAAGATCCTCATCTATTCTGGGTGTTTGGACAATCGGGACAAAAGAAACCTGTCTCTTGGGGTTCGAGATTTAAAAGCTATCCTGTAACCATGGGATACAATCTCCAGTACACACGGGTCTAGGACCGACCTGACCCAGGTCTCCAGAAACAGGCTTAATCTGCCCCCTACCAAAGCAAACTCCAGATCGGTGGCCGTCCCTTCATGCGGACTTGGAGTCAGAGACTGACTTCTTTTTCTATTTGTTTTTATTACACCCCGGGTAAGGCTTCCAGGTACCTCTGGGAGAGTCAGATTTGTTGGAGGAAGAGTTCCTCTGAGTCTTGTTTTGACAAAAGGATCGAAAATGAGTAGTCAACTGACCCTTCTGTCTAGTCTTCTTATTCCGGGGGAGGAAGGCACCCTTTCCACCAATAACAGTAGAAATAATGGAATCTAAACCCAGACCGAACAAAGTCTTGCCCTTTAATACCAAAGACCAGAATTTTAACCAGAGGGCTCTCCTTGCTAAGACAGCAAGGCTAACATTCTTGGCATTAATACGCACAATCTGAATAATTGCCTCACAAATAAAAGAGTTTGCCATTTTGAAAGCTTGGATACAATCCTGAATTCCCACTAAAGGAGATTCTACAGATATAAACTCAGATAAGGAGCTGCACTAGTAGGCAGCAGCTCCTGCCACTGCCACAATGCTGACCGCTGGCTGAAAAAGAAGACCTCCCTGTAGAAAATATTTCATCAGATAACCTTCCTATCCATCGGATCCTAGAGGTACTATCCTCTAGAGGGATAGTGGTTCACTTAGCTAGTGTAGAGATAGCACCATCTACTTTAGGGACAGTATTCGACAGTTCCAGGTGGGCCTCTGGAACAGGGAATAAACATTTGAAAGAAGGCGATGGGGAAAAGGGAACTCAAGGCTTATCCCACTCCTTTGTATTATGTCAAATAGTAAAGAAGGGATTGGAAATACTTCTGGGGCCCTGGTCTTAGGTTTAAAAATAATATCAATTTTTTGTACAGGTTTATCCTCAGGCGTCTTAGACGAAGCAACACCCAAGGTCCTCAATACCTCTGAGTAGGTATGAGAGGTGTTCCATTTAAAACCTAAAGGTAATGTCCTCTTCCTCCTTGTCAGATTCACCAGGAGAATCTGATGACAGGTAACCCTCCATAGTAGACAAGGACTCCTCGCCTGACTGTAGTATATGCCGTGCAGGGGCCCCACCAGCAGAACAGCAGAATCACTGGCTTTAGATTCCATAGAACAATGTTTATCCTTCCTTTTGTGCTTACCCGCAGGAGGCAAAGCCCCCAAAGCTGCAGATACCACAGATTGAAGCTGAGCAGTAAACTCTAGGGACTAGGTTTGCCGATACCAAGTATTTGCATGAGTACTTAAACCGATACCTCCACTTCCTACCCAAATGCCATCTTGTGGTGTTTTTCAAACTGCATGTTCCCATTTAATTTTAAGCTGGAGTGGAGACTTAACTAAAAATTGTTCACTTCTGTTCTGCCAACAGAAAAAAAATACTAAAACAATGGGTCACAATCTAAAGTTAGAGGGTAGCAGATTCAGGAGAAATTTTGGGAAGCATTTTTTTACAGAAAGGGTAGTGAATTCATGGAATAAACTTTCATTTGAGGTGGTAAACACAAAGACTGTAAAGGAATTTAAAAATGCCTGGGACATGCATAAGGCTATCCTAAGGAAAAAGTAACATGTAATATGGGTAGACTTGATGGGCCTTTTTGGTTCTTATCTACCGTCAAATTCTATGTTTCTATGTTTCTAATACAAATTGCTGTTATTTGTATTATTGTACATCAGAGCAGTGCTCCAAAAGCTGCTACTTTACAGCTGGAAGCCTACCTGGGAGAGATTACTGCACCTCATTCAGACAAACCCCTGAAGTACTGGGCAGTTAATAAACTGAGATTTAAGGGCAACAAAAATATCATTTTGACCTATGCAGTAGTGTGAAAAGTGAAAGACGGTTCAGCTTAGCGTCAAACGTCCTGATAGCAGAAACAGACTTATAGCTAAACATGCAGAGATGCTTCTGTTCCTAAATAAGAACTTGCCACTAACTTTTAAAAAAAATACTCTAAAGTACAATAATAGCTAGATTTCCTGTTATACTGCTAGTTCTCATCTTGAACAATTGTGCTCAGAACATAGTGTACTCTGAGGAACATCCTTAGCCAGGGCTGGACTGAGAATAAAAAGCAGCCCTGGAAAAATATGAAGACCACCCCTATTTTCTGTTGAGTCAGTAGAATGCAAATGCCACATTTTTCTCAAAGGGGATTACTGGAACACTCCTTCCCCAATGTTTTTTTCAAAATTAAATTATATTACTTTATATTAAATACAAATGTCAGATTGATGAGTTATATAGGCACCCTACAACCCAATTGCATCCGGTAATCACCCCTTTAAATTGTAGCTTTCCAGCTCCAACTGCTGCAGCTGTTATTTATTGTTATTATTAATATATTTATTGCAATATTTATAAACATGTTCTGTGAACTTTGTGACAACAATCAAATAAAACTGTTTTATTATTTTAAAATGTCTTTTGAGTTACAGTTCATAATTTTAAAGAAGCAATCTTAAATCATTAGTCTGTATTGTGCTTGGTAAACTGTCATATGACATTAAAAAAGAAGTATCAGTAATTGTATCGGTGAGCATTTGAAAAAAAGGTACTTGTACTAAAAAAATGGTATCGGTGTAACCCTACTAGAGACAATGAGTGCAAGCCACCCATGGGTAATGGGTTAGAAGCGCTAACTGGGCTGATCTGCAAATTTGGATTTGGTATTGGGTATTGAGAAGGTTTAGATGAATTAAAATCGCTAGAACCCACCACCAGAGACTGAGAGGTCAGGCCTATTGTGTCTACAGAGTCCTGAGTGTTAGAATGAGACCTCATGAAAGAGGATAAACATGGATTGCAGAGCTGGGCTGGTGGACACTCTGGCCTCTATTTAACAAAGTCTGGCTGACCTGATCCGACAGTGCGGATCAGGTCCGCCAGACCTCGCTGAATGCGGAGAGAAATACGCTCTCTGTATTCAGCATTGCACCAGCAGCTAACAAGAGCTGCTGGTGCAATGCCGCCCCCTGCAGACTCGCGGCCAATGGGCCGCCAGCAGGGAGGTGTCAATCAACCCGATCGAACTCGATCGGGTTGATTTCCGGCAATGTCTGCTCAGAGCATGCGGACAGGTTATGGAGCAGCGGTCTTTGTGACCGCTGCTTCATAACTGCTGTTTCTGGCGAGTTTCAAGACTCGCCAGAAACACGGACCGTCAAGCTCCTTTTGGAGTTTGATAGATAGGCCCCACAGTATTAGATTTGCATAATAGGCATTTATTTTTGTCAGGGAGGGCCTCAGAAAACTCTCACTCAGACATAATGCTAGTATCCCATTGCTCCATATCACTCCAATATAACTCCTGAGGTCCCTAGAATAAAGTACAAAATCTTTACTTTTACACTGTGATCCTGCACAGATAGATGGCCGCCACTTTGTCAAATTGCTCTAATGTGCTCCGAACGTTAGGGATCTCACCGCCTCCCGGGACCAGTTGCTAGCCCCTGCGAAAAGGGATCCGATACGGAGCCACACTGAAACACAGACTGAGCGCAGAAGGTGGGGTGTGCATAACGCTGTTCAATGGTGGGACTTAAAGGCTGCCATTTAGCCATGACATAGGCGCACAGAGATAGCTCGCAAGCAAGTTTACATAATAGCTAATAAAGTACAGGGCTTAGCGGTCCAAAACAGCCTATACAATAAAGAGAAAACTGTTCTTATGTATACCCCCATCCCTCAGTCAGGAAACTATCCTGAGTAGTAGGGGTAGTATAACCATCTCAAATAGGGAAACTGTCCTGTTGTAAGGCATACCAATAAGCCCTCTGTCAGAAAACTATCCTGTAATGGGGCATAAACAATCCTCCCTGAACGAGGAAACTATCTTGTCTAAAGGGAGGAGGAAAGAACAAAAACCTCTTACCTAGAGGGGGGCGGAGCCAACTACCAACATGGATGGCCGCAAATACAAGGAGCTCTGCAAACTAATAATGTAAGGAGGCCATCTACTATTGAATAACTGGTGCACAACTATCACAATAGCTCACTAATAGTCCCTAGCCTGCTTTGAGACTAATCTGCTCCTTCTGGGAGTTGTACATTCCTGCTCCAACTATCAGACCGGGAGGAAGTTTTGCGGCCTTGTTTGGGCATCGAACATGGAGGTCCCTTACGCCACGCTACAATCCTTACTTCATCATCTAGAAGATAAGATGGATAACTACTTTATAGATCTCACAGCTGTATGTAGAGGCGTAGACAGAAATTATACAGACTGGCCTAATACAGTGACGCCGGCACCTATTAGGAATGGAGACCAAACTGAGCCGCTTAACAATGATCTACTTTCAGCCCGCTCTGAATCAGCGGGGAAGTCTGCAACACTCCCGGCAGCAAAAGAGTTTTGGGAAAGTCAACTGGCAGTAGCAACGGAACAGCTCCTTAAACCAGAGAAGCTTGGGAGTCCTAAAGTTCTAGCCGACAAATGTATGAACCTGGTTCCTTGCGACCCTAATTGGCTCCCAGATAAGTCCTTGACTCCTATGTACCCCAGAGGGATGAAGGCCCACAGCGTTTTTGCTATCTATGGCTGCCGTAGCAGTGCAACCTACCTAAGCTCCCTTGTGTACCTGTCCGAAGTAGCGTCACTTGTTTTGCAGCCGGATAGGTGCCAGCCGGGACTGAAGTCACTATGGAATGGTGTTGGTCTCCAGATCGCCGGACAGAGCAAGATTTGGATTCGTCTGGGTGTCGGCTAGAGTGGCGCTCTTTGGCTCAGCTGGGTATGTCATTGGATTCACACGGGACATGCTCTGGCTCTAGATTCCCTGCGGATAAACCTTGGTCACTGACACTAATGATTTATACCCACTACCACTGTGGTCACTTCACCCATATATACACCTCCCTCAGATATCAGGCACTACTATTGTTCAGTACTTTTGCATGATAATCTGAACTCATTGAACTTTTGCCTAGATCGAGTATAATGTTGTACAGTTATGAGAAGGGTAATATGTTTGCCAGCCCACTCCTGTAAAGCTTTCAGGGTTTTTTTTTTTGTTTTGTTTTTTTCTCTAGCTTGGGGGTTTTGTACAAACCCATATTTTCATATCCCTATTCTGTTAATTGAAGAGACATTACTAATACATGGATGTGTGTGTATGAATGGGCCTTTTTGAACTGTAACTCTATTACATATTGGGAATTATTTTTGGATGTTTATCCTATGGTAATGGAAGGTCCTAGTATCTACCTATATTGCTGCTCCTTGTGGAATGTTAACACTGTTATCCTATTTTTTTTTTTTTTTTTATGTAATATGCCTGACATGCGCCATTGAAGAGTTACTATAAGCATTGCAGTTCTAAATGAGCAGATTACATTTGTTATTACACCGCACTGCACTGTACTACTGTGTTAATATGCTATGAGATCATACTACTTAGCTATTGGCAGGCGTGCATAGCATTGTACTGTATCTTGAGTATGTTTTCATAATCTCAAGAAACGAAGTAATGAATCAACCCCATAGACATATGCTTACAATTGTAGAGATAGGTGTATAATGCTTTGCCATGGGCCTCTGTAGGGTTAGACATAATATTGCAGAGTTATATGTTTATTAAAGCTGTTTGTTCTAACACTGACACAATATTTCTACATAGATAACATTGGCTTTGAGGGCCTTGCTAAATGTGTCATTATCCAGTAATAGACAGACACTTAAGCTTCACCAAGTTAGATTTTTTACTAATGGAGCTATGGCAAGCATATCAAGTTATCAACTTAAATTTATCTTATTAACTGTATTATGGGTATAGTGTTACTTACCTTTGTTATAAGTGTTTGATTTACATGCATAGCGCTCTCTGGAATTGTCTAATGTTATTGTCTTCTTATTCCTATTAATTCATCTATTTGAGCTTATAGACATAGCTTATTAACTGTCTAAAAACAAATCGATTGTTTAATGATAATCTTTTATTCACAAGCTGTATCAGAGATTGTTTCGCTCCAATGATAGACTATACATTTGCAAGTTCTATTATACACTTTCATTCTGTTACACATAAATAAGTGGACATCAGCCTATTAAGCTTTATTTAGGATGCTTCCATTAGATTAACCTGAGTGAATACTAAGATGACTACACTATTATATAAATATGTGTATCCTAGTTCTGTGCTACACGACACCACATAAGTCTCGGCATATGCCAATAACTCCTGCTTATACAGGGCTCCATGCTGAGGTTTTATGTGTTTGACTATTTTATTATTACTTACTACCAGGTTACGATAGCACACACTTGCCCTTGCAAAGTTTGCAATATTCTATCTGGAGAAAGATGAACCTTTTTGGATATCCACTAGCTTAGGCTATTCTTCACATAGGATAGTAATATCATATTCTATTTTACTGTTTGAAAACCGCAAGGAGGACCTATAGAACAAGTTTGCTAACTTACTCATTAGGACTGTGTATATATTTCTTAGTCCCTTACTTTTCATTATATAGTTTGCTACCTCTGCAATGGGTTTTGCAGACCCCTTACACAGTAAAGAAATACTTGTACCCATACCATTACTGTCCCTGAAGTTATGTGTTTCTTTGACCCTATAATTTACTCAAGGGGATAGTACAGCTATATTCTAAGCACTTTCATCCTGGTATTCACTGTACATTTCACTAAAGGGAATTCTATTTAGTAAAGCTAATCTACTTTTAGCTAAGGATTTTTTAAGTTGATAGATTCCTATCTATATGCAAACTATTAGCAGCCCTACGCTACCCTACTGATATTGTGTATCTTAAAGTTATTTTTTAGTACACTTCAATCTACTAAAATATACCAGTTGGAATGCTCAGAAAGTCTCTACTTAGTAAAGTTAATCTACTTTTAGCTAAGGGTTTTGTAAGTTGATGGATTTCTATCTATATGCAAACTATTAGCAGCCCTACGCTACCCTACTGATATACTGTATCTTAAAGTTATTTTCTAGTACACTTCAATCTACTAAAATATACCAGCTAGAATGCTCAGAAAGTCTCAAAAGTGGCCTGTTAGATATTGTATTTTTTCTATAATATAAAAGGATGACTTTGTGCTCTTTCTCACTATATATTTGATTTGAGTTTCTATATTGTTTCTCCTGTTGTAACCCCTTCACCAGTTATTTCAACCCTAGGCATCTCCTGACAGAGTGATATAATACCAAGTGGCATGCTTAACAATGCTATTTCTGATTCTCAGGTCTCAAATGTTAATAATGAAGCTTGATTTAAAAGTACATGGTTGAGTTGAGGTTCACTAAAATTGTTGTTTATATGTAGAGTTCTAAATGCTTTTCCTATATATACGTCTGTTTGACTTTATATCCTCCTATTGTTTAAAAGAACCCAGCAGTTCTTTTCTCAGGGACAAGTCTGACTATTCTCATGTTCTATGTCTGTCACAATGATATATAGACTAAAACACTTCTAATGCGATATATTATTCTAAATATGCGCACTGCTATTGTTTATGCTTTTTTTATGCTTGATAACGCTAGTGCACGGATGACTGGTTAATGTCAGCTCTGAAACGCAATCATATTACATGTAAAATAACATAATTTGCTAATACTTAATCCCACTAACCCAATGGGGTATGTTGTGTATGCCAAGTACTTTTCATTTATTTATAATTGGACTCTACTATAAAACAGGAGATAGATACTCCATTAGATCCCACTGACCACGCTGAGTTGGGGAAATAATACAACATGTATAATCTGTTAATTTATAGATTATTTAACCTTTCTATACTTCCCCAATATGCTTATACCTGGCTAACAATAATTGGATAAATAACCCAGCTTCATAGTCTATTTATTTTGCTTCATTGGCAAGGCTGAAAGCCCCCGCCAAGTTCCTTAAAAACGCTCCCATGTATTTTTGGCTCCGCCCTCCACCCTTCCCCTTCTATATATAGCGGTGTTTACCCGCTGAACATCCCCTCCCCCCTTGTCTACATAAGATTTATCATATGGCCCATAAGTGGCCGGACAAGTGACTATCACACCGTTATCATTACCTATATTTTAGTGGCCTATGAAGGGTCACCCTAATAGTCACACTCATATGACATTATTGAAAAACTGAGATTTCAGAAGCCCTTATTGTGTTACTCATCTTCATCTTGTTATTGGTGAAATGTATTAATTAATTGAACTTTCGTCACTATTGTTATTTGGCGACCAATGTATGTTTTGTTCTTTCAGCAAAATCTCAATAAAAAAATTATTTAAAAAAAAAAAAAAAACCTCTTACCTAAGTTAGAGCAGTCCACAACTCCAGTGTGCAATCCCTTCACTGAAGTAGATAGGCAGAAAACACATAGGAATACCATGCCTTAGGAGGAGGCTAAGGAACTTCCCTGCAACCTCAGACTGATATTCCTGCCCCCAAACTATGAGATCTACCAGCACAAACATAACTTTATACCCTTTCTTCCAGGTACTATCCTTTGAGGGTATTATTTAAAATTGCTGCAGAGCATCTTTATCTCTGCCTACCTCCTAGATGAGGAAAAGAACTATTGGGAGGAGAAATTGGAGGGAAATTTTAGTGCTTTGGTTGGGGTGTCTTTTCCTCCTCCTGGTGGCCAGGTGATGTATTTCCCATATGTAAAGAATGGATTTTGTGGACTCTCACTACCATTAGAAAGAAAAAAAAACAATATGAAAGCGATAGGCTTCAAATGGGTTTTTAAAGCCAATCAAGAAGTGGAAATGCAGAGGGTATAAAGGCCAAGCTAGTCACAAAAGGCTACTCTCAAAAATATAGTGAGGACTTTGCACTAATAGTAAAGCATAGCACAATAGCAGAATATGTTATTTGTATTTTAAAATATATAATCCTATATATATACAGGGAGTGCAGAATTATTAGGCAAGTTGTATTTTTGAGGATTAATTTTATTATTGAACAACAACCATGTTCTCAATGAACCCAAAAAACTCATTAATATCAAAGCTGAATAGTTTTGGAAGTAGTTTTTAGTTTGTTTTTAGTTATAGCTATTTTAGGGGGATATCTGTGTGTGCAGGTGACTATTACTGTGCATAATTATTAGGCAACTTAACAAAAAACAAATATATACCCATTTCAATTATTTATTTTTACCAGTGAAACCAATATAACATCTCAACATTCACAAATATAAATTTCTGACATTCAAAAACAAAACAAAAACAAATCAGTGACCAATATAGCCACCTTTCTTTGCAAGGACACTCAAAAGCCTGCCATCCATGGATTCTGTCAGTGTTTTGATCTGTTCACCATCAACATTGCGTGCAGCAGCAACCACAGCCTCCCAGACACTGTTCAGAGAGGTGTACTGTTTTCCCTCCATGTAAATCTCACATTTAATGATGGACCACAGGTTCTCAATGGGGTTCAGATCAGGTGAACAAGGAGGCCATGTCATTAGATTTTCTTCTTTTATACCCTTTCTTGCCAGCCACGCTGTGGAGTACTTGGACGCGTGTGATGGAGCATTGTCCTGCATGAAAATCATGTTTTTCTTGAAGGATGCAGACTTCTTCCTGTACCACTGCTTGAAGAAGGTGTCTTCCAGAAACTGGCAGTAGGACTGGGAGTTGAGCTTGACTCCATCCTCAACCCGAAAAGGCCCCACAAGCTCATCTTTGATGATACCAGCCCAAACCAGTACTCCACCTCCACCTTGCTGGCGTCTGAGTCGGACTGGAGCTCTCTGCCCTTTGCCAATCCAGCCACGGGCCCATCCATCTGGCCCATCAAGACTCACTCTCATTTCATCAGTCCATAAAACCTTAGAAAAATCAGTCTTGAGATATTTCTTGGCCCAGTCTTGACGTTTCAGCTTGTGTGTCTTGTTCAGTGGTGGTCGTCTTTCAGCCTTTCTTACCTTGGCCATGTCTCTGAGTATTGCACACCTTGTGCTTGTTGCAGCTCTGAAATATGGCCAAACTGGTGGCAAGTGGCATCTTGGCAGCTGCACGCTTGACTTTTCTCAGTTCATGGGCAGTTATTTTGCGCCTTGGTTTTTCCACACGCTTCTTGCGACCCTGTTGACTATTTTGAATGAAACGCTTGATTGTTCGATGATCACACTTCAGAAGCTTTGCAATTTTAAGAGTGCTGCATCCCTCTGCAAGAAATCTCACTATTTTTTACTTTTCTGAGCCTGTCAAATCCTTCTTTTGACCCATTTTGCCAAAGGAAAGGAAGTTGCCTAATAATTATGCACACCTGATATAGGGTGTTGATGTCATGAGACCACACCCCTTCTCATTACAGACATGCACATCACCTAATATGCTTAATTGGTAGTAGGCTTTCGAGCCTATACAGCTTGGAGTAAGACAACATGCATAAAGAGGATGATGTGGTCAAAATACTCATTTGCCTAATAATTCTGCACTCCCTGTATCTGTATATATCTATACCTATATATAGTCATATATATATATATATATATTTATATATATATATATATATATATATAGGTATAAATATATGTTTGTACAAAAAAACATCATATATATGTAGAAATATTCAATTGTAAATAAATAGAACATATACTGTTATGTAAAGAACATTGTAAAATTAAATATTCATATTCTCATATCGGGTTAGCGCTATTGAGAATGTGATGGTGTTTGCGCAAGAGAGTGGGGGGTTTTTTTCCAACTATTTTTCTCCATTGACTTCAATGGGGGAATAAGTGAATGCGCACGCGATATTGATGTCCAGATTTTTGCGTTAGTCGTGTTAGCGTTTGTGCAAAATACGTTTTTTTTAACTTGTAATATGAGCGCAACCCAACTAGCACAAAAAGCAGAGTTTTCTCAATTGCGAAAACAAAATATAATACTTGTAATCTAGCCCATTATATTTATCTTAGGAGAAATGTAATTTATTTGTGCTTGTGCTATATAGAACATTGATATTTTTTGAGTAAAGAACACAAAGAACAGTGCTTTTCTGTATCTTGATTTATTTATCAGCAGCCTTTAATATTCTGCCAGCTGGAATTCTACACTGTCCATTTCAATGCTAGACTCTCTAACAATGATTTATTCTTTCACAAAAATAATTTTATTTTACAGTTTCTTTATTAAAGGGGCGATAAACATGTTTAATTGTAATGTCTGTAATTACAAGACACAAGGGATAAATGCATACTACAGCATACTCTTGTAAAGGACAAGAACCATAAACTTTATTACCCCCCAATCCCCTTAAATAACACTTAAACAAGAATGTGGGCAATGCTGAATTTTTCAAGCAGAAAGGAAAAAGAGAGACTGTGACTTTGGCAACTTTTAAAACTTAGGTAAAAAGCCCATGTAGCTGGAGCCAACACCATGCAATCTAAACGGGGAACAGACACCCAACTTCCGCAAGCTGCCAGAGAAAATGCAGATTGCAGACATGTTAAACCTACTGCTGCGGCATTGGGAACCAAGCTTCTAAACTGTGCCCATCTGAGGCAAAACACTGCATCAGCAATAACATTATCCACTCCCGGCACATGTCAAGCAGAGAATGGATATTGTCTCATAGCAACACAAAACCAGGAATCTTATTTACCTAACCACTACCTGGGAGGAACCAGACAAATTGTTAATCGCCCAAACTAAGCTCTGAATGTCAGACCAGAACATCACCAAACAATTTTGTAAACACCCAGTCCACAGTTCTACAGCCACTACAATTGAGAACAGTTCAAAGAGAGTTAAGTTCTTAGTCAAAATTGTTAATCGCCCAAACTAAGCTCTGAATGTCAGACCAGAACATCACCAAACAATTTTGTAAACACCCAGTCCACAGTTCTACAGCCACTACAATTGAGAACAGTTCAAAGAGAGTTAAGTTCTTAGTCAAACCTTGCTCTACCCAAGCAGCGTGCCTCTAGATGCCTGTTAAAAACCTTGCCCATAGGGATGACGTGACCTGCCAAATTAAAAAAAAAAAAAAAAACAGAGATTGCATCTGCTTAACATAATTGATTGCACGGAAGCAGCTGTACAAACCGCTTCTAGCATCTTACAAAATTGGTCCCATGACAAACAGAAGTGCTTAGCGATTGTATCTATCTATATCCGTAGTAAAGTTAAAAATATACACAGGCTATTAGTTTTATCCTCTGCAAGTGGTACGTGAAATAGATCCATAAGCACTCAGCCATCATCCTAGTGAAACCTCCCGACTGGGGTGTACCTACAAAGAAAAAATTATCTAGATAATGAGCAATTGCCCAGTCATTGGCCAGAGTCGAAAAGACAATGGCTGTAATGACAGAACCTGAAAAGTAGACTCAATGTAATGTAACAGTGCACCTTACCCAGCCTGCCGAATGATTCCCAGAGCTTCATCAAAGGACTGGTAATGCACCAAACTAAGTTCGGGATCAATGACATCATTAACTGGCCCTTAGGGTAGGAAAGGTGCTGTATGAAACAAAGTTTCCCTGGCTCTTTCTTAGGGACCACCCCAAAGGGGAAATCACCAATTTCTCAATAAACAGATCACAAACGTGTTAACTGGGATCAAGAAACCCTCTTGAAATCCTGTCAGCAGCAACCATGCTTCCTGGTAATCAGGTTATAAACAGAGCCATGGCTCAAGAGTGTCAACCCTCAGTGGGGTGGGTTCACTTAGCCCCAACAACTCATTTAGTTGCTCCTCTCTAGACTGAATGCTCCTTCTTTATACCACTCTTGCATCCTGGATTATGTGCCATGCATAATCTACACACATGTTGAAATGAGCATGTTCCCCATCTCGCACTGTTGCACTGTTGATCTTGAATCTTCCAGCACTCATTCTCATTACACAACAGCGTGTACCTGACCAGGGTGCTTCTCCAAGTAACAAGAAGCCAGAACCCGAAAACATCCCTGCCACTTTATAGGGCCAGTCACATCTTGAATCCTCTTCTTCTGCCTGTACTCCTCAACTGATAAATCGAAGACATTAACATATCTACCTTCCTGAATGTTGAGCAAAATTTTCATATCCAAGTGGGCATAAAGCGAATGAACAAAACAAGGTTATGTATCCCCTTCCACCGCTACTCTACACCCCACTGTCTCCTGACCGGCTATCATCTGACAACTTGCAGTATCACCTTCAGCACCACTATCACCACTACGAACACTGCTACTATCCTTAGCTCCTTGCCCTGCAACCAGTTTCTTAATCATTTGAAATATCCTTTGCTGTTTTTTCCCAGTAATCATGATGACTAATTGTTATCTAACCTGAATCAGTAGAGAAATCTGACCCCACCCATGTGTTTAAAGAGCAGGTAACTTGCCAGCTCCATCCTCCACTGTAACTCCAGCTGACTTCTGTGATGAAGGCCCAGACATAAAGTGACATGCCTATAACATCAAAGATGCCCCTGACCCAGCAAAACTTGACATTGCTGCAACTGCACCAAGGAGTGCCATCACTGCACTCATCGCTCCTTGCAAACAGAAAAAAATGTTGGGGTATCCAGGTCTAGCTGCACAGCCGCACTTACTCTCTCCCTCTGCTTGCACTGCATGCACCTGCTATTTTCAATCATACTAGCCAGCATAGACCCCTCAACACACACCTCAGAGGTCCACATAGGCTGCACTTGTTGACTAATATCATCCCCTAGAAGTGCCCTCACTGTCCATGCTCAAATCACCCTGATCTGCAACCTCAACTGAAAAATCACATTCTTCGTGCTCAAACTACAATTTAGCCACTCTTGCAACCACACCGGAAGACCTCTTAGATTGTGCCTTGCCCCCACGCTGCTCTACAGAGACCCACTTCACAGAAGAGGAACCCCTAGCATGAAGAACCCCTAGCATGAAGACCCCCTTTAATTGTCTGACATCCGCCAGACTCTCCGCACACTGCGGCACTGGCCTGAGACCTGGGTACCTCTGACTCAACAGGAAGGTAGTTTGAGTGTTGTGTGAAATTAGACTAAGCGCTAGTGGTTGCACCTATAGCTCTCTTCAATGGGTCTCTTAGTAGACCTAGTAGAATTAGATATGAGATAGTGTGAAGTGAGCACCTAAATTAAAGGCTTAGGTTACAGGGTTGACTCTATTTATTCGGATAATGCAATATCCAAGTGGTTAAAAAGACATATAAAATATAAAATCATGGATCCATGAATTAACAAGCAAACAGTTATATAATGTAAACACCAGTAAAATGCACATATATATAAGTCACAAGTCAAAGGTGCATGCAAATAAAAAATAAAAATAAAATCAATACAATTGTGTGAATTTACTCTCCTGAGAAATGTGGTAAAGTTTGAGGTTCAATCAATAATGTTGTCCAAATTGAGAAATGATAAACAAAAATTGTGAAAGAGTGTCCCAAATGCTGTATCCAAAGTGTCCTAAGGCACAAAAGTGGCTCGATAGATTGGTGTAAAAATCCAATTTGTAATGTGGAGGTTTCCAAAAAGTGAGTAAAAAATATATGATAAGAAAAATGAAAAAATAAGAATATAGAAAATAAAAAAATATAAAAAATTTGAAAAAAGTGATAATTGAAGACGTCTTGATAAAGGCGTTATAACAGGCCGAAACGCATTGACATTGTAACTGGTAAGCCTTTTTTCAATACCCTAACTAGCGGTTAGATTACGAGTTTTTGTCGGTAAGGCTTGCGGTGTTAACAAGCATTTTTTTCTCACCGCTCACTTAAGACAACGCTGGTATTACAGGTTGTTTTAAACCCGGTGTTAGCCGCAAAAAAGTGAGCAGAGAGCAAAATTTGGCTCCACATCTCACCTCAATACCAGCGCTGCTTACGGTAGCGGTGAGCTGGTAAAACGTGCTTGTGCACGATTTCCCCATAGGAATCACCCCTAATCTTACACTTATTAACCCCTAATCTGCCGCCCCCGACATCGCTGACACCTGCATTTTATTATTAACCCCTAATCTGCCGCTCCGGACAACGCCGCCACCTACATTATCCCTATGAACCCCTAATCTGCTGCCCCCAACATCGCCAACACCTACTTTTATTTATTAACCCCTACTCTGCCGCCCCCAATGTCGCCGCCACCTAACTAAACTTATTAACCCCTAATCTGCCGCCACCGCCTCTATAATAACGTTATTAACCCCTAAATCTAAGTCTAACCCTAACCTTAACACCCCCTTTACTTAAATATAATTTAAATAAATCTAAATAATATTACTATCATTAACTAAATTATTCCTATTTAAAACTAAATACTTACCTATAAAATAAACCATAAGATAGCTACAATATAACTAAAAGTTACATTGTATCTATCTTAGGGTTTATTTTTATTTTACAGGCAACTTTGTATTTATTTTAACTAGGTACAATAGTTATTAAATAGTTATTAACTATTTAATAACTTCCTAGTTAAAATAAATACAAATATACCTGTAAAATAAACCCTAGCCTAAGTTACAATTACACCTAACACTACACTATAATTAAATTAATTACCTAAACTAACTACAATTAATTACAATTAAATTAAATAAACTAAAGTACGAAAAAACCCCCACTAAATTACAGAAAATGATACAATAATTACAAGAATTTTAAACTAATTACACCTAATCTAATCCCCCTAATAAAATAAAAAAAGCCCCCCAAAATAATAAAAATCCCTACCCTATACTAAATTACAAATAGCCCTTAAAAGGGCCTTTTGCGGGGCATTGCCCCAAAGTAATCAGCTCTTTTACAGGTAAAAGAGCTGATTACTTTGGGGCAATGCCCCACAAAAGGCCGTTTTAAGGGTTATTTGTAATTTAGTATAGGGTAGGGATTTTTATTATTTTGGGGGGCTTTTTATTTTATTAGGGGGATTAGATTAGGTGTAATTAGTTTAAAATTCTTGTAATTATTTTATTATTTTCTGTAATTTAGTGGGGGTTTTTTTCATACTTTAGTTTATTTAATTTAATTTTAATTAATTGTAGTTAATTTAGGTAATTAATTTAATTATAGTGTAGTGTTAGGTGTAATTGTAACTTAGGTTAGGGCTTAGTTTACAGGTAAATGTGTACTTATTTTAGCTAGGAAGTTATTAAATAGTTAATTACTATTTAATAAATATTGTACCTAGTTAAAATAAATACAAACTTGCCTGTAAAATAAAAATAAACCCTGAGATAGCTACAATGTAATTATAAGTTATATTGTAGCTAGCTTAGGGTTTATTTTATAGGTAAGTATTTAGTTTTAAATAGGAATAATTTATTTAATTGTATTTGTTTTCCGATTATTTTAAATTATATTTAAGTTAGGGGGGTTAGGGTTAGGGTTAGACTTAGGTTTAATTGTGGTGCTCTGTAGGAAAAGGAGGATCGAGCTGCTTTCTTTTTGTATTGAGGCAAGCTAAATAATGTGCTGGTACTGGATCGGAGGTTATAGGAGGTGGGAATAGCCGGGGAGAGCATTCTGCTCAGGTAGGGTGGTAGCTTCCCAGAAAGATGGAAGGCAGGAAAGATTTAGGGTGCGTCTGAATTCCAGCGTCAGCCAGTTTAGTTCTTTTAGCATGTCACAATGGTGGGTCCTGTAGTTTCATTGTAGCACAAAGCGGCAGAACGAGTTATACAATGTATTAAGTTTATTAAGATGAGTTTGCATTACAGGTGCATATACTACGTCCCCATAATCCATGATAGGCATCAACATTTGCTGTACAATCTTTTCCTTAACTGTAGGGATGAGGCAGGATTTGTTTCTGTACAGGGCACCTAGTTTTGGATAAAGTTTAGATGCAAGTTTTTCTATGTGGAGGCCAAAAGATAGATTGGGGTCTAATAACATACCCAAGTATTTAAAAGAGTGGACTGCGGTCAGCGTGCAATTGGATTTTGTTTTGATGCGAAGATGGGAATTTTGTAATTTGTGTAATTTAGGTCCGTTCCAAAGATCATTGTGACAGTTTTGTCAGTGTTTAGGAAGAGTTTGTTTTTTGAGATCCACTAGTCTTTGAGCACTGCTTCAAGCTGCGACAGATCGGAATTGTTTGCATAGATTACCGTGTCATCTGCGTACATGTGTACAGTTGAGGATTTGCAGACATTAGGTAGATCATTTATAAATAATGTGAATAGTAGGGGGCCGAGAATGGAACCTTGGGGTACACCACACGTGACTGGGAGAAGGAGGGAGTCGCTGTCAGGAATGGAGACATATTGCGATCAATCCGATACATATGATCGAAACCAGGTTAACGGACGATCAGCAATACCAGAGTTTTTTAGTTTGAGCAGTAGTATGTCGTGGTCCACTGTGTTAAAGGCCTTTGCAAAATCAAGGAAAATAGCTCCAGTTAGGTCTTCTTGTTCCAAGCCAGTTTGGTTGTCGTTGCAAACTTTTAGGAGGGCAGTTGTAGTGGAGTGATTTGGGCGAAAACCGGATTGATCAGGGGTCAGATAGTTAGATTGTTGGTAATACTCACATAATTGCTTATGGACGCATTTTTCTAAGATTTTTGACAATACTGGGAGCAAAGATATAGGGCGATAATTAGAAACCAAGGTTAACTCCCCACTTTTATGGATTGGCACTACTCTTGCAGTTTTCCAAAGTTTGGGTATGTATCCAGACGCCAAGGATTCATTAATTAGGGTTATGACCGGTTTAGCAATTGCCGGCGCACTGAGCTTCAACAGCATTGCTGGGATTTGATCAGGTCCAGACTGGTTTTTCATTTTTAAATTATTAAGGTGTTTTTTAATAACATTGATGGGTACAGGTCTAAAATTTAACTTCTCTATATTGGGTCTTTGCTGATTTAGTGGGGCCTGATCCACATTTGTAGTTTCAGGATGCATGTCATTTATTAGTTTGTCAATCAGGGTGGTGGAGCATCCGACAAAATAACTATTAAAGGCATTTGCTACTTCTAAGGGGAGTTGCAGGGTATGGTTGTCCACAGTGACAGTGGGGGGTTGGGAGTGGATTGGTGGATTTTGTAAGTTATTTATGAGTTTCCAAAACTTTCTAGGGTTTGATATCTTATTGTTCAGATTTTCACAAAAATATTGGGTCTTGGCCAATTTTGTTTGTTTAGAGCATATATTTTGCCATTTTCTATATACACAGTGATCGTTCATACAGCCTGTATGTTTGAATTTTGACCACAATGAATCCCGAAACTGGTACATTTGAATGAGGTCAGCTGTGATCCAATTCAGGTGTGCTCCTTTTACTCTCACCTTACGCAGCTGGGCATGTAAATTCCAAACTTGTAGGAGTTCAGACTGAAAGAATTCAACTGCAGAGTCTAGATCACGGATTAAGTTTAATCTGTGCCAGGGTAGGTTCTGGATGTCAATTAGAAAAGATTGAAGATTAAATTTTTTGAAGGATCTGGTGATTTTAACCTTGGGAGAGGATTTAGTTGCCTTTATTTTGCGCACGCAGTACACTAAGCAGTGGTCACTGAAACGGTTACGGAGAACACCTGCCTCCTGGATTCGGTCGGGAGAAGTCGAGAGAATCCAGTCGAGCAGGGTGTGATTATGGCTTTTGATGTTTAAGCAAGTTGTTGAGGAGATTAATTGCGTTAGCTGCAAAGATTTAAACAGCGAGCGACAACTATTATTTTTTGGATTCAGCCAATCAATATTAAAATCTCCAAAAACCAAAATTTCACTTTTTGTGTTTTGAGCTATGGTTTCACTAAGGAGATGTGCTATTTCAGAAATGGAATGCACAGGGGAGCTAGGTGGGCGGTAGATTCCTGCAACAATGATTGATTTACTGCACGGGATCTCAATTTTGCCAGAAAGGAAATCAAAGGTGGCAGAAGAGCTATATTTTTGTAAGGGGTTGTACTTTATGGAAATGTCAGCATAAATTACAATGTCGCCTCCTCTCTTTGCTCTATCATTTCTATGGCATGAATACCCATGTATTGCAATGGCAGAGTCAGGTATTTTTGCGGTTAGTCACGATTCAGAGATCACAATGATTTTGGGCTTGTAATGTGAACACCAAGCTTGCAGTGCATCGATTTTTGGTAGTAAGCTCTGAATATTACAGTGCACAAAGGCGAGGCCTTTTTTAGGAATGGAATTTGTTGCTGGACCAGGGTTAGACTCTACATTATTTGCAAGGGCAAGTAACATAAGGAATTTTGATATCATTTTTGTTTGTCCATATTGTGAATGTGATACTTTATAATTTTGTGAGGTGGGGGTAGGAGGGTTATTTTTAATAACCCTCCACCAGCACTCAGCACATAAGTTACAGCAACAGAGCAGGCCATTGTGTATGATAATGTGTTTTCCAGTTTGAAATGTGTGTTTATGGTGGTAATGATAGGAACAAAATTGGAGTGATAAAAGAGTTATCATGAATAACGGTATGGTCATATTTGGATTCATATTAGTGGTATAAGGTGTGTAGATGGGAGGGGGGAAAAATAAATATATATATATATATATATATATATATATATATATATACCATTGTTGTGTGATATTAGTTATTTGTAGGAAGAGAGGGTATGTATTCTAAAGGGTTAAGCAAAAGGAAGGATGTGTTGATTAGTGTTTGCACCTGTCATTTAATGAGAAATAAAGTAGTGTGGGAGACTATCTATAAATGAAGAAATGAGCCTGGGGTGGGTGGAAGGGAAAATATCTTCCACAGGCTACCTGTTTGCATAGCAATGGTACAGCGTAGGTGAATGTCTGTCTGTATTTTCTTATTAAGACACATGCAGCAGAGAGGCCACCGCCGCAGCCATATCCGCCTACAGTACAGGTAAGGGAGGAGGGAACCACTGGAACCCAAGCAGCTGCACTACCCTGCACTCACGAACCTCGCTGTAACACAACAAATCCCAGAAAAAAGGCACTAATTGCCCAGGGTTAGAAAAATCCCATTGAAAAGATAGGATACGCAATTGACGTAAGGGGATTTGCGGTATGCTTGAGTCGCGGGAAAAAAAGTGAGCGGTACACCTGTACCTGCCAGACTTGTAATACCAGCGGGCATTAAAAAGCAGCATTGGGACCTCTCAACGCTGCTTTTTAAGGCTAACGCAAGACTCGTAATCTAGGCGTAGGTGTTTTAGCTGTTTTGCACTATTGTTCTTTTGTTTTTCACAGTAACATTCAGGATCTTTTTATATCACCAAATGGGACTTCACCATTAGGAAACATAGGAGGACTAACGGTCCATCACAAATCATTTGGATACAAATCACACATTCAATTATTATCACTTTTTCCAAATTTTTTAAAATTTTTCAAATTTTTTATATTTTTCATTTTCCATATTTTAATTTTTTTATTTTTGTTATCATATTTTTTTTCTCATTTTTTGGCAACCTCCACATTACCAATTGGATTTTTATACCATCTATCGAGCCACTTTTGTGCCTTAGGACACTTTGGATACAGCATTTGAGACACTCACAATTTTTGTTTATCATTTCTCAATTTAGACAACATTATTGATTGCACCTCAAACTTTACCACATTCTCAGGAGAGTAAATTCACACAATTGTATTGATTTTATTTTTTATTTGCATGCACCTTTGACTTGTGACTTCTATATATGTGCATTTTACTGATCTTTACATTATATAACTGTTTGCTTGTTAATTCATGGATCCATGATTTTATATTTTATATGTCTTTTTAACCACTTGGATATTGCGTTATCCGAATAAATACAGTCAACCCTGTAAACCTCGGAGTCACCTTAGCCTTTAATTTAGGCGCTCACTTCACACTATCTGATACCTCTGACTTAACTGCACGGGGACCCCGAGAAGGCCTTCCCTGCTGCACTCCTCTCCGCATGGTTGGCCTACCATGCTCTGCTTCTGTTTGACATTGGTGACCTTCTCCTCAAAATGGCAGATCAAAAGTCCATCACTGGAAGAGGAGGCCAACAAAGCCTGGCCCACCGACACTATCCAACACATGCAGCAGAGAGGCCACCGCCGCAGCCATATCCGCCTACAGTACAGGTAAGGGAGGAGGGAACCACTGGAACCCAAGCAGCTGCACTACCCTGCACTCACGAACCTCGCTGTAACACAATAAATCCCAGAAAAAAAGGCACTAATTGCCCAGGGGATGGGGACTTGGATGGAAAAGGCACAGTTTCACAAGTTCCAGGAGAAGGTGGCACCACCTACCTGCACTCAACACTGCCCTTCCTCTCTTTTGTAGAAGCCCTACGGTACCCAGGAGATCCTCCCAGAACCTTTTTGGCAGAACCAATACTCTCCTGGCTCTATCCATAGCCTCTATCCATGGCCTGCTCAACACAAGAGATGAAGACAACACTAAATTCTTCCAGCAGAAAGTCAAAAGAGAGACTGTGGCTTCTGGAACATAAACTTTTAAACCTTTGGTAAGTCACACCCCTCAAACTGGAACAAAGTTGCAATTTACACAGAGCACACAACCAATATACATCCTCATTCTTACCAAGCCTTAACCCTTAATACGCCCATTAAGGGCTCTGCACTAGCAATTCTGTTTTGTTGCTGTTATTTTTGAGTTGTTATCAGTTAAATCCAATAAGGAAAAGATATGTAGCAAAGTTTGCCTTGATAAGTCAGCAGGGTGCACACTTCCAGTTGATCAATGTGTTACGGTGACCTACAGCCTGATCAGAAGAAAACCTTAACCAACCACAAGAATCTCATGTTAGTAGACAATGGACTAGATTCATAAGGTTGTCTAGGGACCTTATAGTAAAGGTAAAATAATTTAGCATTGCTTTATCAACATCCATAGTTTCATTACTGGATGTTTCTCCCATTAAAGGGACATGAAACCCCAAAAAAATATTTCATGATTCAGATAGAGAATACAATTTTAAACAACTTTCTAATTTACTTCTATTATCAAATCTGTTTCATGCTCTTGGTATCATTTGTTGAAGGAGCAGCAATGCACTAATGATTTCTAACTGAACACATGGGTGAGCCAATCACAATCAATATATATATATATATATATATATATATGCAGCCACCAATGAACAGCTAGAACCTAGATCCTCTGCTGCCCCTGAGCTTGCCTAGATAAAGGTTTCAGCAAAGCATAACAAGAGAAGGAAGCAAATTAAATAATAGAAGTAAATTGGAAAGTTGTTTAAAATTGTATTCTCTATCTGAATCGTGAAAGAAAATTTTTGGGTTTCATGTCCCTTTAAGAACCTAATGCATGATATCTCTCCCATTAAACAAAAAAAAAATGCTAGCAACATGGAAAAACAATACTTAATTAGTGCAACACTTGAAATTGCTAAATATATGCATATCTGTTTTGTTATGGTAAAGTGGTCTAGCTGGATAGAACAAAAGGTGTTTGGGCATTCTAGAAGCATGGTCAGCATTTTTCCCCTACACTTTGACCCGAAATGCTGAATTCATATCAAAGTCATCGTGGATATTTCAAAGCTGCAAAGTTTTTTTTTAAATTTGTTTTAATTTTTTTGTTCTGTATAGTTTTGAAGGCATTTTTACTTTTTAGGTGTATCTGCTCATTATTTGTATGTACAAGTAGGGTTGTCAGGTGTCTGGTATCTGACCGGACAGTCCGGTATTTCTGTTTGCTGTCCGGTAATATCTATTACAAAAAACGGACATTCAAATATCTGTTTTTTTGTGGTCCTTAACTTTCACTTTGGTGCCGTTGTGCCATCCACCCCTAATAAAGACTGCCTGCCTTACAAAAGTGACAATCTTCCATCCTTA
This sequence comes from Bombina bombina, assembly GCF_027579735.1. Classification (NCBI taxonomy): domain Eukaryota; kingdom Metazoa; phylum Chordata; class Amphibia; order Anura; family Bombinatoridae; genus Bombina; species Bombina bombina. The sequence continues at coordinate 295,650,892 of NC_069500.1, read as the reverse complement.
GTAGCGCAGCGCGGCACTCCGCATCTGAGCCTGCTGACATCATAATTTCAATCATGTGAGGCTGGGAACTTGAGTAGCGCGGCGCTCAGCTTCTGAGCCTGGTGACATCATCATGTCAATCATGTGAGGCTGGGAACTTACTTGAGTAGCGCGGCGCTCAGCTTCTGAATCTGGATGTGAGTGTTAGTCACGTGATGCTCTATTGTCACCTAGTCTAGCGCGGGTGCTGTTTCAGAAATCCTGGAAGGGAGTGAGTCACACAACCTGGCTGAACCTGTGAGAGAGTTACTCTTTTTAAACTTTTGCAGCCTGACCGACTTTGGGAACAAGCTAGGGAGATCAAAAGCTGACACTTCCCTTCACCATGAGGTATTTGCACTTAGATAGCAATATGAGGGTGACAAATATTTTATATATTTTGCAGCTGTATGTAAATTATAAATTAATATATAATTACTACCCCCAAAGCAATATGATATATTCACACACAGAATATGTGTGTGTGTATATACATGTGTGTGTATATAAATATATATATATATATATATACATATATACAGTATATATATATATATATATATATATATATATATATATATATATATACTGTATATATATATATATTTACTGTATATATATATACTGTAAATATATATATAAATATATATATATATACATATATACAGTATATATATATATATATATATATATATACACACACACAATATATAAATACTATATATATATATATATATATATATATATACAATATATATATATATATACATATATATATACATATATATATATATATATATATATACACAATATATATATATATATATATATAATAAAAATAACGCTAATAATGTGTGTGCCTTTTTATTGCCATGAGGCCACCATCCACGCCCCTCCCCCTCCCATACACACACGTAGGTACGTTAACTGTTGGCTGTCCGGTATTTTTTTGAAGGACAACTGGCAACCCTATGTACAAGGGTTTAAACCCATTTCATTCCTTTCCGACTGCAAGGATTATTTGCTAGAGTGACATATTAACTCCTCTATTCACACTGTCTACTTATACTATTGTATTTAAAACAGCCTAATTGTCCACTTGTGTTTTCTTTATTCTGATCCTTGGTAGCGCTTCCTTCTATCCCTTCATTTTTTTATCACTTCTTTTTACTTGTTAGTAGTTTCAAGTATACCAAAACAGGGGGTAGCAACTGAAAGGAAATAGGTTCACTCAAATAGGAACCATATTACTCTCATTACTTTTTGCAAAAAAAGGGTTTCTACTAAAGGAGACAGCGCTTGGGAGACACTACTTTTGTTTTTGTTTTCTTTCACACACACACACACACACACACATATATATATATGCACCCAGACTTGTCTGGGGTTAAGTACCTGGGACTCTGGGGGTGGTACAGCTACCTGTGAGTGCTATTGAGCACCCAGGGCTGTGCATGTTGCAGGCTCATAGAATGTGTACCCAGTCCAGTTTGAGAGTCTAGTCACCTTCCATGTTTTGTATATGTCTAGAGTGAATACATAAGTCTGTGCACCCTTGACTTGTTCCCAGTTTGCTTGACTGAGAGTTTGCATTGTATGGTTGCATTAGGGACCCAGGTTTTGGGAGTTTAAGGGTTTATATTTATCAATGTGCGAGCGGCCATGATACAAAGTAGCATATCATGTCCGCTACACATCGATAAATGCCGACAGCATACGCTGTCTGCATTTATCATAGCACCTGCAGTTCTTGTGAACTGCTGGTGAAATGCCGCCCCCTGCAGATTTGCGGCCAATCGGTCCCTAGCAGGGGGTGTCTATCAACCCGATCATATTTGATCGGGTTGATTTCTGTTTGCGGCCTCAGAGCAGGCGGACAAGTTATGGTGCTTCATAACTTCTGTTTCCGGCAAGCCTGATAAATATGCCCCTATATGTGTACATATTACTGTAAATATACACATATAAATACATAAGTACATATGTACACACATATAAACACATACACACACACACACACACACATATATATATATATATATATATATATGCATTTACTTTCAACTTGTAATATGTGCGCTACTTCCAATACGTGCAAAGAGCCCAGATGAACCCCTTTTCACTTATGCGCATAATCTAGCCCTTTATGAGAATTTATCAGTAGTGTTATAACCATGTTTAATATTATGATAGATATTTTGATAGAATAAATGTAAATGATAATTTTCTCTATATTCAGAGCGCATTGCATTATTTGATAATCATTGTGCAACTGAGGAGCTTTAGGGCTTCTGTTTAACTGATAACTTATTGCAGGCTCACATCTGGTGAGTTCATCATATTTTCATAAACTTTGTTCTTTTTCCCAACATCTTTATGCCAGGCATATAAAAAATTATAGTCCATAAAATATCAGAATAGAAAACACACACTGCTTTTCATGGTTTATAAATATTTTATAAAAGGCCATAGTTGTTTCTGCAGAAAGCAGACATTTTCTCCTCTGTAACAGAGCAATTATAATTTATAATATGCTTAGTTTATTGATTTTCATCCATGCTTGTAAAAAAAAAGAGAGAGTTAAATGTAATAATTCAAGCAGACTGTGAAATTAATTTTTAGAAACTTCTGTATAACTATTTCTTTCCTAATAAAGATCAGGTGTAAAACTAGCAATGAGGGAGATGAGGTGTAATACAGATTAATTTTACCAGCACTGCAGAGTTATGATCATGTATGTGGGGGGGAGGGGCTACGGGGTATATTCTAATACTTTAACAAGATTTTCAGTCAGTCTGCAAATAACCCGTAGAAACTGGTTATCCTCAGCTGGCTATGGCTTATATTCAGTACAGGCAACTCCCCCACATTTTGTCTTCAGCTACCTCTTAGATGGTAAGTTCTCTAGGGAGCAAGGTTCCTCAATCCTTCTGTTCCAGTCTGTATTCACTGTCTTTTTTGTACCCCTTGTATGGCACAACATAATCCATTGGTACATTATAAATAACGGTAATACAATAGTGATAACAAGGATGCAGTGATATTCATGTTTTTGTGTAAGGGTTATACGCTTAAATGTTAGTCTTAAGGCTAAGGAAAGCCCATGGAGAGACTGAAGCAGGTGAGGAATGGTGGCTACGGCTTATGAGTCTAACTGAGGCATTCATGATAGATTGCAGTGGGCACCGATGGTTTGTTGAAAGAGAGGATGGAGTTGTAGTAGTCAAGGCAACATGTGCTGAGTGAGCAGAGTAATGTCACAATGAAGCAGTGCCAGATTGTAGATATTAAGGGGAAAGTGACTGGAAATAACCAAGGACTCAATGTGAGGAAAAAATCAAATGTGAATTCAGAGAAAATGGGCAGGATGGATTGTAATGATTTCAATAGTAATCATGATTTGTCAGGTGGGGATAGTGGATAAAGGGAAAAAGAAGAGATGCTAGATAGTAAGAATTCATCCATCTAGTGATATGAGAGAGGAAGGAGGATCAGAAGTTTGGTGCAGGTAAAGGTCATACTGAAACCCAAATTACTTCTTAAGGGAAGTAGAGATGATTTGTAGAGCAAAAAAATAAAAAAATAGGCCTAAAGTCAAACCTTGTTGTTCCAGGGTAAAAGGGGAAGATGATATTCAAGAGAAATGTACACTGAAAGTGCAGTCAGAGGGATATGGTGAGTTCCAAATAACGTGTGTGAAACAAATGTAAAACAATTGGATGGGTTTGTAGAAGGAGATAGTGGTCAACAGTGCCAAAGACTAAAAAAGATGAAAGGACTGCAATAAGCAGGTCTATTGTTACCTTTGTTAGTGCAGTATTTTTGCGGTGTTCGGGAAAGAAAGTCATAGGATTAAGAAGGAAATGTAACATACAAACCTTTCAAATAGTTTTAAGAGGGAGTAAAGGGACATGGTGACATGTGGATGGTTAATCTAGGTCAAGTGATAGTTTGATGATAAAATGCTTGGCTAGTAACCATGTACTAAAAGAACCAAAAACATGCAAAATCCAAAAAACAAGTAGGTAAGTAAATAACACAACAAATTAATACAAATGCTGCAAAAATATAAAGAAATAGCAAGCAAAATATAAACTAAGCTCTTTTACTCTTTTTTGTGACCCAGCAATAAAATAATAGCACAATTCTTGCCACTGCTATCTTATCCTTTTCTCTGGGCTCTTGTACCATTTGCCCTATCTAAAGATGAGCTTCTACCTTCTATACCATCTACTCCCCACTGAAATCAAATCATTAGGAAATGTTTTTAATGTACTGTTCTTGATTTGTATCAGAGCGAGTAAACAGAAGATAAGGAAGTTGAATTATTTAGCTTATTTGATATGACAGACATGTTAAATGTAAACACACCCACATCATTTTAGCTACACCGTTATAAGGTATACATTATTTTATTGAAAAGCAGGCACGCATTATTTACTGTCAAAATAACATTAACAAATATAATAACCACTCAACAAAGACTAAATTGTTCATTTAAATCATTTAGTATACTGACACAGATACAAAGACTAGCAGGAAATAACTCAATAAAGCATTGACAGTTTATTATTTTGAAAATATCTGTTCTTTTTTTCAGCAGGGTACACTTTGTTCTCATACCTATTTGTGCCTGTCATGTACTTGTAATTAATTTATTGTATTCTACAAATGAGATAGTTCATGAACTTTCAATTTCTTCATTGTAACACCTTGTACTCCCACAACATTTCGTAACCTATCTACTTATCTATGCTTTGGCACGGCGTAATCTTTTGGTGCTTTACCAATAAGATGACATAACAACTTGCATCGTTTTTATGCTTTTCTTTTTTCTTTCCTTTTTCACTAACACCCTTAAAGGGTGTGCTTAATATGTCCTTGGAAAGTCATACAGTATGGATGTGTAAAATATGACTTTGTTTCTCAAAATGTAATAGATATATTTGTATTTTATGTAAGGTTATTGCTTGTTTTAAAAAAAAAAAAAAAATCAAAAAGTCAATAAAGACAATTACTGCATAAAACGTACTAACAATTCAGCAAGTAGTACTTTATTTGTATGTTAAATACCAAAATACCGAATAAGTGACATGAAAACAAATAAAGTCAGTAAAAGATGCAGAATGCAATGAAGATTATATGGAGCAGGACCTGCTGCTCATGTCCAGAAGAAGCTAAAAATTTGAAGGACTTCAGGAGTAGTAAATTATTATTATTATCATCATTATTAGTACTGTTTTATAAACTTTTACATTGACATTAAATGGACAGTCAACACCAGAGTTTTTGTTGTTTAAAAGATAGATAATCCTTTAATTACCCATTCCCCAGTTTTGCATAACAAACACAGTTATAATAATACACATGTTACCTCTGTAATTACCTTGTATCTAAGCCTCTGCAGACTGCCCCTTATTTCAGTTCTTTTGACAGACATGCATTTTAGCCAATCAGTGCTGACTCCTCGGTAAATTCACGTGCATAAGCTCAATGTTATCTATATGAAACACATGAACTAATGCTCTCTAGTGGTGAAAAACTGTCAAAATGCATTTAGATTAGAGGCGGCCTTCAAGGTCTAAGAAATTAGCATATGAACCTCCTAGGTATAGCTTTCAACTAAGAATACCAAGAGAACAAAGCAAAATTGGTGATAAAAGTAAATTGGAAATTTGTTTTAAATTACATGCCCTATTTGAATCATGAAAGTTTTTTGGACTTGACTGTCCCTTTAAAGTCCTTTTTTCTTTGTTGTTTCCTAAAGGAGAAGGGGGGGGGTTGTAAAATGTATACACATGTGCTGAGAAAAAAAGGTTATGGGTATCCTTGGGTATTATATCCTTGGGACTCACAACTCACTATTATTAGCATCAGTGTTCCATATCAGCCAGTAGTTTGTTGCATATGATCTACTTTAAACATCTATTTGTATATCATCAAGATATATTGTCTAAAAAAGCCAAAGTAGCATTATCAACACTAGCTTGACACCAGAATTTTGTTTAAAATTTAGGCAAATTATAAGTTTGTTGAGTTGTTTTTCCCATATCTGTGCTTAGCGCTGTTCACTCGTTTACTGCTGTTCAACAGACAAACACCCATGACATAACTGTTGCTGTGTTAATGTGCACAATGTCATAGTGATAATGCAACCCATGCAGTACTGTTAATTTGTATTCTCTTTAAAAATCCACAATCAAGAGCTTTCCCATCACACTCTCACACAAGTTATGACACGTGATTAATAAATGAATTAAATAAGCACTTACCAAACAGCTACTCTTGAGTCAATTTGTCTGCCTCAAGCCTGTCAAATAATGATACAGGATATATGAGATGTGAGTATTCCCAGGGACTGCTGTATAAATGCTTATGGCAGTCCATGTACACATAAATTGAAGGGAACATGAGCAAAAAAAAAAAAACCCTACTCTTTTCATTTTGAGTCATTGATCAAGGGTAGAGGGATAGGAAATGCCCCTAGCAACATGCCCTAAGAGCCACCAAAAAATGGTCCACTACAATTGGACTGAGCTATTCTACTGACAAAATCCCTTGATAAACTTGTCAGATGCCATCATTGTTTCACATCCCTCAGTCCCAGAAGCAAACCATTTACCTACATTACATTATCTGTGCCAAGCACACCTAATGCAATATGTTTGTCTAAGTTCTACAATAGGATGCATCTCCTATTGTGGCCATTCAACCCTCTCTGAACAATAAGCTCTGGATCAGAAGCAGCCTTTGCCACACTAACTTACTCATTGCCCAAACATCAGAACCACAATACGAGACTCAAAAAATTTCACTACTTGCTCTTTACCTGGCATTGCCAGTGCTAGTGACTGTGCCCCACACTCACTCTGTCTTTCAATGGCCCTTTCCCTTTCATTCTTTTCTGTTGACCTAGCCCAGCTCATTTAAAGGCTGTGCTTCTCTTAATCTGCACAAAAGCATTGATGATCTATCATAGCAGGATCCATCTTCAAACTGACTGACCAGTCTTATAACTTACTGTTGTTTTCTGTTATCAGAATTATTGGCAAATGGCCAAATAACCATATCAGTGCAACATTAATGTTAATAATATAGAAAACAATTAAAGATATCTATGCATGAATGTCATGTTCCGGTGTACATGCGCTCAGGACACAGACCCTCGGGGCAGTGGTAGGGATTTGGAGACACAGACCCCAGACCCGGGAAGAGTATCCTGGACATGGATAGATGATATTCTGTGATTCATAGTTGCAAGAAGTTATTGTAGAATTCATGGAGAGTGCAACATACAGTATGTATACAATATATGCTGGCTTCCCTGTGACTTATAGTTAGTTAAAGGGCCATTATACACTCATTTTTTCTTTGCATAAATGTTTTGTAGATGATCTATTTATAAAGCCCATAAAGTTTTTTGTTTTTTTTAAATGTATAATTTTGCTTATTTTTAAATAAAATTGCTCTGATTTTTAGACTCCTAACCAAGCCCCAAAGTTTTATTTGAATACCGTCAGCTACCTTCTCCAGCTTGCTCCTGTTTGTGTAAAGGGTCTTTTCATATGCAAAAGAAGGGGGAAGGGGGAGTGTCTTATTTCCCACTTGCAGTGGGCTTTCCAACTGCCTTTTCAACAGAGCTAAACTGAAAGCTTCTAAGTACGTTTTTAAACCATTTTATACTGGATTTTTATATCAGTATCTGTGCATCTTATTCTTTATAGTAGTGTCTATTACATGCAGTTATATGAAAATGAGTGTATACTGTCCCTTTAATAGGAGTAGCTGCAGGTTTCATGAGAGAAAAATTTAGCAATGTAGGATGTTCAGGCTTTAGAGTAAACTGGTAGATGATTCATTCATAGATGCAAACTAAGATTTGTTGCAGGTTCACGGTACATAATATTATATAGAGCTGTATGACAGTAATAAGCAGAGCAGCACAGGTTGCAAGTTTAAGACATTAAATACTGTTTGTGGATATATTGGAGAATCACATGAAAGTTTTTAACTGAACACATACAGTAGATGCAGAGTTCTGAATATATTAACATATTTGGAGGAGGATATTTCAGCTATGACAACTTGTAGCAGAGAATAGTTATAAAGTTCTGAGTAAGATGCTGTTGTAGTAATTAGAGAGTGATTATAACCAAATGCATACTTGTAATTTAGATACATGGTCACATTTGAAATCTCTTTTCATAAGCAGTGTCTTAAAGGTTTAACCAAGACTTTTAATTTTAAGAAAGCAAAATTCAACAATTTAAGGAAATCATTAAATAACATACATTGGGACAAAGTATTCTCTAATAAAAATACAGAGAATGGGGGGCGGAGCCTGACCGTGCAGGAGAATGGTCGTGTATCCCTGAAGCTCCGGAGCCGATAGATTGCCCAAAGCATGAAAATTTAGCCAAAAAGTTGTAAAAACCGCCGATCTGCAACACAATACCGAGGGGAGCAGACAAGTGGTTAGAGGCAGTCATTGCTAAAAACGAAGCCACAAACAGACCACAATTGCAGATGCAGGCCCCAACCTGTCTAAAGTAGACAACGATTGCCGCAAAACTTCACAGCAGAACGTATGCATGGTGGATGCTCCCAAAAATA